>NC_133470.1:18065833-18714166 GCF_048565385.1 Saimiri boliviensis | reverse complement strand
TCCGCCTCCTGGATTCAGGCAATTCTCCTGCCTCAGCCTCCTGAGTAGCTGGGATTACAGGCAAGCGCCACCATGCCCAGCTAATTTTTTGTATTTTTAGTAGAGACGGGGTTTCACCATGTTGACCAGGATGGTCTCGATCTCTCGACCTCGTGATCCACCCGCCTCGGCCTCCCAAAGTGCTGGGATTACAGGCTTGAGCCACCGCGCCCGGCCCTAAATACCATTTCTTAACCACCAGCCCTATGACTCACAGTAAACATGCTGTTACCATTTTCCATTTATTACTCAGATTTTCTCCACCCACACCAGCATGTATATGAGTATACATGTGTAATAATTTATTCAAGAGTACAAACCAGCAAGTTTTCTAATAACTTTTTTCAAGACACTTTTATAATTTTTAAATTTTTTTAAATTTAAATTTTTATTATTATTTGAGACAGTCTCACTCTGTTGCCCATGATGGTGTGCAATGGTGTGATCTCAGCTCACTGCAACCTCCGCCTCCAGGGCTCAAACAATTCTCCTGCCTCAGCGTTCTAAGTAGCGGGGACTACAGGTGTGTGCCACCATGCTTGGGAGGTGTTTTTTTTTTTTTTTTGGAGAGACGGATGTTTCACTGTTTTGCTCAAGCTGGTCTTGAACTCCTGAGCTCAAGCCATCCTCCCGCCTCTACCTTCTAAAGTGCTGGGATTACAGGGGTTAGCCATCGCACCAGCTGGTTTTATATACAGACATACAGACATACAGACATACACACACACACACACACACACACACACACACACACACATATATATATTTTATTAATGAGATGGGATTCTCCATGTTGGCCAGACTGGTCTCGAACTCCTGACCTCAGGTGATCCACCCGCCTTGGCCTCCCAAGGTGCTGGGATTACAGGCATGAGCCACTGTACCTGGCCTGGTTTTATATTTTTTAAATTCTTTTTTTCCCCTTAGCATCTTATATACTAACCTATGGCAGAAATGGCTATATGAACTCTGTGGTTTGCTGAAGTCTGCTCTTACCAGTTTGTCAGAGCTAACTGTGCATTTCTTCCTAATTCCTCCTTCAGGAAATGTAGGTTTGCAGTTTGAAACTGACCACAGTGGGACTACTTACACCACAAAAACCAGCAAATGTTACCATCAGAGCTCCCCATCCTAGCCCTCCAGAGACAGATGTTAAACATTCACTTAACACGCCACTAATAACTCCTTCCCCCATACCTAGTCTTCCTTTTTTCGATTGCAGTTTTTATTATGGGGCAGGGCATGGGCACTACTAGTACCAGGATGTGATAAAGACAACCCTGTCCTGTAGGCTGTAATACAGCTGAGATGGAGCTGGATTTAAGTCCATGACACAGAAGCTGCATGTTAGAAATAGCAGAACCTGTGTCCCAAATCAGAGTTATTCCATCAGCACTGAACTACTTACATTTGGAATGTTTTGAGAGTTTATGCCACTTACTTTTAGCTATTAGACCAGCCAGATACTTAGATATCACATGTTACATGTAACATACACATACTGTAAAATGTTCCTTTTTACATTTTTTTTTTTTTTTTTTTGAGATGAAGTCTTGCTCTGTCACCAGGTTGGAGTGCAGTGGCACGATCTCGGCTCACTGCAACTTCCACCTTCTGGGTTCAAGTGATTCTCCTGCCTCAGCCTCCTGAGTAGCTGGGATGACAGGTGAGCATCACCATGCCCAGCTAATTTTTGTATTTTTAGTAGAGATGGGGTTTTACCATGTTGGCCAGGATGGTCTTAATCTCTTGACCTTGTGATCTGCCTGTCTCGGCCTCCCAAAGTGCTGGGATTACAGGTATGAACCACTGCACCCAGCTTTAAATTTTTGAAGTGTTGTAAATTGTTAAATTCTAGAAATAGCCAGACAAAGTATGGTCTAGGACTTATTAGGTAAATGATCTTTTCTATTAGATACAGACACATCATTTAAAAACACCAATGGCATCAAATTATTATACTATATTTTGCTTTTTCATGGATTTTTAAAAAAGAGACAGTCTCGCTCTGTTGCCCAGGTTGGAGTGCAGTGCTGCAATCACAGTTCATGGCAGCCTCAAACTCCCACCTCAGTCTCCTAAAATTTTGGGATTACAGGAGAGAGATCCAAGATGGCCAACTAGCAGCAGCTCAGGATTGCAGCTCCGAGTGAAGGTGCAGGGAGTGACTGGACACCAGACTTCAGACGAATTTTCGTTGCCTATGGACCGGGAGATTCCCAGCAGAGGAGCCCCACGGGTCACCAGTGTGACTCTTTTGGCCGGCGCGGCTGTTTTGCTGGTGTCCCGGCACAGCGGTTCTCAGTGAGGAGTGTGCGAGACTGGGTGCCCTTTTGGTTGGCATTTGGAGCTTTGGGAAGGCAGAGTTGCCCATTCAGCTGACTGAAAAGGGGACTGAAGGCGGGAGCTAGACAGGGAGATTCCTGGGCAGAAAAGTGCCACAAATCTCAGTGCCGCCAGCGCAGTCGCTGCATGCGAAATTGCATAGATCCCAGCACCTTTTCGATGGGCAAGTGGGGCACCTGGGAGAGGACCGACTGTTCAATTAGGAAAAGAAAAAAAGGGGGCTCCAAGGCGGGGAGCCAGGTGATCGGGCTCAGCTGGTCCCACCCCCACAAAAAAAGCAGCAATTGGAAACGCTGACGGTTGAGTTTCACTGCAAGCACAGCTGAGCCCAGGAAGGTCCAGCTCTGAGGGGGAGGGGCATCCGCCAAAGGAAAACAAAGAAACAGAAATAACATCACCACCAACAAGCTGGACAGCCACTCAGAGACCCAATCTGAAAGTCAGCAATTACAAAGATGACAGGTGGATAAATCCACAAAGATGGGAAGAAACCAGTGCAAAAAGGCTGAAAACATCCGAAATCAGAATGCCTCTCCTTCAGGGGATCGCAGCTCTTCATCAGCAAGGGAACAAGGCCTGATGGAGAATGAGTGTGATGAATTTTCAGAATCAGTCTTCAGAAGGTGGATAATAAGAAACTTCTGTGAGCTGAAAGAACATGTTCTAACCCAGTGCAAAGAAACTAAGAACCTTGAAAAAAGGTTTGACAAAATGCTAATGAGAATAGACAATTTAGAGAGGAATATAAGTGAATTAATGGAGCTGAAAAACACAATACGAGAACTTCACGAAGTATGCACAAGTTTTAACAGTCGAATTGATCAGGCAGAAGAAAGGATATCAGAGGTCAAAGACCAACTCAATGAAATAAAACGAGAAGACAAGATTAGAGAAAAAAGGGTAAAAAGGAATGAGCAAAGTCTCCAAGAAATATGGGACTATGTGAAAAGACCTAATCTACGTTTGATAGGTGTACCTGAATGTGACGAAGAGAATGAATCCAAGCTGGAAAATATTCTTCAGGATATTATTCAGGAAAACTTTCCCAACCTAGCAAGGCAGGACAATATTCAACTCCAGGTAATATAGAGAACACCACAAAGATATTCCTCAAGAAGAGCAATCCTGAGGCATATAATCGTCAGATTCACCAGGGTTGAAATGAAGGAGAAAATGCTAAGGGCAGCCAGAGAGAAAGGTCAGGTTATCCACAAAGGGAAGCCTATCAGACTCACAGCAAATCTTTCAGCAGAAACCCTACAAGCCAGAAGAGAGTGGGGGCCAATATTCAACATCCTTGAAGAAAAGAACTTTCAGCCCAGAATTTCATATCCAGTCAAACTAAGCTTCATAAGTGAAGGAAAAATAAAATCTTTTGTGAACAAGCAAGTACTCAGAGATTTCATCAACACCAGGCCTGCTTTACAAGAGCTTCTGAAAGAAGCACTACACATAGAAAGGAACAACCAGTATCAGCCATTCCAAAAATATACCAAAAGGTAAAGAGCATCAACATAATGAAGAATCTATATCAACTAATGGGCAAAACAGCCAGCTAGCATCAAATGGCAGTATTAAACTCACATATATTATTATTAATCCTAAATTTAAATAGACTAAATGCCCCACTTAAAAGACACAGACAGGCAAATTGGATAAAAAGCCAAAACCCATCAGTATGCTATATCCAGACCCATCTCACATGCAAGGATACACAAAGACTCAAAACAAAGGGATGGAGGAAGATTTACCAACCAAATGGAGAGCAAATAAATAAATAAATAAATAAATAAAAAGCAGGAGTTGCAATTCTCACCTCCGATAAAATAGACTTTAAAGCAACAAAGACCAGAAGAGGCAAAGAAGGACATTACATAATGGCAAAAGGATCAATGCAACAAGAAGAGCTAATGATCCTAAATATATACGCACCCAATACAGGAGCACCCAGATACATAAGGCAAGTTCTTAATGACTTACAAAGAGACTTAGACTCCCACACAATAATAGTGGGAGGCTTTAACATCATATTGTCGATATTAGACAGATCAACGAGACAGAAAATTAACAAGGATATCCAGGACTTGAATGAACTCAGACCCGGAACAAGTAAACTTAATAAACATTTATAGAACTCTCCACCCCAAAATCACAAAACATACATTCTTATCAGTACCACATCACACCTACTCTAAAAGTGACTACATAATTGGAAGTAAATCACTACTCAGTAATTACATAGCATTTCACAGGTTTAAATGAAATATTGGTTGGCTGCTTGTTTGTTATTTTCCTCCCTTATTCCTTCCTGTCTCCATTGTTAAGCACAATTATTGGCATAAAAGAGGTTTTCAATACCCATTTTTAGACTGCATTCTAGCCTGGGCAATAAAGCAAGACCCCCTCCCATTCTCTCTCCCTCTTTCTCTTTCTCTCTTTCATTCCTTTTTTTTCTTTTAAAAAAAAAGTTGGGGGATTACAGGTGTGAGCCATCACACCCTATTTTGCTTTTTAATTTATATATTTTGGACCTTTTTCATATCAGTTTATTCATATCAATGCCATTATAACTGCTACAGAGTAATCAATTTTTATTAAAGTATCAATTTATTTATAAGGTTTCTTACTATTAATTACTTAGGTTGTTTTAACCTTTTCATATAATACTGCAATATACAGCTTTGCTTACATTGTTAGGCATCTAGTTAAGTATGCATCTCAAGTATATGAAAAATTACCTAGAAATAGAAATGTTGGGTCAAAAATATGTACGTTAAAGTTGATCTCCAATGAGTTTGCATTAATTTATACTTTCATAATTAACATTTTCCTACTCTCTGAAGGACACTGGATATTATTACAATTTTACTCTTTGCCAGTCTTCTAGGTGAAAAATGAAAGCTCATTTTCTTGAGAGCTACTTATTCCTCTCCATTGCCTGTTTACATCTTTGCTTATTTTTTGTCTTATTTACTAATTTGTATATGGTATTATTTATAATCTATTTATTGAGGAATTTGGTCCTTTGTAACAAGTATTATAATTATATCCTTCCAGTTTGTTGTTTGGTGTGGTTCATCATTTTGCTTGTATAGATACTTCAAATTTTTGTGTGATCAAATATTTCCTTGTATTAAGCCTTTCCTACTTA
This sequence comes from Saimiri boliviensis, assembly GCF_048565385.1. NCBI lineage: Eukaryota > Metazoa > Chordata > Mammalia > Primates > Cebidae > Saimiri > Saimiri boliviensis. Next base: position 18,708,630 of record NC_133470.1, on the reverse strand, counting down.
AAGATTATAGAAGGTATTTGGCTCGGCACAGTAGCTCACACCTGTAATCCCAAGCACTTTGGGAGGCCAAGGCAGGCGGATCACGAGGTCAGAAGATTGAGACCATCCTGGCCAACATGGCGAAACCTCATCTCTACTAAAATACAAAAAATTAGCTGGGTGTGGGGGCGTGTGCCTGTACTTCCAGCTACTCAGGAGGCTGAGGCAGGGAAATTGCTTGAATCCAGGAGGCGGAGGTTGCAGTGAGCCCAGATTGTGCCACTATACTCCAGCCTGTCCAGCCTGGCAACAGAGCTTTCTTGCACTGCTTTCATAGCTTTGTTAACAAAATTAAAAGAAACAAAAAACCTAATCCTTTGATGCACAGGAATTTACTCTGGGGAAACTTATTTAGGATACCAGTATGAATTCCCCCCACCCCACCCAACCCCAGCCCAGTTGCTAGCCACAGAAACAAGACATGAACAAATGAATAAAAGCTGAGACACTCAACAGCACTGATTTCTTGACTCCCTGCATAGTCTCTTACCTCTTGTCAGGCATGTAGCTAGTACCAGATCACCCCTCTGATTCTGGATTTATCCATGCTGGTTAAGTGGAAATGAGGGTGGTGGAGCACACACATTTCCTTCATCTAAACAACCTCTTGTCCATTAATGATTTGTTTATAAGTACTGCATACCTCTGGAATCTTTGTTAAAAACTTGTACTTTTTTTACAGCAGGGCTTCTTAACAGGGACACTGTTGGCTTTTTTTTTTTTTTTGAGATGGAGTCTCACTCTGTCACCCAGGCTGGTGTACAGTGGCATTATCTTAGCTCACTGCAACCTCCACCTCCCAGGTTTAAGTGATTCTCCTGCCTCAGCCTCCCAAGTAGCTGGGAATACAGGCGTTGTGCCACCATCTCTGGCTAATTTTTAGTAGTAGGGAGTGGTTTCACTATGTTGGACAGGCTGGTCTTGAATGCCTGACCTCAAGTGATCCACCCACATCAGCCTCTCAGTGCTGGGATTACAGGCAGGAGCCCTGTGGCCGACATCCCCCCGCCCCTTTTCCCTCCACGGCTGTTTTGGCCCGCGTGGCTGCTTTGCGCCGTTTTTTTGTTTGTTTGTTTGTTTTAAAGATGGGGTTTCACCATGTTGGTCAGGCTGGTCTTGAACTCCCGACCTCAGGTGATCTGCCCACCTTGGCCTCCAAAGTGCTTGGATTACAGGCGTGAGCCACCGTGCCCGGCGAGGCGGTTTTTTTTCTTTTCTTTTTTTTTTTTTTTTGAGACAAGGTCTTGCTCTGTCACCCAGGCTGGAGTACAGTGGCTCAATTACCGCTCACTGCAGTCTCGACTTGCCCAGCTCCAGTGATCCTCCCACCTCAGATTCCTGAGTAGCTAAGACCATAGGTGTGCACCCCACACCCAGCTAGTTTTTGTATTTTTGGTAAAGATGGGGTTTTGCCATGTTGCCCAGGCTTATATCCAACTCCTGAGCTTGAGCGATCCACCTGCCTCAGCCTCCCAAAGTGCTGAGATTACAGGCGTGAGCCCCTGCACCCGACACTATTGGCATTTTGGCCAAATTATCATTTATTTTGTGGGGCTGTCTGTGCATTATAGGATGTTGAGTGCAATTCCTGATCTCCCTCCACCCACCGGTAGCACCCTCCCCCTTTTCTTTAGTTGTAGCTTCTATATCGATATAGGCAAACTACTTTTTTCCTTTAGAAGAGGTATTTTATTTTGCTCTATTACACAGGATATACTTCTTAAGTGTTAAAGTCAAGATACAAACAATATATTCTACAACTGGGCACTACTTTAATCGAACAGGCAAAGAAATTACGCTAAACAACAACATCTGGTACTATTGGGGGAAAATAAAATGACTAAAATAGGTTTAAAGTAATACTACTAAATCCCCTAATATCAATACTACATAACTCAATACAGCTAAAATGCAAAATATGGTAACATCCAAGAATACATCCAAAATTAAAACCAGCAACACCCATATAACTTTTTTAAGCAGGAAAATATTTCGTGTATGCATATAATTGTTCACTCCTTTAATGTAAATCTTTCCCAAAGTTATCAACCTCCAGAAAAACCAGACTCATTAAGCATATTCCTTAAAGTATAAACATGAACATTTTAAATTAAAAAAAATTTTTTTAAAACATTGTAAACAATAAATGAACTTCCTATTTCTAAGAATGTGAAAAGTCCCATTTTAAATGCAGTTTGTAAGCATTGTCTCTTGATGTGAAGTCCACAAATTTTTCTCCTGTTGGGACCAAACTTTACAAAAACGTTGTTACAGAACAAGCTACCACATCTCAGCAATATTATCTTATGTCAAGGTTTACTTTTTAAAAAACTTTTAAATTGCATTTTACTACTCTAAGAAAACCCAAACCTTAGATGTGTAGCATTCATCGTTTAAAACTCTTAGAAAAACATATAAAGCTTTGAGAGGCATATTTATTCCCTACCACAGTCCTGGAAGCCTGGAAGATGATTCCCAAGTCTGAGAGAGGTCTCCTTTTCACTGGCTGTTTTTGTTCTTCACATGCGTTAACATATGCGTTTTCAGGTTGGTTGACTGGGCGAATCTCCTATTGCAAATATCGAAAGGGCACACGAAGGGCTTGTCGCCGGTGTGGATGCGCACATGTGTGCGCAAATTGAAATCAAGGGAAAAGCGTTTCCCGCAACCTTCGAATGTGCACTGAAAGGGTTTCTCGCCCGTGTGAACCAGCTGATGTCGTTTCAGCTTTGAGCTCTCAATAAAACTTTTGCCGCATTCTGCACATACGTGGACTTTGGGCCCGTGGACGTGGAGATGTTTTCTCATGGCGGCGTAATCCCTGAACATCTTTCCGCAGCCATTATGAGCGCAAGGGACTGTTCTGGGAGGTTCTTCTTTGGACCTTTTGGGCTTCATTTTAGTAAATTCCGCCAGCTGTTTGGGATCTGAGAGATCGATTCCTGGTAATCCTTCAGGAGGAAGTTTCTTCCCTGTCATGTACTCGGAATAATCGGGTGAGTTATCAGCCCGGCCTTCACCCACTGTCCCTTTGTCATTGTTATCACTAGGGGACCGCATAGTCACGGAAAACTCACCCCTGGGCGTTTTGATCTGCACTTGCTTCGGATCCCACTTCTCACTGCCTTCGTTGGGGCTGCTGCATGCCGGCTTGGCCTCAGTGCTGGTGGCACCACTGTCGCTGGCCTTTTGGCTGGGCTTTCTGCTGCGCTTTCTGCTGCGGCTTTGGGTTGATGTCGATGCCGCCGAGGCTGCCAGAGAGGCCAGGGTCTGCTGGAAGTGTTCATCTTCACTGCTATCCGGAACGACCGACTGGTCCTCGGAATCATTGCCTGGCACACTGCCTGAAGTGCAGTAGTTCACCACTTCCTCTTGTGTCTGCACCAGGATCATTTCCTGGTCGTGGTCGCCATAGCCCAGGTTCCCGAAGAGCGGCTGCACCGTGAGCAGAGGCGGGTTGTTGTGGCCACCGTGGACCCAATTGCCAGCGAAATCCTCGTACTGAATGCTTTCAATCGGAATGTCCTCCATAGGAAGGGGCTCCACATTGATGTCTTTCAGATCTACCGGGATCCCCGGGTCTTCGGTGGTGTAGAAATCTTCGTTTGAGGCCATGGTTGAGAGTTAGTTAGGTAGCAGTCTTAGCTACTGGCTCCTCCGCAGTTTATAGGCAACTGGAAGACCGTGGGAAAAAGAACGCTGAAGGGAGCGAGGCGCAAACTGCCGAGAACGGCGGTGCGAACTGCCGAGGACGTGCCAGCTGCTGAGAAAAGCGGCGCGAGCTGTCGCGAAAGCGGCGCGAGCTGCCGAGAAAGGCGCGAGTCTGAGAAAAAGGCGCGAGTCTGACGAATGCGCCAATCTGAGGAAGGCTCGAGCGAGCAGTTGTGGCGGAAGGCCCAGGTGCTTCTGGGATAGCCACGCGCACGCGCCTGTGCATCTGGCGCGCTGCCCCGCAAGCACGTGCACGTGCCCACGTACTCAACGTACATGCCCAACTCCTGCGCCACCCCGCGGCCCCGTCCAGCTATTGTTAAAATATTTCGTAAGCAGGCTCTTTATTGATTTTTTTTTTTTTTTTTTTTTTTTTTTGAGACGGAGTTTCGCTCTTCTTACCCAGGCTGGAGTGCAATGGCGCGATCTTGGCTCACTGCAACCTCCGCCTCCTGGGTTCAAGCAATTCTCCTGCCTCAGCCTCCTGAGTAGCTGGGATTACAGGCACGCGCCACCACGTCACCATGCCCAGCTAATTTTTTGTATTTTTAGTAGAGACGGGGTTTCACTATGTTAACCAGGATGGTCTCGATCTCTCGACCGCGTGATCCACCTGCCTCGGCCTCCCAAAGTGCTGTGATTATAGGCGTGAGCCACCGCGCCCAGCCCTTGATTTTTTTAATATATTTCATTTCAGTTGATTTTCATGTCTTCCCCTCCTTTCCATCCCATATAACAGTATCTGCCAAAAAAGCCGACTCCTATGCTTTTTTTCTTATTTAATTGTACTAACATGACATTTAATATCAGTAATAATAGATAGCAAAATTGCTTGTCTTGTCCTTTAATAGGAATGCTAAGTGTTATGCCATTATTATGCAGCTATTCCTACTTTTACTAAGGATTTTTTAAAAGTATTAATGGATGTTGAATTTTGTATTTTGTTAAATACTGTCTCAATATCTTCTGAGATGAATTTTTGCCTAATGGCAAATAATATTTATCACATTCAAACTGATTTCCTAATGTTCAACCACTCTTGTATTCCTGATAGGTCATGTATCTGTAGGTTGTTTTGTGCTTCACCAGATGTCGTATTCACCAGATGTTGTATCAGTGTTGCACTTGGCTTTAAGAAAAAAATCTTAGTTTTCTTCTCTACGTGATCTTTAAAGTTTATACTAAATTGGAATTAAAAGAATAGTTTTTCATTCAAGGTATGAAAGAATTCCACATAGGAAAGGGCATTCTTAGCTGGGTGCAGTAATCCCATGCCTGTAATCCCAGCACTTTGGGAGGCCGAGGCAGGAGGATCATTTGAGGACAGGAGTTTGAGACCAGTCTGGCCAACGTAGCAAAACCCTGTCTCTACTAAAAATACAAAAATTAGCAGGCATGGTGGCAAGTGCCTGTAATCCTAGCTACTAGGGAGGCTGAGGCAAGAGAATCAATCGCTTGAACCCAGAAGGCGGAGGTTGCAGTGAGCCAAGATCACAGCACTCCAGACTGGGTGACACAGTGAGACTCAGTCTCAAAATAAAAAGAAAGGGCATTCTTCATCAATTTTCTTAATTTCTCCTGTTGTAATTATTTGTCTATTTAGATTTTTTTGATTGCCTCTCGGGTTAATTTCAGCTATTTTTATTTTCTTAGATTTATCCAGGTTTTTGAAACTTTTTTGCAGAGATGAGTAAAGAACACTTATAATTGTTTTTATTTTCTCTGTTATCAATCATCATTCCCCAGTCTGATAGCTAATTGTCTTTAGATGCTTTTTCTTATTGTTGAACTAACCTTTTTTTAAAGAACTCTTCGATTTAACAGATCGTTTTGTTTTTTCTAATTTATTATTTCTGCCTATATCCTTACTAATTACATCATCATTTCTTAATTATTTTACAGTTCTTTTCTCACTTAAGTTGAATACTTAACTGATCTATTTCCATTTCTAATAGCATGACTGCCTAAGTCAGTGCATTTTTCTTTTAGCAATACTTTAAACATTATCACAGTACAATGATTTCATCATCATCATTTTTAGATACACTGAAATAACAGGTTTGAATTAAATTAATCCAAGGTGTGATTAATATAAATTTCAAAATTTCAGGTAGTTTTTACTTAGGCTGCTAGTCTTCTCTTGGGAATTTACTGAAGCTTTCTTTTAAGTCCCATGGACACTTGAAAAGATATTGTCTTCTGTGTTCATGGCATAGAGTTTAACATACCTATTTTTGCCTTAGCCTGACCTTTTTATACTTATCTGCCATATGCAAAAAGATGAGTTTTTAAGCCGGGCGCGGTGGCTCAAGCCTGTAATCCCAGTACTTTGGGAGGCCGAGGCGGGTGGATCACGAGGTCGAGAGATCGAGACCATCCTGGTCAACATGGTGAAACCCCGTCTCTACTAAAAATACAAAAAATTAGCTGGGCATGGTGGCGCGTGCCTGTAATCCCAGCTACTCAGGAGGCTGAGGCAGGAGAATTGCCTGAACCCAGGAGGCGGAGGTTGCGGTGAGCCGAGATCGCGCCATTGCACTCCAGCCTGGGTAACAAGAGCGAAACTCCGTCTCATTAAAAAAAAAAAAAAAAAAAAAAAAAAGATGAGTTTTTAAAATTACCTTTCTGTTTCTTCTTGTACTTTTCCCTTTTTTGTTTTGCTTTGATGATTCATTACGTGATATGGTAAGATTCACAACTGTTATGTTTTCATTGTGGCTTATATTCCTTATTATTGTTAAATGGCCCCTAATGTCTAACATAATGCTTTTTATCTTATTTTCTGTTCCCATTTGCATGTTATGATCTGCTCATCATTTTACTTTACATATTTTTGAGTAATTATTTAGACGGATTTCTTTTGTACATCACACATTTGGGACATGTTTTAAATCCAAACTAAGGGCATCTTTCATTCAGCAGGTGAGCTTATTTCATTTATGTTTATTGAAAAATAAATGTGCTTTGGTCTTAAATTCATTACCATGGTTTATATTTTGATATAGTGTCTGTTTTCTTTGGTGTGTGTTTCATGCTTTCACTGTGATAACTGAAAAGTTTGTGTTTTTAGATCTTATAGTATTTACATTTATAATCTTAAGTGATATACTCAAGACTCTATTTCTTGATTTATCAAATTCAGGCAGATGTTCTCTCCACTAAGAAGTTGAGGAAATTAGTATTTCTATTTCCTGTTTTTGTTTTTTCCACCTTCAATTTTTATTTATTAGTTTGAGAATTCTAACTCCACACTTGCTTAAGCCTCAGTTATTCCATTAAAAGTGATAGAGGGGTGTGATGGATTTGTCTTATGTCAATTTCACTAAGATGGAACTATAGTTCCCAGGATTTCTTCCCTACATAGTTATATATCTCCAAGGGATTCTGTTTCTCTGACTGAACTTTGACAGTGCCAGAGTTCACTAACCATCCTTTCATAACCCTTCTTCTCCATTCCTGGATACTTTTGATTTATCTGTTAGTTAATTCTTCACGTTCTCCCTTGATTTGATGCAAATTTCGTTCTGATTTCAGCTGAGTTGACATTCTTTATAGTTTGTGATTTCATATTGTGGAGAAAACAAAGTTTTCCTCTGTTTTTAAATTTTAAAAGAAATAATTTATGTTGTTTTTAGTTGGTTTTATGGAAGAAACTGGAATGTAAATTATTTTACCCTTCTACTTTTGAGGGGGCCTTATAAACTGAAGTTATTAACCAAAAGATAAGATATTGCTATTTGTGATATATTTTCCAAAAATCTAGCCATAGAAAATCAAAACCAAAACCACAGATGAATATTAAAACAAAATTAAGTCTGTTACCTGCACAAAATATCCTTAGCTGCTGGACTGGCGATATAAGTTGCAAATGAGTGGTGAACAAATCAACAAATGCTCCAGGATAAATAATGAAGAGAAAAATCCCAAAGCCATTAAATCGAACTTGTTCCCTAAGAAACCACATAAGAAAAAGGAGTTTACTAATACTATTCTATTTGTCAAATTAATAGCGTATATAACCTTAAAACTTTTCACTGTAATTAGAATTCTTGCTGAAGAAACAAAAAGTCTCTCTGAACAGCCAAAAAAATTGTATCTATACTATACATAATCTTTTTTTGAGACAGAGTCTCACTCTGTCACCAGGCTGGATTGCAGTGGCGTGATCTCGACTCAATGCAACCTCCGACTCCCTGGTTCAAGGGATTCTCCTGCCTCAGCCACCCAAGTAGTTGGGATTACAGGCATGTGCCCCCCAGCTAATTTTTGTATTTTTAGTAGAGATGGGGTTTCACTACATTGTCCAGGATGGTCTCAATCTCCTGACCTCATGGTACACTGGCCTTGGCCTCCCAAAGTGCTGGGATTACATGGCGTGAGCCACTGCACCTGGCCGATAAGCTTAATTTTATAATAATGTACAGATTTGGTTATCTGTGAAACTGAATTTTGTAAAATAGGGCATACTGAAATAGACTTCAAAATTTTTAGAAACCAATCAATGTGTTGAGCAAATAATTGAAATCAGTCACATATATACAGAAATGGCTTTTATGAGAAACTAAATGAAAAACATTTTTATGGTTCACTCTGAACTATTTTCAGGAGACTATATAATTCAAGTAAAAACACAGGAGACTATATAATTCAAGTAAATTACCTAGTAACTTATATTTGTCTTAGCAATTATAAATAATGGGGAAGATTTATCTAAGTGTATTCCTATCGAGCTAATGTTAAATAAGAGTGTTTAAACATGCATAATGCTCAGATTGTTCTTAAGAGAACCAGTTTTTTCAGGTTTTGATCTCCCTATTAAAAAAAAGAGCGAGAACCATTTTTTATCACTTAATTTTCCAAAAGTTAATATTACGTTAAGTCTCATAAAACTAAACAGCCCCCCTAGAAAAAAGCATCACTTAAATATATGCTGTTGCTTAATACTAAATTTGTAAGACAACTGTACAATTCATTTTTCTCTTGGCAGCTGGCATTTAAAAAAAATTACCCAAGTTATTTTACAAATATTATTAAGCTGTAATTAACAATGTGTCCACAGGTAAAATCCTAAAGGCTGCAAAGCTAAAAACACGGAAGCAAAAGTGAAGGAGGTTTAAAAAGAAAAAAAACCCAGCAGCTGCCACTTTAAACCACTATTGTGCACACCTGTGTAACAGTATATGCTCTGACAAGATGAGGGTTTAATGTCAATAGACTCTTGTTCATAAGCAACTGGAAAGTAATAAGAAGTGATTACATCTTCTCTTCCAAAACAGAGGTTTTTAACCTTTTCTCTGGTCCACACACCGAAATGATAAAACACATTCCTATCAGCAGGCTTACTAATTATGGCAGTAATTATAACTGGAGGTAGCAGGGGAGTTGTGACATGGCCCTCTCCCCATCATGATTTTATATGTTTTATAGGCTTTTAAATGCTTAGGTATAGTTACAATGATACATTTGGTTAGTCAAGACCAAGAACAGGGCATGATACTCAAAGCTAGTCCCAGGTCTCATCTTCTTATCTTCCACTTGGGTCTCTAGATAGACTATGATATTTGTTAAACCCAGTGCTTTTCAGTTTTCAGTAGCCAGCAGAGGACATAAGCAGAAACAGGAAATTATTTCAGCTGCTAAGTCAAATAAAGTTCTACGGTGAGTGGGTTTTGACTAGAGTGATTGATCATCATTCTGACCCAATGATGAATAGAAAGATTGGCTTTCAGGATTGGGTAAAAACTGTGAGTTATCATAATGATAACTACGCTGGCAAAGGCAAAGGACAGAAAGACTCAGATTACAGATATGCCCATGGTTAACTGAGCATATTCACAAAGATATTAATTTTCTCTATAAAACAGAAGCTTCCTCAAAGTAACAAATGATGGCTATATACTGGGCAATAGCCACAGAAAGAAAAATAGTGAAGTATCAAATGTAGCAGATTTTAGTAATAAACCCTCATAAATGAAAAGCTTTTTTTTGCAAGTAGCACAAAGAAAAAGGTAAATATCTTTACCTAATAGCTGCTATCCCATGTCCAATTTCATGTACAACACCACTGACGAGAACTGCAGCGAAGAAATAAGTCAGTTGATTGACGGGTAAATTTATACCAGGAACCTGTTCATAGACACGATATGGCAATAATTATCAGTGGGGGTGAAGGGGAGTGCCACTTGATACATGATGTTCATCCTGTATTAAACCTAAGGCACACTAAGATACATGATGTTCATCCTGTATTAAACCTTGAAGCTGAATGTTCTGCAAACTAAAAGTAACATGACTATCAATGGTTCACTTCCCAATTTCTATCATAATAAAAAACGAAAACATCAGTTCATTTTTTGAACTAGCCAGTTTCTCTGGAACAAGCACAACAAGAATCTAAAGAGAATTGGAAACACCAGGTTAAACAGTTGAAACTTTAGCTCCCTGTAGTCTTCACCATGGGAAAGAATAAGGGAGCCGTGCAAAGTGCCAGGGAATGCAGGGTGACAGTGAAGCAGGCAGCAGTTGACCCACCCTCAAGGGCTGGATGCTTGATTTAGGAATTCTTGTTAAAATTCCTAGACCTTCCTCTGAATTGTTATGGCAAGGTTCCAAGTACTTGTGTTGATTAATATAGGAACCCCATATTATTAATCAGTGAGTTTCATTTTAATATTCTCAAATTACAGGCGAGTTGGTAATGAAAGCTAGTCTAATAGGGATCCTGATCAGTGTGGGAGCACCATACCCTTCTATTCCATCAGTTTATCCATTACGTTGGTCGGAAAAATAGTGTGAAAGAGATATACAAATACATTAAAATTGAAATTTAATGTTGAAATTAAGGCATTTGCAACATATAGAAAAGTTATAAACATATGAAGGAGTTGTCTTGCAATTATGTGCAAGACAAAATGTGCAGGTATATGTTATTACATACACAAGGGAAAATAAGAGGTGCACAGTAAATTTCTTTTAGATGGCAAAGATATTTTTTCAAAAGTAATCACTCCCAAATTATGTCATCTGTTAAAAGGAGACAATAAATTAAAGTGGGACACACCAGGCTTAGGAATACAATTTACATACTGAGAATCTATTTCTTACAGTCAGGAGTTGGGATCCAAAAAGTATCCTTCTGGAGGAAATTCCTACTTTCTTTTATAAGTATTATGTTAATTATAAAAAATATGTTTAAAGCAGGAAAACTCAAAGCAAAACAGAAGCCTAAAATTCTGCTCCCCAAACATACATACATACACACACACAAAACCATTCTCAACCATTCTGATGTATGTCATTTTAGTCTTTCCATGTACATGTATTTTTAAAAACTATACTTTTATTATAAATCTGATTTTGAAATCTGCTCTTTCACTTAACAGTGTGACAGACATCTTCCCATGAGTATTTTTTATCTCAATATGATTTTTAATAGGTACACTGTATTCTATGGAATACATTGTTGGGCATTTAATTGCTTTAAAAGTTTCTGCTCATAAATAATATGATAAAGATATCTGGACAGGCCAGGTACAGTGGCTCATGCCTATAATCCCAGCACTGGAAGGCAGAGATGGGCGGATCACGTGAGGTTAGGAGTTCCAGACGAGCCTGGCCAACATGGTGAAACCCAACTCTACTAAAAATACAAAAATTAGCTGCGCGTGGTAACGTACACCTGTAATCCCAGATACCCAGGAGGCTGAGGCAGAAGAATCACTGGAAGCCAGGGGGCAGAGGCTGCAGTGAGCCGAGATTGCGCCGCTGCACTCCAGCCTGGGCAACAGAGCAAGACTCTGTCTCAAAAAAAAAAAAAAAAAAGATATTTGGACACGCACACCTAAATATTTTAGGGGAAGAAATTCTTAGATGAGCATACTGGTTAAGGGATGGGGCTCTTGAGACGTATTATGGGTTTGAGGTCTGGTCTCTAACTAGCTAAATGACCTTGGGAAAGTTGGCATTATTTCCCCAACATTCCGATTTTCTCATCAATAAAATGGAAATAACCACATTTCCACAAAAGGGTAATTTGGAGGATTAAATGAGCTCATCTTTGTCCAATGTTTAACATTATGCCTCACAGAGAGGATAGTAAATGCTATTATTACACAAAGTTTAAAAGATTTTGATACATATCATCAAACTGCACTCTAAAAGCAGACCTTTCCATAACCTTGGGCAAGCTCATTTTATTCAAATCTGCAATGTGACTTACATTTGTAAAGCTGAACTTTCCCCAGACTTTTGACCATTTTTTGGTCCTTCTGTGAGTTGCCTACTGATGACCTGACTTTTTTCCTCCTAAAGTATTCATCTTTTTCTTACTGATCAGTAAGATCACTTCAAACATCAGCATTGGTCCTTTGTAATACATGACATAAATGTATTCCAGTTTGTTTCCCTTTTAATTTTACTTTGCTTTTAGTTTTTGATATGTAAAATTTAGGTAGTCAAATCTATTAGTATTCACGGTTTCCTACAACACCAAGAGTGAACCCTAATGTAAACTATGGGTGGTAATGACATATTCATGTAGTTTTCATCATTGTAAGGGGGAACCTCTGTGCCATCTCAATTTTGCAATGAATCTAAAACTGTTCTAATAAAGTATTTTAAAAAATGAAAAATAAAGGTGTTACTGTTAAATAAAAAATATTTATGGTTTCTACTATTCACTCTATGTCTTCCTCATTCTGTGTTCATAAAAATGATAACCTAGGTCTTGTCTTTCAAGGCCTTTTATGGTTTCAAGTTTTACTTTTTACTCAACTGGAATTTTTTTTTGTGCACACAGAGAACTCTCGCCTAAAAAGCCTCCTTTAGTAACTGAAGATTCAAACAACGCTGCTTGAATAATTTTCTAAATTCCATTAATTCCAAGTGTCCTTTCTTTAGTTATGAAACAAGTTAAAATCTTATTTTTTTATTTGAGATGGAGTTTCACTCTTGTTGCCCAAGCTGGAGTGCAATGGAGTGATCTCGGCTTACTGCAAAGTCCACCTCCTGGGTTCAAATATTCTCCTGCTTCAGTCTCCCAAATAGCTGGGACTACAGGCAAGAGCCACTATGCCTGGCTAATTTTGTATTTTTAGTAGAGATGGGGTTTCACTATGTTGCCCAGGCTGGTCTCAACCTCCTGACCTCAGGTGATCCAGCCACCTCAATTTCCCAAAGTACTGGGACTACAGGCATGAACCACCACACCTGGCCAAAACTAGTTATAATCATTTTTAATATGTGCATAATATCTCATTGAATGACAATCCAGTAATTTAACCATTCCTCAATTAGATATTTTGGTTGCTTTTAATTCTTCATAATAATAAATGATGTTAGGCTAAAGAGGTTGATGACTACTATTTTTTTCTGTATTTCAAAGTGTTTCCTTAAGCTGGAGAGCCCCAGATGTGGAAGTAAAGGGTCAAAGGAAATGGATATGTTTAGAATGTTCATTATCTGAAATTCTCTTTACTTGGACCCTATTAAGCAAAATTTTCAAGAAATTCTATGTCCCTTTTTATATACCTGCTCCATTCCCAAATTGTTTGGGACCTCTTTCCAGTGTTTTACTTTTCTTTGATGCCTCTCTAAATTTATATATTTAACACTGTCATACATATCCTCTATATCATAAAATATCCTGGTTATCTTACCTTTATTCCGAATAAATCAGTAAGCTTGATCTAATAAGATATTTGCTCCTTCTCTTTATTATTTTCTGTATGTACTAGTGAGTGAGATAAAGTAAGAATTTGAATGTGTGACAATACCAACAGATGGTAGGTCTTATTTGCTGGCAACAGTACACGACTGCCCAACTGTCTCTGCCATGATTCACACAGGGTATTAGATGTACCAGAATACTGAATACAGAATACTTTCAACACCACAGAGTGCTACGGTTTGGAGAATTAATACTGAACAAGGCTGTCGGGAATTATAGAGTAAACAGAAAGTATGTTACTTAAGCTACAAGAGCTCATTACAAAGTCAGGATTCATAACATTCTTAAACTTATACATAAATATGCATGGTGGGTTCCAGAGGGCAGCTGACTTCTTAATGCTTCCAAAGCACGGCTCTCCTAATAGAGCGGATATTTTTGTGAGCGCCATGAATAAACTGAGAGGCAAAGAGAAGAAATAATTTCTTCCCTAAACAACATTTTGCCATTCTAATTCTAGCAGGCAGATAAGCCAATAATCTTATTTTTTCCAAATGGCTTCTTTCTCTCCTGTCTTCTTTCTTGGTAAACAATAACCAATCCTGCAACTGAGAGTCATCCTAAGCTTTTCCTTCTCCCTCCAGCCTCACATTCAATTACTCACCAAGGTCTGATAATTTCACTCCAAAAGGTCACTTGAATCCATACCCTTCATTCTCCTTGCCACTAATTTTAGATTTTTTTCACTTCTAACACAAATTACTGCTCTTAAATGATCTCCATATCTTCAGTCTAATGACTTCGGTCCATTTTGTACAGACTTGCTATCTATAGGTAAAATAAAAACTTCATAACCTAGACCCTACCTGTATTTCCCACCTTATTTCCTGCACTATCCTGTTTTCTTGCCTCTAGTCCTACCTATCCTCCTACCATATACCTAGAAGTATAAAACTATAAGTAAAGTTACTTATAGTTCCTTGAAGAATTAGTTGTCTTTCTTAAAAGTAAAGCATAATGTCCATAGGCTATAAGATCAGTGATGACGGATCTAGTAATTATGAGTTGTGACCACAGGCAAGTGACCTGATGTCTCTGTGCCTTGATTTTCTCATCTGTAAGCCAGGGAATGTTTGCTGAAGAAACAAATAATTTCTTCTGCGGCCTCACCTGGTGAATCTTTTTAATCTCTAAGAAAGAGCTATGAGTATAGGAGAGATTATTGTTCTCTATAAGTGATTTCTAAATCTTCACAGTGACACAGCCTAGCAGAGGCCACAAAGAGCCAAGAAAAAAAAAAAAATCTGTTACTAATCCTTAGTCTACTATATTAATAAGAACATGATTAAAAACAACATCCATGATTCATGGAAATGGGAACTATAAATGTAAAAATGTGAAATAAAAGTAAGCCAATATAAAGCCCCCTTCCAAACTTTGGAGACATAAAATGATAAGGTATAGGTCTACACATGAGTTTTAAAGTGAGAATGATTAAATTTAGCTTATACTCAAAGGAGTACAACTCAGCACATTATTGTTCACATAAAGAAATCACAGTGACCATTCAGAAAGGTCTTATATCTTTAATTAAAAGGATATTATTGGTTAGACTCCGAAGGCTATAAAAAGGAAAGGGAAACAGTTTGCATAGAATTAGAATGCAATTTACTTATATATTATAGAGATCTTAAATCAGCATGCTTATTCCTTGAAAGTAACAACCATTTAACATCTTAAAAAGATGTGAATTCAGTCACATATCTGTGTAATTGCTGACAGTCTTAATGGTGGTTCATTTGTTCTCTATTACCATTAATACTACCACTACTACTGAATATTTCAACAATTCCTTGCTGTATTCTTATTATTGTTTTTTGTGTAAGCAGGTAATTTGAAAATTATGAGACTATTATTTCATATTTATATTATGGATAGGAGTTATACTAGGTCAGAAGTGATATCTTCTATCTCTATTTCGATAATTATTTAAAGCAAAAAGATGATGCTTACCACAACTTGTAACACCTGTTCATTGTGAAGCGAAGAGGAAGAGGATGAAGAAGAGGAGGACGAATAAGAAGAGGGAGAGTCAGCCATCATTTGCGCCAAAGTCTGCATCAGCGTTTTTCCAAGGAGAAAAAATGAGCTAAACATGGCAATTACGCCAAACACCATTCCAAAATTGAACCTGTCAAAAGGAAAAAAGAAATGTAAATTTACGATTTCTCTCAATTCATGGAGTAGCAAATTCACTGACCAGCCACAGTTCATAGCTTCAAAATAATGGCTAAAAAATTTCAGTAACTGTCTCTTTCCTACATAAACTTCAAATATTTGACTGAAGCATGAGCAGTGGCAGTTTTATAATTTATAATTTTCTGATAACTAAAGAATCTGAATATCATTCCCAATAAAAAAAGTTCATTTCCTCTCATGCATTTGCTCATTTACATAACATTGTTTTTATCTTGTCCTTATGTCGTTATGAAAGCCTTTTGTCATCAAAGACATCCATCTTTTCATCTACCTCTTCTAGTGTCTGCATTGTATTTCAGCTTTATTTTGTGATAAAATGAGCTTAAATATTAACATGGTACAATTTAGTGATAGTTTCTTTCTTCTACTGTTTTAATCTTTAGAAGCTACCCTTCTATAATAGAGATAATCTGCCACATTTTCTAACTTTGATAAGTTGTGCTTTTCAAGGAACTTGTTCATTTCATTAAAACTGCCAAATTAGGCCGGGCGCGGTGGCTCAAGCCTGTAATCCCAGCACTTTGGGAGGCTGAGGCGGGTGGATCACGAGGTCAAGAAATCGAGACCATCCTGGTCAACATGGTGAAACCCCATCTCTACTAAAAATACAAAAAATTAGCTGGGCATGGTGGCACATGCCTGTAATCCCAGCTACTCAGGAGGCTGAGGCAGGAGAATTGCCTGAACCCGGGAGGCGGAGGTTGCGGTGAGCCGAGATCGCGCCATTGCACTCCATCCTGGGTAACAAGAGTGAAACTCCATCTCAAAAAAAAACAAAAAACTGCCAAATTTATAGGCATAGAATTGTTCTTAATAGTCTTACTATGTTTTTAATGTCTATAGAATCTGTAGTAATGTCCTCTTTTCAATTCCCATTTTTCTTTTTGAAACAGTGTCTCACTATGTCATCTAGGCTGGAGTGCAGTGGCACAGTCATAGCTCACTGCAACCTTGACCTTCCAGGCTCAAGTGATCCTCCCACCACAGCCTCCCGAGTAGCTGGGACTACACACCCATGCCACCACGCCTGGCTAATTTTTATATTTTTTGTAGATATGGAGTTTTACCATGTTACCCACGCTGGTCTCAAACCCCTGGGGTGAAGCAATCCACCCATCTCGATCTCCTAAAGTGCTGGGATTACAGGCATCGGCCACGTGCCTGGCGTCAATTCTCATTTTTAATTACTTATGTCTCTTTGCCCTTGATCAGTCATGGTAGGGATTTATCAATTAATATTTTCTATTTATTTATTTATTTGAGACAGGGTCTTGCTCTGTCATCCAGGCTGCAGTGCAGTGCTGTGATACTGGCTCACTGCAACCTCCGCCTCCTGGGTTCAAGTGATTCTTGTGCCTTAGCCTCCCAAGTAGCTGGGACCACAGATGAGTGCCACCATGCCCAGCTAATATTTGTATTTGCAGTAGAGACAGGGTTTCACCATGTTGGCCAATCTGGTCTCGAACTCCTGGCCTCAAGCAATCCGCCTGCCTCGGCCTCCCAAAGTGCTGGGATTACAGGTGTGAGCCATCGCACCCAGCCCAAATAATATTTTCAAAGAACCAACTTTTGGCTTTGCTGATTTTCTCGATTGTAGATTTTCTATTTCACTGATTTCTGTTCTTTTTATTATATACTTCTTTCTACTTTGTATGCCTTGATCTGCTATTGCATTTTCTGCTAACTCTGATAATTTGATTGTTTATATTTAGCTCTAATCCATTTGGGGCTAAATTTTTAACAAAAATGAATTTAGACCATGCCACCCCTGACCCTCACATTCTCTCATCTACAGAACCTGCCACTATCTTGGGCGTCCCAGAGATCACTGTAAAGCGCTAACCATAAATTGCCATAAGTGCCTCAATTTTTAATGTATGTAAACCACAATGATACATCCCATAAGGTTATATAAAACCAGAAAGTTAAAACTGTCAATATTTTAAAACTCAGAAGACTGCGAAATGATGAAAATAGTTAATTTACAAGCTATCCATCATGATCACTTAAATAACTTAAACCAAAAAAAAAAGATGAATACCATTGGTAAAGCATCCTTGCTTTCCGCCGTCCCCAACTGTAAAAGGCACGATTGAAAACAGCAGTTTGCCATCTTATGTGGAAAGGTGAGATGCTCAATCCATTGTTTTCCAGCCAGTCTTCATAAGAATGTTTAAAATAGACAGATGACTAAGGAGAAAGCAAAGTTCTACATCACTCAATTTTGAAGAACAATTTATAATGTGTAAGAAAATAAAACAAAGTATTTTCTAGAGGAAATCAAGATGCTGACTGCCAAAATGTTTATAATCTTAAAGCTTTATGTTTATTCTTCAGAATATTAAAGGTCACAGACCTAACTGGTCTACTGAGATTAGGGTCTGGTAAACTATGGGCCACAGGCCAAATCCAAACTACAGGCTGTTTTCATACAACTTGTGAGCTAAGAATACTTTTCACCTTCTTAAGGAATTATAAAAAGTCAACAAAACCCAAACATATGCAACAGAGACCCTGTGTGGCCCACAAAACCTAAAATACTTACTACCAAGCCCTTTACAAAAAGTTTGCTGACCTCTGCTTAGAACAGTGTGGTCCAATAGAAATATAACATGAGCCACAAATGCAAGCCACATATATAACTTTAAATTGTTTCGTAGGCAAATTTTAAATATTAATTTTCATGTACTTTTACCCCAAAATATCCAGGATATTTTAACATGTAATCAACATACACTATTGTTGAGATACTTTATTTTTTGGGGGTGCTAATTCATTGAATTTCAACGTCAACTTTATACTTAGAGCACATCTTAATTTGGACTAGCTCTGATTCAAAGGCTCAATAACCACATGTAGCTAATAGCTACCGTATTGGACAGCATTGGTCTAAAAGCGTTGTGTTATAATTTAAAAAAAAAAACAAAAAACAAACAAAAAAAACCCTGATCAATCCAAGAGAAGGACAGTTGTGATTAGTGCTTGCTTTCTTCTTCTGAGTAACAACTCTAAGAAGTTAGGTCAACCTCGATCAGGTAAAAAGCACAAAACTTATCTAAAGCCGTCTTGGTCTCAATAATGTCTCTTAAATTATCTGGGGTTGTGGGGATAGCTGCTTATACACAGCCCCAACAAGAGTTTTACCTTTAGGGAAGTTTGAAGTCCTTGACTAATATAGGATTTTGGATGACATATGGCTGTGTTATATACCTTACACAGTTACAGTAAGTATTGTCACATTGATGCCCACCGATGTGAGAAACTTATCTGTCCGAGAAGGAAATCTTAGCCCTATCATACTCTTAAAAACTGACCAGAGTCTGAATATAGGTAGCTGTTTGCTTTAGATCTGTAATGTTATCTGCTCTCAGTCTTCAGGTAGTTTTTTGTTTGTTTGTTTTCCAAGACTTGGAAAAGGAGTAACACACTTCTCCAACAAATGTCTATGCAGAAATCCAAGAAAAACTAAGGGTGGAACACTGGAAGCAGAGAAGCTAAAGATGCAGGCTCCTAAAAATTGAGGTCTCTCCATTTCCCAGGCAGATACTCTGAATGAGTGTTAGGTCTTTTGCTCAGAGGATGGTGCTCTCTTAAGGAGTTAGGGGATGTCACTAAAACCAGTGACATCTTGGTCACCTCACACACTTGTGACTAGAGACTGTAAAAGTTTTTAGATATTTTTTTTTTCCACATACGCAACGTGAAGAAATCATGTGACTTTGTATGTGGGTCTTACTATCTTGCTCAGGCTTGTCTGGAACTCCTGGCCTCAAGCGATCCTCCCACCTCTTCCTCACAAGTAGCTGGGACTATAGGCTGTACCACCATGCCTGGCTCATGTGGCTTTTTCAAACAATAAAATCACTGTGGCCCGTATTGCTTATGGCATGTTAAGCACTATGCCAAGTACTTTACATTAGTGCTTTTTCTTTTCTTTTCTTTTCTTTTTTTTTTGAAACAAGGTCTTGCTCTGTTGCCCAGGCAGACAAGAAGTGCAATGGTACGATCTTGATTCACTGTAACCTCTGATGCTCAGACTCAAGCAATCCTCCTACTTCAGCCTCCAGAGTAGCTGAGACTATAGGCATGCACCACCATGGTTGGTTAATTTTTAAATTTTTTGCAGAAATAAAGTCTCACTTATTGCCCAGGCTGGTGTCAAACTCCTGGACTTAGGCAATTCTCCCACCTCAGCCTCCCCCAAAGTGCTGGGATTACAGGTGTGAGCCACTATGACCAGCTAAATCAATGCTTTTCAAACACAAACAGGTGCAGAAGAATCACCTGGGATCTTGCTAAGATGCAGATTCTGATTCCCTAGATCAGGGATGACGCCTGAGATTCTGCATTTCTTTCTTTCTTTCTTTTTTTTTGAGATAGAGTTTTGCTCTTGTTGCCCAGGCTGGAATGCAGTGGCACAATCTTGGCTCACTGCAACGTCCGCCTCCCGGGTTCAAGCAATTCTCCTGCCTCAGCCTCCTGAGTAGCTGGAATTACAGGCACGTACCACCAAGTCCGACTAATTTTTTGCTTTTTTTAGTAGAGACGGGGTTTCATCATGTTGGTCAGGCTGGTTTCAAACTCGTGACTTCGTGATCTGCCCACTTCAGCCTCCCAAAGTGCTGGGATTACAGGCGTGAGCCACCGTGCCTGGCAGAGATTCTGCATTTCTTTCTTTCTTTTTTTTTTCTTTTTCACTATCTCCAGTAATGGTTATAAGCAAGAGATTCTGCATTTCTAACAAGTTCCCAAATGATGCAAGTGCTACTTACTGGTCCTTGAACCTCAGGTTGAGGAGCAAGACTTTATGTGGATACACTAATGTAATTCTCTCTATAATCTTAGGAGATCCTTAGTATTATCTCTATTTAAAGATGAGAAACCAAGGTACAGATAGCAATTTGCCCAAGGTCTCATTGACTAGAAGCCCAGCCCTGGATCTAAGGACTATGCTATATAACCTGCTGCACTTTACAAGTTTAAATGATACAAAGGAAAGTCTCATTTCATCTTATTGTTAAAGCTAAAACACATAATACTATGGTTTTCTATTTTAAGCGGTATTCATAACATGAAGGTTTTGCTATTCATAACTGGAATTTTTATTAAACATTTGAGAATTTATATGAACTTATTCCATACATATACCCTCCTCCATCCCCTACTCGCCAATGCTCAATTCCGAAAGCTTGCCTGAAGCATGTGGTCAGATAACTCTTTCTGATTTTTTGCTACCCTTCTCAAATAACTGGAAAATGGACCGTGCACCCAGGGTATCTGGTTAATGTGAGGGGGACGCAGTGTGCAAATCAGAATTCAAGGCGTCAGAAACTGGTTACATAAATCCTTGCTACTTGAGCGTGCAACTTTGAAGTACATTCTGAACTGGTAACATCAGTAGCACTTGGGAACTGGTTAGAAGTGCAGAATTTTAGCCCGTGCCGCAGACCTGCTGAACCGGAATCTGCATTTTGACCGCAACACCAGATGATCATATGCATTTTTAAATTTGAGACTACTGATCTAAATCACAGCTTGATTTAGATTCATTCCAATATCTGAGTCTCTAGAGGGTCTTGACCTGAAAAACAATAAGGGAAAACACTGCTTTTACTAAGCAGACGTTTTCTTTTCCTCCCTGCTGCACTGCAGCTGCTGGGTCTGACAGGGCCCCGGCCCTCCCGATCCCACCACTGGCGCCTCCCGGGCAGGACCCGGAAGGCTGACGGGCCTGCACTGCCCCGCACTGCGACAGTGGCAACCGCGCAGGACGCCACACCCCTCCCACGGCCGGCAATGCATTATTTACTCCACCGGGCCGATTCGCCACGCGGACTGTCGCACGTGGGCACCGTCCAGCCCAGGAGGCGCGAGGCAGGGGAAGAGAAAAGAAGGCCTTGGGCGACACACAGGGCCTTGCCCTCCAGCCATGGGCATCGCGGGCTTGGACCTTAGGCCCAAGGCCCTCACCTTCAGCACCAAGTCGGTCAGGTAGACGACAGTCCAGCCACCCACCACCACCACCACCAGCGACACCGGAATCATGGCGGCGGCGGCGGCAGAGGAGAGAAGGCAAGCCCCGGCGTCCTCCCTGCACCGCAAACAGCTGACCGCGCGCGCCTTACAGCCCCAGCATCCGCGCAGGAACCAAGCTACCTCCGGCTCCTTCCCCACAGTTTCCCACCGGACTCTTCCTGTGAGGACACACGGGCGGATTTGCGAGTACCGGAAATGGCGGGGGGGCTTATTTTTGTGGGCGCTCGGGCGCCGCCGTCCTGGCGGTAGTTTGAACTCGGTGGCTAGTCTCGTAGCGATTTCTTAGGCTTTGGCCCTCCCTGCTGTCTACTCTCCATTCTCGCCAGTTCTGGACAGGGGTTTGCTGTTTCTTTTAACCTATGAGGATTTGGGGTCATCTGAAGTAATCATCTCTCCCTCCCCGACCCTGTCATAGATAATCCAGATTTAATTATGTTTATCCTTTTTACTGAAGTGTAATTTACATATAATGAAATCATACATACAGATCTCAATTGCCCATTTCTATGAATTTTGATAAATATTTATATCCGTGTACCTAATCAAAATAGAGAAATTTTCCCTCTCAGGAATTTCCTTCTTACGTCCCTTCCTAGTTAATAGTTCTTCCCCCGTTCTGATTTTTTTTAACTTTATGTAAATAGAATGCAGTAAGTACTCTGTGTCTGGCTTATTTCGTTCAACACATTTTTTGAAATGTATCCATGTTGATTAAATTAGGCTCTTTTACCCAGGCGCGATGGCTCACGCCTGTAATCCCAGCACTTTGGAAGGCCGAGGAGGTTATATCCCGAGGTCAGAAGTTTGAGACCAGCCTGGCCAATATGGTGAAACCACATCTCTACTAATAGTACAAGAAAATCATACGGCATGATGGCACATGCCTGTAGTCCCAGCTACTCGGGATGCTGAGGCAGAAGAATCGTTTGAACCCAGGAGGCAGAGGTTGCAGTGGGCCGAATTCGAGGCACTGCACTCCAGCCTGGGTGACAGAGCGAGACTCCGTCTCAAAAAAAGAAAAAGAAAGGAAAAGAAAAGAAATTAGGTTCTTTTTTAAACCTTTTCCATTATAATATTTGAGATGGGGCTATGGTTAAAAATCAGAGCTGTGAACACCTACACATTTTAATGTTGACGTATATACCTGATTATATATTGAACTAAAGCAGTGGTTCTCAGCCTTACCTGCACTTTAGGATCACCAAGAGTCTTAAAAATTCCCGATGCCCATTCTGTATCCTCGACCAGTTAAATCAAATGCTCGGTGGGACACAAGCATTTATACTTTTTAAGCCCCTCAAGTCATTGCACTGTGCAGCCAAGGTTGAGAACCACTGAACTAGATAATCTCTAAGAGGAAAGAAAACTATTTTTTTTCATTCTATTAATGTGCATCTTTACAAGTTACTTATTTCAGCTTTTCTGGAAAAGCCTCATTAGCTGTAATAATGCTAATACCAAAATATTGAGAACATAATACTATCTCAAGAACACGTATCCCAAATAAAAATGTATCCTCAACCCCCTTCCAAGTGAAAATATAGAATATCAGAAACCTATATTACAAATATTACTACTAATTTACCTCATTCTTCCTACTTTTCCTGAAGTTTTACTCACTTAGGCACATGTCTCTCAAGATAGCTTATGACTGTTTTACATATCTTTGCCTATTTGTGTGTATATATGTTGTTATAAATGATTTCAGTTTTCTTTGAACTTAGCTGGGTGTAAATTATAAAAGTTTATATTCAAGCACCCTGTAGTTCTCCATATACAAGTGTCCCAAAAGTCTTAACGCTGCTTTAAGTTTTAATACTTTCTGAAACATTAATGCTACAAACTTGCAAAAAGTCACTTGAAAGTTTATTTAAATTTCTTATATGCTTATTTTATTCTGTAAATTTCGAACTTTTTTTTTTCTTTTTTTTTTGAGACGGAGTTTCACTCTTGTTACCCAGGCTGGAGTGCAATGGCGCGATCTCGGCTCACCGCAACCTCCGCCTCCTGGGTTCAGGTGATTCTCCTGCCTCAGCCTCCTGAGTAGCTGGGATTACAGGCACGTGCCACCATGCCCAGCTAATTTTTTGTATTTTTAGTAGAGACGGGGTTTCACCATGTTGACCAGGATGGTCTCGATCTCTTGACCTCGTCATCCACCTGCCTCAACCTCCCAAAGTGCTGGGATTACAGGCTTGAGCCACTGTGCCCGGCCAATTTCAAACATTTTTAAATTTTTTAGTCCCTCTAACAGAAAATGGCAAACATTGACTGAAACAAACAAAAAAACACTTTTCAAAAAATCACAAACCAAATAAGCATGAAATACAGTTAAATAATTTTACTTTCACATGATGTATAAGTTCATAGAATTTATACTCCTGAAGTTATTAAAAGCTTAACACTATACTAAGACTTTTTTTTGAGATAGAGTCTTGCTTTTGTCACTCAGGTTGGAGTGCAGTGGCACCATCTTGGCTCACTGCAACCTCTGCCTCCCAGGTTCAAGTGATTCTCCTGCCTCAGCCTCCGAGTAGCTGGAATTATAGGTACCTACCACCACTCTCAGCTAATTTTTGTATTTTTTATAGAGACGAGGTTTCACCATGTTGCCCAGGCTGGTCTTGACTTCCTGACCTCAGATGATCAGCCAGTCTCGGCCTCCCAAAGTACTGGGATTACAGGCATAAGCCGCCATACCGGGCCATATATTGAGACTATTGATACACTATTGTGTTTGATCTGACCTTTGTTTGTTCTTATGTAATGACTCTGTAGTTTTTAACAATATTCTCTGGGAGCAGAATATTGATTTAAGAATGGAAATATATTCTCTTTTGTTAACCTGCAGCCTTGTCTGTACCACTTACTGGGACAAGTACCAGATACCATGTGGCTATCTGGTAGTCCAAAGTACATAGGAAATGAGTTGGTTGTGCTTTTCTGTTTCTAGCCTAAAAATTTAGTTATTCAACTGACTTCGTGTTTTCATCAGGGACTCAGCAGTCAAAACAAAGCACTGAATTGAATCCTGCTGGTTGCTGGAATTTAGCAATAGTGGAAGCCAGCTGGTGGCAGCAGAAGAGACAGGATAGAGGGTGCAAGGTGGCAGCAAAGAATGCCTGAATTCTAGAAGATTAGGGTATTCTTCCTTAGAATAAATGTATGACTTAATTTACAAATTGTCTCAGGTTTCTGTGAAGTAAGTATTTTAAATAAAGGACACACAGCCAAGCTTTAATTTACATCATTTGTATGTATATTATTTTTAGAGGGGCACAGAATATATATATTGGCTGAATGCAAAGGAGCTGAATGTTAAAAGTCAATATTTGGCTGAAGCAGAATATCACCATTATATAATAAACTTCAGCAATAAAAGAATATATGTGAAATATGAAAATTAAATTTTAATATATTATTGAAAATATTAGTATTCAGTTAGTCATACATAATGTATACATATTTCAAAGTAACACATACATGATAAATATATACAGTTTATATTTCTCAATGACAAAGTATTGCCATTCAATTTTTTTCTAAATAAATTTTATTTTTTTAGAACAGTTTTAGACTTACAGAAAAATTGAGAAGCTAGAACAAAGAATTCCCACATACCCTACCTGACAGCCAGTTTCGCCTATTGTTAACATCTTATATTAGTATGATACATTATATATATATATATATATATATATATATATATATATATATTTGCATTTTGCATTTTAGGTTTTGGGGTACATGTGAAGAACATGCAAGATTGTTGCATAGGTACATACATGGCAATGTGGTTTGCTGCCTTCTTCCCCATCACCTATATCTAACATTTTCCCCCATGTTATCCCTCCCCAACTCCCTATCCCCTGCTGTCCCTCCCCTACTTCCCTTCAGATAGACCCCAGTGTGTGATGCTTCCCTCCCTGTGCCCAAGTGTTCTCATTGTTCAACACCCACCTGTGAGTGAGAACGTGTGGTGTTTGATTTTCTGTTCTTGTGTCAGTTTGCTGAGAATCAGGGTTTCCAGGTTTATTCATGTCCCTACGAAGGACACAAACTCATCATTTTTTATGGCTGCATAGTATTCCATGGTGTATATGTGCCACATTTTCCCTGTCCAGTCTACCATCAATGGGCATTTGGGTTGGTTCCAAGTCTTTGCTATTGTAAACAGTGCCACAATGAACATTCGTGTCCATATGTCCTTAGAGTAGAACGATTTATAATCCTTTGGATATACACCCAGTAATGGGATTGCTGGGTCAAATGGAATTTCTATTTCTAGGTCCTGAGGAATCGTTACACTGTCTTCCACAATGGTTGAACTAATTTACACTCCCACCAACAGTGTAAAAGTGTTCCTATTTCTCCATATCCTTTCCAGCATCTGTTGTTTCAATTTTTTTTTTTTTTTTGAGACAGAGTCTTGCTCTGTTGCCCAGGCTGAAGTCAGTGGCACGATCTTGGCTCACTACAACGTCCACTTCCTGGGTTCAAGCAATTCTCCTGCCTCAGTCTCCTGAGTAGCTGGGACTACAGGTGCCCACCACCACACCTGGCTAATTTTTGTGTTTTTAGTAGAGACAGGGTTTCACCATATTGGCCAGGCTGGGCTCGAACTCCTGACCTCCAACAATCCATCTGCCTCGGCCTCCCAGAGTGCTCAGATTACAGGCATGAGCCACCACGTCCGGCTGCTATTCAAAATTTTAAAGTTTGACATGACATTCAGAAATATGTATTTCTCATCAATGTCAGCTGATAGTTTGCTTCTGGGATCATTATAGTCTACATTTATGACATTAACTTGCAATAGTCAGGATAACCTAGCTTATGCTTTGGAAGTAGAGAAATAGTCATTTATGCCTTAGTCTGATTCAGTGACTTTGCATTTTTACATAAACAAAGGAAGCAGTCCAGCCAGGTGTGGTGGCTCACACCTGTAATCCTAGCACTTTGGGATGTCAAGGCAGGTGGATCACCTGAGGTCAGGAGATTGAGACCAGGGTGGCCAACATGCTGAAACCCCATCTCTACTAAAAATACAAAAACTAGCTGGGCGTGGTGGCAGGCACCTATAATCCCAGCTACTTGGGAGGCTAAGGCAGAAGAATCACTTGAATCAGGCAGGGAGGGTGGAGTGGGAGGCAGACATTGCAGTGAGCCAAGATCATGCCACTTCACTCAAGCCTGGGCAAAAGAGTGAAACTCTGTCTTAAAACAAAAAACAAAAACAAAGGAAGCAATCACATAAGGATTTATCTAGGTGAGTAGCAGAATGACTTTAAGTTCTGTCATTTTTGTCCCGTACTTGTGAAGATATGCTATCAATTTACATTACCAGGGTAAAATTAAACAGAACTGTTTTAGGGAAATTCATTGTGGCCAGTTGTGAGGGAGGTATGTAGCTTTTTAAAAAATATCTTTGTAGCTATCTTATTTAGGACTAAAATGGGAGGCAGGTTTGCCTGATGCATTTCCCTGCTTGGCTTTTCCCTTTGGCTTAGTGATTTTGGGGTCCCAAGATTTATTTTTCTTTCACACAGTTTTTTTTTTTTTTTTTTTTTTTCTGTAAGGCAGGGTCTTGCTTTGTTCCCCAGGCTGAAGTGCAGTGGCACCATCACAGCTCACTTCAGCCTCAACCGTCTGGGCAATTGATCCTCCCAACTCAGCTTCTGAAGTAGCTGGGACAACAGGTATGTGCCACCATGTCTGGCTAATTAAAAAAAATTTTTTTTTTGTAAAGATGAGGGCCTCACGTTGTTGCCCAGGCTGGTCTCAAACTCCTGGACTCAAGCAATCCTACCACCTTGGCCTCCCAAAATGCTGGGATTTACAGGTGTGAGGCACTGTGCCTCACCTTAATACCAGTGTTATGCACCACATAAATAGATGTTCACTTTCACCTAAGCGGGGTAGAGTAGCAGATGTTTGGTTAGCTCTGCCGTTATGTGATACTAGTGTCAATGTTGCCACAAAGTTATTAAGCTTTCTTTCTGTTTAATAGGAACCAACTAACGTGAATATTCATCTCCATTAAAATCTTAGTCTTGTGATTGTCAGTGACGGTGCAGTTTGATTGGAGTAGTCCCACAAATGCAAGCTTTTAGTATCAATCGGAGAAAATATTTTCTAAAACTGTTCAGAAAGTATTGTTTTCACTTTCTATTTTTTTGATCTGCACATGGTGCTTTTACGCAGTCACTTGAAAAAAATCTGTCCTTAAACCTTGATTCTACCGATAGCAATGAAGCAATATAATTGGCTTTCAAGAAACCAACCATCTCAGGCTTTCTATCTGCATTTCAGTTTTATGTCATGTACACCACTATAAGCATCTTCCTGGAGTAGAATACGGGAATTTTTTTCAGCAGCTATCACAGAAGAAATACTTGCACTCTGAAAGCATTCGCTTGGTTATTTACTTTTTCTTCAGGTTTCAGCAAGCAGACTGCTTTCTCTGCAAGCATTTTTAATAAGTTAAAATATATTTTCATCTAAAAAGTATATTAGTTTTGTTTCATTCAACTTGGCTTTTAACATGTAGTAGCTGCTATTCCATTTTGTTTAAATATCTTGTTAAATATATGACAAAGCCATTCCAAAATCCCTGGACATCATATATTTTATCTTGACTGAGTTATCATGAAGTGGCCTACTAAATTTCTGTGTATAGACAGTTATAGTTGCTTTCTGATTGCAGTACTGAAGGGTATGTGAACATTGTATGCTTGTGGTGCCTAAATCAGCCTAAGATATTTACTATCTGGTCCTTCACCATATTGGTTATATTGTTGATAACAATTGAATGACACTCTTCTTCACTGATTGCTGTTATATAAATAGTTCTTCAATCAGAATGTATTGTATTAATAGCTGTCTGAGACCTCAGTGATCTCCTAACAATCAAGCAGGAGTTGAATTCATCATTAATCTACCATGCTGTTAAACTTAAATATGACTTGTAGTTGTTTCAGCATATCCAAATGTCTTGATGTCCAAGATAGTCCATTTAATACTATCATAGCCATTCTATACACAACAAAATACAATTCAAGAAACTGTTTTTTGATAATTTTCTAGAAGGACCTTAAGTAGGATTCATAGCTTCAGCAAATCTCAACAACCTTTCATCTTCACCTATTGAAAATAGTTCAAAGTCTATAGTAGGGATTGTCAAACTACTGCCTAAAGGGCAAATCTAGCCTGTTTTTTAATTTTTGAGACAGGGTCTTGCTCTGTTGCCCAGGCTGGAGTACAGTGGCATGCCTTGAAGTCCTGGGCTCAAGCAGCCCTCCCACTTCAGCCTCTCTAGTAGCTGGGACCACAGGTGCATGCCAGTGATATGGAACCGGGGCAGAGAAGTGCTGGGAAGAGAAGGGCATGGTCCCAGGGTAGGGCTCCAACCCCCGGCCTGTGCCCACCAACCTAAGTGAGGACAGGCATTTCTGTTTTTCTGCCCAAATGTTTCCCTAGACCACCCTGGCCTGGCATATCCCCATTCTGTGCCTATAAAAGCCTGAGACCCTAGCAGGCAGGCACACAAGTGGCTGGGTGTCAAGAGGAACCAGCATTTGAAGAGCACACCAACAGGCATTAGCAGACACTGGCAGGTCAGCGGAACCATGTGGAGTTTGGCCAGGGTGATGGGAGGAGAGTCGGGCTGCCTGAATCTAGGGGATAACCACCTTCCCACTCCCGTTCCGGCTGGCTTCCCATCCATCTGCTGAGAGCTACTTTGACCATTCAATAAAACCTTGCACTCATTCTCCAAGCCCATGTGTGATCCAACTTTTCCAGTACACCAAGGCAAGAACCTGGGATACAGAAAGCCCTCTGTGCTTGTGGTAAGTCAGAAGGTCTGATTGAGCTGATAAAGACAAGCTGCCTACAGACAACAAAACTGAAAGAGCACATGGTAACACACACCTACTGGGGCTTCATGAGCTGTAAACATTCACCCCTAGACGCTGCTGTGGGGTCAAAGCCCCACAACCTGCCGAACTGTATGCTCCCCTAGAGGGTTGAGCAATGGGGCACTGAAGAAGTGAGCCACCTCTCTGTCAGATGCCCTGCGATGGGGACAAGGGAACCTTTCCCCAAACCTTCCATAGTTTCACCACTATGCCTGGCTAATTAAAAATATATATTTTTGTAGAGACATAATATCATTATGTTACCCAGGCTGGTCTCACACTCCTGGGCTCAAGTGATTCTCTTGCCTCAGCCTCTCAAAGTGTTGAGATTACAGGCATGAGCCATTATAAGTAAAGTTTTATTAGAACACAGCTGTGCTAATTTGTTGCATATTATCTATGGCAGCTTTATACAACAACAGAGTTGGTTAGTTGTGATAGAGAGCTTATGACCTGTAAAGCCTAGGATATTTACTCTCTGGCCTTTAACAAAAATTTTGCCAACTCCTGGTCTGTAGTAATAAGATCAATAAGGCTTTTCTTTAACTTTTACCTTCTCTAGACATAACTATAAGGAATTCTCAAAGCCTTTTTCTAAAATTTATTATTTTTAGGTTTGATAAGTGAGAATAAACTGTGTTTTGATACTTCATTTTGCTCTAACACTTTGACTCTTTGTATTTACGTTTGTTATATCTAAATTGAAAATGGTTCATCAAGGATGTTTTTATTTATTTATTTATTTTTAGATGGAGTGTCACTCTGTCACCCAGACTGGAGTGCAATGGCACGATCTCCGCTAACTGCAACCTCCACCTCCGGGGTTCAAGCGATTCTCCTGCCTCAGCCTCTGGAGTGGCTGCAATTACAGGTGTGCGCCACCAAGCCTGGCTAATTTTTGTGTTTTGGCAGAGGCAGGGTTTCACTATGTTGGCCAGGCTGGTTTTGAATCCTGACCTCAAGTGATGCGCCCACCTCAGCCTCCCAAAGTGCTGGGCTTAGAGGCATGAGCCACTGTGTGTGGCCTCAAGAATTTTGAGATTCTTTGAGCAGAATTTTTGAGTTTTTCCTGCTTGTGAAATTTTAAGGTGACAAAGCTAAAATTCTGCTTTAAATTTATTCTTGCAAGATGTGAAGAATTCCCTAGTAATACTTTTTCTTCTAAGACTTATGGCCTAAGTGGAATTAAGAAACACAAAATCAGATATAGTTGTTTATTTTAGGGTTTGTTGCTGTAGTATAACATAGCAAAAGCTGAACAATGCAGATTGTTAATGATTGATTTTCTATGTCAATAGTTTTAAAAATAATTATTGGGGGGAAGATCGAAGATGGCCGTTTAGGAACAGCTTGGAGTTGCAGCTCCCAGTGAAAGTGCAGAGGGTGAGTGGACACCACATTTTTATTGCCCACAGACCAAGAGATTCCCAGGAGGAGAGGAGCCTCATGGGTCGCCAGTGTGGCTGTTTTGGCCAGCACAGTTCTTTTGGTTGGCGAGGCTGCTTTGCCCTGCGCGGCTGCTTTGTCGGCGCCCTGGCCCGTGGTTCTCCATACAAAATACACTGGTCCAGGTGCCCTTTTGGCTGGCAATTGGAGCCCTGGGAAGTCGCCCATTCATCTGATTAAAGAGGGGACTGAACAGGGAGCCAGGCCAGGAGATTCCTGGGCAAAAAAAGGGCCACAAATCTCAGTGCCGCTGTTTAAGCTGGCGCAGTGAGTCACCGCAGGGGAAATTACACAGACCTCGGCGCCTTGTCAACAGGTGACTGGAACACCTGGGATAGGGTTGACTGTTCAACTAAAAAAGAAATAAAAGGCTCTGAGGCAGGGAGCCAGGTGATCAGGCTCAGCTGGTCCCACCACCACAAAAGAACAGCAATCAGAAACTCTCTGGATTGAGAGTTTCACAGCAAGCGCAGCTGAACAAGGACAGCCCAGCTCTGTGGGGGAGGGGCGTCCACCATTACCCAGGCAATCCACCACTATGGAGGTAATCCATCATTGCTGAGGCAGCCTGCCGTTGCCAAGGCAACCTGCCATTACAGAAAGTGTCCGCCAATACAGAGGTGGGCCACCATTGCCGAGGCAGTTCTAACTACACCCATATAAACAGGACTACAAGGAAGTTCACACGGTAGCTGGGCAGAGCCCACAGCAGCTCAGCAAAGCCTCTGCAGGCAGACAGTGACTAGGTTGCCTCCTTGCTGGGCAGGGCAGCCCTGGAAAAAAAAAAAAAGGCAGCAGCACAATGGAAACTCATAAATAAAGCCCTAACTCTCTGGGACAGAGCACCTGGGAACAAAAAGTGGTTTATGAGTTCTGTTGCAGCAGACCTAAATGTACCTGCCCAGCAGCTCTGAATGAACAATGGAGCTCACAGCTCAGCACTTGAGCTCCTATAAAGGACAGACTGTCTCCTCAAGCAGCTCCCCGACCCCTGTATATCCAAAGAGTCACCTCATAAAGGAGAGATCAGACTGACATTTGGCGGGTATCCTTCTGGGACAAAGATAGCAGAAGAAGAAACTGGTAGCAACTCTTACTGTTCTGCAGCTGCTGCAAGTGATCCCCAGGCAAGCAGGCCTAGAGTGGACCTCAGCAGTCCTACAGCAGAGGGGCTGGACTGTTAGAAGGAAAACTAAGAAACAGAAGGAAATAACTTCATCATCAACAAACAGGACGTCCACTCAGAAACCCAATCTGAAAGTCAGCAACTACAAAGATGACAAGTAGATAAATCCATAAAGATGGGAAGAAACCAGCACAACAAGGATGAAAACACCTGAAACCAGAACACCTCTCCTCCTACAAGGGATCACAACTCCTCACCAGCAAGGGAACAAGGTTGGATGGAGAATGAGTGTGGTGAAATGACTGAATCAGGCTTCAGAAGGTGGGTAGTAAGAAACTTCTGTGAGCTAAAATAACATGTTCTAATCCAATGCAAAGAAACTAAGAACCTTGAAAAAAGAGTTGATGAAATGCTAACGAGAATGGGCAACTTAGAAAGGAATATAAGTGAATTGATGGAGCTGAAAAACACAACATAAGAACTTCACGAACCATGCACAAGTTTCAACAGCCTAATTGACCAAGCAGAAGAAAGGATATCAGAGGTCGAAGATCAACTCAATGAAACAAAACAAGAAGGCATGATTAGAGAAAAAAGGGGAAAAAGGAATAAACAAAGTCTCCAAGAAATGTGGGACTATGTGAAAAGACCTAATCTACGCTTGATAGGTGTACCTGAATACACAACATACCAGAATCTCTGGGACACATTTAAAGCAGTCTCTGGAGGAAAATATATAGCAATAAGTGCCCACATGAGAAGCAAGGAGAGATCTAAAATTGACACCCTATCATCAAAATTGAAAGAGCTAGAGGAGCAAGATCAAAAAAACCTCAAAACCTAGCAGAAGACAAGAAATAGCTAAGATCAGAGCAGAACTGAAGGAGATAGACACACAAAAAACCCTTCAAAAAATCAATAAATCCAGGAGCTGGTTTTTTGAAAAGATCAACAAAATAGACAGACCACTAGCCAGATTAATAAAAAAGAAAAAAGAGAATAACCAAAATGATGCAATAAAAAACGATAAAGGGGATATCACCACAGATTCCACAGAAATCCAAACCATCATCAGAGATTATTACAAACAACTCTATGCACATAAACTAGTAAACCTGGAGGAAATGGATAAATTCCTGGACACTTGCCTCCTCCCAAGCCTAAACCAGGAAGAAGCCAAAACCCTGAATAGACCCATAACAAGGTCTGAAGTTGAGGCAGCAATTAAGAGCCTACCACCCAAAAAAAGCCCAGGTCCAGACAGATTCACAGCTGAATTGTACCAAACATGCAAAGAGGAGCTGGTACCATTCCTTCTGAAATTATTCCAAATAATCCAAAAAGAGGGAATCCTTCCCAAATGATTTTATGACACCAACATCAAACTGATACCAAAACCTGGGAGAGACTCAACAATAAAAGAAAACTTCAGGCCAATATCCATGATGAACATAGATGCAAAAATGTTCAATAAAATACTGGCAAGCCGATTGCAACAGCACATCAAAAAGCTTATCCACCATGATCAAGTAGGCTTCATCCCGGGGATGCAAGGCTGGTTCAACATACGCAAGTCTATAAACGTAATTCACCACATAAATAGAACCAAAGACCAAAACCACATGATTATCTCAATAGATGCAGAGAAGGCCTTTGACAAAATTCAAGAGCCCTTTATGCTAAAAACCCTCAATAAACTAGGTATTGATGGAACATGTCTCAAAATAATAAAAGCTATTTATGACAAACCAACAGCCAATATCATACTGAATGGGCAAAAACTGGAAGCATTCCCTTTGAAATCTGGCACTAGACAAGGGTGCCCTCTCTCACCACTCCTATTCAATATAGTACTGGAAGTTCTAGCGAGAGCAATCAGGTAAGAGAAATAAATAAAGGGTATTCAAATAGGAAAGGAGGAAGTCAAATTGTCTCTATTTGCAGATGCCATGATTGTATATCTAGAAGACCCCATCGTCTCAGCCCAAAATCTCCTGAAACTGATAAACAACTTCAGCAAAGTCTCAGGATACAAAATCAATGTGCAAAAATCACCAGCATTCCTATACACCAATAACAGACTTAAAGAGAGCCAAATCAAGAACGAACTGCCATTCATAATTGCTACAAAGAGAATAAAATACCTAGGAATACAACTAACAAGGAACATAAAGGACTTCTTCAAGGAGAACTACAAGCCACTGCTCAATGAAATAAGAGAGGACACAAACAGATGGAGAAACATTCCATGTTGATGGTTAGGAAGAATCAGTATAGTGAAAATGGCTGTACTGCCCAAAGTAATTTACAGATTCAACACTATCCCCATCAAGCTACCAATGACCTTCTTCACATAACTAGAAAAAAACACCTTAAACTTCATATGGAACCAAAAGAGAGCCTGCATAGCCAAGTCAATTCTAAGCAAAAAGAACAAAGTGGGAGGCATCACACTACTGGACTTGAAACTATACTACAAGGCTACGGTAATCAAAACAGCATGGTACTGGTACCAAAACAGAGATATAGACCAATGGAACAGAACAGAGGCCTCAGAGGCAACACAACATATCTACAACCATCTGATCTTTGACAAACCTGACAAAAACAAGCAATGGGGAAAGGATTCCCTGTTTAATAAATGGTGTTGGGAAAACTGGCTAGCCATGTGCAGAAAGCAGAAACTGGACCCCTTGCTGACACCTTACACTAAAATTAACTCCAGATAGATTAAAGACTTAAACATAAGACCTAACACCATAAAAACCCTAGAAGAAAATCTAGGCAAAACCATTCAGGACATAGGTGTAGGCAAGGACTTCATGACCAAAACATCAAAAGCATTGGCAACAAAAGCCAAAATAGACAAATGGGACCTAATCAAACTCCACAGCTTCTGTACGGCAAAAGAAACAGTCATTAGAGTGAATCAGCAACCAACAGAATGGGAAAAAAATTTTGCAGTTTACTCATCTGACAAAGGGCTGATATCCTGAATTTACAAAGAACTAAAACAGATTTACAAGAAAAAAACAAACAAGCCCATTCAAAAGTGGGCAAAGGATATGAACAGATACTTTACAAAAGAAGACATACATGAGGCCAACAAACATATGAAAAAATGCTTATCGTCACTGTTCATCAGAGAAATGCAAATCAACACTACATTGAGATACCATCTCACGCCAGTTAGAATGGTGATTATTAAAAAATCCGGAGACAACAGATGCTGGAGAGGATGTGGAGAAATAGGAACAGTTTTACACTGTTGGTGTGAGTGTAAATTAGTTCAACCATTGTGGAAGACAGTATGGCGATTCCTCAAAGACCTAGAAATAGAAATTCCATTTGACCCAGCAATCCCATTACTAGGTATATAACCAAAGGATTATAAATCATTCTGCTATAAGTACACATGCACACAAATGTTCATTGCAGCACTGTTTACAATAGCAAAGACTTGGAACCAACCCAAATGCCCATTGATGATAGACTGGACAGGGTAAATGTGGCACATATACACCATGGAATACTATGCAGCCATAAAAAACGATGAGTTTGTGTCCTTTGTAGGGACATGGATGAATCTGGAAACCCTGATTCTCAGCGAACTGACACAAGAACAGAAAATCAAACACCACATATTCTCACTCATAGGTGGGTGTTGAACAATGAGAACACATGGACAGAGGGAGGGGAGCACTACACACTGGGGTCTGTTGGGGGGAAATAGGGGAGGTACAACATGGGGAGAAATGCCAGATATAGGTGATGGGGAAGAAAGCAGGAAATCACACTGTGACGTGTGTACCTGTGCAACAATCTTGCATGTTCTTCAAATGTACCCCCAAACCTAAAATGCAATAAAATAAATTTTAAAAAATCATAATTATTGCAGAATTTTATTCTTCAATACTGAGTATAGTGAACCAATGAATAACATTTTGTAATTCAAGTGATGGCTATAAACTTAGAAAGCTCATAAAGAAAAATTTTACTCCAAGTTATTCTTAGAATGCTTATGTATATTTGAAAGTAAATATTAAAGTATTTTCAATTCATCTGAGTGGCATACCTTACTCATTTATTTTATTTTATTTATTTTTTTGAGACAGAGTCTTGCTCTGTCTCCCAGACTGGAGTGCAGTGGCGTGATCTCGGCTCACTGCAACCTCCACCTCCCAGGGTCAAGCAATTTCTCCTGCCTCAGACTCCCAAGCAGCTGGGACTACAGGCATATGCCACCATGCCCAGCTAATTTTTTGTATGTTTAGTAGAGACAGGGTTTCACCGTGTTAGCTAGGATGGTCTTGATCTCTTGGCTTCATGATCTGCCTGCCTCAGCCTCTCAAAGCGCTAGTACTACAGGTATGAGGTACTGCGCACAGCCCTTATTCATATTACAGACATTGTTTCGCTAATTAAATATGTTAAATATGATAGTACCTACTCAATCATATGAAAACTGGTTGGGCAACTTTCAGGGATGCCAGAAATGGTGTTGAAGTAGGCATTTGTCCAATTGGATTTCTAAAGGCAAGGCTGAGCGGGAAACTAAACCCTAGATCCCAAGGCCAGGTCTTTGAGACCATGCTGAGTTAAATAATAGAGATGGACTTAACTTCACTGTATGTCTATTATTTAACTCAGCATAGTCTAAAATTGGTCAATACCCTTAGCATTCTCTTGAAAAATATCAGGTCCTTCAAAAGCTTTGATGATTATTACCCCACTCCTGGCTTTTGTGTCATTTTTTTCTGGTATTTTTCTCTATTGATTTTATTTAAGCATATAAACTAGACATTCTTGTTGTTTATTAGAAGTGTATTTCTTTCTTTCTTTCTTTTTTTTTTTTTGAGACAACTCTTGTTGCCCAGGCTGGTGTGCAATGGCGTGATCTCCCCTCACTGCAACCTCTGTCTCCCAGGTTCAAGCGATTCTCCTGCTTCAGCCTCCTGAGTTTCTGGGATTACAGGCATATGCCACCACATCTGGCTATTTTTTTGTATTTTTAGTAGAGACAGGGTTTCTCCATGTTGATCAGGCTGATCTTGAACTCCCAACCTCAGGTGATCCACCCACCTCAGCCTCCCAATGTGCTGGGATTACAGGCGTCAGCCACTGCGCCCGGCCTAGAGGCAGTATTTCTTTAGATAACTGGATGCTAACCTTTTTTTTTTTTTTTAAATTTTGCTCACCATTGCCTGGTAACATTTCAGCCCTTTTCTTTTGGGATAATTTATCTTCTTCTGGAAGTATATCATTTAGGAATTTCTTTGGAGAGTCTCAGTTTCTGGAAAACACTTGTGTTTTGTCTGAAAAATATCTTGATTTCCCTCTTATTTTGAGACGAGAGTTTCATAGAGTATATACTTCTAGGCTGACAGTTGTTTTTACTCAGCACTTTGAGAATGGTACTTGTTTTCTGGCTTCCATTGTTACGGTTAAGTAGTCTATCATCAATCCACCAGTCACTTCTTTTAGGCAATCTGTCCTCTTTCTAATGTTGTAAATTTGACTTTGATGTGTCTAGGTGTGGATTTATTTTTATTTTTCCTGATTGGAAGTTGTTGGTATTTGAGTCACAGTCCAGGCAGGAAAACAGAAGCCATGCTAGGTATTTTAAAACGGAGAGGAGGCCGCGCGCGGTGGCTCAAGCCTGTAATCCCAGCACTTTGGGAGGCCAAGGCGGGTGGATCACGAGGTCAAGAGATCGAGACCATCCTGGTCAACATGGTGAAACCCCGTCTCTACTAAAGGTGCAAAAAATTAGCTGGGCATGGTGGCATGTGCCTGTAATCCCAGCTACTCCGGAGGCTGAGGCAGGAGAATTGCCTGAACCCAGGAGGCGGAGGTTGCGGTGAGCCGAGATCGCGCCATTGCACTCCAGCCTGGGTAACAAGAGCGAAACTCCGTCTCAAAAAATAAATAAATAAATAAATAAAACGGAGAGGATTTTTATAAGGGATTTAGATACATATATGTCAAAAGGTTGAAAGAGGAACAAAGGTGAGGTAGCCCAGAGATTAGAAAATACAGACAGTAGCTATCACATCTCTAGTGTTCAAGGAATCAAAGAGAGTACGTTGCATTACCAGAATCTAGAATCTAGAAGAGAAGAGGAGGGACCACCATCTCTGGAATTGTTGGGCTACTGGGACTGAATGGTTGGAGGAAGTGCTATTGCTGAGAGCTTAGAGCCAGAAGAAAAAGAGCAAAAAAGAGAGGGGAAGAACTGTGGCTATTTCCCCTTTCCTACCTATGATCACTGACCAGTGCCTCTTATTGGTGGGACCTTCGAGGAAGCCAGCCACTAACAGAGCCTGGAAAAGTGCTTTGAAGACATTCCATCCTAGCATTATTTTGCAGGAAATAGAAGGATGAGTGTGGAGTTGAAAAGTAAGTAAAGAACCAGGGCAGTTTAGCTTCTGAATTTTAGGATTTGTTGTCTGCATCACATATGGTAAATTCTCTGCCATTCTGTCTCTTTTTATTTTTCAGAGAGAGGGTCTCTTTCTTACACTGTCATCCAGGCTGGAGTGCAGTGGTGCAATCATAGCTCATTGCAGTCTCAAATGCCTGGGCTCAAGCAATCCTCCTGCCTCGGCCTCCTGAATATCTAGAAGTACAGGTACATGCCACCATGATTGGCTAATTTTTAAAAAATGGTTTATTTGTTTATTTATTTTTTGTAGAGACAGAGTCTTGCTATGTTGCCTAGGCTGGTCTCAAGTGATTCTCCTGTCTTGGCCTCCCAAAGTACTGAGATTACAGATGTTAGCCACCATGTCCAGCTGTCATTCTCTTTGAATATTCTCTTTTGCTTGCTGTTTAATCTCATTTTGAAAGTCCAGTTAGATATAATACCTTCTCTATTTTCTGTGTCTTTTGCCCTCTCTTTGGAATTTTCATGTCTTTCCCTTGCTGCATTCTGAGTAATTTCTTGAAATATGTCTTTCAGTTTCTTAATTCTCACTTTAACTGTGTCTGTGTCTGATCTGCTGTTTTTGTTTTTGTTTTTGTTTTTGTTTTGAGACCTAGTCTTGCAGTGTCACCCAGGCTGGAGTGCAATGGCAGAATCTGCCTCCCAGGTTTAAATGATTCTGCTGCCTCAGCCTCCTGAGTAGCTAAGATCAGGCACCCACCACCACGCCCAGTTAATTTTTGTATTTTTAGTACAGACAGGATTTCACTATGTTGGCCAGGCTGGTCTCAAACTCGTGACCTCGTGATCCACCCACCTTGGCCTCCCAAAGTGCTGGGATTACAGATGTAAGCCACCATGCCCTGATGTGCTGTTTTAACCAGGCTCTTTTTCTTTCTTTCTTTCTCTCTTTCTTTCTTTCTTTCTTTCTTTCTTTTTCTTTCTTTCTTTTCTTTCTTTCTTTCCTTCCTTCCTTCCCTCCGTCCCTACCTCCTTCCCTTCCTTCCTTCCTTCCTTTCTTTCTTTCTTTCTTTCTTTCTTTCTTTTTTTTTTTTTTTTTTTTTGTGACAGAGTCTCACTCTGTTACCCAGGCTGGAGTGCAGTGGTGAAATCTTGGTTCACTGCAACCTCTGCCTCCTGGGTTCAAGTCATTCTCCTGTCTCACCCTCCCGAGTAGCTGGAACTACAGGCCTGTGCCACCACAGCCAGCTTATTTTTTATATTTTTAGTAGAGATGGAGTTTCGCTATGTTGACTAGGCTTGTCTCAAACTCCTGACCTCAAGTGATCCACCTACCTTGGCCTCCCAAAGTGCTGGGATTACAGGCATGAGCCACTGAGCCCGGCCACCAGGTTACTGATTTCTAATTTCAACTATTTTATTTTTCATTTCTAGGAATTATATTTGTTTTCATTTCACTTGATCTTAGCCAAAACATTGAGAAGGAGTATTGTTTTCATTTCAGAAATATTTGGTATTTTCAATCAGTCATACTTTTAATCCTACATATTAAACATCTTACTATATATTGTATATCTGATAATTCCAGTATCTGTAGTATATGCAGGTATGGTCCTTTGTTTCTGCTAACTGTCGCTCATAGTGACTTGTGTTTTTTTCTTTTCCATTGTGAACTATGTTTGTTGGAACTTTATATGGTGGTGCAAGCACTTGATGCTTGGGCTTAAGGTAAGTTCCTCCAGCCATGATTATTATTTGCTTTTGCAAATACTTAAGGTCCTCAGTAACCTAAGGTCACTTAAAGTAAATCATTAATGTGGGGTCTCTTTTTAGGTCACAGTTTTAGGTTTAGGATTAGAAGCATGGTGTACAGTTGTGACAGGCTGCTTCTGAAATGGCTCCTCCTGATCCTAGCTTCTTGTTATTCATGCCTTATGTAATCCACTCTCTGTGTGTAGGGGCTGGACCAAGTGATATGCTTCTCACAAATAGAATATGGCAAAAGTGATAGGCTATTACTTATGTGATTTGATTATAAAAGAATGTGACTTCTGTCTTGCTTGCTCTCTCTGGCTTTCCTTGCTTGTTCTGATGAAGCAAGTTACTATGCTGTGAGTTGTTCTCTAGAGAGGCCCACGTGGCAAGGACTTGAAGGCATCCTCTGGCCAACAGCCAGTGACGAACTGAGGCCCCCAGACCAATAGCCTGTGATAAACGGAATCCTGCTCACAACCACATGAATGAACTTAGAGGTAGGTCCTTCCCCAGTTGAACCTTGAGATGACTGCCACTGCAGCCAACACCTTGACTTCCACCTTGTGAGAGGCCCTGAGCCAGAAGACCCAGCTATGCCGCACAGATTCTTGACCCACAGAAATGGTGAGATCATAAATATTGTTATTTTAAGCCACTAAGTTGTGGGAGTAATTTGCTATTCAACAGTGGATAACTAGTACTCCAATTGAGAGTAGCAATCATCCCAATCTATTCTGCATATGTTTAGCCATATCTGCATCACTGTTTCCATTTATGGCCATGATTCCTTAAGAGGAATACCGAGACAAACCAGAAGGTACCCAAAAGAAGATTGTTGAGGTGGGGAGGGGTGGTAAAAGATCTGGGAAATATGTCATATGAAGAACAGGTGAATGAATTGGGTGTGTTATACCTGAAAAATTGATCTGTATTTTTTTTTTTAGTTTAAAAAAGATAGTGGAAAAGAAGCTGGAACTAGGAGCAATAGAAATCACTAAGACTTAGAAACCCAAAACCTCCTGGAACCCAATTTATAAATAGAAGATTTCATGGGAGACTTTTCTCTCCTCCATCTGAGGCCAAGAGAAGCAAATTTCTTTAAGGTTTGCTCTGGGATGGTTAATTTGTTCTGGTTCACCCTCTGAGGGTCCAATTTCTGAGTCTCTGAGCTTTATCTTCTGTCCCCAAAGATGGCCTGTTATAGCAGGATCTCTGGAGCACTTAAGATCAGCAGATGACGTCAGGGAAGCTACCAGCTTTAGAGCTTTAGCTTTAGAGCTGTCTTACCTCTCTGGATTTGTGTTTTCACATCCTGTATTTTTTTTAACCTCTAAGGATTTCCCTTATTTTCTACTATCCCAACTATGCATTTATGAAATGTTTTAAATTTCTTATTCTATATTTTGGGTCTTTTTGTACTAGGATGGATTTTTTAGGATTGCTAATAGGCTATATTGCTGGGAATGGAAGTGCCTATGAACTTTCTTTTTTTTTTTTTTTTTTTGAGACGGAGTTTCGCTCTTGTTACCCAGGCTGGAGTGCAATGGCGCGATCTCGGCTCACCGCAACCTCCGCCTCCCGGGTTCAGGCAATTCTCCTGCCTCAGCCTCCTGAGTAGCTGGGATTACAGGCACGTGCCACCATGCCCAGCTAATTTTTTGTATTTTTAGTAGAGACGGGGTTTCGCCATGTTGACCAGGATGGTCTCGATCTCTCGACCTCGTGATCCACCCGCCTCGGCCTCCCAAAGTGCTGGGATTACAAGCTTGAGCCACCACGCCCGGCCGTGAACTTTCTTTTTAAACGTTGTAAAACGTACATAACATAAAATTTGCATTTTAACTATTTTTAGGTATACAATTCAGTGGCATTATGTATATTTACAACATTGTATAAAAGTCACCATTATGTATTTGCAGAACTTTTCCATCTTCCCAAACTAAAATATTTTACACATTAAACAATAACTCCCTATTTTGCATCCTCTCTAGCCCCTGATAACTTCCTATGGACCTGTTTTAAAATGAAAAGTTATTGCAGATTTTGAGAATACATTTGCAGAACTCCAGATATTCTCAGACCCTAAATTAAGAAAAAATGGTTAAAGACCATACATTTTTATTTTTTGAGATAAGGTCTCTGGCATGGTCATAGCTCACTATAATCTTGACCTCCCAGGCTCAAGCAATCCTCCTGCCTCAGTCTCACAAGTAGCTGGGACCACAGGTGCACACCACAATGTCTGGCTAATTTTTAAACTTCTTGTGGAGATGGGGTCTTGCTTTATTGCACAGGCTGGTCTCAAACTCCTAGTCTCAAGTGATCCTCCCACCTTGGCCTCCCAAAGTGCAGGGATTATAGACATGAGCCACTGTGCCTGGCCCAAAGACTATACATTTAACATTGTGGAATTACACCAGGAAAGTGCTGTTGATTACTGATGTGCTCTGGGCCCATAACCAGTGCCTTTTAAAGTTGAAATGTGCTGCCAATATTGATATTTAAGAAATCACAATTTGTTTCTTCTACCATTCTCCAGATGCCATGCTACTTCCCAATTTTACCTTTACAATTTTCAGCAAAAAACTAATTCATAAAAACCGAAAAAAAAAAAAAAAACAAACATCCTGCAGGAAATACCTGATATAGGCTGGTAGATATTGCTAAGAGTAAGACAAAAGCTTACTACTATATTTTAGGTGACAGGTCGGTCAATTGTTTGTACTGGTACACAGTCACTAAAAAGAAATAACTACTCAGTGGTACCTTTTCTCTAGAAAAGTTCAGTTAACTTTATAACGGAGGATATATGAGAGAACAAGATACGTCACTGGCTAAGCATTCTTTCATTCTCACTCCATAACTATCTAATAAAGAGAATTTTGTATTTTCTATTCTATTCTGCATCTTTTATGACTTGGAATTGGGAGAATGAGATGGACTTAGAAAGACATGGACCTAAGAGTGGGTGTGTAAGAGGAAAAGATTTAGTAAAAAGCCAAGTCATGCCTGGGATTAAAATTAAAAGAAAAGAGAGATGAAAGAAAAAGTACTTGCTGGATGCCACAGTGAGTTTTAGGGTTTGGACAGTGAGGGATACTGTAGCAGAATTGGGGAGGAGAGACAAGCTGGCTTTAGGATGGGTGTTGTCAGTTATGATTTGGACGGCCTTTGATGTTCTTTGTTGTTTTCACTTTTTTCTTTTCTTTTGAGGCGTTGCTCATATACAGTCAGGTTCACAACCTTAAGGGCTGAACTCAATGAGTTTTTACATGTGTCTACACCTGTGTCACCACCACCCAGATCAAAATACAGAATAGAGCAGAACCTCACATTCTTTCTTCTTCATCCCCTTCCCAGTCAACATTCTCCACTCCCCCCCAACCAAGAAATAATCACTCTTCTGGTTTCTAGCACCATAGATTAGTTTTTGTCCGTTTTTTAACCTCATAAAAATGGAATCATACACTGGGCACGGTGGCTCATGCCTGTAATCCCAGCCCTTTGGGAGGCTGAGGCAGGCAGATCACTTGAGGTCAGGAGTTCGAGATCAGCCTGGCCAACTGGGTGAAACCCCGTCTCTACTAAAAATACAAAAATTAGCCAGGCATAGTGGTAGATGCCTGTAGTCGCAGTTACTCAAGAGGCTGAGGCAGAAGAATTGCTTGAACCCAGGAGGTGGAGGCTGCAGTGAGCCAAGATTGCACCACTGCACTCTAGTCTGGGCAACAGAGTGAGACTCTGTGTCTAAATAAATACATAAATAAACAAATGGAATCATACAGTGTCCACTCTTTTGTGTCTAATTCCTTAGGTTTTTTTTTTTTTAGACAGGGTCTTACTCTGTTGCGCAGGCTGGGGTGCAGAGATGTGAACACAGCTCACTGCAGCCTCAACCTCCTGGGTAAAAGTGATCCTCCCACCTTAGCCTCTGGAGTAGCTGGGACCACAGGCATGTGCCACTACACCTAATTATTTTATTTTTTATAGAGGCAGAGTCTCACCATGTTGTCTGGGCTCATCTTAAACTCCTGGACTCAAGCAATCCTCCCACCTCAGCCTCCCAAAGTGCTGGGATTACAGGCATGAGCTGCTGCTTGGCTTTAGTCTGATTTCCTTTACTCAGCATTACATCTACAAGATTCATTGATATTGTTTTATATAGCAAAATAAGTTTTTAAAAGCAGTGCACTGTAGTTCATAAACTATTCATCTGTTCTATAGTTGATGGATATTTGTGTGTTAGAGCATTTGGTTATTATGAATAACAGTGCTATGAATATTCTTGTCTACATTTGCTGGAGGATGTAAAACACTCATTTATGTTGAGTGTCTGTTCAGGTGTGAAATTGCTGGGTCATAAAGTGGACATATCTGTTGCTTTAGTATTTTCTGTCAGGCAGTTTTCTAAAGTGGATGTACCAGAGTACACTCCTACCAGCAATGTGAGACAGTTCCAGTTACACTTATCTTTACCTGGACTTAACATTTGCAGTCCCTTAATTTTAGTCACTTTTAATGTTTTTTGCAGGGGCACAAGCAGAGATTAGAAATCCTTTTAAATTATTTTA
The DNA here is from genome assembly GCF_048565385.1 of Saimiri boliviensis. NCBI lineage: Eukaryota > Metazoa > Chordata > Mammalia > Primates > Cebidae > Saimiri > Saimiri boliviensis. The sequence continues at coordinate 18,663,716 of NC_133470.1, read as the reverse complement.
GCTGTTAAATTCTGTTTTAGTGTAAAGGATTCTATACATAAGCTGGGTACATGAAGCTTTGGAACTTAGGAAATCCCAAGGATTTGGAATTGTTCTCATCTAGTTCAGCTGAGCTGGGATATTTTTGTACCCCATCTCCTTTTTTTTTTGAGGCAGGGCCTCAGTCTGTCACCCATCTGTCACCCAGGGTGAAGTGCAGTGGCACAATCATAGCTCACTGCAGCCTCAAATTCCTGGGCTCAAAGGATCCTCTCACTTCAGCCTCCTGAGTAGCGAGGACTACAGGCATATGCCACCATCATGCCTAACTAATTTTCAATTTTTTTTTATAGAGATGGGGTCTTGCTATGTTGCCCAGGCTGGTCTTGAACTCCTGGCCTCAAGTGATCCTCCTGCTTCAGCCTCCTGAGTAGTTGGGATTACAAGTGTGTGCCACAACACCTGGCTCTCTGTTTTTGAAGGTGAGACTTTATTCTGTAAAGATAGAAGAGTGGCTCCTAAAAGAAAGATGATTCTGCAGAGACTGTCTAAAGTTGGTAAAGCTACTGAATGCATCTTATTATTGGCTAGTTGTTAAATAATTGTGCATCAAAATCACCTGGAAGGTTTGTTAATACATGACTTGTCGGCCCCACTCTCAGAATTTCTGATTCACTAGGTCTGGAGCTAAATAATCTGTATTTTTAAAAAATTCCTAGGTAATGCCACTCTGGCTTGTCCCAGGACCACACTGTGAAAGCCACTGAGCTCACCTATTGCAATAGTCTCAGTGAGAGGCAGTACTGAAAGAGGTGAGAAGTAGTTGGATTTTGGAGCTCTTTGGAGACGTAGAGCCAATAAAACTTGTTTTTAAATATTGTGATCCTAGAATGTTCTTTAGGTAGATTACTTTTCTTTTCTTTTCTTTTTTTCTTTGAGACAGGGTCTTGCTCTCTCATCCAAGCTGAAGTGCAGTGGTGTGACCTCAGCTCACTGCAGTATCTGCCTCCTGGGCTCAAGTGATCCTCCCATCTCAGCCTTCCAAGTAGTTAGAACTACAGGAGTGATCCACCATGCCTGGCTAATTTTTAAATTTTTTTTGTAGAGACAGGGCTTTGCATGTTGCCCAGGCTGGTCACTAACACCTGCCTCAGCCTCTCAAAGTGCTGCGATTATAAGCATCAGCTACTGCATCTGGCCTCTGAAGTATATTTCTTATTTACATGCTTTTGTTTTTTAATTTTTAAAATGTAACTGGCAGTACAGCTTTGTTGTTAAACATACAGGCTCAGGAGTTGGATGGCCTGGGTTCAAATTGCAGCTCTACTACATATTGGTTGTGTAATCTTGCAGGTTATTTCATTTCTCACTTGTAAAATGTGGATAATATTAGCAGGTATTTCTTGTAAGGAATAAATGAGATACCTACTGTAAAACACTTCTCATGGTGCATGGAATATGGATTTTTAATTGGTTCAATTTGGAGCAAGGACGTACTGCTTTGATATGATAATGCGGACTGTCAAAACAAACAAAAGAAAATTTAACATTTATTTTCTAATATTATCTGGTAAGTAAAAGAATTTTTCAGAAAGCTAATTCTATTTTATTTTTTACTTTTTATTTTTGAGACAGAGTCTCACTCTGTTGTCCAGGCTGGATTGTAGTGGTGCAATCTCAGCTCACTGCAACTTCCACCTCCCAGGTTCAAGCGATTCTCATCTCAGCCTCCTGAGTAGCTGGGACTACAAGCACGTGCCACCACACCTGGCTAATTTTTGTTATTTCTTTTTTTAGTAGAGATGGGGTTTTGCCATGTTTGTTAGGCTGGTCTCAAACTCCTGACCTCAGGCGATCCACCTGCCTTGGCCTCCCAAAGTGCTGGGATTACAGGCATGAGCCACTGTGTCCAGCTGAAGCTCATTTAAAAAATTTGATTTTTATTACTTTTACATAAAGCATAAATTGTGTCAACAGTTATTCTGATAGATCACTTGAAAAATGTAACTTGTACTTTGTCTTAGTCCTTTTGTTGTTGTTGTTTTTGAGACGGAGTCTTGCTCTGTCACCAGGTTGGAGTGCAGTGGCACAATATTGGCTCACTGCAACCTCCGTCTCCTGGGTTCAAGCTGGGACCACAGGTGCATGCCACCACGCCCGGCTAATTTTTGTATCTTTTTTTTTAGTAGAGATGGGGTTTCACCATGTTGGCCATGATGGTCTCGATCTCTTGACCTCGTGATCTGCCCACCTTGGCCTCCCAAAGGGCTGGGATTACAGGCATGAGCCACCGCACCCAGCCTGTCTTAGTGTTATTTGTTACGCTATAACAGAATATCACAGACTGGATAATTTACAAAGAACAGAAATTTACTTTCTTACACTTCTAGAGGCTAGGAAATCAAGATAAAGATGCCAGCATCTGGTGAGGACCTTCTTGTTATGTCCTCACATGATGAAAGGTGGAAGGGCAAGAGAACAAGAGGGGACCAGACTCACCCTTTTAAAACAGCATTAATCCCACCCATGAGGGTGGAGCCCTTATGGCCTAATCATCTCCCCAAAATCCCACCTCCCAACACCGCCACAATGGCAACCAAATTTCAACATCAGTTTTGGAGGTGAAAAAAGCATTCAAACCATAGCATACCTTCTGTGCAAATTCTGTACAATATTTACAATGGGCATTTTATTCATTTGGATTAAACAGGTGATAAAGTTTGGCCATTTGTCCTCTCCAAATCTGATGTTGACATTTGATTTTCAATGTTGGAAATGGGGCCTGGTGGGAGGTGTTTGGATCATAGGGATGGATCCCTCACGAATGGCTTGGTGTTGTCTTATCAATAATGAGTAAGTTCTCACTTTATTAGTTCATGTAAGAGCTGATTGTTTAAAAGAGTGTGGGCACCTCTCCTATCTATCTGTTGCTTCCTCTCTTGCCATGTGACACACCTGCTCCCCCTTCACCTTCCGCCATGAGTGGAAGCTTCTTGAGGTTTTTACTAGAAGCAGATGTCAATGCTATGCTTCTTGTATAGCGTGCAGTATTGTGAGCCAAATAAATCTCTTTTCCTTATAAATTACTCAGCCTCAGGCATTCCTTTATAACAACACAAAATGGACTAAGAAAATGGTTTTAGTATGAATTGCAAATGAGACAGCAGCTGTACTTGGTACTTAAAATTTTTTTTGCAACATTGGTGCCTGAGGAGCAATGCCCAGGGAAATCATCACCCTACAGTTGGGCCAGTGCGGCAATCAGATTGGGTTCGAGTTCTGGAAACAGCTGTGTGCTGAGCATGGAATCAGCTCCGAGGGCATCATGGGAGAGTTCACCACTGAGGGCACTGACCACAAGGATGTCTTTGTCTACCAGGCAGATGATGAGCACTACATCCCCCGGGCTGTACTGCTGGACCTGGAGCCCTGGGTGATCCAATCCATCCTCAACTGCCCACTATGCCAAGCTCTATAACCCAGAGAATATCTACCTGTTGAAGCAGGGAAGAGGAGCTGGCAAAAACTAGGCCAGCGGACTCTCCCAGGGAGAGAAGATCCACGAGGACATTTTTGACATCATTAACTAGGAGGCAGATGGTAGTTACAGTCTAGAGGGCTTTGTGCTGTATCACACCATTGCTGGGGAACAGGCTCTGGCCTGGGTGCCTACCTCTTAGAAGGACTGAATGACAGTTATCCTAAGAAGCTGGTGCAGATATACTCAATGTTTCCCAACCAGGATGAGATGAGCGATGTGGTGGTCCAGCCTTACATTTCACTCCTCACACTCAAGAGGCTGATGCAGAACATAGACTGTGTTGTGGTGCTGGACAACACAGCCCTGAACTAGATTGCCACAGAATGCCTGCATATCCAGAATCCATCCTTCTCCCAGATCAACCAGCTGGTGTCCACCATCATGTCGGCCAGCAGCACCACCCTACATTACCCTGGCCACATGAACAGTGACCTCATCGGCCTCATCTCCTTGCTCATTCCCACTCCATGGCTCCACTTCCTCATGACCAGCTACACCCCACTCATTAAGGACCAGTCAGTGGCCAGCATGAGGAAGACCACAGTCCTGGATGTCATGAGGTGGCTGCTGCAGCCCAAGAACATGATGGTGTCCACAGGCCAAGACCACCAGACCAACCACTGCTCCATCACCATCCTCAGCATCATCCAGGGACAGGTGGACCCCACCCAGGTCCACAAGAGCCTGCAGAGGATCCAGGAACAGAAGTTGGCCAACTTCATCTCATGTGGCCCTGCCAGCATCCAGCTGGCCCTGTCGAGGAAGTCTCCCTACCTGCCCTCAGCCACCGGGTCAGCTAGCTCATGATGGCCAACCACACCAGCATCTCCTTGCTCTTCAAAAGAACCTGTCACCAATATGACAAGCTGTGGAAGCAGAAGGCCTTCCTGGAGCAGTTCCACAAGGAGGACATGTTCCAGGACTTTGATGAGATGGACACGTCCAGGGAGATTGTGCAGCAGCTCATTGATGAGTGCCATGCGGCTACATGACCAGACTACATCTTCTGGGGTGCCCAGGAGCAGCGAGTCCCCCAGTACAAGGACCCTCATCTGCCTTAGTGGTTGGCCCAGGCCCTGCCTGACTGACCACCCCCTCAGAGTATATAGATCAGGGACCTCACGTAACTCTTTCTCATACACATGCACTCTCTGTTGGCCTGTGAACACATTGACTTCTCCTCTTATGAGACTCTTTATATTTAATAAAGCACTGGATGTAAATTAAAAAAAATGTCATCTACTTGTTTAGTTATCAGTGACATAATTAAAAATTGCTGAATTATTATTCACTCAGCTAAAAAACTGCCAAAGTTCAAATGTTGTGATTCTGGCTCATAGCATATTGACAGGCCAAAGCAAATGATAAAAAAAATTTTAAAAATGTTTTCAGAGCTCAGCAAAATTTTGGCCAAAGAAATTTTTCATGCAGGAAACATGACGTAAACATCTATTTTTTTCTTACCCTTTCAGAAAATTTAATTGTCCACTATATAATAATACATAATTTCAACAAAATCTTCTGCATACAATTAGCTATAAAAAGAACTAACCACCAAAAGGCAATCACTTGTAGCAAAAGCACTTTATCTTTGCAGATGCCAAGAAAGGTTTCATTTCTTTTGAAAAATAGCTAAGATTATTTTCCAGCAAAATATAAACAGTTTCCTTAAATGATATAATGATCCAAGCTTATTATTTTCTCTTGCAGTGAGTCTTAAGCACAGATACACATTAAAATCACTAGATGCAAGGCTGGAATTCTAAGGCTGGAGCATGGACATGTTTATGTTTACATTTACATACTTCCTAGACTTCAATAGGTCTTCTATTTTGGGCCACATGGCAAACTGAATAATCTGAAAACCCTTCTGCTACAGAACACCTAGAAGTACTGGATAAAATAAGGGAAATATCCTTTTAAATGCATAGTTAAAATTGTAAGGGAAATAGTTTAGGGCCAAAATGAGAGCTGGAGTTACAATTCCACATAAATAAGCAGGTGCTGATACTTTGTTTTCCCTGGCAGTAGAAGAGAGTGCAGTAGGTCCTTGAATATCATTGTTTCATCCAACATCCTTTTACTATAATAACCTTGATGAGAGGAAAAAAATGGATTCTAGGCTGGGTCACCGTCTATGTGGAGTCTGCATGTCTTTCCCACGTCTGTATGGGTTTTCTCTGGGTACTTCCCACATCCCAAAGCTGAGCACATGAAGTTTATTGGTGTGTTTAAAAGGCACCAGTATGAGTGAGTGTGATGTGTGTGAGTGGTCCTGTGATGGAATGGTGTCCTGGCCAGGACTCGCTCTCACTTGGTGTGCTAAGCTGCTGGGACATGCTCCTGCCACTTACGACCTTGAATTGGAATCACTGGGTAAATGATTATCTTATTTATTTCTATTCATCTTTCTTAAATGTATGTATAACTCACACATATTTCAATGTTCCATATTAGAAGTGCTTTGATCCTTATTTAGAAGTTTGATGATGTTTTTGTGACTAGAAATATGCTGTAGGAACTTAACTGTTTTTCAGTTAGCCTATGGTAAAACTGATTTCAATATACTACACTGTTTTTGCTTAGAGACCTGGTTTTCAAGAATCTACAGATGATGTTAAGTGAGGACTTATTGTACCCTGATTTTTGTAATAAAGGAGCTTGGGTTTTAATAGCTTTGGGGGTCAGGAGACAAGGTTGTGGAAAGACAAGTTGGGGAATTGGAACTAAGAATCTTGTTTAGACTTGGGATCCTGGAAGGGCTACAGCTGAGTAGAAAGAAAAGTCATCCATCAGCTGACTTTTGATAGAAAACAAAGAAATTTGTCTGCCTTTGCCTGAGCTTTGAGTGAAAAAACCATGTCTCTATGAGAATTAATAATCACTGCCTTTTCTCAGGTGGATTGAAGTCTAAATTTATATTACCTATGTGGTCTGGCAGTCCTGAGATATTAGTATAAAAAAATGGTTGAGATACTCCTGGATGAGATATTAGTATAAAAAATGGTCCCAGGCTGGGACATTTTTAGGGCTCCTGGCAAAACCAAATGCAGGACTTCTCTTGAGGAACACAATCAAGCCAGATGCAACTGAGGTTGTATGGGGACATGAGAGTGATGTTAAGCAGAGCACAGGGTCTCTTGGGGTGAGAAGTGACTGAAAGCAGGGTAGACTTCCTGGCCTCAGGCAATCATTCCTGCCCTTGCAAACCCACCAAGCGGATGGAATGCCACCTATGAGGATGTCCTTCTTTAAGTGCTACTCTCTCTGAGGGTTCAAAGGTATGTTCCTGACTCGGGAATTTGTTTGATGGGATGAGAACAAACAGGAGTAATTAACTCTGATTCGTGTGGTACTCAGACCCAGACTCCTTTTTGCTCTCCTTGAACTTTGGATTTGACCCAGATTAGGGGCTGGCCTGGTCTTCAGCCACTATCTATAGATGCTATGAGGCAGAGGAGCCAGCACCTTCATGGGAATGTGAGTTCATAGGCCCAAATAACCAGGCATCTGAAGAGGACAGATACCTCAAAAAAAAAAAAAAAAAAAAAAAAAAAAAAAAAAAAAAAAAAAAAAGAAGAAGAAGAAGAAACTGGAAACCATGTACCACCTGTGCTAGAAATACTAACAAACAAACCAGGAATTTTAAATAAATATGAGAGAACTTCTTCCTCTGGTTAGGATGTAAAAAATTGCAAGAGGCTGCTATTCTCACCCTAGCAGGTGATTCTGAAGCAATGCCCCATTGAAAACTGCTACTTTGTTCCAGTAACCTGGATAGCAATAAATGCATATGGATACATGTACACAGGCTGAATTTGACAAGAATGGTGGTCCATGGTGATATTATTTATATGCTTGTGCTTACATTTTATTTAGTGTGTATAATTTTATCTTGAAACTGCTTAGACAATTAAGGATTAGTTGGGGGAGATATAAAGGTGACTACAACACTGACAGAAGGATTTATTGCCTCGTGGTTCATTGGAAGACCATGGACATTCAAATAGTTGTGAAATTTTCCTTAATCTCTTTTCTTAGAGGTATAACTCCAAAATAAAATTGGTGTGCCAGCAGTGTAATGATACAATCGACTTTGTAAAAAGAGCCAGCCAAATTTTAATTTAGCGCTACTTTACTTGCTGATTTTTTTTTTACAGATTGCATTGCCTAACCAGCCTTTCTGTATTGAAACATTCCACATGCAAAGATACCATGGCCTTGATGCAGGCAATTACCTACAGAGGCTTCTTGGAAACCCTAGTGTCAGTCAGAAACAAGTATTGGTCAGCAGCAAAGCCCTAGAAAAAAGTAGAGTGAGCCAAGTAAACATGGGTAGTGCCTTTCTACACACTGTGCTGGGGAGATGGTCCCCTTGAATCTTGACAAATATCCAAAATATCTGACACTTGAAACCCTGCAATTATAACCTGACTCCATTTTAACATTCAAGTCCTCTTTCTTTGCTCTAAGCCCATAAACCTCAAACTGCCTTCAGAATGGCATCCCTTATAGCATGTCTAAAGGAAAAAAAATGTACTGGTTAAACAGGTAAGCATAAAATGTCTGCATGATAGTTATATTTTGCAATAAAAAATTAATCATGAAGCATATTGGTGTGTTTTAGTCCCTTGTGAGTTCGTGTGAATCAGGCTCTCTGAAATAAAGCTCATAGATTTTGGCAACTGAGAGCCAGACTTAGAACAGGATAAATTTATTAAGGTAAACTCTATAAGGGTAGCAGCATCCTGCTAGCCCTTCTTGGCAGTGTGTCTTCCTTCCCACATCTACAGTGCATATAGGAAATATTCTGTATTAGTTCATGCTCACATTGCTATAAAGAAATACCTGAGAGCAGGTAATTTATAAAGAAAAGATGTTAACTTGGAACCAACCGAAATGCCCATCAATGATAGACTGGATAAAGAAAATATGGCACATATACACCATGGAATATTATGCAGCCATAATAAAAGAATGAGTTCATGTCCTTTGCAGGGACATGATGAAGCTGGAAACCATCATTCTCAGCAAACTAACATAGGAACAGAAAACCAAACACCGCATGTTCTCACTTATGTTCATGAATTGAACAATAAGAACACATGGACACAGGGAGGGGAACATCATACACTAAGCCCTGTGGAAGGGTGGAAGGGGAGGGAGAGCATTGGGACAAATATCTAATGCATGCGGTGTTTAAAACCTAGATGACGGGTTGATGGGTGCAGCAAACCACCATGGCATGTGTATACCTATGTAACAAACCTGCATGTTCTGCACATGTATCCCAGAACTTAAAGTAAAAAATAAAAAATAATAAATAATAAAAATAAAAAAATAAATATAAATAAAAGATGTTTAATTGGCTCGTGGTTCTGCAGGCTATACAGGAAGCATAGTGGCTTCTGCTTCTGGGAAGGCCTCAGGAAGCTTCCAGTCATGGTAGAAGGCAAAGGGGGAGCCAGCTCCTTATGCGGCAGGAGCAGGAGCAAGAGACAGTAAGTGGGGAGGAGCCACATACTTTTAAATGACCAAATCTCATGAGAACTCACTATTGTGAGGACAGTACTAAGGGAGGTGGTGCTAAACCATTCATGAGAAGCCCCCATCTGTGATCTGGTCCCACCAGGCCCCATGTCCAATATTAGTGATTACAATTGAACCTGAGATTTGGGTGGGACACAGATCCAAACCATTTCATAGTCTAATCCTCACTGATGTAGAATTTAAAACCCAAAGAAGCACAATGAGGAAGCTTTTGCTTGTAGTGTGGTTTCCAAACCTAGCACTCTATCAAAACTGCTCTTAAAAGTCAGTAGCAGCCAGGTGTGGTGTCACGTGCCTTTAGTCCCAGCCACTCTAGATGCCGAGGCAGGAGGATCTCTTGAGCCCAGGAGCTCGAGGCTAGCCTGGGCAATATAGTGAGACTGTGTCTCTTAAAAAAAAAAATCAAATAAATAAATAAATAAATAAATAAATAAATAAATAAAAGCCAGTAACAACCTTCTAGTGGCCCAATGCAGTATCTTCTCAGGCTCCATCCTACACTCTCTTTGGTATGTGAAACTATGGATCATCTCAGTTCAATGTCCTATCTGAGGTGGTTCAGACCAGAAAGAGACAGAAGGGTGAATCTGAGCTGAAAATCAGAAAACTAAGCACAAAACCAAAATATTTATCAGATAACTACTGGGTATTACATATTTTCTCTTAGGCACTTGGGATGTATCTGAATAAAACAAAGACCCCTGCCCACATGAGTGAATATAAATGTCTCCAGGAACATTAATAAAGGATCATGTTCTCCTTTACATCCCTTTAAGCTTGAGTATCACTTTTATTATGGTATATTACAATACTCATAACATATTATTGTAATTATTTATTTACGTGTCTGTCTCGCTTTCTTGAACTGTGGGCTTTTGGATGGTAGGGATGCCATATCTTAGTATTCTAATACATGGCAGGCATTCAATAAATGTCAGTAGAATGAATATATGAATGAATAAATGAAGCTGGACTGCTAAAGGAGTTGTTGAGCTCTAATGACTTAGAGAGATTGTGCTTATATTGGTCTTAGAGGAAAATAGGTTTTATATTAAAAAGAAAAAAATCCACAAAAATGAACACTGCACTAAAGGAATACTAAACAGGAATTGGTGCTTCTTTCCATCCCCTACCACTGATGACCTAGGCAAGGCCATCATTCTCTCTCTCTGGATTAACAATGCCTTCTCCCAATTGGTTTCTGCAATTCCTCCAGTGGGTCCTCTCTTCTTTAGTCTGTTCTCTATAAAGGAGCCAGGGAGCATTTTGAAATACAGCTATGGCCGTGTCACCCCTTTCTTGAAAATTTTGCCATGGTTTTATATTTTAGTCAATTTCTGTCATATAATATCCCCACATCTCAGTGGTTTACACAAATACCCATTTTTGTGTTTTCAGGTGTATAGGTTGGTGGCCGTTTGGCTCACTAAGGCTAGGTTCAGTTAGACTGGACTCCAGGCAGAAGGGGCAGCAGCTAACCTAAAGCATATGCTGGGTGTAGAAAACTGCGGGTGTATGAAAAGGTAAGCCAGACTGTGCAGGCTCATTTATAGCTTCTGCCAGCCTTCTCTGAATTTTAACATTCCATTGGACAAAGTGAATCTGTGTTAGGCTATTGCTGTGTTGCTGTAATGAAATACCTGAGACTGGGTAATTTATAAAGAAAAGAGGTTTAGTTGGCTCACACTTTTGCAGGCTGGACAGGAGGCATAGCACCAGCATCTGCTTCTGGGGAGGCCTCCAGAAGCTTACAATCATGGTAGAAGGTGAATGGGGAGCAGGCATGTTACATGGCAAAAGCAGGAGCAAGAGAAGGGAGGGAGGTGCTACACTTTGCAACAATGAAATCTCATGAGAACTCACTATCTCCAGAACAGCACCAGGACATGAGGGATGCTCCCCCATGACCCAAACACCTCCTATCAGGCCCCACCTCCAACACTGGGGATTACATTTCAACATGAGATACGGGCAGGGACAAATATCCAAACAATATCAGAGTCACATTGCTAAACCCAAAGTCAAGGGGTAGAGAAATACACAGACCACCATGAAGCCATGGCAAAGGCAAAGAATGACAGCTCTGTAACATGAAGGGAGTGAAGAATTGGGCACAATAATCCCGTCAACCCCACTTTTCCTTGATCTTAGAGCCAAGTCCAAAACACTTCACAATATCTACTTTTTTCTTGTTTTTCCATTTTCTTCCCTTGAAACTTCTCCTTTTCTCTATATTCTCTTAACTCCATTCTTGTTGTCATGTTTCAGTTCCCATGATGGAGCATGCTGTCTCTCACTTTCAAGCCTTTATACATGCTATTGTCTTGTCCTGTCCCATTTGTTTCTCATCTTCCCCACCCCTCTATTCCCACCCCCACTCACCCTCGGGTGTCTACCCTTCCTGGTCAGCAGTATGAATATTATCTCTGGTAGGAATGAATTAGTTGCTCCTTGTCTGCATTGCCAAAGCTCTAGCACTTGATTTTATAATATCAGAGCCTTTATCACAGGCATTGTTTTTTCTTATTTCATTGACTGTTTCTCCTGCTAGACTAAGACTTTCCTGAGGTTGGGACAGTGACTCTATTTTGCCACCCTGTCCCCAGCAGCTAATACAGTGTCTGGCATATAAGAAGTACTCATTTTGTTTTTATTTAATGAATGTATACATGAATGAGAACAAACAACTGAGAATATAGTTTGGTTTCAGGATCTGCTTAAAGGAATTTATTTTAAGAAGTCCAATGTATTGACATGTCGTTGAGACTTATGGCAATGAAATATGTGTACAGCCTTTGCATTTCTCAAAGTCCTTTCTGCTCTCTGCTGTTTACTACACAAAATCTCCCCTTTGTTAGAATTTTGTCATTCACACACTACATTGCAGGATTGCCTACAGGTGACCCTTGTGGTTTGAAGAGAGACTATGTCCTGTAGCTATAATAAAAAAGACAGAACTGGGCTGATAATGTTTGCAACAATTCAAAGGATGCAGCCTGAATAATGATCAGCTCTTATGGCTGTTTCAATGCCAAAGGACAAAGACATCTCCTCCAGGACAGAGTGGTAGGAGCTGCCCTTGTAGGATACAGTGCTCCAAGTTATTTGTTTATAACCAGAAGACTAATTCTTAATCGATGTATTTCTGAGCAAAGAGATCCAGATGTTACATGCTAATTTTTGTTTTTAGCGTGTGTCAATTTATGCAATACTGGCTTGAGGGCTTGGAGACTCGATCAGTCACACCTGACTAGCGGCTCTGCATGAAAATATGAGCAATAATGTTTTGTCTCTGAAATTTGAGGAAGAAAATCTCATTAAAGACAGAAGCCATTTCTAGTCCCCAATAAAGGGCAGACAAGAAGGCTGATTAAGGATTTGAAAGTGATTGGCTGGTGGATGGTGTGGAGTGGGAGGGCAACGGGTTGTAGGGAGAATGAAAAGTAATGGAAGGGACCCAAATCTTCCAGGGTCCCAGCATACAGACTTGTTTACTTCAAGAGGTAATTGCCAGCTGAGGCCTGTGTTCTTGCAGCTCATTTTGAATTTTGATGATAGAGAAATTATTCCTTTTTTTGATGATGAGAAATCTGATCCGAGTTACATAGGCTTAGAAATGTCTATGCTAGTAATTTGCTAGCTTTAAGGATATAGGATTTCACAATTAGATTCTCAATTAAGAAAAGCCATATTGCTTTATTTAGAAAATTAGTCTTTTATTAGTCAAAATGGATTTGCTTCTCAGGCCTAAACTATTTGGACTCATTTCAGGCAAATATTTTCTAGGAGTCGGGTTCTTAAATTGCAAGAGAAACATAGCCAAAATAATAATACATTTAATGAACTGCACGAATGCTCTAGAAAATCCCATCCTGGCCAAACATTAGAACAGAAATTACAGTTGAAGGTGCCAAATGGTTTCCATTTCCCCTAAAGGCCCAAATCATCCTAGGTTATAGTTTATAGGTTTTATAGATTTATTTACTTTTTTATTTCCTGAATTTCTTGTTGTGTAAAGCCTAATCCTTTAAAAATCTGTCCTGACTTTCCTGGCCAACTTAACGGCATGATTGTCAGCAGTAAATAGATCATTTCTCAAATGATATCAGTAATCCCATTGGAGAGAGAGAGAGAGTGTGTGTGTGTGTTTGTGTCTGTGTGTCTGTCTGTTGGGGTATGATGACAGAGGGTTATGAAGAGACCTTGGAAACTACATTTTGTTGTTGTTTTGAGATGGAGTCTCGCTCTGTCTCCCAGGCTGAAGTGCAGTGGTGTGATCTTGGCTCACTGCAAACCCCACCTCCCAGGTTCAAGCAATTCTTGTGCCTAAGCCTCCTGAGTAGCTGGGATTACAGGCATGTGCCACCACGCCTGGCTAACTTTTTTGTGTTTTTACTGGAGATGGAGTTTTGTCATATTGGCCAGACTGGTCTCAAACTCCTGACCTCAAGTGATCCACCTGCCTCAGCCTCAGGGAACCACATTTTAAACACTCAAGCAGGGATGTTGGAAACTCTAGTTAGCATGATTTGTCTCTTTCAAAATGTATAATATCTTCCATCCTTTGTGTTGTGACCCTTTATCTCCCAATTATTTCAAAAGTTGCCATGAAATTCTCAGCACAGCTGCTTGAACTTAAAAATGGTCTTGGGGACTTCCCCTCTGCCCATTTTCTCACCCACTTTGAGAGTGAACCTCCCAAAGTCCAGGTGGGAATTGTTCAATATCCAGAGGGAGGAGCCCCAGCAGGGTAGGGCCCCGGTGACAAGTGGAGGTGAGAGAGAGTGAGATGAGGGTGGAAGGAGGGGTGGTAGCAGGATCTGGAGTACTGGAGGACAGTGAACTGGAAGGTGAAGAAGTGGTTTCTCGACACACACTTTTCCAAAGTTCCGGGGAGAAGCCATGGAAGGGGAATTTTCATGGATGTGTGATCTGCTGACCATGCTGCTCTGACTCAGTCCCCCTAAATATTTATTTCTTCTTGGGGTTCTCTCATTGGTGATGCTGCCACCACCAGCAGCACTGTTAGAGCTCTCGTAAGTGAACCTAAGCCTGTATGGCTGCTTGCTAATTGCCAGGTTCTTTGGTTAACATAGGAAAATACTACCAGAGATAGGTGAATGTTCTGTATGTCCTACCCCACAACCAGGTGAAATTTAACTGTAAAAGTAGGCCATAGACCAAATTCTGCTAAACATGCAAATACTTAGCATGAACAGTCACAAAACAGCAACCTGTTTGTGTGAGCTCAATATCCTTCTGATTCTCAGTTCTTTAGGCATTCCAACAAGCACCAAAGGTTTATTTAACCTCAGGCAGACTCTGCAATATTCTGAAGACAGGTAAGCAAGGTTTTTTTTTAGTAAGATCAGGCCCCACTGTCCTTTATGAAGCGAATGGAAGACAAGATCAAACACAATGCTGAGCCTAGATGTTGGTAGGCTGCTGAGTCTGCTGGATTCTCATTTTTCATGTATGCAAGAGCTATGAGGCCCATGCAGTCTTTTTGGCCCATAATAAACCTGGAACACCACTCATTTTTATCAGTGAGACGTTGTTTCTAACACCTCATAAATTAATGTAAAAACCCCAGGGCAGATTCAGATGGCCATGTTTGCATAGCCACCCTGGAATGTGGATTACTGGCTAGAGCCCTTCAGTGTTAACTAGCTTGCCCCTGGGGTGTAGGTGAAAGTACATTTCACTCACAGACTTAGCAGTTCCTGTGCTCTTCTCCCCACAGCCAGTCCCCATAAACAACATTATCAACATTATTCACGAAAATAAAATAATTTAACAAAATCCTTGCCACTCAGGATAAAGCAGTGTGCAGGTTATTAAGCTATTGTTTCTCAATTGCAAACTCTTCTTTGTGATGCTGGGGATGGGACTCTGCAAAGGACATTTTCTGCTTTGCCAGATGTCCCTGTTAGGTTTTGTCTGGAGGCACACTAGAGAGAGAGACTGCAAAGCTGGTCAGAGGAGAAGAGACTGCTCCTTCCTGTGTCTTTCAGCATCAGCCCAACTGCACTTTGCTTTGTCAGCAGCAGTTGATTCCAGCAAATTGGCTCCACTTTCCAGGTGGTTTTTAGCACTCCTGGAGCCAGCCTCTGATGCTCCCCTCAGAGGCCTGTGTCCCAGTTTCATAAGACCCTCTTCTTAGCTTCTGAGACACCAGCCTCAGCCAGGCAGCTCCCCATCCTCAGAGGTCTGGGTCCCAGCAACATAGGGCCCCTCATTTAAGCTTCTCAGAGAGCTGGGAGCAAGAGAACCACCCAGCTCTAACTTCTCCCCTTTGCTTCCCTAGCCCCAGGGTTGGTAGCTGATTCCTGCAGTTAACTGTCTTTGTGTTACTTCAGTTTCCTTTTTTTGCTTTTTCAGCCCTTCAACAACTGCTTTAGTAAATCCCTATATTGAGTTTTCTCTGTTAAAACCACTGGGGCCAGGTGTTGTGGCTCACGCCTGTAAACCCAGCACTTCAGGAGGCTGAGGCAGGTGGATCATGAGGTCAGGAGTTCAAGACCAGCTTGGCCAAGATGGTGAAACCCCGTCTCTACTAAAAATACAAAAATTAGCCAGGAATGGTTATCCCAAATACTCGGGATAGTGCCTGTTATCCCAGATACTTGGGAGGCTGAGGCAGAGAATTGCTTGAACCCCAGAGGTGAAGGTTGCAGTTAGCCAAGATCACACCACTGCACTCTAGCCTGGGAGACAGAGTGAGACTCTGTCTCAAAAAAAAAAAAAAAAAAGATACTGTAAGAGTCTAAAAATAAGAATAGAAGCAGAAAAAAATTACATGTATTTTACCAATAATTTCTCAACCTAAAAGGTTGGTGGTATACAAGGAAAGGACTAGGAGGATATGACTGTCTTCAGATAGCTCAAGATCCAAAATGTCACTATGGCAAGCCTGTTTCAGGTGTAAAAGGAAAATACAATCTCAGGACCCCAAACTCACTATACCAAAGGGTACAGTTAAGCTTGGAAGCTGAATCACAGAAAAAAAAAAAACAAAACGAACTCCCTTGATTTTTGTTCTTAAACAGATAGCTGCAAGATAGAAGGCCACATATCTCCCCAGGTGGATCCCTTCATGCTGAAAATGTACATTAACAGCTTATCTTCATAGGTGGGGGACAAGGACAGACTAGAAATTTTCCCTCCACCCACCCCGAGACAAATATTTGACTTTTTCCCTTATTCTGTATTTACTTTGTCTTATATAAAATGCAGATTTACTGAGCACAAAACGAACATAATTGACTGTTCCTCTACTCCCTCCTTTCACATGCAACCTGTGAATTCAGTGATTGCTCATCAAAGCTTCATAAGAATGTGACCACTCGGCCTGGCACGGTGGCTTATGCCTGTAATCCCAGCACTTTGGGAGGCTGAAGCAGGTGATCACATGGTCAAGAGATCGAGACCATCCTGGCCAACATGGTGAAACCCTGTCTCTACTAAAAAATGCAAAAGTTAGCTGGGCGTGGCGGCGTGCGCCTGTAGTCCCAGCTACTTGGGAGGCTGAGCAGGAGAATTGCTTGAACCCAGGAGGTGGGGGTGGTAGTGAGCCGAGTTCATGCCACTGCACTCCAGCCAGGCACCTAACGACAGAGCGAGACTCTGTCTCAAAAAAAAAAAAAAAAAAAAAAGTGACCACTCATCTAACTACATACCCTCCCTCTTTTTTTTTTTCTTTTCTTATTTCTTCTCCTGCCCACTTTTCCCTCCTTATATATGAAGCACTCAAAACTCTCTTTAGAAAAGGTGTAGGTCATGGATTCTACTTTGACTTGTGTCTCTTCTTCCAGGGCACGTCACCAACGCTGGCAAAATAAACCTGTAACTTGATTGAGACCTGTCTTAGATACCTTTTTTGGTTTGTGCAGGTAACAGAAGATTGTTCAAAATCTAGTCTTCACAGTTAGCCGGCAGCAGGTACTGGGGAAGCAGGCACCGAGTGCTTGGGAGTTACGGACAGTGTGCTGGCTAGTTTTTAAAGACGGCCCCACAGTTCCTTCCCTTCTTCTATACACATGTCACTCTTTACATTCCCTCCCTGTGAATCTGAGCTGGTCTTGTGACTAGCTTTATGCTGACATTTGGGATTTCTGGGCCTAGTCATTAAGAGGACTGGCAGCTTATGCTTTCTTTTCTTGGAATGTTTGTTCTTCAGGTAATTCTTTTTTATATCCCAGTCACCGTGCTGTGAGGTGCCTTCTGATAGAGTCAGAAGAGTTTTTATCTTTAGTTTTGTTCCTTTTAGAAAATGTTTAATTATTTTGGGTATATAATTATACATTTATGAGATACATGAGATATTTTAATATAGGCATACAATGTTTAATGATCACATCATGATAATTGGGGTATCCATCACCTCAAGCATTTATCATTTCTTCGTTTTCACCAATTCCAATCTTTTAGCTATTTTAAAATACACAGTAAGTTATTGTTAACTATAGTCACCCTATTGTGCTACTGAATACTGGATCTTATTCATTCTATTTAACTGCATTTCTTGTACCCATCAGCGATCCCCACTTTATACCCCTCGCTGCTCCCCTTCCCAGCTTCTGGTAACCATCATTCTACTTCTATTTTTTTTTTTTTTTTTTTTTTTTTTTTTTTTTTTTGAGATGGAGTCTTGCTCTGTCGCCAGGTGCCAGGCCGGAGTGCAGTGGTGTAATCTCGGCTCACTGCAATCTCTGCCTCCTGTGCTCAAGCAATTCTCCTGCCTCAGCCTCCTGAGTAGCTGGAACTACAGGTGCATGCCACCATGCCCAGATAATTTTAAAATATTTTTTAGTAGAGATGGGGTTTCACCACGTTGGCCAGGATGGTCTTGATCTCTTGACCTCGTGATCTGCTCGCCTAGGCCTCCCAAAGTGCTGGGATTACAGGCGTGAGCCACCACACCTGGCCCCATCATTCTAATTCTGTCTTCATGAGCTCAATTTCTTTTTTAGCTTTCATGAAAAGTGAAAACATGTGATATTTGTCTTTCAGAAGAGTTTTTAGAGAAAAACTTGCTGATGTGTTCCAGGTCCTGGATGGTGAGAGGGTTCCCATTTTAGCCATCAGGAGCCTCTGGTCACACAGCTTCAAACCTGGAAGGTACCTTGAGAGTGCTGGGACCCCATTCTCTTATTTACTTGATTGTTAAAATGAAGCTCAGAGAGATTCAAGGTTAATTTGTCCAAGGGTAAGAGTTGGTTAGGCAGCAGAGAGGGAAGTGGAACCTGGTTTTTGGACTCTCAGCATGGGACTTTTCAGAGAGAGAATTCCATTACTTGTTCTGGCATATTGTATTACTGCTCCCCCAAATATTCTTTCTCCCAACTCCTTTCAGTGCACCTCCCCTGCGGTTTGTAATCTTTCTTTTCCTTTTGCCTCAATGGTC
This sequence comes from Saimiri boliviensis, assembly GCF_048565385.1. Lineage (NCBI taxonomy): Eukaryota > Metazoa > Chordata > Mammalia > Primates > Cebidae > Saimiri > Saimiri boliviensis. The sequence goes on along the minus strand of NC_133470.1, from coordinate 18,645,240 downwards.
TGAGTGAATGCAGACCATGGAGCACAGCTGTGATAGACAGGTAGTGTGAATAAGAAATACTCTTTTCTGTTGTGAGCCACTAAAGTTATGGGGTTGTTGGTTGCCACAGGCTAACTTAGCCTATCCCAATTATTGCATTTTTCTTCTGCATTATAAGCAGGCTGTCTTGCAAGTGAAGGAATGTACTGTCCATTGGTCTACCTAGAAACTACATTTCTGCTATAGCTATTAATTTGGACTGTTGCTACGAATACCTTTTCTATAAGTCTGGGTTGCATGAGCAGTGTCTGAATGGGTTTAATCAAACTGGATAACCGCAACATCACAGCCAGAAGTTCAGAAAAGACAGTGACCATGAAGCCTTCCCTGACCATCCCTTTCTCCAATAGAGAGGACACAAGGGAGAGAAGTGGGAGGGTGAGAGGAAGGGGGCTAGGCCAAGAAAGGGATATGAGGGATCGAAGACGAACAAAACTTCCTGACTTCATATTTTTGTGTAGGACCAATCTTGAGAATTAGTTCTTCCTTACCCAGTGTCATTCATCTGACCCACCCTCTCACAGGAGGCCATTCCTCAATCACAGCCAGAAGGAATTGCTAAGTTGGTAGCTTTTGGACTGCATCCTAAATGCTAAATTTCAGTTCTTCATCTTAGTAGTGCAAAACAAGGTCTTCATTCTTTATTTCTATTTTTTTCCATAATCAAGTGTTAAATGAGTGAAGAGGTTTTATTAGCTAATCACTGGTGATTGTTTATCACATGTCATTAATGTCACCAATTGTATGTCATTAAAGTGAGTCAGCCTGAGGTGAGGTAATGGCAGTCCCAGAATTGGATTATATCATCAGAGAGTCATCCTTTGGTTGAAGGTATTATATATATGCCCTGTGATTCACACACTTCCTAGAAGCAAATTCTAAGCACCTGACTTAGGTCAAGTCTTCTTCCACTCCTCCCTCTTCCCTCCTTCTTCTCCCTCTTCTCCTTCCCCTTCCCCTTCCTCTTCCACTTCCCCTTTCCCTCCTTCTCCTTCCCCTCCTCCTCCTCCTCCTCCTCCTCCTGCTCCTGCTCCTGCTCCTTCTTCCACAGTCTTGCTCTGTTTCCAGACTGGACTGCAGTGGCACAATCTCAGCTCACTGCAACCTCTGCCTCCTGGGTTCCACGACTCCCCTGCCTCTGCCTCCCAAGTAGCTGGGACTGCAGGTGTGTGCTACCATGCTGGTTAATTTTTTGTATTTTAGTAAGATAGGGTTTCACCATGTTGGCCAGGATGTTATTGATCTCCTGAGGTTGTGATCCATCCCACTTGGCCTCCCAAAGTGCTGGGATTATAGGCATGAGCCACCATGCCCGGCCCCCTTCTTCTTCTTATTTTTAGAGATGGAGTCTTGCTATGTTGTACAGGCTGGCCTTGAACTCCTGAACTCAAGCAATCTTACCGACTCAACCTTCTGAGTAGCTGGGACTACAGGTACACATGATTGCTCCAGGCTTTAAATGTTACTTTGAACTTTTGGAATTTTTGTATTTCCCTTGACAGAGTCAGACATACCTAAGGGTATTGCCAAATCCAGAGGGAGATTCATTTTCATCATTAAAACTTCAAAACATCATTAAACATTCCTCATATCTTAACCCAAATTTTGTATGTTTTATTAAATACTGAGTAACCTTTAAAAGGAGCTCTGAATAAAATTTACATGTATAAAAGCCTTCTTAAAATAAATGTTATATTTGGTACTTCAAGGACAAAAAATGCACAAGTAATTAAAACCAACAGGACTAACTTTTGTATTGATACCTAATGACTCCAATAGTCAAGACAAAAACTACTTCATGTTAACATTAGGCAGGCAGCCATAAAATCTCTTTGCAGTAACTGCATGAGAAACAAGATGTTTTGTTTATGTCTTTTGAAATGTTCACAGAGACTCCATTATGTGGGAGTGTTAAATGTAACCCAAGTGACAATTCTATCCTAACATATGCCATGTCTGATCTTGCCTGGCCCAGAGCAGCCTAGCTATGGGGGACTGCTCTTTTCACAAATTATTTAGATTAGTGCAAATATTTAGGCATCTTATTAACATAGCATATCACTGTTCAGATGGAGCATTCCTCACAGCCCAATGGGTACCACCACAACCTACTACCACAGAACTGGGTAAGGCACCAGACCCTGGGGGCTGATGAATGAATGACAGTGCCCACCATCCATTCCTTCTTCATCCACATGCTTCCTACTGCCTCTGAGCTGTATTTTTTTTTTCTGTGCTTTCTCAAAGCACTGCAAAATTTACTTGGATAAGAGGCAGGGTTGTGGTTAGGAGCATGAATTCTGGGGCCAGGTTACTCAGCTTCAAATCCCAGCTCAGCCACTTATTAGTTTTGTGTCCTTGGCAGGTTCCTTAACTCTCTGTACCTCAGTTTCCTCATCCATAAAATAGGGGTGATGATAATGTGACTGAATTGTGGACAATGAACTCAGGTCATTCCCTGATAGGATGTGTTCTTCCAGGCCCTTGGTCCCTCACTCACCCAAGAATGGGAGAGAGGACCCCACCAGGCGCAGTGAGCTCTTTTAAGTAAATATCAGACCTCAAAGGGTTTTGCAGAAAGTGATTTATTTAGGCAGAGAGAGAGAAAAAGGAGAGAGAGAGAGAGAGAGAGCGAGAGAGAGAGCGCACTCCCACACTGTCATGAGAGGGGATCTAGAAATGGAGCCCACCCAGATATTGGAGAAGGGGACTTTTAACCTGGGAGTTCTTCCCACCCTATTCAAGTTTTGTGTCCTATGAAAGGAGTTCCTTTAAACTTCCACTGGAGTGATTGATCTCTGATTTCTGATATCTGATTTGTTGTTTGGCCCACAGTCCTCCCATAGGTTTTTGCGGGCTTTCTAGACAAAGGGAGCTCACCTGGGTGGTCTATCTTCCTGCACTTGAAAGTTAAACAAAGACCTCTAGTCTCCTGGATGGAGAGGTAAGTGGAGGTATGGAGCTGGGAAGTTCTTGTCTTTGAAACCACGCCCCCTTGTGGACCCAGGAAGAGAATACATTCCCTCAATAACAGCATCTGTTAACAGGGTTGTTGTGAGACTAAATGAGTTGGGTATATAAAGGGTATGGAACATGTTGTTTCTGGCTATGGTAAGTGCTATATAAGTGTTAGCTGTGAGTATTGCCTCTGGTTACAGTTACTGTAATTTGGAATTGCATTTGTCAGGAGAGGGTTTATCTGGTTTATCAGGGCACTCAGTTGCCAAGATACCTAGAAAGTCCACCATAGGGACTAATTTGAGGCCCTGGCCTCCCAAGGGGCACCCAAGTGGGCCAGAGTCTTAGGGAAAATTTTCATTAAACTTGTTCACTGGGAGGGGCATGGACAGCCCCAGGACTGTAATGTCTCCTTTCTAATGGGGAATGCTGGGGCCCAGGGTCTCCCCATCAAGCATCACACACTTTATTCAGTAAACAATCAATGCACTTAAGGCTTAAGTCACTATTAGTTGCTTCTAACACTGTTTAGTAGCTGTTATTTACAGCCTGAAGCATTCCCAAATGATACTTAAACTCTCAACCTGTGTATCTAGCTTGTGTAGCTGAACTGCTGTTGTTTTTCTCCTGAATCAGGCCCTCGTATGAGCAGGTTGTGATAGCCTTCCCAACTCTTGTATTTCTCTTTTTCTTCATGGTGCTTGAGTTGATTATTCTCAACTACCGGCTGAGACTCAGGATACCCTGCTTCCCTGCTCTAAGATGCAGAATCTGGCCAGAAATGCTGCCCATGGCGTCCCATTTTGAACCCCCTTCTGTGCTGATGTCCTTCCAGACCCAAGCCTTCCCTATAATTTTGAACATTTTGATTTGAACTACAGGCCACCCAAGGCAAGGGCAACGCCCTTAATCCCAGGCCTACCGAGTTCCGCCTACTCACGCCTCCCTGGTAGACCTTCAGCAAAGGCATCATTCCAGCATGTCTGGCAGATGGGTCCATGCTGGAAGAAGCCCATGAATCCTGAAAGGTTAAGGCCCAGAAACTGCCCCTCTCAGTCCTGAAGATTTTGATTTCTTGGTGCTTTATCCCTCACTCCTCAGAATTTCTCATACTGCTAACTTGTCACTTTGACCCTGGTCAAGAAACCTGATCTTGATCCTTGCTTTCTGTTCAAAATGGTATTTTGGAAAAGAGGCCTGGATTTTTAGAGTCAGGAGGTTTTGGCTCTAGTCCTGTCTTTCCTACAAACAAACCAAAGTAGGCTGCTACTGTTCCTCTCTGTGCTTTTATTTTCTGTGTACAAAAGGGAGTGTCAATCTTTGCCTGACACTGACATTTACCTATTATGGAAGTGAATTTTAAATACAGAGACACAATAAAAATTATAGAGTACATCTTAAAGAAATTATTTAGAACATTGAGAAACATTTCTATAAGTACTCATGGTGTCTTTTTAATTTTGAGGTTTGAGGAGTATAACGAAAATTTTGCTGGAGTCAGTCTTAATTGAAAAAAAAAAATCACATTCATTTTCCCCCAGGGTTTTCTAACACACCAGATATAAATTACAGAAAGGAGAAAAAAAGCACTAAACAGTAATTCTGCCCAGCGTAAACCTTGCTTTTCATGTGAATTAAGTCTTTGATCCCTAAAAACCCATTTTGCTCTTGGACAGATTCCACAGACGCTGCCCTCTTCGGGAAGCAATGGTGCCAGGGACAGAAAGGCTGTTCAGAGCTGAGGTTTCTCTTGCACTTGTGCTGATCCAAGAAAGAAGCTTGAGGAATAGGGGTGGGGTGGGAGAATGAGCTCAGTGTGCCTTCCCACTTTCTGGCATAAGACAGTGCTTCCCTCCTTTTCAGTTGCGTCTGCTGCTTCTCTTTGCTGTCTTAAGAAATGCAGGCCCTGATTATATTCCTGAGTAGTGTGTCTGTCTTTGTAACTCTGCAAGGCTTCAGCAGTCCTGCTGAATAAACTCTGCTTGTCATGGCGAGGCGTATACACACTTCTATCCTTATGTAAGCTCATCCATTTTCCATATGTGAGCTTATCTATGTGCCAACTACTGTCCACAGATATATTGAGAGTCAAAGTGGGTGGGGGCACTGAAAAAAGAAAACTGTATAAAAAGTTTTTTTTTTATTATTGAAAAAAGGGGCTTTTAAAAATCAGTTTTTAAAAAATGGTGGTAAAATATACGTAACATAATATTTATCATTTCAACCCTCTGTGAGTGTATAATTCCATGGCATTAACTACATTATAAAGCTGTGTAACTATCACTACTGTGTATACTCAGAACTTTTCTGTCATCCCCAACATAAACTCTGTACCCATTAAACAACTCCTCACTCCCCTTCCCCTTAGCCTCTGGTCATCTCGAATCTGCTTTCTATGTCTGTGAATATGTCTATTCTACATATTTCACATAGATGGAATCATTAGAATTTCATTCTTTTTTATGGCCGAATAATGTTCCATTGTACGGATATACCACATTTTGTTTATCCATTAGTTAGTTAGTTGATAGACATGTGGTTGTCCACCTTCTGGCTATTGTGAATAATGCTGCTGTGAACACTGGTGTACAGAGATCTGTTAGAGTTCCTGCATTCTTTTGGGCATATGTATACCTAGGGGTGGAATTGCTGGATGGTTTTTACCTATAGACATGGTATCAGTAGTACCAACACAGGCCATAGGGATTTGCAAAGACAGGACACGTAGCCATGTCCAGATAGATGAGGCAAAGGTCGAGAGAAGGATCAGAGCCAAGAGCAAGGAAGAGAAAGGGTTGGAAAAGATGGACCATGCAGTTTTCCTATAAGATTCTGCAATTCAGTTAGGCCCATGGTGAAGGCAGAAGCTTAAGGAGCCTGGTGAATTGTTTCTTTGTAGAAAGACTGCAGGCACTCCAGAGAGAGTGGGGCAGAGAAGACTGACAGGGAGACTGGGCAGCCAGGAAGGCAACAGGCAGAGGGTGAGGCCCAGTGAGCCTGGTGGACATTGCAGGAGGACCAAGTTGATGGTCAAATGTGGTCCATCCAGGAAACAATAGGGGTCCTGGAAACCAGAGAGCCTTGATCTTGTGGGAATTATCTCCAAATTAGAAAGTCTCTTTTACCCCTTCTGCTGATACAGGGAGAAAATCCCTGATGGCTCTTGGTTTTCGAGGGAGGGTATCAAAATAAGGGCAGATCCTGACCCAGTCCTACTTGTGGGAAAGAATTACTGAAGAAATTCCCTTTTGGAGACCAAGATGAGCAGCTAAAGGCTCAAGATGATCCATCATCTCCAACTGTAATATGAATAACTACTACAGAACAGCAGTTTTATTACATGTTACACTTGAGGGTTAATATATGATGGGCAAAGTTTTCTGTGATAAGGCCAAGAAACACACATATTAAATACTAGGTGATGACTAATTCCCAACTACTTGGCTTAAAAATAACTGCAAAGGCCATTCCAGGCCACTGAGGTTAGTAATTCCATGAGGGTACACACCAGGTGGCGTCCTAATCCCCCTGACCTACAGCCTGCTGGGAAGGGCCTTTACACCTCATTTTTAGGTTACTCTCTAAAGGTCATGTACTAAAGACAGCCAGGAGAACAGCTGCCTGGGACACATTCACGGTAGGTGAGCACGAAGCCCAGGATGATACAGCTGTATATTTTCACGCTTACCAAGTAAGGCTATACAAATCTTGGATGGTACAAAACTGCTTAGCTAGAAATCCCAGGTATTTTTCAATGGGCCTCCTAGACCAATTTCTCTGGGGTGAGAATTTGCAAAGCACAATCTGGCCTAATCTGTGAGCCTTCATTGGGACTGATTTGTACTAAAAATAACGCCTAGATATAATTAGGAAAGGTTCTGTCCTCTGCCATATCCCTGCCAGACAGAATTAACACAATTACTATCCAGAAAACACACAGACATTGCTTTGAACTTGTGAAAAGCAGAATCTAAGGAAGGAGAATCCACATTGTGAGAGAAATCAGTTCATGTTCTTTAGAAATTCCCTTCCCCCAAGCATTATAAATAGGCCTCTGTAGTAATAGGTCTAACCGTAGTAACTCAGATTCGGTGACAAAATCCTGTGCTTTCCAGCTTCTAATGTGTTTATTTATGCCAGCCCTGGTCTCTGGTGAGTTCTCCCGCCCTCTCCATTTGTGCAAATCAGAACTTCTTGAGGTTCAAAGACGTCTTTTACGAAACCCTCCCTGGGATTGCTTGCTGCTCCCAGAGGCCCCTTCCTCCTCTGAAAACCTAATGGCACTTCTGTATTCCATTTTATCTGTGTATCTTCAAATCTCCTCTCCTAGGTGCTAAACGTCTTCATGACACGTTTTTCTTCCTTTTCTCATTTCTCCAGCATGTACTGTACTGGAGAGACATGCAGTAGATATTTATAGAAATAATCAATGACTAAACTCATGAATATAGAAGCAAATTATATTTAGTACAACTTTTTGGAATCCCTATTCCATAAAATAGGGTGTGCCAGTATATTTTGGGATTGCATTCCTAAGTATCTGATTTAAATTCCCAGTGTTTCGATGTATCAATTTTTTCCCGATCTTTTTCATAGTAGAAAAATCACCATCTGCTGCATGTTTATTTAACTAATTAATTAAATGATTAATGAGGTCCTAAGTGCCTCCGCAGCTCCTCCTTCGAGCTGGCTAACTCCCATTCTTTTTGCCCTCCATTTCTACCTCTGTGCCTTAGTTTTTTCAGCTGTGAAATAGGTTGGTATGTTACCTCACTGGGTAAGTGCTGTGAGGACTGAATAATACAGTGCTGCAGAAATGTTTGGAAAAGTGTTAAGTGTAAGGCAAAGTGATACCGGACTAGGAACTTTTCAAACCACTGTTAGAATGACACATTTGACCGCATGGGAGAAGACGGCACCATAGAACAAGTTCTCAGTCATAATGAGCTCTAGGGAGGTCATGTGCCTCGAGAGTTGAGTGAGGAACAGGCAGAGAGCAAGGCTAAAGAAATTTCTCCCATTAATCATGGTAGAGAGAACAGAGCTCTCCTGTGTATCCACTTAATCAAAACAGCACACCTTCCCTCCAAAAGCAGCCTATACCTAAAACACACAAGTGCATTATTTCAAAGTCACAGGAGTTACTGTCCAGAACAAGACAGCCTATTTAAAAATGAGTAATGCGCACTTCTTCCTGGAAAGAACAAATCAATACCCTTCAGTGGGCCCAGCGCCACATACCAGCCTCTGCACAGTACTTTGCCTTTATCCAAAAGGAGGGGTGGGAAGATTTGCTTTTTTTCCCCCTCCCGTTGGCATTTTGCCCCAGCGGGAGCACTTCCCATCTCTCTCCCCTTGAGTCTGAGGTAAAAGAAGTTCACCTCCTATGAACACACGTTATACATTTCATCTGTGATGGACACTCTAAGGGCAAACAATTTTTTCTAAACACTAACCAGACTTTTCCAGATTATTCAGAGAGGTACAACGTCCATTTTGTAGAATCAACTACAATCCTTTGGCAGTTCAATTCCATTCAACTGAATTTTTAGATCAATATTTTTGAGCTACTAGGTATCAGACACTGTACTAGGTACTTTCCATAAATTTTGTCATTTAATTTTCTCATTTTTTAACAACTAGATTGATATCACAGAAGTGTGTGTGTGTACACAAAGCCACACAATTGGTAAGTGGTAGAGCTGGGTTTTGAACCCAGGTCTGTGTAGCACCAAAACACTTGCTTTTAACCATTAGGCTCTATCAGTTGTGTTGTGCCAAGCACTGTATTAAATGCTAGGGGCATAAGAATCAATCAGATTTGCTCCTTGTCCTCCAGAGACACTGGTATATTACCTTGTCTCTCACCTACCTTTCATTTAGAGTTCAATGGATAGTCCTCCTGTGAAGTGCAAACTGCAGAGTTCTGGAGCTTAGGATCTTGCCCAGAGTTGGGTTAGTAGGTGGCAAAGTGGGAATCCAAACCCATGCAATCTGATTCCCCAGCCCACACCCCTAACCACTGTGCTGTCTTCCTCCCTGAAAATATTTGTAAGCAGATACTCAAGGTGTGATAATGTGTTTCATAGAGGCAAGTAAATGCATAATGTAACTGAACCATTGCTTGGGTCAAGTAGTCAGGGACACCAGATATAGAGTTTAAATAATGCCACCAAGGGAGGTGCAAAGGTGAGAAAAGCATTCCATGGAGCAGGCCTCCAAAGAGCAGGAAGATATATCTGTGTCCATCATGCACAGTTTTCACTTTGATCTTATTCAAAGTGATACAATAGCCCAGCATTGCAGATCAGTCTCCCCAAAAAAATGGTTTGGCTTTTCATTTCCTTTTTTACTTTTTATTTTTAGTTACATTTAATAAAGGGCACTAATCTTAAGTATAAGCTTAATGAAGTTTTACACAGGTATACATCCATGTAAACACCACTCAGGGGAAGATGTGGAATATTTCCACAGCCTCAGAAGTTTCCTTCATGCCCCTTCCCTGTCCATACTCATAACCCTTGCCTGAGATAATCAGTGTTCTGACTTCCATCACCTCTATTGGTTGGCTTCACCAGTTTTTTTTATTTTTGCATAAAAAGAATCATAAAATATGTATTCTTTTGTGTCTAGTTTCTTTCACTCAACAAAATGTCTCAATGTGGTTTCGTATACTCACTTCTTTTCAGGGCTGTCTCATTTCTTTTGTATGAATATACCTTAATTACTCATGTATTTTAGTGTTTATGGGCATTTGAGTTGTTTCTCATCTTTGGATATTATAAATAAAAGTACTGTGAGCATTATTTGACATCTTTTGGTTGATATATGCTCTCATTTCACTTGAGTATATACCAAGGAGTTGAACTGTCAAACCAAAAGATACATATATGTATATGGGTGTGTACACACACATACACACACACACACGCTCATAGCTTTAGTAGGTGTGGCCAGACTATTTCCCAAAGTGATTGTATCGCTGTATATACCTTCCAGCATTGTATAAATGTTTGTTACTCCACATTCTTACCGACATTTGATATGGTTCAGTCTTATCATTTTAAAAAAACTTTTAATTTTCAAATAGTTGCAGATTCAAGGAACCACAATTAAGATGCAGAACTGTTCCATCACCACGAAGACTTCCCTCATGCCACCCCTATACAGTTATACCTATCATCTCCCCCATCCTTTGAACCCTTGGCAATCACTGATTTGTTCTCCAACTATGTGTTTGTCATTTAGAGAATGTTACATAATTGGAATCATACAGTCTGCAACCTTTTGAGATGCTGTTTTTCACTAATTTTATTTATTATTTTTCTGTTTTCAGTCTCACTGACCACTGCTTTTATCTTTATTATTTCCTTCCTTCTGTTTGCTTCGGGTTTATTTTGCTCTTTTTCTAGGTTCTCAAGGTAGGAGCTTAGATTATTCATTTGAGACCTTTCTTCTTTTCTAATATATGCTATAAATTTACCTTTCAGCACTGCTTTAGCTGTGTTCCACAAGCTTTGATATTCTTTGTTTTCACTTTCATTTAATGTATTTGTTATAATTTCTCTAGAGACTTCCTCTTTGACCACTGGAATACTTAGAAGTGTGTTATTTAGGTTTCACATGTTTGGGGATTTTTTGGTTAGCTTTCTGTTATTGATTTCTAGTTTGATTCCATGGTGGAAAGAGAATACATTCTGTGAGATTTTACTTCTGTTGAATTTATGGAGGTTTGTTTGGTGGCCCAGAATATGTCTATCTTGGTATATTTTCTGTGGGCACTTGAAAGTAATGTGTATTCCACTGTTGGTGGCAGTATAAATTAGTTCAACCACTGTGGAAGACAGTGTGGCAATTCCTCAAAGACCTAAAGACAAAAATACTATTCAATCCAGTAATCCCATTACTGGATATATACCCAAAGGAATATAAATCATTCTATTTTAAAGGCACATGGTTGCATATGTTCATTGCAGCACTATTCACAATAGCAAAGACATGGAATCAACCTAAATACCTATCAATGATAGACTAGATAAAGAAAATGTGGGGCTGGGTGTGGTGGTTCACGCCTGTAATCCCAGCACTGTGGGAAGCTTAGATGGGTGGATTGCTTGAGGTCAGGAGTTTGAGACCAGCCTGACCAACATGGTGAAAGCTTGTCTCTACTGAAAATACAAAAATTAGCCAGACGTGGTGGCACATGCCTGTAATCCCAGCTACTTGGGAGGCTGAGGCATAAGGGCTGCTTGAACCTCGGACATGGGTATTGCCATGAGTGGAGACCGTGCCACTGCACTCCAGCCTGAAAGACAGAGCAAGACTCCATCTCAAAAAGAAAAAAAAAGACTCCATCTCAAAAAAAAAAAAAAAAGAAAAAAGAAAAGAAAAAGAAAAGGTGGTACATATACACCATGAGATACTATGCAGCCATAAAAAAAGAACAAGATTATGTCCTTTGCAAGGACATGGATGGAGCTGGAGGCCATTATCCTTAGCAAACTAATGCAGGAACAGACAACCAAATACCACATGTTCTCACCTATAAGTGGGAGCTAAATAATGAGAACACATGGATACATAGAGGGGAACAACACACACTGGGGCCTATCAGAGGGTGGAGGGTGGGATGAGGGAGAAGATTAGGTAAAATAACTAATGGGTACTAGGCTTAATATCTGGGTGACAAAATAATCTGTGAAACAAACCCCCATGACACAAGTTTATCAATGTAACAAACCTGTACATGTACCCCGAACTTAAAAAAACAATGGAGACTCCTCTCCAAAATAACAAAAAGACAAAAACAAAAAAGAAAATAATGTATATTCTACTGTTCTTTGGTGGAGTGTTCTATCAATGGCAATTAGATTGTGTTGGCTAATGGGGTTGTTCTTTTGTATATGCTTGCAGATTTTTTTCTAGTTGTTCTATCAATTGTTGAGGATTTTTCTATTTCTCCTTTTAATTCTGTCAGTTTTTGTTTCACATATTTTGGAGCTCTGTTGTTTTATGCACTAGGATTACTTTGTCTTCTTGGTTAATTAGCTCTTTTATTATCTAATGTCCCTCTCTGTCCCTGGTCATTTTCTTTGTTCTGAATTTCACTATCTTAAATTAATATAACAATTGCTCTGAACTTCACTATCTTAAATTAACATAACAAATCCTACTTTCTTTTGATTAATGTTTGCATGGTATATCTTTTTCATCCTTTTACTTTTAGGTTACCTGTATGATTAGATTTGAAGTGAGTTTTGTTGTAGACAGTGTATAGTTAGGTTACTTTTTAAAAATTCATTTTGCCAACTTCTTACTTGGTGTATTTAGACTTTTTACCTTTAATGTAATTATTGATATGCTATTGCTTGAGTCTGCCAGTTTATTTTTTATTTTCTGTTTGTTTTCTCTGTTTTTCATTTCTCTGTTTTTTCTTCTGTTCTTTTTTTTCTCCTGTAGGTTACTTGAATATTCTTTAGAATTTCATTTGATTTATTTTATTTTATTTTTTGTAATTTATTTGTGTTTATTTGATTTATTGTGTTGTGGGGTGTACCTCTTTGAATAACTTTACTATATTGCATATATATAACTTACTACATCTACTAATGTCAACATTTTATCAGTCCAAGTGAAATGTGAAAACCTTACTTACTTTGTGTCTCATTGCCCTCCCCCCATTTATAATTGTCTTAAATATTTCCTCTACATACATTGAGAACTATGCCAGTGTATTCGTCTGCTCTCATGCTGCTGATAAAGACATACCCAAGACTGGGTAATTAAAGGAAAGAGGTTTAATTGATTCACAGTTCCACATGGCTGGGGAGGCCTCACAATCAGGCAGAGGGTGAGTGAGGAGCAAAGTCACGTCTTACGTGGTAGCAGGCAAGAGAGGGCTTGTGCAGGAGAGCTTCCCTTTATAAAATCATCAGATCAGCCAGGCATGATCTCACACCTGAAATCCCAGCACTTAGTGAGGCTGAGATGGGTGAATAATGAGGTCAGGGGTTCGAGACTAGCCTGGCCAACATGGTGAAATTCCATCTCTCCTAAAAATACAAAAATTAGCTGAGTGTAGTGGCAGGTGCCTGTAATCCCAGCTACTCGGGAGGCTGAGGCAGGAGAATCACTTGAACCCATGAGGCGGAGGTTGCAGTAAGCTGAGATCACGCCACTGCACTCCAGCTTGGATGACAGAGTGAGACTCTGTCTCAAATAAAACAAACAAGCAGACAAACACACCCATCAGATCTCACGAGACTTATTGACTATCATGAGAACAGCATGAGAATGACCAGCTCCCATGATTCAATTACCTCCCACTGGGTCCCTCCCATGACACATGGGAATTGCGGGAGCTATAATTCAAGATGAGATTTGGGTGGGGTTTATAATATCAACCCGTCAGCGTTATAATTTTTGCTTCAAATGTCAAACATTATTTAGAAAACTCAAGAAGAGAAGGAAGGTCTACTGTATTTACCCATGTTTTTATTCTATTATTCTTTCTTCCTCTCTAATGCGCCAAGATTTCCTTTTTTTTTTTAATCATTTTTTTTTTCTGTCCAGAGAATTTCTATTAGCCATTATTTCAGCACAGGTCTGCTGGTGGCAGATTTCTTATTTTTCCTTCACCTAAGAATGTCTTTGCTTCTCCCTTTATTCTCAAAGTATATGTTCACTTGATAAAAAATTCTGGATTCGCAGTTATTTTTTCTTTCTTCAGGACTTGAGAAATCTTGTGACACATCTTTCTGGACTCTTCTGGTTTCTTGTGAGAAGTCTGCTATTATTTGAATTGTTTCCCCCCAAATGTTAGGTGTCATTTCTCTCACTGCTTTCAAGATTTTTACTTTGTCTTTAATTTTCAGAAGTTTGACTCTAATGTCTCTTTCTGTGAAATTCCTTGGGTTTATCCTGTTTGGGGTTAGCTTAGCTTCCTGGATATGTTGATGTCTTTTTCCAAATTTGGAAGATTTTTAGCCATTGTTTCTTGAAACACTTTTTTAACCTGACCCTCTTTCTCCTTTCGTCTTGAAACTCTGATGATACAGATGTTAGATCATTTCTTATAGTTCCACAGGTCTTTGAGGTTCTATTCATTTTTCTTTCAGTTGATCTTTTCTCTCTTGTTCAGATTGGGTAATTTCTATCATTCTGTCTTCAAACTCATTGATTATCTCTCATCTAACCTCTATATTTTGCTATCAAGCTCATCTATGGAGTTTTTTTTTAAATTTTGGTTATTGTATTTTTCAGTTCATAATTTATACTTGTTTTTCTTTGTATTTTCTTCTTCTCTACTGAGACTTCCTGATTTTTATTCATTTCAAGCATGTTCATAAATGCTTCATGAAGAATTTTTATGATGGTTTCTTTAAAATGCTTGTCAGATAATTGTAACATCGGTGTCATCTCAGCGACCATATCTATTGTCTTTTCTTGTTCAAGTTGAGACCTTCCTGGCTCTTGGCATGAAGAATAATTTTTGGTTGAAAGATGAACATCCTTGTTATTATGTTATGAGATGCTGGGTCTTACTTGAATGTTCTGTTTTAGATAGCATCTCTTGACATCACTCTGGCAGAGAGAATGAGGGGTGCTGCCTTGTTACTTCCAGGTGGCACTACAAATCTAGGCTCTCTTTTGGCTTCCATTGATACCTGGGGTGGAGGAGGGGCTTCCAATGACTGCTAGGTTGACGTGGGAATTCAGGCTCCTTCCTTATTAGGCTTCTGCCCATACAGCTGTGGCTGGAAGAAACAGGAATACTTTACTGCTCCCCACGTAGCCTCCATTTACACCATGGGCGGGAGGCCTCATCACCGCTGGGTGATGGTGAAAGTCTTGACTCTCCATCAGGCTTCCTCTGACACCACTCCAGTTGTGCGAGGGATGTCTCATTACTGCCAAATGGGAATGAAAGTCCAGATTCCCCACATAGTCTCCACCAACACCAGGAGATGGGTGAGCAGAAATAAAGCCCTGGCTCCTTATGTGACCTTCTCTGATAACATCCTGGTGGGAGAGGGAGGTTTTGTGTTGCTTTGTTACAGGCTGACAAGTGTGGAAGTACAGGCTTCTCATTCAGCCTTTGCTGATGAAGATGGGGGTGGGGGCTGTAGTATTCTCTATTGTGTTTAGCTGGAGCAGAGCAGTTATTGTATAAGTTTTCTGTCTTTCTAGGCTGTCCCTTTCCTGGTTCTCTGGCTAGAGAGGTAGGCTTTTCTTGTGTGCACCCACTGGGCTTTCCAGTTTGCTGATTTCTCCAGCATCCAGGCTGGGATATTTGCAGCCAATACGAAAATTAAAAAAAAAAAAAAAAGAAGAAGGAATTTACCAGTGTTGTTCTTTGGGCCCCAAGGCCCTTGGTTCATCTACCTTTTCCTTTCTCCCTTTCTGGGTCTTCTTATATTTGTTTTATATATAATATCCAGGGGGTTTTAGCTGTATTTCGTTGTTGAAATAGGGATCTATTTCATCTTTCTGAGAGCAGAGGTCCTTTCTTAAGGGTAGGTTTAAAATGCTGTTTAATGGCACTTTGGGGTTCTGGTGTCTTACCTCAGGGGCTGCCATGGTGAGGAGAGGGTTTTGCAGAGGAGGATGTCAAGTGGCAATACTCTGGGAGCCTTTACCTGTGATTTAATAGAGCACCTTTGTTGATTTTATATACTGGGGTTCTAGCTAAGATCTCATGGACAAACAGGTTTTGCTGCTTAGAAGAAGTTGGAAACCACTGCCAGAAACTATTGAAATGTCCTCAAATTCTAGCATTTTAGTTTCCAAACTCTCTCTCTCTGTCTTTTACGCCTGAAAGAAGTGCAAAAATCTTTTGTCGAAACCATGTGTCTATGTTTTTAATTTGGGCAACATGGTAGCCAAAACCATATGCCATGAAAGCAAAGTATCTAGGAAAGTTTCAGATATTTGCATACCTAACACAGATGTTTCATTTTGCTGCTCTTTCAGCTAATGGGCCAGAGGAAAGGAAGGATTCAGTATCTGGAGGCCACATGCCTAGATGTGAGTCTTAACTAATCTCTAGCTGTATGGTCTTATATGAATGATAATTTCTCAAAGCTTCTATGTCCTCATCTGAAAACAGGGATGACAAGAACTAATTTGTGTGATAACTCGTTAAATACCAATGGACTATACAAAAGACACTTACTTAAAGGGTTGGCCTCTGCAACACTGTTCAATATAATTGTCACTAGCTATGTGTAGCTACTGAGCATTTGAAATATGATGAGTGTGACTGAGGAATTTATTTTTATTTGAATTAAAACTTAAAAAATGAATATTGATTCAGTTATTGAAAAACTGAGGTATATTTGGAACAATTTAAGTATGAATATTGGGAATGCCTTCAGTATGGAACAACTATAGATGTTACGAAATCTAAATACAGGTCAAGTATTTCTGATGCAAATTTTGTGGCTGAGTTGTGCTGTAAGTGTAAAAACACACTGGATTTTGAAGACTTAGTATGAGAAGAATATAAGCTATTGGTAATTTTTATTATCAATATTTAGTCCATGTTGGAATGATATTTTAGAAATACTGGATTAAATAAAATATATTTAAAAATGATTTCATTCAGTCCTTATTATTTTTTAAAATGTGGCTACTAGAAAGTTTAAAATTACATGTGTGGCTTACATCATATTTCTGTTAGACACTGTTCCTCTAGAGTGATCATCATATTACATATAATTTGGGTAAATAAACATATGCTTTTAAATTTGGTGTGACTGAGTGACTCTTTTAGATAGTTTTATCTGCTTAAGCTATTAAAATATATTTTCTTAAACAACTGAGCACTTGTGGGATACATAGAATATTTGCCTAAAAGTTAGCTGACTGAGGGTATGAGAGAGAGGCTTCTCTCATTGGTGGGAATGTAAATTGATATATTCCTTACAAGGTGACCATTCATTCATTTATTCATTCAGGAAATGGTTTTTGAGCTTCTATTGTATACCAGCTGCTACACCATATCTGCAGACACAGAGGTAAACAGATATGAGATGCCTGCCCTTCTAGAAGTTACTGGATGTAAGGAACAACTCAGTGTTAGGTGTGCAAATGTCTGAAACTTTACTGAATATTTTGCCTTCATGGCATATGGTTATGGCTGCCATGTTTCCCAAGCTAAAAACATAGACACATATTCTTAACAAATGATTTTTACACTTTTTTTCAAGCTTGAAAGACAGTGAGGAAGATATAGATTTGGGAGCCAAACTGTTGGAATTCACTAATGACTTGGAAAGTCAGTCACTGGAAAAAATAATTACAGGAATAGTCATTTAATTGAAATTGTGGTAGGTTCTTCAAAGTAAAACAATCCTTAAAACACTCTTAAAATGAGCATCCCATTTGTACAAAAACTTCCCTCTTAGGAATTTATCTTAGAGAAATATTCATGGATGTGCCCAAAGATATATGTGCAGGAATGTTCCCTGAAGTGTCAAAATAGCAAAAATACCTAGAAACCACCAAATATTTAACAATTTCGGATTGGCTATCTAAATTGTCTATTTGATGAAATACTATGCAGCCATTTAAAATCATGTTGAGAGAGATATTGAATGACTTTAAAGTATGATCACAAAAGCAATATGTGTACTATGATTCTGATGAAATAAACATATAAATGCATGGAAAAGTACAAGCACAATCTTCACCAACATGTTAATAGTGTTTATTTCTCTGGTGGGGCTCTGAGTAATTTTT
This sequence comes from Saimiri boliviensis, assembly GCF_048565385.1. Taxonomy (NCBI): domain Eukaryota; kingdom Metazoa; phylum Chordata; class Mammalia; order Primates; family Cebidae; genus Saimiri; species Saimiri boliviensis. The sequence goes on along the minus strand of NC_133470.1, from coordinate 18,627,501 downwards.
TTTCTCTCCTTTGTCCTTTGTGAAATTTCCACATATCTTTTACAATGAACATCTATTAATTTACTATTCAAAAAATTAGTATTTTTTGAAAAAAATAAACCGAATCAGTCTATATTTCATTTCATAATTTTGTTGAATTGGGACAGAGGAGTGTAAATGGAAAATTGGAATGCAGGTCCTATAGGATTTAATAGTTAATAAAAATTTAGACCATGTTTACTCTATATTCATTGCTTGTTTGAAACAATTAACATTAAATCAAAAGGAAATTTTTAAACAATGAAAAAGATAGCAGCCTCAGCAACGTGAGTGGAACAAGAGAAAATTTCTTTTGTGCTGGGTTTGTCATCATGAGCGAGATTTCCCTGCACAGTTCACTTTCTCAGGAGCCACATTGTGTAAATTCAGATGCTTCAGAAATTCACAATAAAGGTATTTAATCAAAGCTTGGATTTGACCTGTTTCAAAGATTAAAGGTCCCTTTCAACAAAATGGAGATTACTCGAGGCTTATAAATAAATTACAAAACAAGAAGTAGCCTTCATTTTTCATCACCCACTTGATACCATTTGGTTCATCCTGTGTTTCATAAGAGTAGGATTTTGGTTCTCTCCCATTTTACCTGTTCTTTGGGCTGCTCCTTCCATTGTCCAAGCCAAAAATTGCACAAGGCTGTTTATAATGGAAATTTCACCGTATCACAAACTGTCTGGAATAGAGGTCTTCATATGCGACCGCCCTGAGGACTATCTTAAGCAGTAATTCAGCTTCCTTCCCTCAGATAAAAAATACTTGCATTTGAACAGTGACGAAAAGGAGGTTGGTAGCAGTTGAAGAGTGCCAGTGCAGGAAAGAATGCCAAAGGGATCAGGGAAGAAGAACTTAGAATAACAACCGAACCCAAACCAGCTTTTCTTTCCTAACTATTGTTTTAATGAGGATAACGGACATTTGCACTTGTGTGTTGTGTGCACCACAGTGGACAGATAACTATGGGTCACTGCCACATAAGTGACCTCCAGCGGTTTTGAAGAAATGTCCAGTGAATGGGGACAAGTTGCAGTGAGGAAAGGTCATGAGGTCCTGGACAAACAAAAACAAGCCAATAACAATAGCTGCTGCACTAATTGAATGCCTACTTTGAACCAGACACTGCTCTAGGCATTTTAAATAAGTAATTTTATTTGCAAATTTATTCTCAGAACTTTTACAAAGTAGGTCTTATTTGTTTCACTTTATAGGTGAAGAAAATGAAGTTTAGAAAAGTTATTACATAATATTAATACTATTACTACTAATGCTACTCTTGTGACTACTGGTCAATTTTATTGAGCAATTGCTATGCACTAGGCACATGCTCTATATTTCTCATTTAATCCTGGCAACAACACAATGAAGTATTCACCAGAACATACACCTAGTGATCAGAGATTCATATCCAATTGTGTTTATGTTTACTTCAAAGTCCAACTCTATTGCACCCCTACAAAATCATCTGCCACCAATTATCTTTAACATGGTAGTATACTGATACCAATGAAGAGTAACTGAAGAATGAAAGTGAAGTTGATTTTTCTTCCAGTTCTAAATTTGCTGTAGATTTCTTTGTGGGGGGTGTCACTAATATATGTGTCACTAATTTTCATCCTTTTTGAGGAGATAAAATTTTGGGGACTTGCATGTGTTGCACTGTTTATTTTCATTCCATTCTTAAACTAAGAGCCCTTGGTTCACTCAAAAATAATTCCTGGGGCTGATCCTTAATCTATTCCCAACCTGGGACTTCCTGCCAATCTAATGCTTAACAAACATTGACCAGTCTGATTGTTTTCCTTAAAAGCTTATTGAAAATCAAATCAGAAATTATTTTTTACCACCAAATCAAGACAATAGAGATCATTAATCAGAGTCTTCTAGTCTATTGGATTTGTCTCAAGTGAAGTAAAAGGAACTCCTGAGCCAAGGCATGCTTTCTCTCTTAGGCATATTTGTTCATTCCTCTTGCAGATTTTGTAGATTAAATGCTTATTAGAAAAATTATTGTTTTGAATGTGGAAAAACTAGACCACTTCGAGGCCAGTCTCAGTGTGGTGGTACATTTAAAATAATAACCTAGGCCAGGTGCAGTGGCTGATGCCTGTAATCCCAGCACTTTGGGAGGCTGAGGAGGGAGGATAGCTTGAGTTCAGGAGTTCAAGTCCAACCTGAGCAACAAGGCAAGATGTTGTCTCTACTAAAGAAAACAAACAAAAACCTTGACTTGGAGGTGCATGCCTGTAGTCCCAGCTACTCAAGAGGCTGTGGGAGGGCTGCTTGAGCTTGGAAGATGGAAGCTGCAGTGAGCTATGATCATGCCACTGGACTCCAGCCTGGGCAATAGAGCAAGATCTTGTCTCAAAAAGAAAAAGAAATAGAGAAACCTATTCTAATTCCAAAGCCTTCAAGAGTGATGCTGATATTTTTTCAATACTTAGCTAGCTTTTCTTTTCTTTCTCCTTCCTTTTTCATTCATTTCCAGCCACTTGCTCTAACAGGCATGTGTTTCTGTCTATTCCCTTGATCACAACAACACAGTACCAACTATCAAAGCAGGGACTGGAGGGCAGTAGATACAGGAGACAGACCTTGTACATTTATAATTGTTAGGTATGTGGGACCTGAGTATTATTGGTTTGTTTTTATTTTATTAATCACAGGTGATTTTAATGTGCAGTCCAACTTAAAAAAACTTAAAAACCTCTGCTTTAGGGGATACCTAGTTGGATTCTTCTGTTCCATCTCTTCAAGGATGTGGCAAGTTTCCTTTTTGTCTTTCCTGCCTCTGTTTTGTTTTTAATATTTACTTTTCAGTTCACTTTTCTATTCTCATTTGTTCCCTCACACCTACTTCCTTTCTAATCAACAGATGGGATGAGAATTCAGATACAAGTTGTTTCTTTGTGAGGTGATCCTAGGAGATACTAGTAGCTGAGTGTAGAAGAAAGAAAGCGCAGGGAAGGCAGACAATAAGGATGTGTTATCAAGGGTGCCCACTCTGGGCAATGAGAGCTTAGTCTGCTTTGAAAGATAAAACACATATCTGAGAGTTATCCCATCCAAGGGTCACAGGCGCTGGGAGATTTATCTAACAGTTCCTGCCAGTCATTGGTTGAGGACTGTTCTCAGGAGCCCTGAATTCTCTGCTCCTTCTAGCCTGTTGTGTGTGCAGGGAGAGTGGGTGGTAGCAGCCAAAAAAAGCCCTCAAGCAAATGGCTACAGGTGCTGACAGTTGGAAGTCCAGCCAGTACACAGCAGAGGTAAGCTACATTGTATTCTTGTCCTCAATCACTAGTAAACAGATTCAGGTTCCACACCTTTACCTCTACTCTGTTTTCCCTCAGCTTTTTTCAATTTTTTCATTATCTTATTTCATACCATCATGCCTCATACTTCATCTTTCCTCATTTTCTCTTTCTAGCACTCTCCTTTTGTGTTTAAGGCTACAATCCCCTCCCTCCTGGGCAAGTCTGCATAAAGCACTGCTGGTTAATAGGGTGACAGTGAAGAATGAGTGAATGGGCATGATCCACATTGCTTCCAGATCTAAGCTCCAGTGTGTTTCTGAAACACATATCTGGCCAATTCACTTTCCCAACTCTCTGAGCCTAAGACCTAGCCTTTATTCTCTTTATGCTTTTACTATATCTTGCACATGGCTAACTCATCCTTTGACATCCAGCTCAAATACCACCTTCTTTGTTAAGCTACCATGCAAAGCCAAATTAATCCCCCTTTCCTCAATGTTGTCATAATATTGTGTGAAAACCTCAATTACATTGTAGTGCTCATCAAAAAACATACTAAGTATTCATTTATATGCTGGTTGCCTCACACAGAACATGAACTTTGGGAAGACAAGTTATTTGTCTTTGTATTATTTCTCCAAGTGGAATGTGCCATGAAAGTATGTGTTCCAAAAATGTTGGTAGGATTACATCAAAGTCATATTGAGTTGAAGCTGGTTTTGGAATATGAGCGTTGTTTTACAAGCATGCTAACAAACACATTTAGGGAAGATAAACCTAATGGATCTAGTAAGAAAAGCTTTAATTGAAATTAAATTGCCCTGATACCTGAAAAGTGACAATGAAAGTTGAGAAGTGACTGAAACTTGAGAAAATATAATTATATATAGCCAAACCACACCTTGGAGGACAAATAATTGGAATATTTATCGTGTTAGAATAATTGTCACCGTTAACTATTATTTGCATGATAAACATTAGTCTATCAATCAAAGAAACACCAGTGTACTGGATGTTGTAAAAATTCAAGTACATTAGTCATAACAGCTTTCCACAATACAAGGTGGAGGTGGCAGAGATAAGTACTGGAGGACTGTGCCTGAAAGAATGGTGTAAAATCACTCCCCAAAAGAATTTGAGGCAAATTCTCCATTGAAATGAAGCCTTTTTTTTCATTGCAGTCTTATCCTATAATTTTGCCTGTGGCATTTGACCTCCCTGATTTAATCAACTCGTTAGCAATTTAACTTCCTACTTTTCCTCCCTGGAATGTCATTTGACTTAAGCTGTGGGTGGAAAAAACACACTCAAACTCAGAGTTCTTTTTCTTTTCTCTTACTCAACAACAATCAACATGGAAGACTTCTGTGACCAAGTGCATGGGTTTTTTGTCCTTACCAGCAAGTAAGCAATCAGTTATGCAGCAGACGCCAGTTTCGTGTCCTCTAATTCAATTCTGACATTACTGGAGATAGCATCAGATCTCCCAGGTTACGAGATCAGTCCCACAAGACTGCCCCCACTTCTGATGCCAGTTGCAAGCCCCAGTTTGTTTTACCTGTGCTTCTGACCGATTGGCTATAAATCAGGGATCCCATGACCCTCTTCTTGGGTTCAATTAATTTGCTAGAGCAGGTCACAGAATTCAAGGAAGCACTTATGTTATGTTTACCAGTTTATCATAAAGGATTTACAAAGGATACAGATGAAGAGATACATGTGGCAAAACATGTGAGAAGGGGTGTAGAGCTTCCATGCCTTTCCTAGTGGGTCACCCTCCAGAAAGCTCCACATGTTCACCTCCCTGAGGTCAGGGGTTGGGACTGAAAGTCCCAAACATCTAAACATGCCTTGGTCTTTCTTGTGACCAGCCCCCTCCTGAAGCTCCCTAGGTGATTATCTCTTTGAAACCTTTCTTTAATACTCTAGGAAGATTAACAGTAAGTTCCCTGGTACTTAAATAGCATTCAGTTCCTGCCTCTCTTACACCACTAGTCAGCTTATAGTCTGGTCAGGTTTATCTGTCTTCCTCACTATGAGACCCTCAGGGTTCAGGACACTTCTTATTTATCACTGCATTGCCAGGTCTAGGTCATCACCTATCATAGATGAGGCTCTCAGTAAATATTTGTTGAACAAATGAATGGAAGTTTAGAACACTGAAACAGCTAAGAATTGAATAAACAATGCTTTTACTAGGGGGCAGAGGGAGCATATGGTGTGGGAGTGGGAAGAAAGAATTTGATGTGTTAGTCTTCAAGGACTGGGCCTGAATCAACTTAAGTTTCATTTGAGAATTAAATATGCCTATACCAAAATCAGTGAAGAAAACTAACCCAATTTTGGTAAAAATGTACGTTACTTATTTGAAATTTGCTATGCCTATTTTTTCTAGGATAAAATGGAAATTTTAAGATGTTTCATCTGAGGGAGATGTGTAAATACAGTACGAAAGAAGGAATTATGAATATTCATGAGGGATTATTACTATATTAATAGAAAAATGAATCAGGTCCAAATGCGTTCAATCTAGGCCATAATTGCTCGCTGACATAAAGTGTGAGCTCTAAGGAAAACTGCTATTTCAAGTTTTATGAAAGCATATTATCCTTCAAAATATTTTAATTAAAATAACTCAGTAAAGCACTTAGAATCAAATTCAAGGTTTTTTTCCCCCCTTTTTCCTAATGGGGTGGTGAGGAAGAAAGTAGGTCAGAAACAGCTCTTTGGAGATGAAGGACAGCACGTCTCACACCAGCCTCAGAAGTGCCAATTGCAATTAACATCTGGCAAACCATGTAGTTCACACTGTGTTGGCAAGTCATTTTCTACTGCTGAACTTTCATCTTCCAAATTTCTGGGCCTTTTCAGGTTAAATGTTTATGATAATACTTTACTTTTACTTTTAAAGGAGATTCTAGGTATCTGTCTAATGTCTGACCTTGTTCCCAAGGACTATGGGATGACCTTGGGCACCAAAAGAGGTCACTGGGGCTTTGTGGGAGCCAAATCATGGATCATGGCGTTCAACCTGATGGAATGCAGCATGAATCTGCCTTTTCTATTGTGCAGGTATGTTTGAGGGTTTGTACTAGCTACTTAATAGTTTGTAAGATTGACATGATACCTGCCTTCTAAAGTCTATCTACACCATGGCTCCTTAACCTAGAATTAATTCAGGGGGCTTAAGGACTTAAATGTTTCTTTTCATTGTCCTATAACTGAAATTTAGTATTTATTTCACTTATGAATATTGGTGATGGATCACAATGTTGAGAATTTGTGTCACTGAGGGGCTAGCATGTGAACTGTGGAGTCAGGCTTCCTGAGGGTCACTTCTACTCCATCAATGACTAGCTCTGTGACCTTGGGCATTCACAGAATTTCTTGGTGTCTCAGTTTCTACATTTATAAAATGGTGAAAATAATAGTACTACCTAATTTATACAGTTTTGTAATAGAATAATTGATGTCACTAAAACACTTACCACATTCAATATAGAAAACGTTAGCTATGTCTTAGCATATGTCTACAGTTCTTTTCCAGTTTATTCACGTCTCATGGATTTCATCATGGCTTAAAGTCTCTAAACCCTTTTCTCTCACAACTTTGACTATTATCCTTTTGTTTGGATTATTTTACTGCTTTAATTTTACTTTTTAAAAGAGAATTTGAAGAATTCATATTTGAGGGTTTTTTGGCTTGGTAAAACAAAACTCTTCAAATATAAGAGAGTTTTGCATATTTACTGTCAGGAGATAAATAATGAAGTAGGAATTGAGACCATATACTAGAGGTAATTGTGAATATGTTGATTTATAAAAGCATTCAATGAGTATTCTGGTTACCTGTATTTTGAAACTAATGCATTTTTAAAAAGATATTGCTTTCATTCTAAATCAAATAGGGATAAGGAAATAATGTATGCATTTGTATTTGCTAAAAAACCCTGTAGTTGGAAACTAAAAAGAAGTGAAAAATTTTAAGCTGGGAAATAACTTTTCTTCTTCTTTTTTTATTGTACTTTAGGTTCTGGGGTACATGTACAGATCATGTAGGGTTGTTGCATAGGTACATACAACAGAGGAATCAAAAAGTGGAACTAACCAGTACCATATATAGGAATACCAATCTATATGTGGTAGACCAGAGTTTTCTCCAGAGTGGTCTGCAGAAAGAATGAACCTGGGGCGGGGGCATGCCCTATGACCTAGAATGATGCTGATGTAGACATGTAGATGCTGACTGATGACATCTACATGTCTACATGTCCTTTTCATAAGGACACCAGTTGTTGTATTACATTAGGTTCCACTCTACTCCCTTATGACCTCATCTTAACTAATTGCACCTGCAATGACCCTATTTCCAAATAAGGTCACATTCTGAGGTACTGAGGGTTAGGGCTTCAACATATAAATTTTGGAGGGGGAGGAAACAATGATTCAATTCATAATATTTACCAATGGGAAAGATAACAACTATAGTTTTAAAGGTTGGCTGTGCCCAGATGCAGGGTGCTAATGGATAAACTCTTCTCTTAGATAAAGCGTGGACATAAAATGTATACAGAATTAGCAAGAATCTTTTTAGTCACTTTCTTTAACCAAACTGGATTCTTCTCTTTGGCCTGAAGACATCCCTCTGATCTACTTTCCAGAACCTTCTTATGTCAATGCATATGCCTCTCTCTAAGGCCTTCCTTGGCCTATGCTGCTTCTTTGCTTCTATTTTGGGATAATTTTGGCCTTGGCAGCAGGTGACCTAACACTGCCAGAACCACTTAGTGCATGGTGACTAGAAGAAAGCACTAGAAGAAAAGTCAAGAACTAGGCAAGTGATGTGTCCAAATGGCAATAATGAAGTAAACTGTGGATCTCAAGAATTACTATCTTTCAGGTTTTCAAAGCTGATGTTTACCTGGTTCTTATTTCTTCAGGGCCTCAGGAGTGATTTTCTAAGGTCTAGCTCAAAAACAAACCCAGGTTTTTTTCTCCCCTAAAACTTAATTCAAATGTTAAAGGACAGCAAACCTGTTGGTTCTGCATGTCGTGATGATTTAAAAAATACACATGAAATAATACTTGGCAGAGAAGAAGAACGATCATGCTGCATCTGGTTTAGGCCACATAGCTGTGACTCCAGTTTTTTTATGATCACAAATACTGGTGTGGGATTAATCCAATGCCAACTCATATCTTGGTTTCTCAAAGGGTTTTTTATTTTTTTTTACTTCTGGATATTTGCTATATTCAAAGAGTAAATGGTAACTGAAACCAGCCTTGGGTCTAATGCAGCTGTCCTGGAGTTATGTTTCAGTATTTGTGTGGGCTACATTCATAATACACTTTGTAAGAGCTTAATATAAATTCTTGGAACTCAGATAATACCTCTATGTCTATTAAAAGAAGTTAGAACTTTGGGATTTAAGATGAAGTTGCTTAGCAATAATAACACAGAATAAAGCAAGTCACCTTAATGCAAAGCAATTATGTCTTCTACAAGACAGACTGTCAAAATTTAAGGAGAAAAGCTTTCATTAAAAAAAAAAAAAACTTGAAAAACCCAAGTTACCACATGGCGGAATGAATTTTTTAATCTCTAAAGCAAAATTTTACTTTCAATAATTTAGTAAAATAGAAAGCAATAAATAATAATTATGATTCTGTGTTATTTTATTGTTGAAAGAGTTGAAAACCTACCATCCTGTGTTTTTCATGCAATTACAAAGAATTCTTTTGAATGATTTTTTTTTTTTTTTCACATGTGAAAAAACAGTCATTCTCCACAGGAAAAGAAAGAAGGTTCAGGAGAATTCAAGTATTCCTAGAGAATACTTGAATGACTCTACATATCAGATGTTGGCAATCTTCAGCTGTAAAGGGAATATAGTACATATTTTAGGATTTGTGGACCATGCCATTTTGGTTGCAACTACTCCACTCTGCTTTTGTAGGGGTGAAAGCAGCCACAGGTAACAGGTAAATGAGTGAACAAGGCTATGGTCCAGTAAAACTTCTTTTACAAATGCAGGCAGCAGTCTGTGGTTTGCCAGCCCTTGCTATATAGTCTTAGGAAGAGCTTTATGATCAAGTAATAAATAGTGAAAATAATACAGAATTTGGTGCTTTATAACCTTTTAAATAATTTCATATATTTTTTCATTGGAGCACTCTAGATTTCAACCCTTTTCCCATCACTGAGGGAAAAAAATCTTTAATGAACATTGTAGGAGAGCCTCTACCAAACCATGAGTTCCTTGAAGAAATGTTTCATATCTTATTTTCCAGTACCTGACAGTGTTTATTGAATTGAATCAGTGCATTTCCTATAAACTCCATGCACTTATTGTATTTCCTTGTCTTTTCCTGTCTCAGTGATGCATTTCACTCTCCCCAGCAGCTGTTCCCTTGACCCTGTACACATTTGGAATCTTCCATATTTATGCTGAGCATCTATATGTATTCCTAAAGATATTTCAGTTGACCTAAAGAATTAGGGTGGAGTCAGTGGCTTTTCTCCCTCATATCTAACTGGCCTATGTGGATCTAGCTATCATCAGGCACTTAAAAAGGAAAAGGACTATTTAGACAGGCACAGTGGACAAAAAAGGAAAAGACAAAATCCCTTATTCCTCTACTCCCCTAATTTGGAATCAAGGCAGGATCTGTCTGGCCACATCCCTGAGATGGGAGTGGCTGGAGGGGATGAGGTGCTAGTGAGTGCTTTTGGACCCAGGTGTGACTTCTGTAGGTTCCCACTCCTAGTCATTTATTCCTAAGCACGAAGTACTTAAGGTTGCTAAATTGGATCTCAAAACATCATCTATGCAAGAATATATACATTTCAATGGTCTCATTACTTCACTAAGCCTTCCTAACTTTTGTCTTTGTGTTTAATTGAAAAACATGGCCACACTATTTTACAGCTCCTCCCATTAACAGTTAGAGCTTTAGAGCTATTTTCTTCTGAGTGTACATTGTTTCCACTGTTGTTAATTTATAATTATGTTGTAATTTCATTTTTTATTTTTTCTTCAGCCCCTGAATTATTTGGAAGAATATTTTAGAGTTTTCCTAATAGTTTGATTTCTTTCTTTTTGTTATTAATTTCTAGTTTTTTTTTTTGTTTGTTTGTTTGTTTTATACCATCCAGGTCAGAGATTGTGGAGTATGCAACTTCTGAATTTGGAAATTTGAGGTTTTCTTGGTCTCACAATACCTTAAACACTCTTGAATGTATTTCGCAGCGGTAAAAGATGAATATTTAATTAAAAATTTATATGTGTATATATACGTACACATCTACATACATGTATATATAACATAATAATACATGTATATACATATATGCTGCTATGGTTTGGATGTGGTTTGTCCCCTTCAAAACTCATGTTGAAATTTGGTCCCCAGTGTTGAGAGATGGTGGGACCATTAAGAGATGTTTGGGGAGATGCTGCTTTCCTGAAGGGACTGATGTCTTTCTCTCAGGACTGGTTTAGCTATCGTGGGAGTTCGGCCCCCTTTTCTCCTGTGCACACATACTCTCTCTCTCTCATTTACTTTTCTGCTGTGCTGTGAAGCAGCATGAGGCCCTCAGCACATGTGGCTGCCTGATCTTACACTTTGCATCTTCCAGAACCATAATAAGCCTCTTTTCTTTATAAATTTCCCAGTTTGGGGTATTCTGTTATAGCAATAGAAAATGTACTAAGACATATATATATATATAAAATAATGTATAATCACATATGTGTGTATATAGATATTCAATCAAGTTTTATAACTGTGGTATTAAATAAAATCTTTAATATCATTTTTAGCTAGATTTATCCAAATTTAGAAGAGGTGTTTTATCAAAACTTTTTCTTTTGTGTTTATAATAGTCTCTGCTCTGCATATTTTGACAAAATGTTGTCAGTACTTAGAGATTTATGATTGAAACATTTTGGTGGCTTGTATTTTTAAGAAACTTCCTAACTTCTTAGAAATATTAAAAAAATTCTTGACTATAATAAGTGAATCAAAGAGCAAATAAAAACTAAAATTATGTACTATTAAGAAGGTATTAATGATAAAAATAATACATATTCAGATGAAAATTGATTCTGGTCTCACTTTACATTTTTGACCACAAATGTTAATTAGGTCCCAAAAGCTACCTCATAGTCCTACTTCATTTCCCATGCCAATTTTCCCCCTAAAGAGGGCTATTTTAAACCTTCTCAAAACCCCCAAATCTCTTCCTCACTTCTCACTTTCAGCCAACAACCTTGCTTTTTATTTCACTGAAAAACTCTTCTCAATCCATCAGAAGAGCAAGTCCTTACTGTCCCCTTGCAAACAGACCCACCTGCTTGCCTCTGCATCCACATACCTTGATTCCTTCCTTACACAATGAGTCAGCTGCATATGCTTTCTCCTGTGGAGGCCAGCCTGCCATCCCCAGTTGGATCCCCAGTGCTCTGCTCAGGAACTGAGCATGGCTGTGACAAATATTTCCTCTCTCTCCGGCCTCATCAGTGTGTCCCTCTCTTTGGGGTCATTCCAACCTCAGCCCTCAAAGGTGATGCATTATTTTTCCTCTTAAAGTAAGATTACTCCTGTGACCACTCGTAGCCACTGCCCCCATTTTTCTGCTAACCTAAGTGTTAGCTACCTTTTTCATCTTGCCTTCTTCATCTCCCACTGTATCTTGGAGCGCACTTTAAGCAAGTGTTTCCAACACCTGCTCTGCTGTCAAGGGCACCACTGCTTGCCACATTGCCAAAACCAACAGTTAACTTTTTATTGATTTCTCAGTAATATTTGATTTGGTTGATCTCTCCGCCTTCTGGAAACACTTTCTTCATTTTGGGTCTTATACCCCATTTATTCCTCAGTCTATCTCTCTTTCTTTATTTAAGTTCTGGAAAAACACACCTAACATAAAGTGTACCATCTGCTATGGTTTGAATGTATTCCCCAAATTTCACGTACTGGAAATTTAATCACAAAATTCATATGTTGATGGTATTTGGGAGGCCTGTGGATGGTATTTGGGAGGCTTTATAAGAAGTGGCAGAGAGACCTAAGCCGTCATGTTCTTGCTCTCTCCCCTTGTGATGCCCTCTGCTGTGTTCTGATGCAGCAAGAAGGCTCTCACAAGATGCCAGCACCTTGATATTGGACTTTCCAGCTTCCAGAACTGTGAGAAATAAATTTATTTTCTTTGTCAATTACCTCATCTATAGTATCCTGTTATAGTAACAGAGAGTGGACTAAGATACTATTTAACCATCTTTAATGATACAGTTAAGTGGTGTTAAGCATATCCACATTGTTGTGCTACCATCACTACAACCCATTTACAGAAATCTTTTTATCTTGAACAACTGAAATTCTGTACCTATGAAACACTACTCCCCTCACCCGCTACTCCTCCGTCTCTCTTTGACTTCTAAATGTCCTGCTCCAGGGCTCAGCCGTTTGACTCCCTCTCTGCCTTAGTTCAACTGTTTCTCTAAGTGATCTCATTTAGAACCCTGGTTTTAAATACTATCTCTATAGGGGTGACCTCCCAAATTTGGATTATAGCCGGAACTTCTTCCTTGAACTCTATATTGGGATATTCATCTTCTTCTTTGTTATCTCCATGTAGAGATCTAATAGGCAGCACAAATTTAACATTATCCAAACCAAACTTTGTTTTTTGTTCCCAAACCTGCTTCTCTGTTAGCATTCACCACCCCAGCAGTCCTCACTTCACCATTCACTGACTTGCTTGGCCTAAAGCTTGGGGTTCTTCCTAGAATATAAGATAAAAGAGACTAGGAATTCTTGTTTTGTCTTCTGAGGCACTTCTAGTACCTAGAAATTTACCTGGCACATAGACAGTTCTCTATGTGATCTAACTTTGGCTACATCTTTCTTTCTACCCTCTGGCTTGCTGCACTAAAACTACATGGTTCAGTGTGCCAAGCACTTAGAACCTTTGCAGTTAGTATAATTCAACCTGGTTTTGGGGTGATGTTAAGAGGATGAATCTAAGAGAAAATTCTTGAGGAGATGCAGGAAAATCCAAATAAATCTTTTACTAGTCATCACGGTCCCCCTCTCTGTACCCTGCCAAATATGGTCCTAAAGGTAAATAGATGCATACAAGAGGAAAACTAGGCTCTATTACTTCCTGGAGCATTGGGTCCAGACTACACTGCAAACTCATGGACATCATGGAATATTCCTTTGCGTGGGGCAGGCTCATCTAAAAAACTAGTCTTCTTTTCTAAGTCCAAACCTAAGTTTAGTCCTGGCCCTCCTAACTGAGGAAGGCCACAGCTTTCCACCTGTGCAGGAGGAAACAAGGCGAAAGAGACCGAGCAAACGAGCTTGTCCCACCGATTAGAGTTGCAACCCCAAATGTTTTAATGCAGCGACAATTGTTCCTGAGGTAGGCTGTCATAGGGGAGACGAGGAAATTGAAAGGAAGGTGAAAGGGTCAGGGAAGGGGACACAGACAAGCAGACAGAGAGAGATAGTGATAAAGACAGGCAGGTGTAGACAGAGCCACAGACAGAGACAACTACGATAATAGGAGTGAATGTCAGACAGAGCAACGTGGCAGAGAGCAGAGCCAGGGGAGAAAGGAAGCTAGTGACAAAGTGCTCATAGCAGGAAGAGCCAAGGACATTCAGGACAGCAACTGAAAGTTGTTTACTGAGCCACATAGTGCTATGATCCTCCTCAATTCTTCCCAAATCTACCCACTACAGAGTTTTGTACATGGTGATTTGGCAGTATGAAGGAAGTAGGGGTGATTTGCAGAGTGGGGCCTGTGGCACGGCTGCATTTTCTGGCTTTGTGGATCCTTGCTGAGCTGCACACAGAGGGGACATTTGGCAGTGTCTGGGAATATTTTTTGGTTGTCACACTTCAGAGGAGCGGGGTTGATGCTACTGGCATCTAGTGAGCAGAGGCCAGGGATGTTGCTAAATATCCTAATAATGCACAGGACAGTCCCCAAACAAAGGATCACCTGGCTTCAAATGTCAATAGTGCTGAGGTGGAGAAACCCTGATCTAGTTACACTAATTGTATGTTTATGTTGAGGGGGCTGTTAATGCTCCCAGGAGACAGCCCTCAAGGAATGAGGAACAGAGCCAGTGGATAGATACCCGAAGCTCCTCAACCTCTAGTGAGATAATTCTAAGCTGTGTTCCACATAGTTTCTCAAAGCGTTCCCTGCAGGACTGAGCCTCAGTTGCCCACAAAGGCAGTTGCTCCTTTCATTAGTTTTTTTTTGGAGATAGGTCTTGCTCTGTCACACAGGCTGGAGTGTAGTGTTAAAAACTCAGCTCACTGAAGCCTCGACCTCTCTGGGCTCAGGTGATCCTCTCACCTCAGTCTCCCAAGTAGCCACAGGTGTGCACCCCCACATCCAGCTGATGTTTTAATTTTTTGTAGAGACAGGGTTTTGCCATGTTGTCCAGGTTGGTCTTGAACTCCTGGGCTCAAGCAATCCTCCCACCTTGGCCTCCCAAAGTGCTGGGATTACAGGCATGAGCCACTGCACCCAGCACCTTTTCCTGGCTTTTAAAAACATCTTTCCTTCTTACTCTCTCCATTTCCTCACTCCTCCTAAATCAACTACTTGCACTCAAGTCTTCCTCTTGTGGTCTACATTTAGAGGCACCCAGACTAAGACAGAAGCTTTCCTGGATCCCTAGGTGTATCAGGTTTCTTCACCTTGACTGCTCCTCTCTCTCTTTGAAGTGACTGCTTCTTCATTGTTGGCCTCCTGCATAGGCTGTAGACCAGGCGTCCCCAAACTATGCCGTGGGCCGCATGTGGCCCCCTGAGGCTATTTATCCGCCCTCCCCACCCCCACCCCGCGCTGCACTTCAGGAAGGGGCTCCTCTTTCATTGGTGGTCAGTGAGAGGAGCACAGTATGTGGCGGCCCTCCAACGGTCTGAGGGACAGTGAACTGGCCGCCTGTGTAAAAAGTTTGGGGACGCCTGCTGTAGACTCCAAGGACAGTTTCTATGCCTGTCATGTTCAGTGCTATGTTTTTGTGGCCTAGTGCAGTTTCTGGCACATGGTAAGTGATCAGAAAAGTTTGTTCAGTGACTGAATAAATAAAGGAGTGAATTTAGTCTGTTTTCTTCCTTTGAATTCGTAGCCCCTTTGATGTGTGCCTTTCCCTTTGCTTGAATGGCTTAAGGAGACAATAGGAAAACTTCCAGAAAGAGTGGGTGGGCAGGCCTTGGGTGAATTGATGGCAATATTCTTTGGGCTAAAAGGGAGCCATCTTGTTAGATTCCTCAGACTCAGGGGTAGGATCTTGGAATATTAAATAGTCTGAGAACATTCACAATAGATTTGTTTATCACAGACTCAAGGCCTAAAGCATAATAAAGAGGATTATCTCAGGACTCACAGAAAATAGAAAAGTTGGAAACAATGGGAGATTTTAGTGAAGGAAAAGGAAAGAAAAATAACATTGTGTAGCATCTCCTATATGCCTTGCCCTGTGCTTTAGTTCTGTTAGATCACTTTGAGTTAGGTATTATAATACCCATTTTGCAGATGAAGACATTGAAATTTAGACATGGAAAATGGCAGAGCCCAAACTTGAACCTTGACTGGCCCCTCTCCAAGGCTCACTGTATTTTCTATTACAGTAGAGGGAGGTGGTGGGGAGGTATCCAGAGACTACATAGATTTGGGGCAAGTGTGATGGTGGTGGGGGATAGCCCCTGGGTGAGGATTTGGACACGATGCCCTTTCAGGTTCTTTTTATTATTTATTTATTTATAAAGGTTTTTTTTCCCCCCCATAAGTTATTGGGGTGGTATTTGGTTACATGAGTAAGTTCTTTAGTGGCGATTTGTGAGATTTTCGTACACTCATCACACAAGCAGTATACACTGCACCATATTTGTAATCTTCAAGCCTTTGTCCCTCTCCCACTCATCTCCCAAGTCTGCAAAGTCCACTGCATCATTCTTATGTGTTTGTGTCCTCATGGCTTAGCTCACACATGCTAGTGAGAACATACGATGTTTGATTTTCCATTCCTGAGTTACTTCACTTAGAATAATAGTCTCCAATCTCATCCAGGTCACTGCAAATGCTGTTCAATCATTCCTTTTTATGGCTGTGTAGTATTCCATTGTGTGTCTATGTATGTGTGTGTGTGTGTGTGTGTGTCTATGTGTGTGTGTGTGTGTGTGTGTGTGTGTGTGTATATCTTACAGTTTATCTCCTCATTGATGAGTATTTGGATTGGTTCCATGATTTTGCAGGTGTGAATTGTGCTGCTATAAGCATGTGTGTGCAAGTATCTTTTCCTAATAATGACTTATTTTCCTCTGGGTAGATACCCAGTAGCGGGATTGCTGGATCAAATGGTACTTCTACTTTTAGTTTTTTAAGGAATCTCCACACTGTTTCCCATAGTGGCTGTACTAGTTTACATTCCCACCAGCAGTCTAGAAGTGTTCCCTTATCACTGCAGCCACACCAACACCTGCTGTTTTTTGATTTTTTTAAATTATGGCCATTCTGCAGGAGTAAGGTGGTATCGTATTGTGGTTTTGATTTGTGTTTCCCCGATCATTAGTGATGTTGAGCACTTTTTTATCTGTTGGCCATTTGTATATCCTCTTCTGATAATTGTCTATTCATATTTTAGCCCACCTTTTGATGGGATTCTTTGTTTTTTTCTTACTGATTTGAGTTTGTTGTAGATTCTGGATATTAGTCCTTTGTAAGATGTATAGATTGTGAAGAATTTCTCCCACTCTGTGGGATGTCTATTTACTCTGCTGACTGTTTGTTTTGCTATGCAAAAGCTCTTTAGTTTAATTACGTCCCAGCTATTTATCTTTGTTTTTATTGTATTTGCTTTTGGCTTCTTGGTAATGAAATCCTTGCCTAAGCCAATGTCTAGAAGGGTTTTTCCAATGTTATCTTCTAGAATTTTTATAGTTTCAGATCTTAGGTTTAAGTCCTTAATCCACGTTGAGTTAATTTTAGTATAAGGTGAGAGACGAGGATCCAGTTTCATTCTCCTCCATGTGGCTAGCCAGGTGTCCCAGCACTATTTGTTGAAAATGGTGTCCTTTCCCTTTATGTTTTTGTTTGCTTTGTCTAATGTCAGTTGGCTGTAGGTATTTGGGTTTCTTTATGGGTTCTCTATTCTGTTCCATTGGCCTATGGCCCATTTTTGTACCAGTACCACGCTGTTTTGGTGACTATGATCTTATAGTATAGTTTGAAATCAGGTAGTGTGATGCCTCCAGATTTATTCTTTTTGCTTAGTCTTGCTTTAGCTATACGGGCTCTTTTTTTGGTTCTATACGAATTTTAGGATTTTTTTTAATTTAGTTCTGTGAAGAATGATGGTGGTATTTTGATGGAGATTGCATTGAATTTGTAGATTACTTTTGGCAGTGAGGTTATTTTCACAATATTGATTCTACCCATCCATGAGCATGGGATGTGTTTCCATTTGTTCATGTTGTCTATTATTTCTTTCAGCCATGTTTTATAGTTTTTCTCATAGATGTCTTTTGACTGCTTGGTTAGGTATATTCCTAAGTATTTTATTTTTTTGCAGCTATTATAAAAGGTGTTGAGTTGTTGAGTTGATTCTCTACTTGGTTGCTATTGGTGTATAGAAGAGCTACTTATTTGTGTACATTAATCTTGTATCTGGAAATTTTGCTAAATTGTTTTCTCATCAGTTCTAGGAGCTTTCCGGACAGGTCCTTAGGGTTTTCAAGGTAAACGATCATATTGTCAGCAAACAGTGACAGTTTAACTTCCTCTTTACCAATTTGGATGCCCTTGATTTCTTTCTGTTGTCTGATTGCTCCGGCTAGGACTTCCAGTACTATGTTGAAGAGGAGTAGTGAGGGTGGGCATCCTTGTCTTGTTCCAGTTCTCAGAGGAAATGCTTTCAACTTTCCCCCATTCAGTATTATGTTGGCTGTGGGTTTGTCATAGATGGCTTTTATTACCTTAAGGTATGTCCCTTGTATGCCAATTTTGCTGAGAGTTTTAATCATAAAAGGATGCTAGATTTTGTTAAATGCTTTTTTGCATCTATTGAAATGATAATGTCATTTTTGTTTTTAATTCTGTTTATGTGGTGTATCACATTTACTGACTTGTGTATGTTAAACCATCCCTGCATCTCTTGTATGAAACCCACTTGATCATGGTCGATTATCTTTTTGACACATTGTTGGATTTGGTTAGCAAGTATTTTATTAAGGATTTTAGCATCTATGTTCATCAAGAATATCAGTCTGTAGTTTTCTTTTTTGGTAATGTTCTTTCCTGCGTTTGGTATTAGGGTGATGCTGGCTTCATAGAATGAATTAGGGAGGGTTCCTTCTTTCTCTATCTTGTGGAATGTGTTAAAAGGATTGGTACCAGTTCTTCGAATGTCTGGCAGAACTCTATTGTGAATCCATCTTGTCCTGGCCTTTTTTTGGTTGTTGTTGGTAATGTTTTATTTATCATTTCAATCTCACTACTTGTTATTGGTCTGTTCAGGGTATCTAATTCTTCCTGATTTAAGCTAGGAGGGTTTTCTTTTCCAGGAATTTATTCCTCTTTTCTAGGTTTTTTAGTTTATGTGCCTAAAGGTGTTCATAGTAGCCTTGAATGATCTTTTGTATTTCAGTGGTGTCAGCTGTAATATCTCCTGTTTAGTTTCTTAGTGAGGTTATCTGGATTTTCTCCCCGTTTTTCTTGGTTAATCTTGCCAATGGTCTATCAATTTGATTTATCTTTTCAAAGAACTAGCTTTTTTGTTTCATTTATTTTTTGTTTCAATTTAATTTAGTTCTGCTCTGATCTTGGTTATTTCCTTTCTTCTGCTGGTTTTGGGTTAGGTGTATTCTTGTTTCTCTAGTTCCTTGAGGTGTAACCTTAGGTTGTCTGTGCTCTTTCAGTCTTTTTGATGCAGGCATTTAGCACTAGGAACTTTCCTTTTAGCATCTCCTTTGCTGTATCCAAGAATAGGTTGTCTCAATTTTGTCAATCAGTTCAAAGAATTTTTAATTTCCACCTTGATTTCATTTTTGAACCAATGCTCATTCAAGAGCAAGTTATTTAATTTCCATGTATTTGCATGGGTTTGAAGGTTCCTTTTGGAGTTGACTACCAGTTTTATTCCACTGTGGTCTGAGAGAGTGCTTGATATAATTTCAATTTTCTTAAATTTACTGAGGCTCATTTTATGGCCTATCATATGGTCTATCTTAGAGAAAGTTCCATGCACTGTTGAATAGAATGTATATTCTGCAGTTGTTGCATGAAATGTTCTGTATGTTATCTGTTAAGTCCATTTGTTCCAAGGTACAGTTTAAATCCATTATTTCTTTGTTGACTTTCTGTCCTGATGACATTTATAGTGCTGTCAGTGGAGTATTGAAATCCCCAACTATTATTGCGTTGTGGTCTATCTAATTCCTTAGGTCTATCATATTTATTTTTTATTTATAAATTTGGGAGCTCCAGTGTTAGGTGAATATATGTTTAGAACTGTGATATTTTCCTGTTGGACAGGCCTTTTAACTTTATATAATGTCCCTCTTTGTCCCTTTTAACTGCTGTTGGTTTAAAGTTTGTTTGGTCTGATATAAGGATAGCTACCCCTGCTCACTTTTGGTGTCCATTTGCATGAAATGCCTTTTACCATGCCTTTATTTTAAATTTATGTGAGTCTATATGTGCTAGGTGAGTCTCCTGAAGGCAGCAGATGGTTGATTGGTGAGTTCTTATCCATTCTGTGGTTCTGTATCTTTTAAGTGAAGCATTTAGGCCATTTACATTAAATGTCAGTATTGAAATGTGTGGTACTGTTGCATTCATTGTGCTCTTTGTTGCCTGTGTACTTTTTTTTTCTTTTTAACTTGTATTTTTGTTTTATAGGTCCTGTATGATTTATGCTTTAAGGAGGTTCTGTTTTGACGTGTTTTCAGGATTTGTTTCAAGATTTAGAGCTCCTTTTAACAGTTCTTGTAGTGGTGGCTTGGTAATGGCAAATTCTCTCAGCATTTGTTTTTCTGAAAAAGACCATTTGTTTCCTTCATATATGATGCTTAGTTTTGCTGGATACAAAATTCTTGGCTGATAATTGTTTAGTTTGAGGACACTGAAGATAGGGCCCCCATCCCTTCTAAGCTGTAGGGTTTTTTTCTGAGAAATCTGCTGTTAGTCTGATAGGTTTTACTTTATAGGTTACCTGGTGCTTCTGTCTCACAGCTCTTAAGATTCTTTCCTTTGTCTTAACTTTGGATAACCTGATGAAAATGTGCCTAGGTGAAGATCTTTTTGCAATGAATTTCCCAGGTGTTTTTTGTGCTTCTTGTATTTGAATGTCTAGGTCTCTAGCAAGGCCAGGGAAGTTTTCCTTGATTATTTCCCCAAATATGTTTCCCAGGCTTTTAGAATTCTCTTCTTCCTCAGGAACACTGATTATTCTTAGGTTTGGTCATTTAACATAATCCCAGACTTCTTGGAATCTTTGTTCATATTTTCTTATTCTTTTTTCTTTGTCTTTGTTGGATTGTGTTAATTTGAAGGCCTTGTCTTTGGGCTCTGAATTTCTTTCTTCTACTTGCCCAATTCTATTGCTGAGACTTTCCAGAGCATTTCACATTTCTAAAGGTGTGTCCAAAGTTTCCTGAATTTTTGATTATTTTTTCTTTAAGCTATCTATTTCCTTGAATATTTCTCACTTCACTTCTTGTACCAGCTGTTGGATTTCCTTGCATTGGGCTTTGCCTTTTTCTGATCCTTCCCTGATTAGCTTAATAACTAACCTCCTGAATTCTTTTTCAGGTAAATCAGGCATTTCTTCTTGGTTTGGATCCATTGCTGGTGTAATTTTTTGGGGGGGATGCTGAAGGACCTTGTTTTGTCATATTACCAGGTTTAGTTTTCTGGTTCCTTCTCATTTGATTATGCTCTGTCAGAGGGAAGGTCTAAGGCTGAAGGCTGTTCTTCAGATTCTTTTGTCCCAGGGGTATTCCACTGACATACTACTTTCCCCCTTTTCCTATGGGTGTGGCTTCCTGTGAGCTGAACTATAGTGATTGTTGTCTCTCTTCTGGGTCTAGCCACATAGTGAGTCTACCCAGCTCCAAGCTGGTACTGGGAGTTGTCTGCACAGAGTTCCATGATGTGAACCGTCTATGGGTCTCTCAGCCATGGATACCAGTGCCTGTTCTGGTGGAGGTGGCTGGGGTGCAATGGACTTTCTGAGGGTTCTTAGCTTTGGTGGTTTGTTCTATTTTTGTGCTGGTTGGCCTCCTACCAGGAGGTGGCGCTTTCCAGAGAGCATCAGCTGTGGCGTTACGGGGAGGAACTGGTGGTGGGTGGGACCCTAGAGCTTCCAAGATTATATACCCTTTGTTTTTCATTACCAAGGTGGGAAGGACCATCAGGTGGGGGCAGGGCTAGGTGTGCCTGATCTCAGACTCTCCTTGGGCAGGTCTTGCTGTGGCTGCTGTGGGGAATGGGAGTGGGATTCCCAGGTCACTAGAGTTGTGCACCTAGGAGGATTATGGCTGCCTCTGCTGAGTCATGTGGGTTGTCAGGGAAGTGGAGGAAAGCTGCAGTCACAGGCATGACCCAACTCCCATGCAATCTGAAGGGCCCGTCTCACTCCCACTGTTCCCTTTACCAACAGCCCCTACACCGTTTCCAGGCAGAGAGTGATACAGGCTTGAAAACCTGCCCAAGGCTTTCTGCCTCCCAGCTGTAAAAGAAAAGGACTTGGTTCTTCCCTCACCTATGGAGTCTGCACACAGGATTTGTGCCCTCCCCTGAGTTCTGCCCAAGAGGCATCTCATCCCGTTAAAATGGCTACAAAGTTCAGCTAGAGATTTGCTTCCCCCTGTGGAGTTTTAGCCCCTGCTTCTCTCCCATTGGATCCCTGTGGCGTGAGGCAGGAATGGCCTGCTAGGTGACCCAGCGAGCTCCCAGGGCCTTTCTGCTGCTGCTTATACCCCTGTATTTCACTCGGCTCTCCAGATTGACTCGGCTCCAGGTAAAGTTGGAAATTTCTCCTGCAAACCATCCTTCAGCTTCTCCAGTGGGGGTGTGTGTCAGGGAGAGGAGGGTCTCCCTTTCCCACTTCCACAGTTGGGGCATTCACAGTTTTTGGGGGGTTCTCCTGCGTCCTGCAGGCAAAGTCTGCTTCCTTCAGAGGGACTGTGGGTCCTTTCAGGATTGCTGTCCTTTCAGGTTCTTGAAAATATTATTATTCACCGACTGCGGTGACTGCAGGTTCTCCATCTAGCCTCCTTAGGGTGCTCATCAGTTTTAGCTCAGAGGTAGCAGGAATTTGTATATCCTTTAGTTTCTGTTCATTGCTTCTCATTAACTAAGGATTTATCTAGTAGCTATAGACTCCCTGGCATTTCCTGTATTTATTTAATAAGCTACTAGTAGGATGATACACAGTTATCTTATGTATCGCTAAGAAAGAAAACACTGTAAATATCATTTCAAGGCCCATACATTTTAATAAGTGTTAATTACAGACATGTTAAAATGTGAAAAATGTGCATCTTAGAATCCATAAATTGTTGCACACTCGAATTCCCATGAACACAGATTCAGTTATCTTTAAAACAGGAGCAATATTCCTGTTTCCTCCCTCTCCTTATCATCAATACACACTTAGCGTATACCTGCTATAGATAAGGCTCTGGGTTTATGGTTTGAAAGGAATGTAAGAACCAGAGTCCCAAATTATAATCATGGTGGAGGTGGATATAAAACATGGCCAGAAATTTTGTGACTCTTCTCCCAGAGAGAAGGAGCTCCATTCCTCTTAAATCTGTGCAGGCTTGTGACTGCCTGAACCAATAGAGTACAACAGAGGTGGTGCTATATGATTTGCAAGCATAGCCTAAAAGGCCATGCAGCTTCTGGTTTTATACTGGATCATTTGTTCTCAGAGCCTTGAACCTCCATGTAAGAAGTCAACATTCCTCAGGCCACCACCCTGGAGAAGCCACATGGAGGCACTCTGGTTGATAGCCCCAGCCAAGTCAAGCCTTCTAGCCACCCCTGCAAAGGAGTGCCAGACACATGAGTGAAGCAGGCATCTTTGAAGTGGATCCTCCAGTCCCAGCTGATCTAGCTCCCAGAATAAGGGCAATAATTCCATGTATAAGTCAAATAATCCTAGGCTGTGCTTCAGTTAATAAACTCAAATTTCTGTGGCTTTTTATAGTGAAAGTTCATTTCCCACTCATGTTGGAGTCTCATGTGGTTTGGGTGATCCTTTACCAACTTGTAACTATGACATCTAGGACCACTGGCTGCTAAGTTGTTGCAGACGGGGAAGAAAGGTCTGGGTCACATAGCATGTCTTTAAGGGCTGGGCCTGGAATGACTTACAAGCAGTGCTTCTTAAACAATTCAAAGACCAGATTTTAAAACATTTTAATTAATCACAGACACATGCTTTTGTAAAATGCAACAAAAACTAGTTATTAGAAAAAGGAAATTCTGCTTGAATGTAGTGGCAATATCAAATAGCTATAAAAGTACGTAATGGCTTACTTTTAAATTTCTGTATTTAGTTCACTGCAAACTGGTAACAAACAGTTTGTAAATGGGCACTGGTGCATGGACCATACTTTGAATTGCACTGGCTTACAGTAATTAGGCCTGCATTTTTTTTTTTGGTTAGAACTCAATCACATGTCCCCAATCCAACTGAGAGTGAGCCTGGAAAGTATAGTGCCCTGGGTGCCAGGAAGAGGGGCCATATGCTGAATTCACTGCATTGTCTCTGTGATATGCTTTAAGTTTAGGTTTTATTCCTTTTTTTTCTCTATGAGGACCCAGGTTTTTTTTTTTTTTTGAGATGGAGTTTCACTCTTGTTACCCAGCCTGGAGTGCAATGGCGCGATCTCGGCTCACCACAACCTCTGACTCCTGGGTTTAAGCAATTTTCCTGCCTCAGCCTCCCGAGTAGCTGGGACTACAGGCATATGCCACCATGCCCAGCTAATTTTTGTGTTTTTTTAGTAGAGACGGGGTTTCACCATGTTGACCAGGATGGTCTCGATCTCTTTACTGTGTGATCCACCTGCCTCGGCCTCCCAAAGTGCTGGGATTATAGGCATGAGCCACTGCGCTCGGCCAAGGACCCAGTTTTTACAGGTTCATTGTCTCATTTGTGTTCACAGATCTAGTTTTTTTTTTTTTTTTTTTTTTTTTTTTTTTTTTTTTTTTAGATAGAGTCTTACTCTGTTGCTTAGGCTGGAGTGCAGTGGCACACAATCTCAGCTCACTGCAACCTCCGTTTCCCAGGTTCAAATGATTCTCCTGCCTCAGTCTCCTGAGTAGCTGGGATTACAGCTGTCCACCACCATGCCCGGCTAATTTTTGTAGTTTTAGTAGAGACAAGGTTTAGCCATGTTGGCTAGGTTGGTCTTGAACTCCTGATCTCAGGTGATTCGCCCACCTAGGCCTCTTAAGTGCTGGGATTACAGGCATGGACCACCGTGCCTGGCCAAATCCAGATATTTTTTAAAGGCTTTGTAGGGCAGGAGGGAAAGGACACTGAGGAAATTGGCCTACATAGTGTGTGGTACCATTGTGAGTCTCTGCAGTCTTACAGATCCTGATCTTGGATAAAATTCCAGTTGGGTAAAAATCTTGTTCAAGGGCACATAGGCTGCAATGATGTTTCTGTGACATTACAGATCTCTGGTACATGTGCCAGGGTAGCTACTGTTTCTGCTTCAGTCCCTGGAGGAGGATCCCCCCTTACGCCATCTACCATGTGTCACCAAAGAGAATAGGATTACCTCGTTTTGGAAAAACAGCCAGATTATAGAGGTCTCAAGTAACAAAGCAGGAAAACGTTAACTCTAAATATATTTATAGGATGTCCAAACCCTGTGAAAATTGTCCATTTCAACACTCATTAGAAAATAACCAATAAGAAACAGATCTCAGCATTGCAACGATATAACTTTGGAAGACTAATACAAATAAGTTGGGCTTTTCCAAAATGAGATATCAATGTAGTTAAGAACAACTTTGCTGAGGCCCATATGCCATAATGGACAGCTGGGCTGGGGCAGATAATGACTATAACCTGTCCAGATCTTCTTCCCCTGTTTGTGATCTGCTCCTGGCTTCATTGTGCATTTGCTTCTAATATGTTAGCTCTCTTTTGGAGGTTTGCCCAATAGCTTCCGGAACTATCTTTTCAGCTGGTAAAGAGAAATAGAAGCTCTGGGAATTTATTCCCCTGTGCAGCACTTAACCAATGACTAATGGGTACAGGAGTATGGTATCTTCCACTCCTTTCCTTGGGTTGGGACAACTTTATGGCATAATTTATACTCCAGAGTTGTGGGATCAGACAAAATATATCTTATGTGGAACTTGAGATCACACTCTTGTTTCCTGTTTTTTCTTGGAAATACTTTTAAAATAAATCACTTATACATAAATCCTCACTTCTAGATCAGCTTCTGGGGAATCCGACTGAAGATATATATTCTTTAGAATGACACATGCACAGGAATGTTCATTGCGGCACTGCTTACAATAGCAAAGACTTGGAACCAACCCAAATGCCCATCGATGATAGACTGGACAGGGAAAATGTGGCACATATACACTATGGAATACTATGCAGCCATAAAAAAGATGAGTTTGTGTCCTTTGTAGGGACATGGATGAACCTGGAAACCATAATTCTCAGCAAACTGACACAAGAGCAGAAAATCAAATACCACATGTTCTCACTCATAGGTGGATGTTGAACAGTGAGAACACATGGACACAGGGAGGGGAGCATCACACACTGAGGTCTGTGGGGGAGAACTAGGGGAGGGACAGCAGAGGGTGGGGAGTTGGGGAGGGGTAACATGGGGAGAAATGCCAAATATAGGTGATGGGGAGGAAGGCAGCAAACCACATTGCCATGTATGTACCTATGCAACAATCATGCATGTTCTGCACATGTACCCCAAAACCTAAAACGCAATAAAATATACATATACATATACATATATATATATATGTATATATATATATATATATATATATATATATATATATATATATGAACCAGTGCCTCAGCAAAACAGTCACTATGCTAATAGAACAGCTATCTCCAAGGTAGCAAGGCTTCCACCCTCAGCTAGACTGTCAGCCACTGCTGGGCAATCCCTTTGGTGTTTCTCTATTCCCTATACCTGATTTCCTCTTCGGGACTCTTTGAAAGTTGAGGCAGGCCATCAGGAGGCCTCCATTCTCCCTGTTCCACGTCCCCCAGCCCTACAGACCTCTTACAAACATTTTGGTATCAGCCTTCTACTTTAGCTCCTTCTCAGAGGAAGTAAGGTATCTACCTGTCTCTGGGGGCTGGATTTCATTCCCTCCTCTGGGCCTTCCTCATCAATGACCTTCTCTTGGCCTTTATCATTCTCTTCACCTTGGCTTATAGACATGTGTAACTATTGGTCAGATAGAAATAAAATACAGCCAAAAAACTTTCTCTTCATTTTGGAGGTCTCCAAACCCAGCTACTGTCCTTTTTAATTCTCAGGCAAGGGTCTCAGGAGAGATGAATCCCCTTGCTGCCTCAACCCTTCATTCACACCACAACCTGCAGCGACCTGGTTTTTGAGCAGCCCCACAATCTATTGAAACTCTTCTCTCTGAGGTCAACAATGACTTTTTAATTCTTCATGCTCCGCCTTAAGAGCTTGCGATGTGCCAGGCCCAATGTCAAGCACCTAAGTTGTGTTTTGGATTGTCATCGGTACTTCCACTCCTCCCCTAGTGTACCACATTCCCTTAAATCTCATTATCCAAGCCTGAAATTTCAGATACCCACCAGTCTTCTTTTCTGTCCTACCATATCTTATTCATTAGCAAGGATATTTTGACTCTATTACTAAAGTACATTTTGAACCTCTGTTCATCTCTTTATCTCCACTACCAACAACTTTGTTCAGGTCACCATCATTGCTAGCCTTTTCATCATTCTTTTTTCCTGTTTGTTCTAATACAATCTATTTTCTATATAGTGGCAATAATGAGATCATTAAAGCTCAAGCCAAGTACCTCCACTGCTTAAAATCTTCCAAGGATTCCCACTATACTTAGTACAAAATCAGTATCTCTTTCCAAAATGGTCTACGAAGGCCCTGCTAGCCTCTCTCTAGTCTTCTTACCTCATCTTATGCTACCTCCTTTATGCTCAGGCCATATTGTTTTTGAGTCCTGAGAACATACTTTTCTACCTCACAGCTCCCTGTGCCTGAAATGTCCTTTTCCTCAGTTCCTTCTTAACCTATCAATCTCAGTTTTTCTTAGACAGATGCTTCTTCTGCCACCCCTTTCCCTATTACTCTCTTTTTTGGTGTTTTAAAAAATGTTTATATCACTTAACAGGATTTGTAACTATCTTGTTTGTTTATGTATTTGGCTTTGTCTCCTCCCATCCCCATGATAGGCTCTGAGGGCAGGGACACAGTCAGTCTTAGTGTTTTCTCTACAGTGACAGTGGGGATGGAACAGTGCTGGCACATAGATGCTCAGTATTCAACTCAAACATTTCCTTCTCTGTGAAGCCCTCAGCACCATGGGAGAGTTAGAGATGCCTTCCTCTGGAGTCCTATAGCAGTTTTTATAGTTACTTTTCCCACAGCACATAAAACTAATAACTACATTATTTTTACTTGTTTGTCTTCTCCACCGGACTGTAGTGAATAGGCTCATAGAGCACAGAACTATATTTTTCTCATTTTTAAACCCTCAGCATCTGGCACAGTGCTTGAATCACAGTAGGCACTTGATAAAATATGTGATGAATGAATGAAATGTTTAAAAGTTCCCTTTTAAAATGAAATGTTTGGAGATAAGGAGATGCTAAACCATTCCATACAATAATGTAAAGAGTTTTTCCTCTGTAACTGGAATTATAACTCTGCACATTGTTTCTGTTTAGAAAAAGTATGTTTTTGTTCTGTGAGTACTCATGTAAGTAATCTAAATTCCAAGGAGAGAGGCATACACATGGCTACTGCATCATGGCATAGGACCAGGGGCTAAGGGGAGAAGTGGCTTGGCTCATGTAACCACAGATAATAATCTAGTTTTGATTTTTTCTTTGTTTTGGACTTTGCCATTATTTGGTTAGTCCAAATATTTAATGAAGTTTTACTGAATATTAGAATCTTGCCTGGGTTGTGCTCTTAGTAATGAAGGGATGCACCTGGATTTACATTTTGGATAAGGAAGAATGGTAGTTTGGGAGAAGCAGGCTTCAAGCCAGTAGGAGCAATGGTATGAAGCCAGGGCATTAGCAAGGAGGCATGTAGCCAGTGGGCTGGATTTGTGGAAGAGATGAGCCTTAATTCTTGGGGATTCTGAGAAATGCTTGAAAACGGGAATCTGACAAAATCTAGGAAGAAGGAAGGAAGGAAAGAAGGAAGGGGAGAGAGAGAGAGGGAGAGAGAGAAAGAAAGAGAGAAAGAGAGAGAGAGAGAGAGAGAGAGAGAGAGAGAGATTGATTCTTCCAGATTGGAAAGAAGAAAGTAAGATATCTTTATAGACAGATGCTATGCTCTTACATAAAGAAAACCCTAAGGATGGCATACAACACACACACACACACACACACACACACACACACACACACACAAACACACACACAGAGAGAACTATTAGAATTGATAAACTAGTTCAGCAAGGTTACAGGATATAAGATCAATATACAAAAAAGTCAGTTGTATTTTTATGTACTAACAATGGACAATACAAAAGTGGAATTAAGAAAGTAATTTCATTTATAATAGCATCAAAAAGAATAAAATACTTAGGAATAAATTTAACAAAAGAAGTATACTTGTATAAAAATCTATAACACATTATTAAAATAAATTAAAGAAGATCTAAACAAATGGAAAGACATCCCACTTTTATGCATGGCAATACGCACCTAATCAATCTGCAGATTTAGTGTAAACCCTATGAAAAATTCCAGCTTGGTTTTCCTTTTTTTCTTTTTTGCTGAAATAAATCAGCTGATCCTAAAATTCATATGGAAATGCAAGGGACCTAGAACAGCCAAAACAAGCTTGGAAAAAAAAAATTGGAGGACTCACATTTCCTGATTCCACAAATGGTGGTGGGACAACTGGATAGTCACAGGTAGAAGAACAAAGCTAGGCTTTTAGCTCAGACCATACAGAGAAATGAACTCAAAGTGGATCAAAGATCTAAATGTAGGAGCTAATACTATACAAGTCTTAGAAAACACATTGGTGCAATTCATTGTGACCTTGGATTAGGCAATGGTTTCTTAGCTGTGACACCAAAAGCACAAACAACCCAAGAAAAAATAAGTTTTATTTACTTATTATTTAAACTTAAAAAAGCTTTTTTACTTCAAAGGACACCATCAAGAAAGTGAAAGACAACCCAGGTGATATGGTTTGGCTGTGTTCTCACCCAAATCTCATCCTGAATTATAGCTTGCATAATTCCCACATGTTGTGAGAGGGACCTGGCGAGAGGTAATTGAATCATGGAGGCAGGTCTTTCCTGTGCTGTTCTCATGATAGTGAATAAGTTTCATAAGATCTGATGGTTTTATAAAGGGGAGTTCCCTTGCACACACTCTCTTGCCTGCTGCCATGTAAGATGTGACTTTGTTCCTCATTTGCCTTCTGCCATGATTGTGAGGCTTCCCTAGCCACATGGAACTGTGAGTCAATTAAACCTCTTTCCTTTATAAATTACCCAGTCTTGAGTGTGTCTTTATTAGCAGCTTGAGAACAGACTAAAACCCCAGAATGGGAGAAAATATTTGCAAGTCATATATCTGATAGGGACTTGTATCCAGACTACATGAAGAATGCTTACAACTCAATAATAAAAATGACAAATAGCCAAATATAAAAATGGGAAAATGACCTGAATAGACAGTTCTCCAAAGAAGATATACCACTGAACAATAAGCACATGAAAATATGCTTGATATCATTAGTTATCAGAGAAATGTATGTGAGAACCACAATGAGATACCACTTTATGCCTACTGGTTGGCTATAACAAAAAAGACAGACAATAACAAGTGTTGATGAGGATATAGAGAAGTATGGAACCCTCAAACACTGCTAGTAGGAATGTAAAATGATGCAGCTGCTTTGGAAAAGGTTCTGGTAGTTAGTGAAACGATTAGAGTTACCATATTACCCAGCCATTCTACTCCCAGGAATTTACCTAAGAGAACTGAAAACATGTTCACACAAAAACTTGTACATCAATGTTCATAGCAGCATTATTCTTGTTTGCCAAAAAGTAGATACAATCCACATATCTCTCAACTGATGAATGGATAAACAGAATGTAGCATACCACAAAATGGAATATTATTCAGCCATGAAAGGGAATGAAGTCCTGATACATGCGACCACATGGATGAACCTTGAAAATATTATGCCAAATAAAAGAAGCCAAGCGCAAATGGCCACATATTGTAGGATTCCATTTATATGAAACATCCAGAATAGACAATTCCATAAAGAGAATGCAGATGAGTTACTGCCAGAGGAACGATGAAATGGGAAGTACTACTAATGGATATGGGGATTCTTTGGGTGATGATGAAAATGTTCTAGAATTAGATAGTGCACACCTTTGTGAATGTACTGAAAACCACTGAGCTGTATACTTTATACTTCCTAAGGGTGATTTTTTTAGTATGCATATTTTAGTTTTTTAAAGAAGCAGTGAGTCTCAAGATGTAAAAGGTACCTCCTCACATGCCAAAGAATAATTAAGAAGCTGGGCCCCAAAGGCCATAACAAATCATTCTATGCAGTGATAATGAGAGGTAGCTTCTGAGGCACTGGGGATTAAGGGGACATGGAATAGCAGAGCAGTACTGTGGATGGTCTGTGAGACACATCTCTCTTTGGAGATCCCTAGCGAGATATAAGGAAGGAGAGTTCAAGTCCTGCCATTTGGCTTATGGAGGGATAGTGAATCACCCACTTGGAGACACCCCTTTGAAGTGACTCGTACAGGCACCACAAAATTGTGGTGCATAGGAGACATTTGAGTCATATAATTTAGCTCCAACCATAGTTAAGAATTCCAGAACAAATAAAAAGAAATCATCTAGTTGTAAAATGATTGGGAAACATGCCTTTAGTGACAGTGATAATCCGCTGGTCGCAGTGGCTCATGCCTATAATCCCAGCACTTTGGGAGGCTGAGGCAGGCGGATCACCTGAGGTTGGGAGTTCAAGGTCATTCCGACCAACATGGAAAAACCCCGTATCTACTAAAAATACAAAATTAGCTGGGCATGGTGGCACATGCCTGTAATCCCAGCTACTTGGGAGGCTGAGGCAGGAGAATCCGTTGAACCCTAGGCGCGGAGGTTGCAGTGAGCTGAAATTGCGCCACTGCACTCTAGCCTGGGCAACAAGAGTGCAACTCTGTCTCAAAAAAAAAAAAAAAAAAAGATAATCTACTTATAATCTATAATACCAAATGTACATCTTGCTTAATACAAAGAGCCCACTGCAGTTACAATTGATTCAAGGTAATAATGTTGCATAGAGATATGGGGATTTGGGCATGGGTAAGGGAAAAACAGGAAGCAGCAATATTGGTAAAAAACAAAGGATAAAATTATCCTTGGTCGTTATCATTCTAATGATCATATTTTAATCACCTGTATTTTCTCTGATAGTAAATTTACCGAAACCCATACCCTCTCTAACTTTCTAGTGCCTAAAAGCTACTGGCCTTGGGAGGGTGAGTAATGCCATTACCTGATGCTATAATATAGAGAACTGCAACCAGTTCCTCAGTGAGAGACCATCTATCGCATTAGTTGGGTCTTACCAATATTGCAGTGTTTTATTTTTATTGTTATTAATTGATTATGTCTTATAAAATTTTTGCTCTGATAAATGTTACAGAAAATTTTGAATTACTTTCTGCCAAAGCTGGAGATCTGGACTGGCCAACCAATCTATGGGACACGTGGGGGTGAGGAGGGCAGGGTGGGCAACACTTGCACATCAGTCTTTTTTTTTTTTTTTTAACACAACAAAAATCCTTGATTCCATTTTTGTGATGAAATACTTCAAATATACAGAAAATTACAAACCAAATAACAAAATGGCACCCCTATACTCACAACCTAGTCCTTCAAAGTGTAATATTTTGTCTTAGTTGAAATTATTTTAAGGATATTACATGTAATGGAAACTATTAAAGCTATTTATGAAATCCTCTTGTTCCCTCTTCTTTCCCAGAGATGATCACTTTAAAAATATTGTGATTAGTTTCTTGCAAGTTTTTACATTGTTAACTCTTTTCAAATTCAGTGTGTGTATGTTTTAAATTCAGTTTGATTTTGAAATGTATAATTGAATCTTTTTTGATGCATGTTGCTCTGGTTCACTCTTTTGATTATTTGTATTCAATCAAATGAACAAATCATTATTCATTTATTCTCTGTTGATAGGCATTTAGATTGTTTTCAGATTTTTTCACTATTATAAGCAATACTGAAATGAACATTCTGTTATCTTTCTTTTTATACACACTTGCCAAAAACTGACAAATATTGGTCAAATCATGAAACTGATCAAAAGATATGCACAGTTTTAGCTTCATAAAATATTGAGAAATTATCCTCTGAAGTAGTTGTATGAGTATACACTTCCATTGTCAATGCATAAGAGGATCAGTTTCTTTAAAGATAATGACAACAATTTTTTTTCCTACCTTGCACTTTTGAAAGGTGCTGGCATCTGCTGGGGAAGGAGAGATGTCATCACAGCATCCATTTCAGAGGACAAAACTTGTCACCTGCTCTCCTGGATTAAAAGCAGACATTGATTTGATCACAATCATGCTGTTAAAAATTAAAATTAAATGTAGAAGTAAATATTATGGGAAAAGTTTTTTCATTAGGTACAGCTAGTTTCTTTTTAAGAATTCTTTCTTTCTAGCTAATCATTCTTTATTTGTTATTTTTTCTTCTCTTTGTCAGCCTATAATTTTTTTTGGTGTTTTCATGTTTATACATAATGGTACAAATAATTATCTATTAATTCACTTACAAAATCCCATAATAAGGTTTATTTTATTCTTTGCCCAAATTGTGGGCAGGCCTAGGATCAAGTAGAACCAAGCAAAGAGGAACCCAAAATAAGCCTGTCATTTAGGGCACATGCCATGAGGGCATTCACAGTATGAGCAGCCTGGCTCCTCCTGTTGATTTGTACATGGAGGAATAGGGGAAACACCTGGAATCTGGAGGCTGCTGACCTATATTAGAGTTTTGACTCAGCCACTTCTGAGGTATGGGACTTGACCTTTTCTACCATATTTTATCATTTATAAAATAGAGATAAACAAACAACACCTGCTTCATAAGGTCATGAGAATTAAATGAGATTATATGTGTGAAAGCACATTTTCCATTAAAGCTCTGTATGTGTGTGAATGTTTTGTGTCACTGCTGTTTCCTTTTTTCTTCATTAAAAGCATCCCAATTGTATATGGGACATTTGTTCTTAGCTAATCATTTCTATTCCATTCAACTGCTGACATTTATTTCTTTTCTTAGCCTCCTTTGCAGCCATAAGACCCAGTTCCAGCCAAAGAGATGTAAGGGGAAGTTAGCTTGGGGCTTCTGGGAAAGTTTCCTTCTTGAGAAGAAAAGCCCCTTTTCCCACTGTCACTGCTATTTCTTCTTGTTTGGTTGCTTGTAAAATGTCCTGATACTTGGAGATGAGGCAGCCATCTTGGGAACATAAAGTAAGAAGCATGAGGATGAAAAGTTGACTTGTTGAGAGTGGCAGAGTAAATTATCCTTCCCAAAGAGGAACTGCGAAGAGCCTAAGAGTTTTTGACTTCATAGAATTTCTGAACCAGCTCATAACTATCTTCCTTTAAGTTCCTAGATTTGTGAGATGATTAAATGACTGTTGATTGAGCCACTGCTAATTAGGTTTTCTGTTACTTGTAAGCAGATGCATCCTGTTACCATACTTGTATGTGCTTATGTGGGGCATACAGGTTAGTGTGGTTCCTTGAGGGCACTGTGGTATAATAGGAAAGAGCACTAACTTTGAGAGTCAAAAGCTGGGGATAACTAGCTCTGCAATAACAGTCTGAGCCTTGGCTTACTGATCTATACAATTGGAAGAATGCCACTGAACCCAAAGGGCTGTTGGGAAGACTAAATAAAATAATACAAATGAAAGCACTTTGCAACTGAGCAAGGGTTGTATAGATGTAAGATGTTGTTAGATATCCTACTGCTCTTTGACCATAGTGGAGGAGGGGTGAAGGCATGCAGGTAGGAATGACTTAAGTGAATTTTGATTTTGTCAACGACCCCCTCCAACCATACCCCTCTTTGTGATCTCCACTGAAATATGCCCAAAGGCCCAAAGGACTCAAGCTACCCACTTGAGGTCCAGTACCTTACAGCTTTCCATTTACCATATTTTAAGGCTATGTTTTTCCAACTTCTCCTATCTCAATTCTCTCAAAAAGAAATGGACTCATCTTGTGCCCCATTCCTTCAGGCCTAGTTAAGTGTCACTCACCAACCTGGTATGTGTTGTTGTGTGTCAGAGACTTCCTCTGTTACCCTTGTCAAACAACGTGTGTGCACATGCCGGTGTGTGTGTGTGTGTGTTTTGAGATGTAGTCTCACTCTGTTGCCCAGGCTGGAGTGCAGTGGTGGTGCGATCTCAGCTCACTGTGACCTCTACCTCCCAGGTTCAAGTGATTCTCCTGCCTTAGCCTCCCAAGTAGCTGGGATTACAGGTGCATGCCACCATACTTGGCTATTTTTTTTTTTTTTTTTTTTTTAGTAGAGATGGGGTTTTACCATGTTAGCCTGGCTGGTCTCGAACTCCTGACCTCAAGTGATCTGCCTGCTTTGGCCTCCCAAAGTGCTGGGATTACAGGCGGGAACCACTGCGCCGAGCCAGCATGTATGTTTTTTACATATGTATGGAGTCTTAAACCAATAACCTGACAATAGGAGTAGAAAGTTCAGGCTATTGCAAGAAGTCGAGGAAAAGCAATTGGTTTCTTGGTGTCTCTTGGAGACCCAATTAGGAGAGATGCTCAGCTCACAACTATTCCCCTTTCTGGGAAGGACCTAATGCACAAGTATGTACCCCAATGGTCTCCTCTGTTAGATAACCTTGACACTAACCTGGAGTGGGGTATTGACTCACGCTGGGGCAAAAAGAGCCTTGAGTTCTTTAAAATTGGAGTTGCAGAAACAGATTTATCGCTCTCTAGTGAGGTCAGAGTTCTTGGTTCTGGTTATTGATGAGATTCACTTGCACCCCTGCCCTTCCCCTTGCTACAGGAAAGCTTCCTAATGAACTCCTTTGTCTTAGTTTGGGTTGCCTCCACTCCAGATGCTGAGACAAGGACTTGGTTGCTGGTGATCCACTTTGGGGATGATCCCAGAGAATGCAATCTAGGGAGTAGGGGAAGTGAGAAAGGGAAAAGAGAAAGCCAATAAGGGTATATTAATGAGCAGATCCTCATGGTGAGCAGCTGGGGCTCAGTCCTGCTGGGGATCTCTGGGAAACTGTAGATCACACCTCAGAATCATCCAACCACAGGATGAGGAGGTGGGGACATCTATCACTCAACTTTCATTCTCATTGGTTGAGGCTTATCCCTAGGGGTGTTGTTTCCTGGCACTTATGGTTTATGTCTCCTGCTTCTGGATGATGTGGAGAGCCCCAGTGTAGAGAAAAAGAGAGAGGTGTGAAGCTGACAGTATACTGGAAACTGCCTACAGCTACATTACTCAGGTGGGCAGAAGTGATACTGAGAAAGGCATTGACTGTCTGCCACACCCTTCCTTTCTTAAACTAGTTCCCTTTGGGTTACTGTCACTTATGACCAAGAGAGCCCTGGTTATGCAGCTCACCTTAGTTTTTCCCAAAGAGGCAGCCACACTCATATTGAGCCAGCCTGTGTACGAGACATTTCTTCCGGGAGCAGTTTCCCCAACATATACGCCATCAGTAGCCACTAAGGGGCCATTGGGGCAAAAGGGCTGTGGCAAAATGTATGGGCTAACTTCAGAACAAGTGGTCAAAAATGGCTCATTGTTGGTCCATGGAGTGATGCCATCTTTCGTCTGGGGAAGAGCTCTGAACACAAAGGAGTAGCCTAACACCTGGAGAAATATTAATGTGTTCACTGTATTCTCTTCTCCAGTGTATGAATAACTCACTTTTGGTAACATGTGATCTCAAAGCATGATGTCTAAACTGATTTTTAAATATACAATTTTTTTGAACAGCACATAAACAGAACTTAATGGTGAACCCCAATCTAAAATGAACCACAATTATCTGCTGACCCCCTAAACTCCCAGAAACTTGTTTTTCCTTTTACAGTTCTGAATAAAGTCAACTACTTCCATCTGTAATGAATTCAGCTATAAGGAACAGAAGCCTGATGTCTAGGGCCTCTACAAATGGGAACTTCTTTTACTCATGTAACAAGAAGACTGGCAAGAGATAGTTGCTGGTAATATAGTTCAGTGGCTTGACCATGCTGTTAAGAACTCAGACATGGAGATTACTTCCACAGTGGATGGATTTTAAGTCTCTCCATTCCGTTTAATACTTCTGCTGAAGTAAAGTTCTATGTAAAGGTAATTTCGGAGACTGGAGAATTTAAAAAAATTAAAAGTAGTCTTAAAAATAGTGAGCATGTATCTTAGAATTTGGACGTTTTCTGTTTAAAAAATGTTTTGCCTTGTACCTGCTTCCGGTCCTTGGCATATTTAAAATAGACATTTCTTCCTCTATTGTCTCATGTGCTCTAGGGTCAAAATCTTTGTCACCAGTAGAGGCAGTAGAGCAGAGTGGGCAGGGCTCTGGCCCTGGAACCTCACCAGCCTGTTGATCTTGGATCATTTTTAACCTACAAAAAGTGCAATGTCATATAGTTCAACTTAATAGGATAATTATCATTATTTGATTACTATTTGTTGAGTACTGATTGTTAAATAACTTTAACAGCTCCCAAGTGACCAAGCTAGGATTCAAATCCTGTTTAATGTCAGTACCCCTGCTGAGAGGCATGGTACCATGATGACACCCCCTAATTTTTATTGAAAGCTCATCTTCCAGCATCCAAGTAATAAAGCTAAAGATATACTTTTCCTACCTTTCAAGCTTTGTTATACCCCCTCAGAATATGTAAGAAAAATGCAGCCAGCATCTTCTGGAAGATTAGGAGGGCAAGAAAGATACCATAACCACCTCCCAGCTGACATTTGAGCCCTGCTTTCCGCACGGTCAAGCCTTTTGGAGGCAGCCAGCGTATGGCTTGTATCAAACTCTATATTTAGGAAGAACAACTGTGAGCTATGACAGGAATTCTCTTTAACACTTAGCCTTAACGGTTTAAGTTCCCCTCCAGCCCCGAGCCAGGAGCAGCTCTCAATACCGGGAGAGGCACAGAGCACTAGAGCTATTTCAGCCACATGAAAAGCATCGGAATTGAGATCGCAGCTCAGAGGACACCAGGCGCCCCTTCCATCTTCCAAGGAGCTTTGTTTTCTTGCACCTGGCTGCCTGGGACTTTTCCTTAGGCAGTAAACAAGTACATAACGCAGGTAAGCAGAAGGACCCAGCTCTGGTAGCTGGGTTTTCTAAAGGAAATTTCCTTGATACCTAACTTGAAGTGACTACTTATAACTTTGTAGGTTTGTAACCAGTGGGTGTAGCTTCTTTGTAAATTCATTTTTCAGGTAGTATTGCTGATTCTGTTTATAAATTGTGAGGGGTGAGGGTGCTGAAAGAGTATTGAGCTAGGCAAAAACTGAAAGGCGGTTTTCATCAATAGTGAGAACAATAAAATGTCCACAGTCTAGATATGGTAACTGTGACCTTGAAGCTGTGCTGGCCAAGATTACAGTTGGTCAGCTACAGATTGACTCAAGCTCTAAGCTGAGAAATCATCAGAATTTGGGCCAGAAAAAAGCTATAATGCTAGTTCTTTGACTTACCAAAATGCAAATTATTGCCAGAGTTTTTATACAGGACAAATTTAAAATGCTTTTCTCCTTTTCCTAAGCAACAGGCTTGGTCCCAACGAGAAATTCTATCAGTGATAGAACCATCTTTTAAAATCTTCCCTTTGGTCATAGTATTCCCATATGTAGCAGGGTAGAGGGCAGCACTTACTGTCCCTTTCTATGTGGGCACCAGGTTCTGAAGCATGAGAACGCTAAGAGTACCTCTTTCCTCTCAGCATATTTAAAGCAGAGTGAATAAGGAGTTAGTCAGTTCAAACAGCTGAACATCTTTCTACACCCTTCTCAGGAATTATTTTTAGCTACAGGACAGAAGATAATTCCCTTTGAGATGGAGCTTTATCCACTTATTCCACCTTTAAAAAGAACAAACAAAGCTTTTTATCTCTGAATATTGATTCATTTTCCTCTGAATCCCTCCTTATTAAACAGGTGATATTACTGTTGACAAATTTTTAGTAAGTCAAAGAGTTCTATTTAGAAGTCAGGTATTAAGTGCTGCCCAATCAAAAATAAGCGGGGATAGATCACAGGTGACTCAGCATACAGACCATTAATGGTCCCCACTGACTTGCAGAACTGCCAGGAAAACTCAGTGGTGCTCAGCTGGCAAGCATTTTCATTATGCTCTAGGCTTTGTAAAAGTCAATATATGCCTTGTCAAACTTTC
This sequence comes from Saimiri boliviensis, assembly GCF_048565385.1. NCBI lineage: Eukaryota > Metazoa > Chordata > Mammalia > Primates > Cebidae > Saimiri > Saimiri boliviensis. Next base: position 18,588,433 of record NC_133470.1, on the reverse strand, counting down.
CATGTTTCAAACCTTTAGCCAGAACCAGGAGACATAGTAATCAAGTGCTGCAAAGAGTACCTCTTTGGATGAAAAGCAGTGGCTCCGGTCGGAGTGTGTATTTAAGGCATAGTGGTTTTTTTTGGTCCCAGGACGAAGCATGCAGATGAAGAAGGAAGGTGCGTTCTGCACTCTACATCCCTGATGGAGGTGATTGCAGGACCAGGGAAACAGGGAACACTGTCTATTTTTATTCATCAGTATGCTTTGCCCTGATTTCTCTGAAAATAATGAGGACAGCAGGAACTGCTGCTGAACTGATTTACACAAATGTTATTCAGACTGTTTGTGAGGAATGAGAGTTGGGATCTGACCAGCTTTCTATAGATGACTCTTTCAAAGATTGACATGTATGTTAAGAAGAAATTTGTATGCAAATTAAAATATACCAAAACTGTACAGGAGACAAGGCCTATCTATCCCTGAGGCTCAGAGGTTCACACAAAGATGGCAATCCAGTAGTAAGTTAATCAGTCCATTGAAAAAATAAAATTGGTTTTAAAAAAGTACAGTATAATCATTCATTGACCAATTTAAAAAAATCATTTCAACCTGCTATTGTCATAACATAAATTTTCTAATCCCTGTTTCAAATTGATGTACAATAACTTTTTTACAAGTTCTCAAGTGATATTAAACTTTAGTTGTACACACACACAGAATACCATATGATGAGATACTTAAAGTTCTATGAAAATTATTGCTTTGCATGACTTGTAACAGCTTTTGAGGAATAAAAACATTAAAAATTAAGCCACCAAGCTTTTCTTTTTGGAATTAAGCTGTGTGTCCTAGATCCACAAGTTAAAAATCCTTCATTTCTTTATGACACTGCAGGAAACAGAGCAATCTATTTGAAATGTATCATAGAGGAAAATGTATCCTTGACTGTTCTATTTGTTACTGTTTTTTAATTTTGTAACCATATTAAAAATAGTTCTACCTAGACTCTTATGCATGGAGGCTAAATCTATATATTACAAAGATATTCAGGTGAAACTTTTTAAAAAAGAGTCCTATTGTTTTCATGTATGTGGCTCCAAAAACTATATATTTGGATACACTGAGTATAGAGGTTTTTAAAAAATATGCAATTATTTTAACTTCACGTAATAGAGCCTAAGACTTTGGAGATTTCAAAAACCTTTTTTTTTTTAAGAGTTCTTTTCAGATCTTTTATCTTGACAGGTGTTGGGGAACATACCTATATCAATAATTACTCTGTACTGAAAGCTGCAGATGAGTACAGCACTCCAAGGTCATTAGCTATGGACGATGGTAATAAACAATAAATATTTGCATCATGCTTTACAATTCATAAGGCCTTTTCAGGAGCATGTATGTCATATGGATTCTTACCACAACCTGTGAAGCAGGTAAAATTTAAAGAAGAGGAAATGGGCTTAGAAATATTGAGTGACATTGCCCAGGTTACACAAGATGTGTGGCAAATGCCAACACTGCTGTCTGCATTCTTTCGCTCACCAGTGAACACATCACTTATACCAGTCAATAGAGAGACTTCAATCAGCCTGTTTTATAGTTTGGGTTTAAACCACAGCATGTTTTGAATTCAATGAATTTTTAATTTTTCAATGGGTCCTGCTGACATTTAATAGATCAGGCCACAAAAATAGGCCAGAGCTGGGCCATTCCCTTCTCCCCTTTCCTCAGTAAATTGCATCCCGCATATCCTAATGTGCTGTAGTCACTGTGCTCTAAGTCAGGTCTCACATGCTTAAAGAAAGCAAAAGTCCTTTGGGAAGAAAGAACTTCTACATCTTGAAGATTTGACATGCTCACGTGTAAGCGTTCCTTGCCTCTTTGAAAGAAAAGTATACAGGTGAGGCTTGCTATCTGCCTGTTTTTACAGAGCCTGGGCTCTGTATGAGGCATCTTGTCCAAAGCATAGGGTAAGGGCACACAGAACAGGAGATGGCACCTACATCCTCAGAGCATCTCCCAGGTCGCTGGGCAGAACAGACACATGCACAGCAAGTAGAGAGTATTGCAGCAGTTAAGGAAGTGGTACAGGACATTTCTTTTTGGGTGTTCAACAAAGAAGAGGCACTCCCAATGGACTCTAGCATCCCTGGCAATGATGAATTCAGATCAAAAGTTCAGTTTCAAGCCAAGAACTTCAGAGGCCCCAAACAAAGGTGTTTTATTCCCACAACCTCTTTGCTTTGCTGCTCTTGGCAGAAGGTCAGGAGGGCAGGGAAGGAGATGATAGCAGCTTTCAAGTTTCTGATTGTATATCATTAGCATCAGGGGCAAGGCATCTCATCATTACTCCTCCTGAATGATTTATCCTGGCGCTCTAGTGTTCCCTCACCCAAGGCATTAGGAAGGAGAGTCTCTTAGTAACTTTGGAAACTGAGACTGAAAGAATATATGGCTAGTGAAAGGGGTGACTGCCCAGTTGAATCATGAGTTAAATTCTAATTTATCAAGACTGAGAATCTGAATGCTGCCACCTCTAACAGTTTCTTATTTGTTTTTTTTAGGGATAAGACTACATGAATATGTCGAAACAGCCAGTTTCCAATGTTAGAGCCATCCAGGTAAGTAGGTATATCTGTACTTTAACATCAGTTCTGCAACTTCATGCCTGATTGCTTAGTAAGTCATATTTCTGGTGATTGTTCACCCCTAGCTGATGATGAACTTCAAGAAGGAAAGAAAGTTCTTCATAAGATTTGTAAGGCACAATTGAGAAAGGATATAAAACTAGTTAGGTTCAACTGAGACAGGAGAAGCAAGCTATTTTTGTTTAATTGTTCTGAATTATAAGACAAGCAAAGTCTAGAAATGAGAATTAAATTATCTTCTACAAAAATGTAGTATGTATGTTTTTTGATATGTTTTTGATGTGTTCATTGATAGAGGATATATTTGATTTTATTTTTAATTTCCCGTTGATATGTGCACAAACAGATGAGTCACAGTTTGTTGACTCATCTGTTTGAAATACATCTTTCTTGAAATAATATCCTTTTGTAGTTAAGTATTCTTCCCAGGGCTTGGGTATTTATCTTTTAAAATTCATATGTTATTACTTCTCCTCATGCCCTCTCAGCAAATAAATTCCTCGGTTGTTTAAACTGACTTAAGTGTCAGCCACAAAAAGGGAAAGAGGAAGCAGGCATTTGGAAACAAAAATACAATTATGAAAATAACTTCCAGTATTTGTTTTTACTCAATACTTAAGTTGTTATTTCTCTTAAGGGCTCTGTATTTGACTCTCAAATGTCTTCCACCCTGAAACTCTGGGCACAATGCTTTATTGTAAAATTCCATCTTTCCATCAACATGGAGCCCGTCTGTGCTTTCTCCAAAGAAATTTTTTTCTTGGACTTTTCTGAATACAGCAGGTCATGTGACAGTTCCTGAATATTTTAGGCCTGATGCACCATCACAACAGAAACTCAATCATAAATGGTTGACTGTATTGTGGAGGCGTGTGCTTATGGACAGGTTGTAAACACGTCATCAAAGGGTTTAGAAATCCTAGCACACACCGCTGGTGGAGGTGGGTGGAGGGACAGATCTTTACCTGTCATGACTAATACAGATTCTTAAATCGAAGGGGTTCTTAAGTGGCAGGACGTAGAGTGACCTCTGGAAATGTGTCATTAAACAAATCACTGAGGAAGGGCCTATGCATTTGGCAAGGTTTCCACTCTGCATTGTCACATCCAGCCCTCTGGTGTCCACCTAGTGAGTCTAGTGAGTCTCTGACTTCCCTGACAGTGATAGTGGAATTATATTTTGTATCCCAGACCTGTGGGCATCCTTGAGCCTTTGAATCTTCTCTTTTACCCAGCTTACAAGCAGTTAGTAGCATGGGGTCTGAAACCATGTTACAGGGGTCCTTCACCCACCCTGTACTGGTGTAGGATTATGGGAAGATTACTCTCCCTACTTGACCTCTCTGTGCCTCCATTTCCACATCTTTAAAGTGGAGATAAAAGAATAGTATTCACTTCCCAGGGCTACATGTATAAAATGCTTAAAACAGCATAGTAAGCACACACATTGAGCATCAACCATTATTAGAATTATTATCATTCAGGAATGCTCTGTGTTAAAGTTGTGAGAAGTAATATCATTTAATCACTGCATTTGAACCTCTGGAAGTGCTAAACAGAAAAATTCCTTTTTATTTTGCAGGACACAAAAACAGTCTTCTTTTGGGCTGCCTTTTTTCCTACTCCTTTTAAAACCGAAAGTGTGTTGGTTTTTCTTCCTCATTGGTCCCTGGCCTCCCTCAAAGCTACATTGAAAATTCTCTAGTATTTTATTTACTAATTTTGATCTTGATATATTTTTAGATTTGCAACATTTTAAAGCTGCAATTGACTATTTTCAGTAGCTGTTACTGTACCGCATTACAAAAAAAATCCATCCATTTTGCCAACAAAGGCAATACGGCGGTTCCTTATAGATGTGGTATTGCCTCTTTCAATGTATTTTATGCCACAGGAAAGGCCCAATGTAATGCACCTTCAAATGAAATATTATTTTTTGTGGCTAAATAGGATCAGCACTATCTGATATTTTCCTATTATCTTTGCATTAACCTTAATTAGGGTACATTAAATAAAATACAAACATGATTACACCATACAAAATGATTTATAGTAGGGACATTAGGTTAGTCTTGTCTGGAACAAATAGAAGCTCTGATTAATAAGGAGCTCTCCTCATTGTGTAAATATTCTTGAAAGCTCTGAAATGGTCTACTCATACTCTCTAGTCACTTATTTTTTTTACTAGGATTTTATCTCCAATTCAGTTCATTTGTCATTTCCTGAGTGCATAATATGTGCCGGGCACTGTCCTAAGTGCAGGGTATACACAAAGATAAATTAATGCCTGATTCCTGTGTTTGAAGCACTCAAGGTCTCCAGTACTTAGTAGCTGCATAACTTTGGGAAAGTTATTTAGCCTCTTTGTGCCTCAGTTTACTCATCTATCAAGAGAGGAATTAGTAACAGTCTTTATCTCATGGGATTACTATGAAGGCTAAATGAATTTATTACATGTCAATACTCAGGTCAGTGCCTGGCTAACTATAATTACTTAATAAATATTAGCTATTATCATCATTCACCACTGTCATCATCTACTTCAAAAGCTCCCAAAGTATGTTTTTTGGAATACTAGTTTTATGGGATATTGTTAATTAGATTACAGGTTAATATGGTGTAATGTTTGAAAAATTTTCTGAGTCCACAACTTCCTAATAGCATCATGTTATTTCCAAGAAGGCAGAGACATATACAATGTTTTCTAAACATATTGGACCTTTTCAGTGACTATTTTACAAGATAGTGTTTTGCAGTGTGAACTTCTAGAAACAATGACTTAGATTTCTAGTTTGGCTTGGGTGAATTTAAGTTGCTTTTGAGCATAGTTCTAACAATTAGGCATTTCAGGAGTTGAATTACTGGCATCTATGTGTGTTAGACAACATGGAGTCAAGCAGTTACAAATCTCTGCAATGCTAGTTCACCTTTAGTCCACCTTTCTGTAAAATGGGGACAATCATACTATTTAATAGGGTTGTTATAATGAATAGACAAAATAATCTATGGTAAGTGCCTGGTTTATAGTATACAAATTCCTTAAGAGATGTGCCTTCTAACTATCCAAGTAATGCATGGAATGGCCTTGGCTTTCTCTTCAACTGGTTCTATCTCCTCTATGCACCAGAATAAGAGGGAGACCAGAACTAGAACCATCCTTAAAAGAGGTAGACACTAGTCTTTCACATCCACACTTAAGAAGAGATGGCTTTTGAATTGTAAAGGCATTCTAATCCTACACTTTAGTAGTATTAGTTAAATCTCTGCTAGGGGCATAAAAACATCCTGAAAGAATCAGTTGATTCTTTCGTAGCCTGGAGAAGACCTTTGTCCTTTAAGCAGCTGATAAAATTCTATGCCAGAGGTTGGTAAACCTTTTCTATGAAGGATCAGATAATAAATATTTTAGGCTTTGCAAGTTGTTTGGTCTGTTCCCACTAGTCAGCTCTGCTGTTATACCACAAAAGCAGCCATAGGCATTACGTAAATGAATGAATGTAGTCATGTCCCAATGAAAGTTTATTTACAAAATCAGGTAGTGGACTGGATTTGGCCTGTGGGCTATAGTTTGCCAACTCTGGTTCTAGTCTCTTCAGGCTGCTTCTTACAACCCCACTGTTGGTGGGAATTGAGTTGCAACCAAGGTAACATCAACACACTCTGCATTTTGGGTCCACTCCCTCCAGATGAAAGAATTTGACATGACAGGTGGTGGGGAAATCTAATCCCATCAGTGATCTGTTTGGTGACTCTCTAATGAGACCAAGTGACACGGGCCACTGGCAGCACCTGCTTGTCCTTCTTCCTCCTGAACACACACACTTTGGGAACCACCATAGGCCTCCTCAGGGCCTCAGTTCACAGAGCCAATCTTCTCTGGGTTGTCACTTGTCCTTACTCTCCAACATTAATCAAATTAAGCCGAGTATCTATCATGGGTCCTCTCCCATGAGATCTGAGAGCTTCATGGCTGACCATAAAAGAGTCCTGTGCCCCAGTCTTAGCTCTATTTTACATAAATTTACCCTCCCCCATCCTTGTGATATTCAAAGGGAGGGGCTTTAGTTAAATGACCTCTAAGTCCCTGTCCAGCTTGTAAGTCTGTGAACTTCTTGAGAATAACTTCTAAGATTTATTATCAGGATGACAATACTAGTTTCAGTTTATTCAAGGTTTATCATGTACCTGGCTCAGTGCAGTGGGATTTCCATGGATCATAATGTTAGGTTTGGAAAAGTGAAGTAACTCACCCATGATTATACAGTTTCTAAGTAGGATAGTCAACCCCTAAAAGCAGTTATTCAGTCTGATCCCAAAGCCCGTGTTTGGAACCACTCTGCAAAGCTGTCTTTACCTACTGTCCCCACCCTTGGCAAAGAGAGTAAGGCTGGAGGAATGGGTGTGGACCATCTCAAGGGTAATCATAAGCACCAAGGCTATTTGAGAGGCAATTACTGTTTTATGGATGCTGGGTGACTGCTTCCCTTTTAAAGAACTCAGTAGACATTTAGAAACTGTCAGCATTTCAGTGAAGAAGCTGATAGTCTACACTGATTAAAGTCAACTTAAGAGTTAGTTGGCTTGGAGTTAAAAGTGCAAAGTAAAGAGACTCAACGACAAACATGGTCTTGAAATACAAACAGCCATGGCTAAATCAACTTAAGCTATTTGTGAAACCAAATCTAACTTCTTTATCATACATTTAAAAAGATTATATGGATCTTGCATCATTAGTGAGATGTGTAGAAGAGAATATGTTGATGTTCCATGTGTCAATACTTCTTTCCCTTCCCCAATAGTTGTCATTGTTCTTCCACTCTCCATTATCTAGGGCATAATGTGGAAGAAGAAAGCAGTCTCCATGGAAGATGAAAATATTTACAGATAGGCATTAGAGACTCTAAATATTTCCCGTGTAGGATTTCCAGTTTAAAAATGGTTCAAAATATATGACAATCATTGGTATAGAGGAATAGCCTATCACCATTGTTCTTCAGTTAATCTGATAGATTGATTAAAGCTAAAAATCATAAAGATGATATGTGTCTTCCTTCAACATTTTGTTTATATTTAAAACATTAAAAATAAACTTTCATTTGCCATTTGTTTTAATGTAGAGCCAAGGCCTTTTCTTTGGTCATGGATCTATTGTTATTATTATTTTTTTTACATAAACCACTATAATACATTGATTATGGTTTCCAATGCTGGTTTCTTTTAAGCATATCAAGAAGTGGAATGTAGGAGTGTTACTCTCAGTGGGTTCAGTATTACTTCCAGCTAAGGATCACTGTTGCTCTTCCTAGCTCCATTTTTGTGACATGAGGCAAAGCAGTCATATACTGGCAAAAAAGATGTCATGTTTTTTGATGTTGACATCCAAAAGCACTTCAGAAATACAACCTGCCTCCGACCCATTGTGCACATTATCTTAATAGCTGTACAGTACATTCTTGAAATGTGCTTTTTCCTGGATGATGAGACTTCAGTTGAGTCATTCAGGAAATTATTGAAGAGAACAAAGAAGTATTGAAAACAGAGCAAAAATAAAAACATTTTCAATATGAAACGTCATGGGTGAAGAACAGTAGCATAGTACAAGTTTTTCAAAATTATGTTGAGTGGGAAAGTTTCCTGTGCTTTGAATCCACTCCACATTTCAAATATCCCTAAGCACTTATGCATTGTGGTGATATAGAATTTTAAAATAAGTTGACTATATTTTAGTTGGTACATATGTGTGTGTCTCTCATTTTATGTTAATATATCAAACAAGAATCTTGTTTTCTAATCCACTATGAAAAAGCAAACCTCTTCCTGAAGTCTTCTGTAAAGATGCTATAAATCTCAAAATGTCATATCCTGCTCCATTCAGAGAACGACTAAGACTGTGAGAATAGAAAAAAGCAGAAAGAAATAATGCAAAATGGAACTCTGTAGAATTTCCTCTGCCCGTGCTACAGAAGAATGCTTTGGGGGAGGCTAGAGATTCTGGCAGGAGCTGCTGGGGACCTTTGAAAAGTAAAGATCGAATCAGTAGGGGGTCATCCGAAACAAATAATGCAATGGGAGGAAACTCCAGAAGCGTCTGAACTGTTCAGAAAACTCACAGTGGGTTCAGAAAAGGAGAGACAGAGTGGGGACAAAAAGGGAGGGGGAGATAAGAGAACAATGGCTGTGGAAAGCAAAGTTCAATAGGAATTGTCAGTACCCAGCCGGCTGGCAGCTATCAGAATCCAACCCACTGGGGAAAGGAGATGTCATTCCATTGTAAGCGACACAGAAGGGGCTGTAGAGGAAACAATGTTTCCAGAATCCTCTGGGCTCAAAGCCCAGAGCCAAGCAAAGAGAACAATACAAATAATTAAGGGAGTAGTGGAATTAACTTTCAGGGAATTCTTTCTACTTTCCTTCACCTAGTGAGATCAAGTGTAGTATTAATTTCACATCAGATAGGTCTTCTGTCAGGGAACTGTATCCTATTCTGGCAAAAGATGATCTACTTTTTTCCATTCCCAACTTGGAGGATGTAACAAATTATATATTGCTTGGGAAAGTGATGCACCAGGTCTGCTGCATTGGGGCATATTTTTAAATCTCTAAAATGAATAAACCTCAAGGAGGGAAAAGAAATACAAAGGACTGCATTACAAAAGGACAAAACAAGAGACTGCTTCCTGTGCATTTATATAGAATCTATGGAGAGAAGGAAGTCTAACCTAATATCAACTCTAGGTCATTGATGTTAAACATTTTATTTATTCTTTCATAAAAGTTTAGCCTGTATTTTAAGCCTATTTTGAGTAGCAAATACCATACTCGATTTGTAGGTAGAAAAATTAGTTGTTGAGAAAGTATTTGTGTTTAAACACAGAGCAAGTCAGTAAGAGACAAAAATATGACCCAATTTTCTGGCCAATGGAATAAAAACAGAGACTACAGGTCTACATGTTTTTATCAAATTCAATTTGTAAGGAATTTTTCTTATGGCTATAATTTAGTCTATGATTTGTCACTCAGAGATTACTGCCCTACAATTATGCTAATGAAACATCTGTAATTGTCTTGTTAATAGTATAATGCATGCCACAGTTGACAAAGCATGCCTCTTATACTCCCTTATTGGTGCACATTATGATTGAACGCTCGACATATTTTCAGGCTGCTTTGGTTCCTCTCAATATCTGCTGTCAAAAAAAACCAAAAAACAAAAAACGTTTAGGTTCCTGAATTCTTGAGTGATGCTTTTGAAGAAGAAAAAGTGTCAAGTCGGTGAGTTAATGGCTCATTTTTCAATGTGGCTTTTCTTTGGCACCTATTATGAAATTATCCATTTTATGTGCCCCTTTTCAAAGGCCACTCTCAAAGTCTAAGTCTCCAATATCAGAGGTGCTTTAGAGAATTTTAGAGCTGGTTGGAGCTATTTTTGGCCACGTGAAAAGAGCTCTTTTTAGATGGGTTTCATAGAGTGAAAAGGTCTGTCTCTAAAGTCCAGCAGTTTCAGTTTGGAATCTTCCCTTTTCCTGGAACTGTATGTATGACCTTGAGAGAATTAACCTCTTTAAGGATACATTTCTTAATCAATAAAATGAAGATAATACTAACCTCAAAAGTTTATTGTGAGGATGCAGGTGTGTAAGCCCTCCACCTCTGCCTGCTTTGCATTGTAGACATTCTTATAGTACTTCACTTGAAGGAAGGAAGTGTTCTCTGGCTAAGAGGTTTGAAAAATCATTGACACAGCCTAACATTTGTATTACAAATGGGGACAATGAGACCCAGAGCAATTGTTATTTAAGTACAGAGAACTTCTAGCAACTGCTAGCACTAGGCAATTTTCAAAGAGAGGTTATTAAAAAAGAGGCCACATGGGGGCGCATCACTAAAAGTAATCTTCAAACAGGAAAAGTAGTCATCCCATAACACGTGCTTCACAATATTATATTATTTTGGATGATCTTTACATGTCCCCTTTCTAAAAACTACAATCTACTACAGAGCATATATACTTGATTAAACAAGTTAATTTAGCAATTCAGTCTTTCAGAAACAATATAACTTGAGCTCACCATTAGGAAGATGCCCCCTGTAGATGCTTAAAAAATGGGTTGGGGTAGAGACAATTTAACTAAACTTTTAACTGGTTAACTTTTCCCCAAATAGTCCCTATATTGATTTTTCCCCTTTTTCATTCAAACTGTAGTGATGAGAATAGCCTATTGGTCCAATATAGATTATCTTCTGTGAGTATTATTTACATCGTTTTGATCTTCTTTATTCAGGCCCCTATGATATTTCATCCAATCTAAGATATTATCAATTGTAAAATATCATTATTTTATGTCCTGCCAAACTAAAGCAAATGTGCCCACTAAAATTGTAGGACACTATTGGTTGTAAGACATATTCTGACCAGATATATTAAAAGAGATGCATCTTGGAATTCATGAAGTATGGCTCCATATTTGCCACCGTAAGACAAATCTTTTGCCTCTCTTATGCCCTCTCTTCCTCCCACTCTAGGCCACCTGGTATTTCCATTACACATAAGAATAACATAGAAAGCTCAGCCGTAGGTTTCTAAAATGCATTCCTCTAAAGTTGTGCTGCATTTATATTTTAACATGTGTGGCACATACTGATTAAAAATACTCCTTGGCTTGTTGGTACTAGGAATGGCTCCACAATGATGTACCTTTCTGGTTATTTTCCACAAATACATTGGATCTGTTTCCTTCTGTGGTATCAGCATTATTCTAGTAAGGTCAGGCAGTTTTATTGCCCATGAGTAGGAAAAGTCATATCCTGCTCCTAAAGGGAGCACAACACAGACCCTCCATGTTGCATGAACATGGACACTGGATGCTTCCTGTATAATGGGGTTAATCGTTCCCCTGGCAACAGAGGTTGTACCAGGCAGTTCCAAATGGGACGTACCACACTTCCTAATAACTTCCTTTGCTGTGGTGCCAAAATCATACAATCCATGTCATAAGATAAAAAACTTTTGCTTCCTTTGTTCAGGCATCATTTACATGCATAACATCAAAATGAAATTTCAACTTTTCAAGCCCACATATCCAATTACTCATAAGGCAACACTTTATCTTCAGTGGAAAAATATTATATTCTACTTTAAAATGGTATTTAATGGTTGTCATATGGGAGTAATACTGGTTGAAGACATTTTTGGCATTACATATTTTCACCTTTTGACATCAGATAAGTATGGGCAAAATTCAAATTTACATATTATCTCACCAAGTTCAAATTACAGTGTCAATATATTCTTACCTAATTTAATGTTTAGAGGGTGTCATGAAGGTATTTTATGTTTACCACTGACGGAGATTAGTATGTTATCATCATAAAGGACAAGAATCAATGAATGGTGATACAAAGAGACCTTGACTCTTCAAGCACCCTCTTTTCTCCTTACTGACCCACACAAGCACATGTTGGGAATAAGGCAGAAGAGTGTCAATTTCAGAGACTAAGGCAATAAAGTGAAGGACATTATGGAAAGGAGGAGGTACCTCAGGATGTGTAAATATCTCCCCTCCCACGTGGTAAATTTGAAGGGACTGGAAGGAGGGCTAAGGTGTGGAATAACTTATGCAGAGGCTCTTTCTCCTTTCCTATCATTAAGTGTTCCTTCTTTATCCTGAGAGAGAAAAATAATATGCACCACAGGAGGGCAACAGCCAGAACAAACTGTCTTTCAATTCTTCCATCCAACAGGAAACTGTAAAATCACTGCACAGACCTAAGGATGTGTAATAAATGAAATCTGTAATAAATGTAATCTGTAATAAATGGAAGTCAAATTTTCCTTTGCATATTTTTATGCTCTTATTACAGCAATTTTCCTGAGATAAAAGGCTTTGAAGATATGCTTTTCAGATGCTTTTTTCTTCACAATGATTACTGTCTCAGAATGTCATTGCAATTTCTTAGTTTTCTTGAGTTAAATCTACCCTGTTTTCTCTTTTAGGCAAATATCAATATTCCAATGGGAGCCTTTCGGCCAGGAGCAGGTCAACCTCCCAGAAGAAAAGAATGTACTCCTGAAGTGGAGGAGGTGAGGAAAACTCAGCTAGCAGAACAGAGCTATGTTTTTCCCTTCTAAAATCTTCACCAGAGGGGGTAGAGCCAAGGCAAGGGCTGGCTCTTCAGGACAATGGAGGGGGCAAATGGCTGCATGTCAAGGAATCACATATAGTATGTATATTTCTTTAGTTGTCTTGTTCAGTCAGCCATGAAACGTACTGCCTCCTCTCTTCCCTTCAGCCAAATTTAAGTACTGTACCTGGCACCATTACTTGAAGGTACTGAGTTTAACTTCCAGTCTGTTGATTAACTGATTGATTGTGTGTGTGTGTGTGTGTGTGTGTGTGTGTGTGTGTGTGTGTGTGTGTGTTAGGGAGGATAAAGCCTCTGAGATGTTTTTGGCCTAGCAATAGTCACTAGATTGGAACGTTTTCACTTGGGATCTTTTATTCAACTAAGCAGGATGTGTTAATATTTGGTACAGCTTCTGATGAGTGGGAGTGCTGGAAGTAAGCACATTAAATTATTTGGTGCATCAAAGAACAAATAAACAAAAATTCAATGTCTAAATGTTTTCTTTAAAAAGGGGACTTTGCAAAGGAGTCTATCAAGCCTCCACTTCTGTATTTTTTCCTCTAATTCTTTATTTCTCCTCCAAATTCAAGTACCTGGTCTGCTAAATTGGAGGCTAAAATTAATAATGAATGCCATAAACAGGGAAGAGTTTCTTCCTCAGATGTTTATATTTCTTACCCAATTGTGACTTTTCTGGCAAAACCTGGAAGGTCTGACTCTGAAAAAAGATAGTGAAGGTTTTGGAACATTTTATTAGCACAAGACATGGAAAATGGAATCAAATAAAGCCACAAGGCATAGCAAACTGTATTTCATCTTTTTTAAAAGGTAAAAAGGCTTTTAAACTCTACCAAGGGACATTTTTGGTATTTGCCCCAGAAGAATATCTATTACCATTTCAAAGGTTCCTAATAAAACTTTGTCCTGCCTGTAACCTTCTTTTTTCCTGTGAATATTCCTGATGTGGTCCAAAATTAGTGGTTCCAATCTCCTATCAGTAGAAAGATAATTTTTGAATGGAGGAGAGAGTATTTGAGTGATATCACCAAGTGCTGCAATTTCAGCCACTAAGTCACCCTTGATGAATACAAATTTTGAACGTACAAGTTGAAAAGACTTGGCTGTACACTGCTTTTATGGTTACATAATCTCAAGTTCTTGTGCTGTTAACTTTGCCATCTTGCCATCTAATTCACTCATGATCATGAGGTCTCCATCTGGGACTTTGGCCAAGTATTTCAGAATCTGTGTCTGCAAAATAGGATCCCCTCCATTCCTCAGAGGGCCACTGTGAGTGAAGAGGCATGATATAATGGACATGGCATAGCCTAGGAGGTATTCCCTAAACGATTTAATTATCCAGTTTTCAAGAAGCACTCCTGGGCCTATTGTTTTTGAATGTTGTAAGGAAAAGGCATGGGGAGGTAGAAGAGATGGCGGTGGAATCCTTCTATGCCTTCATTTATCTGTAATTAGATTTTTCTTTGTTTCCTGTGGTTCCTCTTAAACTGTCACTACTGTGGCAATCAGTCGGAAGGTAGTTTGACCCACTTTTTTCAGTAAATTGACTAATGTAACAGCTGATTTGGAGGCCCACATTTCATTTTCCACCTGTGGTACAGATGGCCCCTGGTTCTTCTTTGTACAACTGGTACTTTCCTCCACACAAGTGTCTCAGGGGACTGGGGAAGCACTTTACTCTCTCTTGCCTTGTATCTAATCTAATGGTTGCAGCATTCTAAAATAGACGAGAACTGATACAGCTTGGTTTGTGAACACCTACTTTATAATTAGCCACATATACAAATGGCCAACTAGTATTTTTTGTAGGATGGAGGGAGTGATATATCCACAAAGATACAAAGACCCCAGGGGTATTTCTTCTTTTTTTCCTTCCTTTCTTTCCTTCCTTCCTCTCTCTTTCTTTCTTTCCTTTCTCTTTCTTCTCTCTTTATCTCTTTCTCCTTCCTTTCTTTCTTCCCTCCTTCCCTCCTCCTCCTTCTTCTAACAACCCGTTGTCCAACAGATGGGTGTTTCTTGAACTGTACCATACCTTTCTCATAGAGCATGAGGGTGGAGCTAGAGATGGTATTTCTTTACCATAAAAGCAGAAATAGACTCTCAGGATTTGTGGGGTCTTGGGGAGGGAATGGGATCTAATGACTCAGTCTCTGGCCTGGACCTCAGATTAAGTTTCTCATGAAGACAACATTGTGAGGGGAGTAGACAGCTTGGCTTGGCCACAGAGTGGTTAAGTAGGATTTTGTCAATGAGCTTGAGGC
Organism: Saimiri boliviensis; assembly: GCF_048565385.1. Lineage (NCBI taxonomy): Eukaryota > Metazoa > Chordata > Mammalia > Primates > Cebidae > Saimiri > Saimiri boliviensis. The sequence goes on along the minus strand of NC_133470.1, from coordinate 18,573,396 downwards.
CTCAGCCACATTTTAAGGCATAGTTTGAATGGGAAAATGGAATGTGAATTTGAAATAACATATACATCCACATTTATTATCATCTAGTTTGCAAACTTGGAATTGCTTAATTTTGTAGATTTAAGATTTGTTGCCTAGGCTTGCATGAAGATAATTACTGTGTAGAGATCATAATGTACACTCTCTGAACAGATTACCTCTATCACATTCACTAGGTTCCCCATGTAAACTCAGAAGGATTTTTGATCCTGACACCCTCTCAGATGTGAAGAGGATGTTCCCCAGCAGGAAGCTAGAATGAGTCTTTGGCTATCTGCCAAGGCCTGTGAGAAGTGACCCTGTCTTTGGCCCACCTATGTATGGTCTCTGGTAAGACCTCTGCTCTGCTTACAGAGCTGGAGTACACCCTTATCTGCTTGGCCCAGCCACAGATGGGCATGTGCCCAACACTGAGGCCTTACAGCCAAATCCTAATAAACAGGGCTGGTCTTTTGCGTAAGACAATCAGCTGCTTGCTTGAAGTGATTTGAAGGGTATTGACAAGCCTCTACTGAATTTCCCAAATCTCTCTTTTGACTGAAATACTATCATTACTAAGCCACAAAATAAACGTTGGAATTTTCTGTTAATTATTTCCCTCTCCACCTGGCTCCTTTACCAGACACAAACATTTAATTCTGGTCTAGCCACTTCCTAGCTGTGTGGCCTTGTGGCAAGCTTCTTAGCCCTTCTGTGCCTCAGTCTCTTCAACTGTAAGATAGGGATAATAATAGTACCAGATTTATATGGTTGAGTTGAGAATTAAATGAGTTAGTACATGTAATTTAGAACAGTTAACAGTATTTGCTGTTACTATTAAGTCTTTGGTGTTTGAGCCTGAATAAGCAGGTCAGATTGTATTGTCCCACACAGGAGAGTTTAGGGAAAAACTCAGTATGATGTCCGGCAATAATGAGGGAGATGAAAGTGAGATTACTTGAATATGGCTCACTATTTTGCCAAGTTTGACAAATACTCTGTGACCCCCGAAAAGGAAACATGTCCCTTCACAACAGCCATTCCTGAAACTGAGAATGCTGCTGTAGCTGACAAGGCTTCTTTTACACACTCTCTATCTAGGCCAAAGAATGTCTTTCACGTCCCTTCTTCATTCAAATATCTACCTACAAAATAAAAAAAGGACTTATTTATTAGCCAAATGGGGCCATCTGGAACACTGTTTGCTTATGCCTTAACTTATGATAATTCTTGCAATCACAAATTCATGAAGTAAATGGAATCTGATTCCTGTTATGTTTTTAAAAGATGAGAGAAGGTTAAGAAAATGCACTATTAACGTCCCTCTTCCTAAGTCAATATCATGTCTAATTACTAAACATATTGACTTATAATTTCCCATTATATGTGACTTTACCAAATCAAGTGGTAAGTCTTATGTTGATAAATAAAAAACACAATGCAGTGAGGTTTTAATAACTTGAGAGGAAGGCACCTAATATTAAATATTAATCAGCATATGTTCACATCATAAATTTTTGCATATGAACATGTTAAGTACAGACATTGCCTTTAATGTGTTAAATGGGCCAATATAGAACATTTTGATGTTACAAAGTTAGTAAATGTGACTTACCCAGGAACTTAACAGAAGGAATTGGAAACATTTTTCTCCTTCATGCTTCTTTATTAAGATCTACCCACCTAACAGCCGTGGGAACATTTATAAGTGAGGAAACATTTTTTCATTTCACCACTACATGTATTAAACACACACACACACACACACACACACACACACACACACACACACACAGAGCACTTTATAGCCTTGTTAAAAAATTCTTTCTGAAAGCATAGCAAAGAACCTTTTGGAATATCTAGTCCTCCAAGTGGAAGCTTTACAGTTTTAATTATTGCTTCTAAATCTACATTTATAAGTGATAAATGTGTGTGCCTGACAAAAAACAACTGATTCTATGGCTCTATACACTGACCCAGGGAAATAATATTTTCTAGATATTTTTAGCAGGTATAGTCTACATTGAAATACTTTATCATTTTCTTTCAGTGAAACGTTAGCTATTTCATCAGCACTGTACCAGATTCAAAGAAAATGACTATAGGAAAAACCATTAGCCCTTAGTAGAACAGCACCTCAATATTTTATGTCTACTCATCCCCTCCGATAAGCAATTTAAAAACATTTCTCTAAAGGACGTGTCTACGAAGTAATTTGTTAAAGTTTGGGCAAGCTTGAATACTTTCTTCCTTTAGGTTCTAACCAATTTCAGAACTACACATAGGATCCAGACAGGGATTAACCCAAACCATCAGCTTTAATACCTAAATGACAGGGCTGCTGGTGGCGGTAGAGGGTAAGGGTGGGGTGGAGGCGGGGCAAAGGGCTTAGGGTCCACCCTCTCCGGTGAGAGGCAAACATCCAGTTACTTATTTCTTTTCCTGGGAACTGTATTGGTTCACCTAGTTGTTGGCCAAGCAGATGGAGCTCTGCCCTAGTCTATGTTAGTCTGGGTCCTTCAGGAAACTGACCCAATGATATTTACTGGGGAAAACACTTGTAAGGGAAAATGGTAGGGAGTTGCATGAGGCTGAGCGGGAGAGAGGGATAGAGGGTTGGGTGGAAGGATCTCAGACTTCAGGGCTGTACTGAGGCCAGTTCTCCAGGTGAAGTCACTCCACAGAAGAGTCCCAAGTCTCCCAGGAATGGGCCTGCCTTAGAATTCCTGTTGCATTCAGTCATTGGCTACAAGCAGCCGTGGGAAATATGACCTCAGCGTGGTGACGGATGGCTGGATTTCAGTGTGAAGCAACTGGAGCCATCATTCAGTTATCCTCTCTTCAGTAAACTGATCTGAGAGGCGCATTCTCATGGTTGCCACAGTGATCAAATGTTCCTCCAACACCTTTCCCTAGGGCCACAGAGAACATATCCTCCCCTACACCACTAGCAAATAGAAGGAATGGACTGATAATCAGCTTTTTTTCTATAGTAATGAGTTGAAGTCCTCGGAGCCACACACAGAAACTGATCTTATTTTATAGTTACCATTATATGTGTGTTTGGTGTATGTACATAGAGGTGTAGATTTTCGTTACGGTACATTCTTGGAATTGATCCAATTAAACAACAGTCAACAAGTATGCATGTGCACCTCTGTGCCAGATGTTAGAGAGGCCACAAAAAAGGACAGGATGTGGGTCCTGCCCTAAAGCTGCAACAAAAATATAACATTGAATGAAAGGAAATTTAAAATACTTCCCGAAGCAGGAGAGAGCTGGGCTTCCTTTGCCACTCTCTCCTGTCGTGTCCATATTCAAAGAGGTTTTGCTTACATTCACTTCAGTTTGTTTATGCATCCCAAAGATGCATTTGATTTGATTTGAACAAAGGCTGGCAGCCACTACACCCCAAACCAAAACAGGAAACTCCTGGACTAAATTATTGTTAGAGCCTGCCATGCTCTAACATTGTAAAAATCTTTGCTGTCAGGCATATAATAATTGTATGATTATAAATTAAAGTCAATCTTGTAAGATGCTCCTCTTGGAAACACAAATTCTTCAAAGTGGTAGTAATCTTTATTAGTTATCAGAAGTTGAACTGTACTCTAGTGTTTTCTAAGTTATGTGGAAATTACTTGTTTTCTTCTTTCAACTTTATTTCACATTTCACTACAAAGTTTAGGAGATCTTATTGAAACTAAGCCTGTCTCAACAACACAAGGGACAGTCACTCTGCTAGAATCATACTTTGACATCATTCTTGCTTTAATTTTTTTTTTTCTGGTTCATGCTTATGGCTCAGAGAGATCAAATGTCTTTTTTGATGAGTTGATTTCTTCTTTCTCTTCAGGGTGCTCCTCCCATCTCGGAGGAGGAGAAGAAGCCAATTCCAGGAGCAAAGAAACTTCCAGGACCTGCAGTCAACCTATCGGAGATCCAGAATATTAAAAGTGAACTAAAATATGTTCCCAAAGCTGACCAGTAGTTGGAAGAAAAAAGGTGAGTGAAAAACAATCTTCTTTGACACAAAAAGGCCTCAGTAAAACGGTTTAAGGAACCTTTCACAGAAGGAATATGGAATTCCACAAGAGTTCTTAAATACCAGGAACCTTCAATTTAAGTCAGTATTTCAGGTGCAGTTTCTGGTAAAGCCAAGCTTTTGGGCCTGTCTTATTCCGTCACCAGTCAGAGATCCATTGAGGATGTTAGCCTGCCATTCCGTTTCTGATCATCCTTCCTAGTTGGGGAAGGATGAAATTGGGAGAAGAAAGATGCTTGGGAAGAGGCCTTGAGGAGGTTTTGATCTTGAGGTCCAGGGAGCCCTCCGTTACTACATGCCTCAGTTTCCTCACCCAGGTATCTCAAAAAGCAACAACCTATTCATGAGCTAGAATATCAGAGGATCAAGGAGCTGAACAAGTTTGGGTATATAAAGAGGCAGAGACTCAGGAGTTCAGGCCTTTAATCAAGTAACCCAGGTGTGTGTAAGGCCGACCAAGAGGATGCTATAACAACTGTAGGTGTGGATGAGGTTAAGCATAGGCTCAAAACTTGCATGCTGCCTAAAAAGGCACTGAAAGCAGGGCTTGTGAACTTATTTTCGTTTAATTGCATCCATTCAATAATGATCCCCTGGTGAGGGCTCAGACAACTTTCCACCTTCTCTTCTGCTCCTGTGGACTGGTGTGGGAACTCTGCCAGCAGGGGCAGTATGGAACTGGCCCAAGTCATCACTCTTTCTCCTAGGAGACCCTGGGAGCAAATCTACCCTTTATCTAACATGACTAAAGTCCACAATGTAAGATCTATTCCATTCCTTAAGCAGAAATTTAAGTCTAGAGGAGAGGAATCTGTATTGAGAACATAAAACAAGCTTTTATTTGGTTGATTGTCAATTCACTCATTTGGTCACTCACCCATTTATTCAATCAATATTTATTGAGCATTCATTATGTGCTGAACACTAGAAACATTTATTCATCACTTACCATGAGCAAGATACTGTGTGAAGAGCATTACGTCCATTGTTTCTTTTAAGCCTCATGATACCCAATTATTGCTCTCATTCTTGAGATGAGTGTTAGAGAAACTGAGTTTCCCCATCTATCATGTATTTTAAAAATGGAGTCTGACTTCAAAGTTAGTGCTATCACCTACTTGTTATATTGCTTCAATTCCTTCCTCCCACCACACTTTGCAGATGGGTTGCACACTTACTGTTGGTGTTGGGGTGAAATCTTCTGACTGGATGGCAGAGGCAAGCAGTGGGGCAGATAAGTCCCTGCTGTGTCTTCTCCTCTAGAGGGAATGAGGAACAGAATGTTCTGTGTGACAGTCCAATGCACACAGTTGTGGCAATGTTATTTGTGTTACACTTACACTGACTTACTAGGATGTTTGCAAGTTAGTTTTGCTGAAAAGATTTCTTTATAGTTTAGAGAAACACAGGAGCTGTTTTGAGTTAAAATAAAAGAACAGTATCTGGTGTTTTCAGCATAGTTACATAAAAGAACAAAGGAGCAAGAATAATACAGAATAGATCTATTACCACAGACTGAATCCCAGGATCTTGGATGGGGACAAACTGATGTGCGCAGGAACTAGCCTGACTCCTGTCTAAATGCACTTGTTACTATTGATGACAGAATGGAACATACTGGTGACTATCACACTGAGTCCTCCTTATATTGCCAAGTTGAGATGAAATCTTTCAATATGGTAGGGATGAAGTTTCAGAACTTCCTTGTTAGAAAGCCTGGAGAGGCGAACTTAACTTTTTATAATATTATCATCACCCAACCAGGGCTGTTCAGTTGGAGACATACATTTTTAATGCAAACTTTAAAGGTTTTTACTTTTATGAAATCCATGTTGACCTAAATTTAACCTCAGATCCAGTTTCAGAATAATTTGGTTTTGAAGATTCGGAGGAATGCTGTTTTAAAATGAGCTTAGAGAGGATCTTGCAGTGTTACCCAGCAGTGGAGTTGATTCAGTAGCCTCGGCTGTGTGATTCCAGGGAACAAGGAAGAATACCAACTCAATCAAATACTGAAAATGTACCAGAACATCCAGAACACATTTTTGTTACTTTATTTTCTCAGAGAAGACTTTAATGATTCTTCTCAACAAATTCTAATGCAAAACTACTCAGAGAGACCAATTTTTCCTTATTCTTACAGTAATGTGAAAATCTAAGTTGAATGGGTAATTGATCTGAATTCCAAATGAGTACAGTCATTGTTTTAAGCCAAGGAATCATCTTTAGTTTTTTGTAGCAAGCTGTTTTGCTTTTGACTTATTTTTCTCCTGCAGATATGTCTGAGATTTCAAGACTTCAGTAGTCATAGTCTGTCATAGAAGGAGAACATTTCTTAACATTTATTGATACAGTGAACTCATAAGCAGTAAATACCTTGGACCAGCCATCACTTAACCCTTCACTGGTTGGATTGATTTTTTTTTCTTCTTGGGTCACCACTTTGTCACCTACCCTCATCCTGTGTTGTCCAGTTATTAGATCAAACAGATCATTGGTTTGAAGATTGAATAAATGTATCATGTCCATAGTGTAAACACAGTGAAAACTACAAGGCTTAAGGTCCACATAGTACTATAACTATTACAGTACTTCAGACATATAAGATAGGTTAGCACCTCATTCCAGCCAAGATCAGTGCCTCTTTTCAAGTGGGATTTCAGATTCTTTCCATACCCTAGGAATTGTTCACAGAAATCAGTTAAATGGAATTGTTCACAGAAATCAGTTAAAAACATTACAGGATAAGAATCAGAAAGGCCAATGACTACTCTGTTGGGCATCAGAAATCACAGCTTATGGAAAAGGACTTGAGGCCTAGACTGAATCCAGAACCAGACCAGGAAATATAGACAGCCCACACCAAGACAAAGCCAAAAGACACAGGAGTGTCCCAAATGGGGCCCCAGTCAAGGCTGGAACTGACATGGGACAGGGAAGGTAGGATGGTCAGCCATATAAATTTTGGAATCCTCCTGGCTATGATTTAAGGTAGCCAGATGGTGACTTAAAGTCCAAGAACCAGATGAAGAGGCAGGACCAGTGGCACAATCTAGAAACCAGGTGTCTTCCAACACTTCTAATCCTGCTTGTTTGCTACCTTATCAGGAATCCTGCAGGGCCACTACCAGAAGCCACTGTCAGCTTGTTTGCTTGTAGTTGTAGCAGGATTCATGGACAAAGGCCTGGGGAACCTGCAGAAGTGCTCTGCGCTGGTGTCCAAAAAGACTCTGTGCCCATTTCTGTTTGCTCCCAACAGTTAGATCAGAGCATAGGTGATCAGTAAAGAACCCCTGAAACTACTTCCATACCACGGGTACTTTCTTCTTTCTGCAGTAAAATTTATAGATATAAAACTTGGTCCCCACTCTCAGGATACTTAATTCTTGATGGAAAGATAAAATACTTTAAAAGGTAGCTAACAATTCAAGAATTAGGTAGCAGCTTAATTATTAAAGATATCCCAAGGCTGTTTATGATCCACTAACAACTAGGCAGTAGAGATAATGTTATGACTTTTGACAGGGTAAGGTATGATGATTTGGGGTCAAGGATAATTTCAGAGAGGCAATGGGAATGGAATGGTTTAAAAAAGGCTCAGAGATCTCCTCTGGACATATGGAGCATCCAGGGTATCATTAATAATTAGACCAGCCTAGTGAGACCAAAGAGTTCCTCTACGCACTATGTCTTAAACTTTTGGGGCATAACATAATAAAACCCCATATCCTGCCTATACCATCTCATCTCTTTTTCCAGTGGTAAAAGAACTCAGTGATATCAAATAATTGAAGAGGAACGAAGTAAGTATCAAAGTGGTAACACAGCAATTACAAGAAAAAGAAAGGATTAACAAAGGCAAAACCTAAGAATAATTCTACAATGATGCTAATGAGCATCAAGAAAGTCACAATTGAAAGCCTTGGGACTGATGAAGCTCTAAAAAGAAATTCTCATTCTGAAGTTGCAGGAATCCCTTCTCTCTATGTTGGACACTGCAGCATGGACACATGTGTGGCAGTTGGGCTTCACGATTATATACTAAACTAGGGTTCGTATAGTAGTGAAAATCTTTGGAATTAATCCCCATTTGCCATTATGAACTGAAGAAAGCACTTCTGTTTTTGCATTGAGAAGTCTTTTGAGGTCAACCAGTGGGCCTTGGAACACATTTTAAGAAACATTGCTGTAGGGCAGTAAATGAGAGTGAGTTGGAATAATCTGCAGCTCCTTTGTAGCCATACACAGCCTCATAATCTCAAGCTAGTCTCTATCTGATACCCCATATCAGCTAGCCAACCGATTTGGATTTTGTAAGTTTGAAAAGAATCATCATAATGGCCTGTGATTATGATGGGGGAGGTGTGCCCTTAGTCTCCTCGGGCTGTAATAACAAAATAATACCATAGACGGGGCAGCTAAAACAACAGACATTTATTTCTCACAGTTCTGGAGCTGAAAGTCAGAGATGAGAGTGTCAGTGTTGTTGGGTTTTGGTGAGGGTTCTCTTCCTGGCTTGCAGATGGCCATTTTCTTGCTGTGTCCTTTGATGTCTCTTCCTTTTCTTATAAGGGTGCTAATTCCATCATGGGGTCCCCATACTCATGATCTCATCTAAACCTAATTACCTCTCAAAGGCCTCATCTCCTAATACCATCACATTGGGGATAAAGGTTTCAACATATGAATTTGGGGGAAGGACACAAACATTCCAGTCCATAGCAGTCCTCTTCCTCCAGCACTGTGCCCCATCCCTAGCATCTTCTGTTTAACCTGTCACAAACTTACCAAATTGTAATGTATTGGTTTTCTTGTTTACATCTTCTTTATGATGCTATCATATAGCTCCTTTAAAGGCTGCAATTCACATGATACATATTAGGCACACTGGCAAGTCTGAAGTCTGGGATCCCTTAGAAATGTACACATTCCAAGTCCTTGTAATCTTAGGGAGCTTACCACTTTTAAAAAAAGACTAACTTCTATCACAATGTCCATAGTTTACAATGATGATCATAATTGGTAATGGGTCCAGAAATTTGACTTTAATTAATTGTATTCCTCTGTGAAACTAAAAAATTAAGGAAAATGTCAAGTTTGTCTCATTTTCCTCAAAAGAGGTGAAAGATGTGTAAGACCAGAAGAAAACTTAGTATTCAAGAATTCTTTGGCTTTATTTTTCAAACAACATCTATGTCTAGATAAGACATATTTACCAACCAGTCATCCAAAAAGTTGTCATCTCTGATAGGGAAGAACATAAGGCGCTCATTACTCTGAAATGTTAAGCATTATGCATCACATCATTCCTACTGATTCAAGGGCTAATTCTGGGAGTGTTGGCAGGAGGGCAAATTGATGTACCCAGATACTTGCTAAAAAGTACATTTAGTACATAACAACAGACCCCCAAAATACATGAAGCAAAAATCGACAGAAATGAAGGGAGAAACAGACAGTCTAATGATAATAATTGGGGACTTCAATACCCCATTTTCCATAATGGCTAGAATAACTAGACAGAAGATCAACAAGAAAATATAAGACATGAACAACACCATAAACTAATTAGACTTAACACACACATATATAATGTATATATATATATACATATACACACACACACACACGTATGTATATATACACATATACGTATATATGTAGATATACATCCTATATACATATATACATTCTAGATACATATATGTGTGTATATATATTATATATATATATAGTGTGTGTGTATATGTATATATACAACATATAATACATTGCCCAACAGCAGCAGAGTAGTGTGTACACATTCTTCTTAAGTGTACATGGAACATTGTCCAGGACAGACCATATGTTAGGCCATGAAATAAGTCTCAAATTTAAAAGGATTGAAATCATACAAAGTATGTTCTATGACCATAATGGAATGAAATTAGAAATCAGTAACAGAAGGAAGTTTGGGAAATTCACAACTTATGTAACGTAAACAACATGCTTCTAAATAACCAAAGAGTCAAAGAAGAAATCATAAGGTAAATTTGAAAAATTTAATACTTTGAGATTAATGAAAACAAAAATACAGCATACCAAAATTTATAAGATGCAATGAAAGCAGTACTTAGAGGAAAGTTTATAGTTATAAATGACTATATTAAAAAAGATCTCAAATTCAATAACCAATCAATCAAATCCTTATTAGCACCTATTCCATATTTGGGAAAATGCCCTTTATCTTCTTAGAGTAAACTTATGATTAAATTGATGCAACAATGGAAATATCATTCCTTTCAAATGGTAAGGCATAATAAATGTAATAAATCTATTTGTATAAATACTATAACAATGTAACAGAGGCTGGGATATAAAAAATGATTGCCCAGTAGATCACCATTTTAGCATAGTACTGACTTTGATATTTCCCCTTCCAGTCTTTTCCTCTGGGTTTACATCTGGGATGCAATACAACCAAGTTGCTAACAATATGTTGATTTGGGGTTGTGAAGACTTGGTCTCATTTCCTTCCACCTTTGCAACTTTGCACTCTATGTCTTTATTTTCTTGATTGATAAAAGCAGAAAATGGCACCTCTCTCAGTGAGCAGTTGTGAAGGATTAGGGAGATGTGTTTTTTAAAGTATCTCCAGGCACAGTACCTGGGATGGATTGGTAATTCCTCAGTAAATAGGAACTGGTTCACATTTTTTCTTACATAGCATCATTTATAGCACTTGTATAGTATTGTATCTTGGTTTTGCCACTTTACATTTTATCACAAGATTATTTTTCTTTGCAGCCTTCAGATTTAAGATGATTTATTTCTCATAGTCTTTGACTGACCATGATTTCATAACCTTTTCCTTTTGCCAGAAGACAGAGGACTGATTTATTATTTTACATAGAGCTAGACTTAAAAAGGAATAAACACTTCTCCAAATGTCTTCTCTGTGGTTTGTGGAAATTTTTTGTCCTCATTTTTGAAATGCTCCCTGCTTTGACCCAATTACATAGCTCTATTCACTTTCTCTGAAGGAAATGGTTTTATGCTGAAATTTTTCATTCTCGAGTGAAGCCACATTTCTTTGGATTTGTGATGCTCTTTTTTAAATTTTTCCTGATCTTTACTTGGTTAGGATAAAGAAAGGTTCTGCAGTAGTTCCTAACTGTATCAAGGTTTTGTTCATTTGTTTTCCTGGCTGGCAAAACTCTTGTTTTAGACCCTGGTTGCAGCCTGTGTGGGTGTAAAGAACTCTTGAGAGTGAATGCAAGAAGCCTTTGAGTTGACTGTGGCAGATGCTTTAAGAGCCTCTCAACAGTTAACACACACAAGCTACCAGTGTAGTTTCTACTAAAACAGAGATTTGGAGGGTCTAGTCTAGTGTATGAATTATCAGGAAGAAGTTGGAATTAGTGCGAGAGCTTTTAGGGAGTAGACTTAAGACCAGAGAAGCACGTTTGCTTCATCCAGCTTGGTGGAAAGCACAGGTGACTCAGAATCCAATTCTCTTGATCTTACTATACTGGAACATACATTTCCATGAACTAAAGGGCAGTTACACCTGGAACCTGCTCTATTCTCAGTGTAATGGAACTCATTACTCTATCTCAGTTGTTCTCAATGGGGGAGGGTGTGGATTTTTCCTCCCAGGGGACATTTGGCAATGTCTGCAGACAGTTTGAATTGTCACAACTTGGGACAGGCTGCTACTGTCCTCTAGTGAGGAGAAGCCAGGGATGCTATTAAACATCCCACAATGACAAGGATGGCCTCCTACAACAAAGAATGATCCAGCCCCAAATGTCAGTACTGCTGAGAGTGAGTAACCCTGATTTATCTGCTTGAAAGGTTGATGTCAGGTCCAGCTCGCTGTGGACTTTTCTTTTCAAGCAATCAATGCATTGCATTTCACAGAAATTAAGACAGTAATAAAAAGAGTAATTAATTGTCCAATATTTATAATCTCTTCACAGTAATTAAGACTTAGGAATCAAGTACTCTTAAATTCTTTGGTCAATTTGCAAATTAAACATTTATGGCATATGGTCTATGTGGAATTGCCTCAAACGCAACTATTTTTGTAGGTTATCTTTTCATCTCAAATATATCAGAAAGCAGGTTAGCTCAGCAGCTCATCAAGTCTTCTAAAGTATTAATGCAAAGCATTAGTAGTCACCAGCACCTATATCAATGTCATCATTTTTATTATCATGAACATTATCATTTTTTATATGCTTGTGATATGCCTGATACCATATCTTGCACCTCACATGCATTATTTCATTTATTCCTTGTGCTGACTGTATGGAGTACATACTACAGTGCTCATTTTGTTTATGGGAGAGTGAAAGCTAAGAGAGTTTATGCAACTTGACCAAGGTCACCCAGATCGTAAGTCACAGAGGTGGGGTGCAAACCATCATCTGTCACACTAAACAGCCAGTCCTTTTAATCACTATCACCCACTGCATTCTTCAAAAATGTTCTTCTAGTTATAGTCCTTGCAAATAATATTTCACCATGTTGGGTTAGAGCAAAGCAAGCAAAGGCTAAAGAGACTGCAGAAACTGTCACTGCCACAAAGAGGAACACTGAAGCACAATCCTGGCATGTTGGTTGATGTGTTCCTTTGTTTGCTCATTTGTTTATTCATTCACATATTCATTCTTTTAGTTAGTCAGCATTTACCAAACACAAAAGATGTACCAGGTGCTGAGTATAGCAGGCATTAGGGATTCAAATATGCCAGAGCATCTACCCTGTTAAATGGGCAAAACATTGTATGGAAGCACAAATAATTTTCTTTTTAAGGACGTTGAAAAAAGGAAGAGTTAATGCCCATAAATATCAGAGAAAGTGAGAGAGAAAGAGAGAAAAGGAAAGGAGGGGAAGGGAAAGGAGAGGAGAGGACAGGAGACAGAAAAACACCGATTATGGCAATGCTGGGGATGACGGGGTCTTTGCCTAGTGCTCACAAAACTGCAGCAGAGGAATACCAGACTGCTGCAGAGCCCACCTGCCTTTGCTCCGGAGATGAGCAAGGGCTTGCCAGGAGTCTGTGTCATTCATGGTGCAGCAGTGTCCGACCCATGAAGCCTTTTGTCTCATTCCCTCTCACGCTGCGTGCAGCCCACACAGAAAACTGGGGAAGTGAATTCCAGGCTGTCTAATCAGGGTTGGCTGCATCGTGACAATGCTGCTCGTTTTAACTCCCTGCACATGCTGTGGCATTTGAGAAGGAGAAGGAATCACGAGGAACAAATCAAGACTTGCAAATTTAACTTGTACTTCCTTGCCGCCGCTCCCTGCCTGTGAACTGATCCAGGCGTCTCCAAACTATGGCCCGCAGGCTGCATGCGGCCCCCTGAGGCCATTTATCCGGCCCCCAGCTGCACTTCAGGAAGGGGCACCTCTTTCATTGGTGGTCAGTGAGAGGAGCACAGTATGTGGCGTCCCTCCAATGGTCTGAGGGACAGGGAACTGGCCGCCTGTGTAAAAAGTTTGGGGATGCCTGTATCCATACCCTCTGGTTTAGGACTTTATGCAGATGGGGAGGGGGTGGCTGGTTTAATCCAAGGCAGGATCAGACAACTGGCTTCTTACTGAAGGAAATTTCTATTAAGCAGTCGACAGATTGCAGTCTCTCTCGTCCAGGCAGGTGGCACAAAGAACAATGCCTCTGTACTGCTAGATAAACAGCAGAAAACAAGTATGTCCTATTGCCAGAAAGTCATTGGATACCTTCTATAGGAAGGACAGTGGCACTTCCTTCCACCCCAAAAGATAGTGGCACTTCCTTCCATCTATCACAGATGTAATAGAATCCTTAACAAATAATACATATTTTACTGCCTAGCTCTTGCCCGATCCCCCAATTCTGGATACAAATGATAAAAATCATGACTGTGTTTTAGTTCCAGAGGCAATAATTAAATCCTGAAAACTACCCCAACAGGTTTATTAAATTCTGAGTGTTCAATCATCCATCTATTCAGACTGTTTTCATTGCCTGATCATTTTGTACATGGGCTTGTTGGAATTTACCTTGGCCAAATTAACCTTCTTCTTCATAATGCAAATTAACAGCATGAACTGGATTTATGTGGGAAGGATTAAAGTGCTGGGATAAATTCACTCATTTATGAAATGAACACCTATTCACTGACTGTTTCAGACACCACTACATTAGAAATAAGTGATACAAGACAACATCCCTCAAGGGACTCACAGTCTAGTTGGGTGAGGATGTGAGAGGAGACATTAGCACATGATGGTTGCAGCAGGAATGAAGAAGAAATGACAAGGCACAGCCTTTGAATACAGGTGACAAAGACAGAATCTAGACAGGATGTTGGAAAACAGTTATTCCACTGAAGGAAATGTTGAAGAGGTGATTCAAGGATAGGTTTATACCCTGGCTTTGCTATTCCCTTGTTTTGTGATTTTATATAATTGATCTGCCTCAGTTTCTTCATCTGAAAAATAAGAAGAATACCTAACTCCCAGAGGCAATTCTGCTGTCTGCCCTGAGGAACATTTAGCAATGTTTGAAGATGTTTTTGACTGTCACACCTCAGAGTGGGTACTCTTGGCATTCAGGGGCTTGAGACCAGGGATGGTATTAAATACCCTACAACACACAGGACAGTCCCAACAACAGGTATCAATAGTTCCAAGGTTCAGAAGCACTGAATCACATAGTGTGTATATCTAAAGTTCTGTGTACCATGGGAGCTATTACTATTATTAACTACGAAATGTTACCATCGGAAGGAACTTAATTTAAGATCCCCCATCTATTAGTGATAGAAACTGAGTCCCAGGAGCAATGAAATCAAGGTCAGTACCAGTCTAAAATCCCAGTGTCCTATTTCCCAGTTTTGTGCTCCTACTTTATAGGAAAGACAAACAGTTTTCATTTGGAGTGTTGTGTCTGTTTCATTGGTACTGACTGTTGAGAAGGGTTGGGAGCCTGAATTCTGCAGGAAGAAGTGGGATGATCATAGCAGAGTGGGCTGTGGCTGTGTCAGGTGGCATGAACAGGCTTTCTGGAGTGCATTTGCTCACCTTACAGAAGCCATTGCACACTAGATGTGCTGGAAAGAGTGGGATACACCTGTGCTCAATGTGCAGCTCTGACACATAGTAATTCAGTGACCTTGGGCAACGTTCTGACCACTCTGAGCCATATCTATAAATAGGAATAATAATGCAAGTCTTGAGAGGGGACCATAAAGATAGTGAAATGACTCAGATAGAGCTTCTGGTACACAGCAGCATCCAGGAAGACTTCATTCCCTTTGCTGCCCTCACAGTCTGTCCATACCTTCTGCCCTCTGCCCCTTGCCTCCAAGGCTAGGAGTTGATTGGTTGTTTTTTTTTTTTTTTAAGTGAAATACTGTCTGAAAAGTAGGTCTGCACTTTTCCCCAGATAATATGAAGAAAGCTCACTGAAAATTAAAATCCATTAATTATCTTCTCTGTGACTAAAATGAGCTCATTGAAGCACTTGCAAACATCTGGGAGTATCTCTTTCTCAATCACCACCCACCTGGAATCCTTTGAGCTTGAGCCAGTTCATGAGATGATTTCTAACCTGCAACTGTCCTCTTTCTCCTGGAGGAGGCATTGCACTTCCAGTTTTCAAAATCTGCAGCAGCTCATGTTTCCAAGGCCTTTGTCTGAAGACAGCAAAATTACAAACATTTTGCTTTAGCATTTTCATTTTGTTTTAGGGACTTCAAGGAATTTTCCTCCTCTCACCCTAATTTGTCACTAGCAAGTGTATCTGGTTTGTAATTTCGGATTTTTCTCTAAAGAGAGTAAGTTTAAGAAATATTTGGAGAGTTGAGCTGCCATTGCCCTACTCTCAAGGAAAAGTCCAACAATGGACTTTTATATAGCACTTTCCTGAGCGTTTTGAATGGGCTTTATGGCCAGAAATAGGCATCTCGTATTTTTAGTAATCTTTCATAAATAGGCTATATACTATTGGAGTCTGGTCCAGAAAACAAAATGAGAGTCATGTCAATCTCAATGTCCAGAAGTGCCCTGGATGTCTTCTCTATGACACCCTGTTCTGGCTTATGCACCATTCACATTCAATTTCCAGCTACGATTACCTTACAGAAGTGTTTTCTCCCTCTGACATTACTTAATTTGATAATCAAGTTATGTCTACCTTGCAATAATAGGTAGGCAGTCACTAGTAAACACAGGTGCCAGAGAACACGGAAGCCTGGAGATTTTGTGAAATGGCTGCTTAGGGGGCATCACAGGCCAGGCAATGAGGAAACAGGTTTATTTGGAAGTTTTATAACATACGCAAAGCCACATCTTTTAACTAGGGGATAATAGCAGCAATAATATTAACAAATCCTTGCACTTGATTTTAAGAATTCCAAAGTACTTCCATGTCCATGCTCTCTTTCCAACCTCATAATAGTCCTGTGAAATAGTTAGGGCAGGAATTGATTTTGCAGTTCATTCTTACTGACTTCCAACTTCACAAAGGGTGGAAGACTGTGGGATGTATTGTCGTCTCCCTCCGGAGAAGGTTAATTTTAAGACTAATTATTAATTAAGCCTATTGAAGTCCATCTGTAGAAAATGGATGTAATCCCTTTTAATCAGAAATGTAGGATCACCATGTAGTCTGCAACAGGTGCCAAGAAAAGGGATTCGTTACAATCCATTGCATGGGCCAGAATTGATCAGATAATGCCCATGCTTATACCCAGAAGGACTTTTGTCACTGACATGGAAAGAAATTCAAGGTTAATCTACCCACCTCTATCTATAGATAATACATTTCAAAGGAAATGTATTATCTCAATTTCTACTTCTGTTTACTATTTTCTTATCTAATTTTAAAAAGTCATACTATAATCTTTATACACATACAAACATACCCCCCACAACACACACACACACACACACACACACACACACACACATACATATATGCACACACATGGTACAGGACAGATTTGATCCAGGATTTGGAAATTGGGTTGAAATGTCTGAATTCCAGAAAGACCAGGTGGCAAACAAATGGTTCTGGGGAAAACTTCACTTCAAGATGCCCCTAAACCATTATCCTAAAGGTCAGCTCTTCTGGAAAGCTCTCCATTTTCACTGACAGCTAAGAAATGGTGTCCCAGACTCCTTGCAGGGTCATATACAAAGTTTACTGCTTGTTATCCGTCAGGAGAGCGAGAGCCTGGGAGTCATTCTGAGCCAAATCCAATCCAATTATGGGCCAATTATAGACCTGCTTTCACTGCCAGGAGCAGGCCACCCCAGAAACCCAGCTGGTGTCAGAGCCCCTGGCTGGCAGGGATTCCCAGCACATAGGAAGAGCAGCTCATGCCCCAGATAAGACAGAACAGCCAATAATGATCTAGACCAGTACAGATGGCAAATGCAACTACATTAGAATGGTTCCCAATTCTCCTCACTACCCCCACTGTCATCCCTTCATAACTGAGTCCAGATTCAGTTTTCTCTCCTGTGTGGCACCCTTTCTTACTATGTGATCAAATTCTGTAATATCAAAAGGTGGTAGGCAAGACTTTGCTCCTGTACTCAGGTCCAACCTTCCATTACTGGCTGGATTCCTGCAGCCTATGCCATGGTTCTAACTTGGGTCACAGTGCCTGGATACCCACAGCACCACTGACAACCTCACTAAACATGTAGGAGTTAAAATGCCAAGAACTTGAGTTAGAAACTTAGGTTAAAAACAAAAAGCTATCTATATTAAAAATCAAAACAATTTTGGCTGGCACTTCCAACCTATGGAGTTCATTTCAGGTCCACATTCTAGCATCAAATAGTGTCATTATTCCTCCAGGCTGGCTTTGCATGGATGACCTACAAATTTGAGAAGCCAGCTTTTTCTTTTCTTTAACTGAGACTTGAGGACAGTGGGGACAGGGCAGCACCAAGGACAGCACCCTGTGGGTGTCTGCAAAGAAAACCCTTTCAGATTGGCCCAGAGCTGTGGTTCTCAAACTTTAGAATGAGTCAGAATCATCTAGATGACTTGCTGAAACTTAGATTGCTAGGCCAAAGCCCTAGGGTTTTAGATTCAGTAGTTCTGGGATGGGTTCCAGAGTTTGCATTTCTGACAAGTTCTTAGGGAATGCTGCTGCTGCTGTGGTGGATTGGGATCACACTGTTAGAACCAGTGACCTAGAGCCATCAATCAGGTTGTTTAGATCTTGACATTCAGAAATCCCGTAACTATCCCATCACCTGCTCCACAGTTTTCAGGCTAGTTTCCACAAGTACAGTGAGAAGCTTGTTCAGATTTCTTTGCTGAAATCCATATATATTATTTATCAATGAAGCAGTAATCACAAATGCTTGTAATAGTGCTTCCAATGGTCAGGTACTGTTGCAAGTGCTTAACTTTGTGAGACATCAATGAATTAGTACACATAAGAACTCCATTTTACAGGTGAGAAAACCGAGGCACAGAGACGTTACATGACTTTCCATCAGGTCACACAACTAGACAGTGGGGCAGCCAGAAGTCAAATCCAGGCTGCGTGACTTTTCATCATTACCCCAGCCTGACTATCCATGTGGCAGACAGGTCCATGGGGCTGAAATGAGCTGGGTAAATTATGAGGAACAATCCTAATGTAAAGGATAGGAAATTCTACATTAATTTATCTAACAGTCACTTAATCTCACTGAAACAATGTTAATTTCTGCAGCTAGTTTAAGTGCTGACACTGTTACAGTTCAAGGGTTGGCAAACCAGAGCCCACAGTCCAAATCCCAGCCCATCACCTGTTTTTTCTTAACTTTTTATTTTGAGATCATTCTAGATTTACATGTATTTGTAAGAAATAATTCTGAGAGATGCCTGGATGAAATGATTGGGAATAATGAAGTCATTTTCCCAAAATGAAAGTATTTCTAAATAAGGCCTTGCCATGGTTCAACTATATGCTGAGACACAAAACGCTGGGTTTGATAATTTTCATTCAAGTATGCTTTTGTGGATGTCCAGGTAGTGGAAGTAAAACACAAAAGAGTTTCTAAATTTGAACACTTTTCACGTCCAAGAAAAAAGACAGGACCAAAGGATCACAGCTACTTGGCAGACTGATATGTGGCTTTATTGTTTTATTTTATTTATTTTTTTAGAGACAGGGTCTCATTCTGTTCCCGACTGGAGTTCAGTAGTATGATCATGGCTCACTGCAGCCTTGACCACCTGGGTTCCAGCGATCCTCCCACCTCAGCTTCCCAAGTAGCTGGGACCACAGGTGCACACACCACCATGCTTGGCTTTTTTTTTTTTAATTTTTTTTATTGCATTTTAGGTTTTGGGGCACATGTGAAGAACATGCAGGATTGTTGCATAGGTACATACATGGCAATGTGGTTTGCTACCTTTCTCCCCGTCACCTATATCTGGCATTTCTCCCCATGTTATCCCTCCTCAACTCCCCACCCCCTGCTGTCCCTCCTGTTTCCCCCCCAGCAGACCCCAGTGTGTGAAGCTCCTCTCCCTGCATCCATGTGTTCTCATTGTTCAACACCTGCCTATGAGTGAGAACATGCGGTGTTTGATTTTCTGTTCTTGTGTCAGTTTGCTGAGAATGATGGTTTCCAGGTTCATCCATGTCCCTACAAAGGACAGGAGCTCATTGTTTTTTATGGCTGCATAGCATGAGATGGGGTTTCACTATGTTGTCCAGGCTAGTCTCAAACTCCTGAGTTTAAAGGATCCTCCTGCTTTAGCCTCCCAAAGTGCTAGAATGACAAGTGTGAGCCACTGCACCCAGCCTGATAGACAGCTTTATAGCTTCTCTCAAATACTATGACAGAAGAACTGAAGCTGGTTTCTGAGCAACTCAGTTGTACAGCCTTGGCCTTTCGGTGAGAACCATTATTTTTATTCTAATGATCTTAGTTACAAGTTACAGAGTCAGGCAGCAACAAGTGTTGGATACAGTTATATCTGTGGTCCTCAGCACTGATTGCACATTAGAATCACCTGGACTTGCTAGAGTGCCACTTGCTATCAGTTAATTGTTGGAGGGTGGCAGGATAGGCCTGGGAATTGGTATGTTTCACAGAATCTTCAGGTGATCCTGATCTGTGTCTTGGTCTGAGAAGGACTGAGAAGGTATTTCTTAGATCGTCCTTTGATGAACTAGACTGAAATCTTTCTTGCTTGGGAAAGTATTTCTTTGGTTGAATGGACAGGTTGCTGAAATGGAAGTATCCAATGGTGGAAAAGAGCCAAGCATTCTTGGAAAGTCATGCAGCAGAGATGTGCATTTATTTACAGAGTGACTCAGTGGTGAGCCATAGTCTCTATTTGGGATAGGACATAGAAAAGAGATACTAAGTTCAGAACTGTCATGTAAGTCCTAACAATAGCCATATCAAGCCTAGAAGGGGCTGAAGATACTGTAGCTCCCACTAATAAATGTGCTGTCTTGTCAGTGTTGTGACTTGTGTCTACCCAGCAATATGTGGAGTCATATTCTCACAGGTTAGGGGACCATCAATGTCACTTAGTCCAACTGAGACCCAGCCCAATGCAGAGATCACCCTATACTCACTGCTCTCCAGATATGTACCATACCCTGGAGAATCACATGGGTTTAACTGTGAACTCAGCAATTTTTAACCCCTATCTAATTCATCTCCCTCTAAAAACTGCCAGGGCCACTATTCCCTTCAGATAATCCCACTTGCACCCTTTGGGAATGACCCATTATAGGGAGAATCCAAGTAAGTCCCCATTCCATTGGAGTTTCTTTTAACAAGTTCTGTCTCTGCACGTATAAACATAAGTGGGTTATGTTTTTGGTATCACATGCTAAGGACTAATCACTGGGTGCTGAGCAGTTGCACTGTAAACTTTGGTTCAAGGTCAGTGAGCTGTGTTGGCCCACTCCCATAAAGCTGAATCCATAAGTTCTCAGGATGCCAGCTCCCTAGATTCTGGCTACTTCTCTTTCTTCCCCATTTCATAAATGCCCAAAGCAATATGGTCCTACCCTGTAGCTAGGATCAAGTTTTTGACATGTCACCCTAAACATGAACTTTTCATAATTCCCACCAATTCACCTATTCCTTGACACATAAAATACAAGAGCTGAACTTGGGCTAAGGCAGCGGTATTAGTTATCTTTGGCTGTGTAACTAATTATTCAAAACTTTAAAGAACAATAAATATTGTCTCACAGTTTCTGTGGATCAGTAATTTAGAGTGGCTTAGCTGGGTGGTTCTAGCCTAGGGTCCCTCATGAGGTTGTAGTGAGATGTTGACTAAGATGGAAGGATCTACTTCCAGGATGGCTCATTCACATCACTGGCTAATTGGTGATGACTGTTATCAGGAGGCCTTGGTGCCTTTCCATGTGGACCCACCCATTGGGATGCTTGAATCCCCTCACAACATGGCAGCCAACTCTCCCTGAAGTGAGTGATCCAAGAAAAAGTAGGGTAGAAGCAGCAAAGTCTTTTATGGCCTAGCCTTAGAATTCATACTTTGTCATTTTCATAACATGCTGCTGATTACACAAGTCAGCCCTATTCTGTGTTGAAGAGGACGACACGAGGATATGAATACCAGGATTCAAGGATCACTGGGAGCCATCTTGAAGGCTGCCTACCATAGCCACTTACCCCTTTCATTTTTCTGGACCTCAGGGTCCAGATTCTCAAACTCATGTAGCTGTGACATTTCAGTATTTGCTTTTCTTTCACCCCTCCTGATCCTCACCACCCAACAATTTCTTATATTTATTTAAAACACCAAACGTTTGTCTTTGGGGAGATTAGAAAGATTATTTCCAAATGTGAAGCCAGTTTCTCTGACGCTTCTAACAGAGAAAGCCTTTGTAAGCCAGACGGTGCACAAACACAGTGCATAGTGTGAGCACTGAGGAAAGTCTTTCTTAACTTCCATGAGTCATTAGTGGGGAGGGGTCCAAAAGGAGGGAGAGGAAGGCAGAACCTCTACAGGGAGGCAAATCCAGAAGAGAACTAAAAATCCATTGTTTGAGGGATACATCTTAGCCTTTGTACACTGTTCCCTCTCCTTAGCTTGCTCCCATATGCAGTGTTTTTCCTGCTCTCTCTTTTGACTTTTTTCTTTCTCTTTCTTTTTTTTTTTTTTTTGAGATGGAATCTGACTCTATTCCTCAGGCTGCAGGAGCTGTGGCACAATCTCGGCTCACTGCAACTGCCGCCTACCAGGTTCAAGTGGTTCTCATGCCTCAGGCTCCTGAGTAGCTGGGATTACAGGTATGCACCACCCAGCCCAGCTAATTTTTGTATTTTTAGTAGAGATGGGGTTTCACCATCTCTACTAAAAGGAGATCTCGAACTCCTGACCTCAGGTAATCTGCCTGCCTTGGATCCCAAAGTGCTGGGATTACAGGTGTGGCCACCGCTCCTGGCCTCTCTTTTGATTTCTGAGGGTCAAAACCAGAACAACAAGAAAAAAGCAGAGGATATCATGAAAAATCCAACCAACGGGAGGGAAAACTCTCCTCAGGAGTTAGAATTCCATTAATCTGAGATGAAACTGAATGAAGCCCAAGTAACTTCCTAAGAGAAGCACAGATTTTTTTTTTCTGTGAAAACTTACGTTTCTGAAAACACACACACACACACACACACACTCAGGCCAACATACACATTTTAAAGCACAAAACTCAAAATTGTGCTAACTATTATCAAGTTCTTTTCAGGATCCTCTTTGAAATAGCCATCTTCCATGAAAGGAAAGAAGAAGAAAGAAACCTCTTGTATATTCTCTATCCTTTTTCAATCAGTTCAAAAACGACAAGGCTTGTCATGTCTGATCAGCTTAACTAGTCAGGAAATGACAACTTTCTCCCTGCCTGACCTATTTTGTCTAATGGGGCTCACTCCTCTGCCCTCTGACAAGCTACCTTCTCTCCAGAGTTCCATTTATAGCAGGACTTTATTAATGGTTAAATCGTTAGGAACGGAACTGTCTCCCTCACAAGGTTTATTTTCCCTGTTCAATAAATTAAGCCAAGGGATCTGAGAGACTGCCCATTTCTGCTTTATTTGAGCTCAAATTCCTTACAGCCCACAAAATACTGCAAATTGACAGAAGAGAGCTCAGTATGAGTTCCCACTGCTTGCCCAACAGTATGTGGTCACTTGCAAGTTGTCTTGGATTTACTGCTCAAAGTAATGTTTGTGTAGCCTGTGGGAATTTTCCTCAGCCCTCGATGGAAGTTTGAGATCTGGAACTGAAATGCTTCAGTGAGGAGCCCCTGGGCCTTTGCTAATGGACAAGGGACTCCCTTCTCAATCCTCAGGCACAAGCCATTGGACAAGTGCTGTGATATTCTCATATGTTTGACCCCTCTCTTCACCTTGAAATAAGGTTTGCAAACTTCATTCATCCACTATGTATTTTTGTTGCTATCACACAGGTGACCTCGCTGAACAATTGGAGCATTAATGGCCACAGCTGTTAAAGTGACCTGTGCACTTCACTACTTAAAGCCTTTTCTCACTTGTTTTCAGTTGCCAGAGCCCCACAGTCAGTGGATCTTTCAAAAAGTACAAAATCAAACCCCACAAAATGGATTGGGTCACTGCCCTGCTGCACATCCTTCAGCAGCTCCCCTTGACCCTTAGGGCCTGTGTTAACTGTCTCAGACTCAGCAGGCCTTTTTCATCTTGCATTTCTGCCCGCGCAGGACATTCCTCGCTACAACCCTAGTGAACTTCTCCCAGTTGATGGTGGTGCCATGCTGATTCCAGGCCTTTACACATGCTCATGATATTCTTTTTTGATCTTTGTTTCCTCCTGTACTCATTAGCTGGCTAACTCCTACCCATTATTCAAGTCTCAGTTAAATACTATTTTTGAAAAACTTGTCTGTTGCCTCTTAAACTGGATAAAGCATCTATAGCAGGCATCCCCAAACTTTTTACACTTTTTACAAACTTTTTACCAGTTCACTGTCCCTCAGACCGTTGGAAGGCTGCCACATACTGTGCTCCTCTCACTCACCACCAATGAAAGAGGTGCCCCTTCCTGAAGTGCGGCGGGGGCGAGATAAATGGCCTCAGGGGGCCGCATGCAGCCCGCGGGTCCGTAGTTTGGGGACGCCTGATCTATAGCTTCCTGTGTTTGTCCCAGGATAGCAGCACTCATCACAATGGAGAACTGGATTGTCATTGTTTATTCTGTCTGATTTTCCTTCTAGATCTTAAGTTCCATGAAGGGGGATAACTTTTCTGATTTATCCACTAGTGTATTCACAGTGCCTAATACATTTTACAGTATATAACATAGCCCAAATAAAACTGGGAATTCTGCTTTTCACTTTTAAGAACATTTAAGCATCTTTAAGCACAGAGCTGTGTCCAAAAGAAACATACATTGTTTTCTAAAAATGGCACCTGTGTTAGTCTGTTCTCATGCTGCTAATAAAGACATACTTAAGACTAGGCAATTTATAAAGGAAAGAGGTTTAATTGACTCACAGTTCAGCATGGCTGTGGTGGCCTCAGGAAACTTTCAATTATGGTGGAAGGGCAAGCAAACACATCCTTCTCTACGTGATGCCGGAAGGAGAAGTGTCTAACCAAAGGAGAAAAAGTCCCTTATAAAACCATCAGATCTCGTGAGAACTCACTATCACGAGAACAGTTACCATGATTAAAATACCTCCCACCGGGTCTCTCCCACGACACAATCCCACGTGGGGATTATGGGAACTACAATTAAAGACGAGATTTGGGTGGGAACACAGCCAAACCATATCAGTCGTCAAAAGGAATGTAAATCTTCACCTAAGAAAGATTTACATTTTAAAAGAGTACAATGAACACTGGGTGATGGTTACACTGAGAGCCCAGACTTCTACGCAATGTATCCATGTAACAAAACTGCATTTGTACTCCTTAAATTTAAAATAAAAGAAAAAAGAAAAAAAAAGATTTACATTGTAAAACACACTGTAAAACTACCTAAAAATCTTCTCATTGGCCCAGGATTCCCTCATCCTGGAGACATTTTACCTCAAATCTCTCTTCTTTCTTTCCAAGAAATCCTATTTTCCACTGAGTCCCCAAGTCCCTTTTCCATGTAATTTAGACTCAATTCACTTTTTTCAGTTCTCGTCTCTACACATTTAGATCTCCCCAACCATCAGCACCACAAAGAGCTTGAAGCCAAAATGACAAAGATTGAATTTTGTTTGGAAGATAGAAGAGGAGGAAGGGATGTTTTAATTTATAAGCTTTTTGTGGATCTTTGTCCCTGAATAATACTAATAGTACATGCTGACTATGTCGGAGGTACTCTGTTAAATGCTTTACTATGTTATCCCACAACCACCCTGTGAATTTGACATCATTATTTCCCTATCCTTTGGAACACTGGGGCTTTCGTTGTTGGGTAAGTTGCCCAAGGTAGCATAGGAAGAAAGCAGGAAAGCTGGGTTTGAAGGCAGAGTGAGCTGTGAAAATGTCTCCACAGTAGGCACTCAGGAAACATTAGTTGACTGCTAAGACAGGGTCCCACCTGGGAACCAACTTGGAAACTGGCAAGGCAAAGAGTATAAAAGCAATTTCTCTGATGAATTGACTGCAAACACATGTCAAAGCTTTATTTTAAAGCTGCTTAAAGAGGCTTCAAAACTCCAGTTCTAAAACTTGGAGTAGGAAAACATGTGGTTAGATAACACTGTGAGACAAGGTACAAGTGATCAGTAAACTCTGTTACAAGCTGACTTTAGTGAGGCAGGTATATCAAATCTCTCAGAAGGGGCTCTTAATCTCATTAAAGTTGATTAGAAAATTACTAATATGTTTTATCAGCAATGCTTCCCAGAAGGGATCACTTAACACGCCACTGCACAAAGCTCTGTTCTAGCTCAGGTTTGCGATCATTGTCTTTCATCAGAAACAGCTCTCTTTAAACCTGCTCTTTTCCACCTCAGCACTATTGACAATTGGGCTAGATAACTCTGTCGTTGGGGCTTTTCCGAGCATTCTAGGATAGTTAGCAGCATCCCTGGCCTCTACCCACCAAATGCCAGTAGTACCCTCCCCTTCCCGATTGTAATAACCAAAAAATATCTTCACATGGTGCCAAATGCCCACTATGGGGCAGGGGGCAAAAATCATTCTCTCTCTCTATTAAATACTGCTTTAGAACCTTCATTTTCTTTCTTTTTTTTCATATTTATATTTTTAACCTTTATAATCATAATAAAAATGTGTTACAATTATGCAAAAATTGAAAACACGGAAAAATATACGGCAGAAAATAAAAATTAGCCACCTCCCAAGGACATAACTGTAAATTTAGTGTATTTCCATCAAGTGATTTTTCTCTCTTTACATAAAATAAAAGAATATATGCTTTTTTAACTTATTATATTGTTTTTTTTTCTTTTTTTTATTTATTGCATTTTAGGTTTGGGGGTACATGTGAAGAACATGCAAGATTGTTGCATAGGTACACACATGACAGTGTGGTTTGCTGCCTTCCTTCCCCTCACCTGTATCTGTCATTTCTCCCCATGCTATCTCTTCCCACCTCCCCACCTCCCCATCCCTCCCCCATTTCCCCCCAATGGCCCCCAGCGTGTAGTGCTCCCCTCCTTGTGTCCATGTGTTCTCATTGTTCAACACCTGCCTATGAGTGAGAACATGCGGTGTTTGATTTTCTGCTCTTGTGTCAGTTTGCTGAGAATGATGGTTTCCAGGTTCATCCATGTCCCTACAAAGGATGCAAACTCATCGTTTTTGGTGGCTGTGTAATATTCCATGGTGTATATGTATCACGTTTTCCCTATCCAGTCTATCATCGATGGGCATTTGGGTTGGTTCCAGGTCTTTGCTATTGTAAACAGTGCTGCAATGAACATTCGTGTGCATGTGTCCTTATAGTAGAATGATTTATAATCCTTTGGATATATACCCAGTAATGGGATTGCTGGGTCAAATGGGATTTCTATTTTTAGGTCATTGAGGAATCGCCACACTGTCTTCCACAATGGTTGAATTAATTTACATTCCCACCAACAGTGTAAAAGTCTTCCTATTTGTCCACATCCTCTCCAGCATCTGTTATCTCCAGAAGAACCTTCATTTTCAAGTGGTCCATGAACCAATAGCAACAGCATCCCCTGGGTAGTTACTAGATTTGTATGGTCTCAGGCCTCTCCCCAGACCTTCTGAGTCAGAATTTGCAGTTTAACAGGGTCCCCAGGAATTCATATGGATGTTGAAGACTGAGACGCCCTCCTAGGCTGTGGTTCTCAACCTTGTCTGCACATCAAGGCACCTGAGGAGCTTTACAAATTACTGATTGCACTTCCAGAGACTCTGATGTAATTGGTTTGGAATAGCCTGGGCTTTGGGATGGTTATAAAATCTCCCCCCACCCCAGCAGGTGATTTAATGTGTGGCCACATTTGAACTCTCATTCTAGGTGGTTTAACTGCCCCCCCCTCCATCAGCATGTATGCACGCGCACGCACACACACACACACACACACACACACACAGAGCAGAGTTACAACAGCCTATAAACAAGATCTCAAATCTCCAAATTGATGATGCTTTCTTCCTTTCCATAAACATCCTTCTTTTTTTGGCCTCTTATCACTTTTAAGATTATAAAATTAAGTCATTTGATGTTAGTGTCAAAAGGTAAGGTTTGGATACAAGTAGCTTTTAAAATAATGGTTGGAATGATTTAGAAGAAAAAATGAAGGCATTGATTTAAACTTCCCTGGATAGCTTTTTAAAGAAGAGCCATCAAAATCATCCCTCGAATTCTCCTTAATTAAAAAAAAAAGGTACTTGAAAAAAATAACAAACATTAAATAGCAAACTCTATCAAGAAAATTGTTTTGCATGAAATGCATAATTATATAAAGAGCCCATGTAAATTGGAAAGCAAAATGCTAGCACCTTAATAAACATAGGAAATGAACTCAATTCAGAAAAGTGAATGTATAATTACTAGAGAAGCCTAAGAAAATGTACAGCCTCAGTAGAAATCAAAGGAATGCTCAAGAAAACAGTTGCCGCTTTTCCTTTAAGAAAATCCACAAATACAAATAGGAAAGTGATCATGAAAAAGATACATACTCATTCTCAACAAATATTGAGTATCTTCTGTATAGCAGGCACACAGTAGCATGAATGATGAGTGCAGGGGGGGTGTTAATAAATGGAGAAATTCCCGGTCATTGTGGATTTATATCTCTTCCAACCTAGTTATGTCTTGATGAAAGTCCATTCTAAAGAAAATGTTCACATGGAAAAAGTTGTGTTCATTTATGGTAGCAAAGTTAAGAACCTAAGTGTCCAGTAATAGGATTTCAGTTAAGCAAACTCTGGTGCAGCCACCTGATGAAATACTATGGATACTATTTGTGATATAATGAATGATAAATAATTGATACAGTATAAAACTGGAAAAATGCTTCAGTGATTGAGTCAATTTTGAAAATGCTACAATGGTATGGTCCCCACACCCAACACACACAATATATATTTGTATATTTAAGGTTTCAAGGAACCCTTAAACTAAGAAAATGGTTTATCTTTGCTTAACCCCGTATTTCTCAATTTATCTGATGACTGATGCTTTTCTTTTTCCCTCTTTTCCCCTTCCTTTCTTTCAAAATGAAAACTTGTTTTATCATCTCTTGGAACTATTATTTCTCAAATGAACAAAACCTCGAGGATTTGCTGGCACATACAGTAGTATTTAAAAGCTATGTAAAAATAAAGGCCATACATGGGTATATACATGGTAAAAAATTCATCAAGTTCACTTCAGATTTGTGCATTTTACTCTATATAAAGTATTTTTAGAAACACTCCTAGATTCTGAGAAGGCAAGAAATATTTTTAAGTTGAATTTTGGTGTTCATTAGAACAAATGCATGAATATTTGATAAGTCAACTTTTAGGTACACTACAGATATATTTATGTGTATCAGTTGCTAATGTGTGCCTCTAATGTACTTCCAATATGTACTGATTACTTAATGATATGGTTTGGCTGTGTCCCTACCCAAATCTTGAATTGTAGCTCCCATAATTCCCATGTGTCATGGGAGGGACCCAGTGTGAGGTAATCAAAGCACAGGGGCAGGTCTTTCCCATGCTGTTCCCAGATAGTGAGTAAGTCTCATGAGATCTGATGATTTGATAAAGGGGAATTCCCTTGCACATGTCCTATCTTGCTTGCTTGATGCCATGTAAGATGTGATTTTGCTCTTCCTTTGCCTTCCACCATGATTTTGAGCCCTCCTCAGCCATGTGGAACTGTGAGTCCATTAAACCACTTTTTCTTTATAAATTACCCAGTCTTTAGTATGTCTTTATTAGCAGTGTGAGAACAGATTAATACACGTATGCTAATTTTTACAAGTTTTACAAAACAATTTAGTGTAGCAGAAAGAGCTCCAAACCTCATCCTGGATCAGCCAATAGCTAGCTGTGTGATCCTGGACAAGTGACTCAACCCCTCTGGATCTTAATTTCCTAATTTCAAAAATGAAGATCAATACCAAAATTCTAGTTCCATTCATCTTTGAATAAGTTTTACTATTTTAAAATATTATAGTTATATCTTTGCCTAATAATACGTCAAAAGCCATTTTTTATCTCACTACTCACTCTTTGGACCACTCATTACCATCATTGTGACTGTGAAAACAATCAATCATTCAGCTTTAAGGTGATTTCTATGACAGTGTGCTTTCCAGGAATGCATTAGGGGAAGAAGGCAGGGAGGCCTACATTTGTTTCACACATTCTGTTAGTTAAATGTCAAAAATTAGTTTTCTGTTTGGTTGCTCCAGAAACCCTGGCTGACACAGATCATTTCTGGACAGTTGTAGGAAGATTCTGTGTACTTCTGATACAATCAACATTGTCTCTAGGCTTTGAATGCCAAGGCATAAACAATGTAGAAAGATTTTTGTCATCTTTGGAAATGCTGAGAACCTCTTGGTTAAGACATCAGTCTCTGACTTATTTATCACTTTGTCTACATCTAGACTTTATTAAACTCTGCCTTAGTAGGGAAATCTTGGGTCAATATTTCTCCAATGACGTTGGTGGCCCCTTTAGAAACAGGGAGGACAATGAATGTTCTGAAGGATGAAGAGAAATTTCCCACAAAATTGAGCTGCCTATGGTGACTGGTCTTTGATAATGCTCCTTTATCCATCAAGATCTCACCAAACAAATGTTGTATCTCAGTTGCCAACCCCTAACTCTGACTTGATATCCAGTACAACAAACTCTCAATATAATAGGATTAATAAAAAATATTTTAATGAGATTTGACCTGGATATGCCATTTGCCTTTACTTTACGATCACTCAGATTCTCCAGGAACCGCACATAGCACTTCTTTAATCTGGATTTCAGTTGTAGGATTTGACCAAGACAAATGTTCTGGTCTTTGTGCCTTCCTCCTCTTCTCTGTTTTTATATAGTTATTGGTAGAAATATTTCAGTTTTCATGTTAACTACCAAAGGCTTAACGAGTTGCAAAGGAAAATTCGGTGGATGTTTCACAATTTAGAAAAAAATGTTTCTAAGTTTTACTTGGAGTTTTGTTTCTCTGACTTTACAAGTACCTGTTTGGGACAAAAGAAAGAGTTCTGGGTTTTGAGTTGTTTGGGTGCAATTCCAGGCTGATCACTTCTCTGACCTTGGGTGTGTGTTGTTCCTTACAAGCCTTAGTTGTAGCTTATACCACTTTCCTTAGGAGGTGCTCCTGATGAGTACAAAAGACAATGTGTGTGAATGTGCTCTGTAAACTCTAGGAGACTACAAATTCCAGGCTTTTGTTTTATTTCTGATGCCCTTTAAGTAACTCCAAAGTTTTAACCAGTTTGCTCTGGGTGCATAGTTGGCCATTGCATATGGAACCAGACCATGAGGCACTGCCTTCTCTCAAGTACCTTTGAGTGTCACTGTGTTTATGGCTACATAATTTAGCACCACGTAGGAGGAAGTAATCATTGCACTGCCCTGAGTGTCTGGTTAAAGGACCAAATGCAGACAAGTGTTGAGTGGACTCCATTTCCCACATGATGTATGTGGGGCCATGGCGACTATGAGTAACACAGCTATAAATGGGTCACAGCAAGGCATAAACATCACATGTCTGGACTTAGGGTGACACAAGAGAGATAGTTGGCGTACCATCCCCACACCAGCCAAGATATGCCCTTCCCAAATATAAACTAGAGGTTGTGCTTCCATGTCATTTTTGGTTTGGGTACAAAAGGTATGTGGGGTATCCAGAGAATAACTTTTCGGCTTGTTGCCTTACCTTCCCCATCGTTCTCACAAATGTCCCCTACAGGAGAACAGGGCACAGGAGAATAGCTGACAGCTGTTGTCTAGGCAGCAAAGCAGTGTGGCCCTGGAGACAGCCCAATACACTTGCATTCCAACACCCTGACAAACAAGTGTGCTTTACAGCATGGGCAATTTTAGCTCTGGATCCCTTCCCATTGTTTCTCATTTCTAAATTCGAGCCCTGACGAAGAGCAGGGAGCTCAGGTCTCTGGATTCCCAAATTTTTGTGTTCTTGTATCATGCCGGCATTCCCAGCACACGCTGAGTCTCCAAAAGCCAGGGATAGAGACTCTGGCCCTCTGGGACTTTGTACTCTGGGAAGCACTATATCTGACCTTATCCATCAGTGCAGTCCTGTTTCCAGGCTTGTTGGGCTCTCTTGAATTCTACCGGGACCCAGGAGTGTGGGAAGCTGAGGGACAGGGTGATCTGCAGGACACCTGCAATGGTTCCTCTGTTTCATCTGTCACCTCATGCCTGGCTCCTTCTGCAAAGAAGAATCAGGTTTATTTTATAGGCTGAACAAGGTAGCTGTGTAGTCAGTTGGTGGAGCGCCTGGCACCTAGTAGGTGCTCAAAATTGGCACTGCCACTGTCAGCTGTTTCTCCACTCCCACATGAACACAGGCTGATAGCACTGGCCCAGCTTCTCCCTCTTCACAGTTTTTTTTTCAGGCTTCCTTTGGCTCTCAGCTGCAGTAAGTAAAGAGAAAGAGCACAGTTCCCCTGGGGCTAGTGTTATATTAAGAATTCCATGTATTTGTTTTTCTAAATAATATGGTCATCTCACAGTGGTCATGGTGGTCTGGGAAAACTGGATCAAGATTTCCCTGTGTTTTAAAAAAATTTTTATTTTCATAGTTTTTGTGGTACAAGTGGTTTTTTGTTACATAAATGAATTATATAGTGATGAATTCTGACACCTGTCACCGGAATAGTGTACATTGTACCTAATACGTTGTTTTTATCCCTAGCCTCCCTCCCACCCTTCCCCTTCTTAGTCTCTAAAGTCCATTATATCACTCTGTATGCCTTTGCATACTCATAGTTTAGCTTCACTTACGAGAACATACCATTTTTGGTTTTCCACTCCTGTATTACTTCACTTAGAATATGGCCTTCAGCTCCATCCAAGTTGCTGCAGAACACATTATTTCATTCCTTTTTATGGATGGGTAGTATTTCATGGGGTATATATACCACATTGTCTTTATCAACCCATTAGTTCTCTATGTTTACAAAAGTGTCTCAAAGTCGGAGAGGCCTATAAACTGAACCCAGTCATGAAGGGCATCTTATGGCTTTCAAATACAAATGGCTCATCCTGTGTTTCTGAGTATAGCCATAATTTCACTTATCTATCTGGGACAGATAAAGCATTATCAGAGTCCATATTAAACCTGCCATATAAATGGTATCCATTTCTGGGTTGCAGATGGTGCTTCTCAGTCTGGACACATGTTGGAGAGAAATCCCACCTCATAAAACATGCTTCAGTGACAATTTCCTATGGGTCATTGCCCATTCCATGCTGTTCAGAGAAGCCCAAGGAATGCCTCGGCTTCAGGGGAAGCATGTCATGGGCCTCTCACTTAGAGAGACTGGCCATATGTCACCCAGCACACTGACCATAGCAGTAAAGTGGCTAGAACATACCCTTGCCATCATGAAGCTAGAGCTGGGACCTAGGGCAGAATTGCCAGCATAGTGGGGACATAGCACATCAAACCAACACTCCTGAATTTCTGCATCTATGGGTCTTCACTCATTACTGCTGCCCCACATTGAAGAATGTGGGTTTGGCTATAACTGCAACTCCAGTTCTTTTCTATCTTCATTTCCCCAGTAGTCCAACTCATCAATTGCTGGACCCCTGCTATGTGTCAGATGCCATGATAGGCAATGGGATGTAAAAATGAATAGGACATATTTATATACTTCATATTTATAACTAAAATAGTTAAACACATAGAATCAAAGAGTGAAGTGGTGCTTGCCGGGGGGCAGGAGGAAATGGGGAGTTACAAATCAATAGGCATAAAGTTTCAGTCAAGCAAGATGAGTAAGCTCTAGAGATCTGCTGTACAACATTGTATTTAAGGTCAACAATGATGTATTACACACTTAAAAATGTATTAAGAGAGTAGATCTCATATTTTGTTCTTTTAATAATAAGATAAAATGCTGGAGAAATACAAGAACCTATGCTGACTGCTGTCGATAGCATTTTCAGTTCTGCAATCATTAGTAACTTCCTACCTTTTCCTCTGGTTCACAAACCATCCTTCCTGTCAGTGGAGTGGAAAGAGCCCCAAAGTCAGGACAACCGTGTTAAATTCTCAGTTTTTCTATCTAGCAGCCATGAGACTTTGAGCTAGCTACTTTGTTTTTTGAACCTCCATGTATTTCATCTAATGGTGAGTACAACACAACCTGCATCACAGTAATGCTAGAAATGTTCAATGACACAATGGGCTTTGTGATCTCTAAAGAAATATACAAGAAAGAGATGCTTTCTTATAGACAGATCTCTGATGTAGACTTCTCAGGGCTCAGTGGCCAGAACTGGGTCCCATGGCTACCCCTAGCTATGAGAGACTGAGAAATGAAGTATAGTATTTGACTCACCAGCCTTTGTAGTAGAGAAAAACAAGGGTTATGGAGGGTGCTGAACCAGAGTTTCTACCCTAGCAAGGGGAATATCCTTGTCTATGGAGTTTTCTTTCTCCAGCCATTGACAATAAAAAAGATGAGCATTCAATTTTTAAGAAAAGATTTAGCCCATTCACATAAGGAAAACACCCTAGGAATGACACCAAAGGCTAATGAAAAATAAATGTGTAAATAGTATTCAAGAGTCCCTGCATTACAAGAGGTTTGAAAAGAAGTGGCAGCATATCAATTAGCTATTGCTGCATACCAAACCAGCCCCCAAATTCAATGTTTAAAACAAAATCATTTCTTATTCTAGCTCACATGTTTTGGGCTCTGCTGATATAGGTTGGGCTCAGCTGATCTTAGCTGACCTCACTGTTGTGTCTGCAGGTCATCTGGGGGCTCTACTCTGCATGGGGCCTAGTTAGGGTGCTTTAGCAGGGGTGACTGCTCCACATACTTCTTATCCTTCTTCTGGGATTAGAAGGCTATCCTGGGCATACCCTTGTTATGGCAATAGCAGAAATACAAGAGTAAGAAAAAACATGCGATACCTCTTGAGGCATAGGCTCAAAACTGGCACACCATCATTTCTGCCTCATTCTGTTGACCAAAGCAAGACATGTGGCCAAACTCAGGCATGAGGAATTATACCCCACCCACAGTGGTAGAAAACTGCAAAGTTACATGGCAGTAGGGAGAGGTGAAGAACTGGAGCCATGAATGCAAATTTGCCTCAGGCACCAATGGTCTTACAAGCCATAATCATAAGACTAACACTATAATCCTTCAGTAGAAGCTATCCTAATTTAATTTAGAATTACTTAAATCACTAGAGCCAAAGTTGATGGCCACAGCATCTACCCATAGGTCAGTTACATTCATGGAACTGAGAGATGAAGTTTTCAAGTGCCAATGGGGTCTTCAATTTTGACTTGTTCCTATCATATTGATTTATAATCTGTCCCTAACATATCTAATGAAAATTAAACAATGATGCACCTGGAGGACATTATGCAAAGTCAAATAAGCCAGACATAGAAAGACAAATATGGCATGATTTTACTTATACATAGAATCTAAAAACGTTGAACTCATAGAGGCAGAGAGTCAAATGGTAGTTGCCAGGGGCTTGGGGGGTGGTGTGGATGGGGAGATGATGGTTAAAGAATACAGAATTTCAGTTACACGAGAGGAATATGTTCTGGAGATATATTAGTCCATTCTCATGCTGCTATGAAGAAATGCCTGAGACTGGGTAATTTATAAAGGAAAGAGGTTTAGCTGACTCACAATTCTGCAGGGCTGGGGAGGCTTCAGGAAACTTACAATCATGGCAGAAGAGGAAGCAAACACATCCTTCTTCATGTGGCAGCAGCAAAAAGAAGTGCAGAGCAAAAGCGGGGGAAGCCATTATAAAACCATCAGATATCATGAGAATAGTATGGGGGGGGAACCGCCCCCATGCTTAAATTGTCTCCACTTAGTCCTACCCTTGACACGTGGGGATTATTACAATTCAAAATGAGATTTTGGGTGGGACACAGCCAAACCATATCATATCTGTTGTACAGCATCATGACTATAGTTAATAATGTATCCTTGAAAATTGCTAAGAGATCTTAAATGTTCTCACCACAAAAATAAGTATGTGAGGTGACAGATACGATAATTATGTTGACTTAATCATTTCACAGTATATGCATATATCAAAACATTGCATTGTGCACTATAAATATATACCTCCATTTTTGTCAATTATGCCTTAATGACATTGGAGAGAAAAAAACTCATGCTTCCTTTGTTTTTTCTTTTGCAGGCTTGATGTGAAGAATTAAAGAGGAAGAGAATGGATTCAAATGAATATAGCTCACTAAAATTTTATATATTTGTATGACGATTACGAACCTCCTGAATGCCTGAGATTCTAGCAGAAATGTCCTGTTTGTACATTTATATATCTTCCTTCTAGTTGGCTGTATTTCTTACTTTAGTTTATCTTCCTTTTGGCACCTCACAAAACAAATTAGCCCATAAATTCACCACCTGGAGGGTGTGGTTTTGAGGAGGGATATGATTTTATGGAGAGTGATATGGCAATGTGCCTAATGATTTTGATGAAAAGTTTCCAAGCTACTTCCTACAGTATTTTAGTCAATATTTGGAAAGTGTTTTAGTTCTTCACCTTTTAAATTATGTCAATAAACTTTTTATGCATTCAAATAAATATTTGAGTAAATGTAAAATGTGAATCTAGACTAAATTTTTATATTTCAGATAGCTACATATTCCCTAACCTGGAGAGAAATGAGATATGAGTCAGTCCAATCCCATATTGCCTAAGTGGGGGCCTTTCATTCTGAATTATTGACTACCATGGGTAAAACCGGCTGACTGATCACTCATATCAATTTAAATATCACCTGCGGAATTGGATATCATTGATACTCTTCCGCCAAGGATGAGGAGTTTTACAGTGAGTGCATTTTACATCTATAGAACCTTAGAAACTCCCCTCACCTGGATGGAATAGAGTTCATTATAAGTTAGAAACTCCCCTCACCCAGATGGAATAGAGTTCATTATAAGGCACAATAAAGTAAAGCTGAGCAAACAGAACAAGAGAGGAGAAGAGCCATCCAAAGATGAAACATGTCTCCTGCTGCTAAAATGGAAAGTCTCTATATCAACTGAATCAATGTCCAACACTATCATAGACCAAAAAGAATCACCTGTGCTCGTCTAGAGTCCTATGATCTTCTGAAATGCTCGGGCAACTTCACAGTGTGAAGATTTGAGGGACCAGGTTATCAAGATCAAACTGTTTGAAAAGCAAGCATGTCAACCACCTGGTATGCAGAGACCTCAACACCATTTCTCAGGCTGAATGACTTTGATCCTTGCTTCAGAGTCAACCATTGTAAAAAATCAGATGTACTTTGAAACATCCCAAGTATAAATTACTCTCCCGCTTTTCTGTTTCATAGAGATCGGTTTCCAAAAGCAGGACTACCATTGCCTACACATGTGACTGGCCACAGAGTCAGCAGTGCCTGATGAGTTAAGTTTTCCCGAAAAGGTGCCTGTCTGGTCATAGGTACTATGTGTTTCACCAGACTGTAGTTTATTTGGTCATCTACATCTAATATATACATTTGGCATGGGGATTATCAATCAAACCAAAATATACCAGCTGAAGAATCTGTCAGAAGACGAGGTAAACAGGTTCTAAATAGGTGTTAGGTTGCCTCAAGTTGTCTCACTCTATTCTGATTAGAGTAGTTGCGTAGGGTTACCAAATTTGTCTCAGTGCTCACTTTGTTTTAATGTAAATTATTTTCAGTTTCAAAATTAAGTTCTGGCATAATGTTATAAAAATTGTCTTCATATTTTAATGTAGTCTTCCAAGACAAATTTGCAGCACAATACATACCAGTCATTAGACAAAGTCTATGGATTTTTTTGAATTTTAAATTTAATGTGTAATGTATTTTGTTAAGGCTCAAATTCACTATGTATAGGATTTAGGAACTTCCACATTTTATCATTCATTGGATAGCACATAATGTAATATAATATAAGAAAAGACACAGTCTTTGCTTTCGATGAAGTTATAATTTTTAAAATTCACACATTTTATGCTAAATGGCTCCTTAAAAAACCTATATGTCTCACTGAAACAGCCTTATTTATCTTATAGATTTATAAACAACCAATCATTATGCAACTTTTCCATGAAAAAGAAAGTACAAACCGAGGAAGATTCATTAGGAGAGAGAAACAACTCTGGTGTGAGTAAGCATAAGGTACCATACTCAGTTTTTAGTGTGCATACTGTAAATCAGGCGTCCCCAAACTACGGCCCATAGGCCGCATGCGGCCCCCTGAGGCCATTTATCCAGCCCCCCGCCACATTTCAGGAAGGGGCACCTCTTTCATTGGTGGTCAGCGAGAGGAGCACAGTATGTGGCAGCCCTCCAACGGTCTGAGGGACAGTGAACTGGCCCCCTGTGTAAAAAGTTTGGGGACGCCTGCTGTAAATGGTGTGATAATCATATTGTACTACAAGCTGAGTATCTTTGAGTACAATACAACAGTAACTCCACCCACATTTTCTGGATGCCTACTATGTGTCAGGCTCTATGCTAAGTGCTGGGGTAACACAGAGCACATTCATCCAGGAAAATTACCTTGCTTATAACAACCCCTCATACGTCTGTCTTCCCCCTCCCCCATATATGGGATTTTCCTATACTGTGCTTGAAGCATAAGTGAAAGAAGGCCCCACTTAGTCCAGGACCTCACAGGACACTTGGAATGCTTCTCACTTTGGAGCAGAAGCCATTAGGAACACATAAGCCTCTCCAGAATTATCTCAAGCACTCATTTTGTATGACCTTTACATTTCAACAGCACAGACTGAAAGGTAATTAGCTTTGTTTCCAAGGTTACTTACTGAACAGCTGAATGACACAGTAGTACTCTAAGCTAGGCCGAGGGCATGGGAGATGATAATTACCCAAATGAATCCCTCATTTTTAACTAGAGCCGTTAGAGGATTTACAAAAAGCCTCACATTCTGATCAGGCCCATGTAAGGAACACTACTAATTTTAAGGTACCATCCTGTGAAATCCCCTCTCCTACATTCTTGAGCTGACCTAGAATTAGGGTTCCCCCTTTGGCAATGAGAACAGGGCTCAGTTGGATTCAAGGACTACGGGTTGATCAATTAAAATTAGTACCCTTTGAGAGCCTCGGCATTATCCCATTGCTTTGCAATCTAGCTTGAAATAGAAACTGCATTTAACTTGATAATTGATGCTGTCTTGGGATTTTAACCTGATGCTGAATGTATGCATCTGTGGCCCATCGCTAGCTCTTTGCCTCACATACCATTAATTAAATTTCTGTGCTTCTCCAAAGGAGAGGAGACATTATCATAATGTTCACATGCAATCATGTATTCATTCAACAAGCCATATAAAGAGCATTCACGAAGGGAGGAAGCAACCCACCAGGATGTTGTCAGGCTAAGAAAATACTTAGCGCTCATGTATTGAGTTCATTTTTTTTCTCTGTGCAAACGACCAAACTTGTTTAGATCCTACACTGAAGGCAAATCACACTGTCAAAGAAATATATATGCTGATTGTTAAAAGAGGGAATTCAGCCGTAAAATAAGATTGTAGCCTTAACAACATCATCACCTAAAGGTGTTCTTCAGAGAAAGAAAAACAACTTGAATTAAGCAATCATTTTCAGATTGTGGAATGCACTTGGCTTCACATCCTTCACCCCTGTGCTTGTTTATTAAAGGAGGAAAATCAATCCCTTAACATTTGACTTCTGAGCAAAACAATTCAGTGACACCACCGACTAGGAGAAACCATGCTATCAAATAACAAGGCTCTTTTTTATGACCAGCTCTTTCCCTGGTTCAGTGAGGATATATTAAGATGCAGATTCCAGAGGGAAGGAGGCTCTCCCCTTGGGCTTCAAATGTCTGCAGACTAGCTGCAAAGCCAAAGCAAGTCTGCACTCTCAAATTGAATTCTTTAAATCTGATTGTTAGTTGGGAGGGCCATGGTTAGAGGAGGTGTGCAGACAGGTTTTACCCCATTGTGGGGGTAGCTCATGGTTTCTAGACATACAGAGTAGGGGCCTAGACTTCTCTGGACACTGTTCACGCTGCTTAATATTGTTCATGCATCGATGGCGCACTAGACAAGACAGGATCCTGGGGGAATTTCTTTTCTGAAGTATTTGGAACACACCAACATCCAATCCACCCACACAAGCCATGCTGCATTATGGCTGATGGCAAGCTTTAGGAAAAAAACAAAAACAAAAACAAAAACACAAGAAAGGCTTTGCTCTTGATTTATGATTTTGTTTTGCTTTGTTTCATACTCTGTCTTCTGGCCCTGACAACACACAGATTCTTGATCTCAGGCAATCCTTACCCTCCTCAATCTGATGGAGGTGAACTTTCCTGCATTCAATGGGAGAAGAGGAGCATCAAAAGAAGCCAAAGGAGACATCTCTACTTCTAGAAGGCCAGACACCCATGAGGGCATGGGATTTCTGCTAAGTATTGCTTAGCATTTTAAAATCATCTGGTGGATCAAACTTTATTATAATTTTCTTAAAATGGCATGTTTCACTTATTTAAATTTGCAGATGAAGAAATAAGAGATAACATAGCTGCTTCCAGTGATAAAATAATAATAGTGCATGTACTAAGACTATATATATACATACATATATATACACATATATATTATTGCACTTTAGGTTCTGGGGTACATGTGCAGAACATGAAGAATTGTTGCATAGGTAACATACATGGTAATGTGGTTTGCTGCCTCCTCCATCCCTCCATCACCTATATCTGGCTTTTC
Source organism: Saimiri boliviensis (assembly GCF_048565385.1). Classification (NCBI taxonomy): domain Eukaryota; kingdom Metazoa; phylum Chordata; class Mammalia; order Primates; family Cebidae; genus Saimiri; species Saimiri boliviensis. The sequence continues at coordinate 18,532,904 of NC_133470.1, read as the reverse complement.
TCCCCATGTTATCCCTCCCCAACATTCCTACTCCCCACTGTCCCTCCACTACCCATCCCCAACAGACCCCAGTGTGTGATGCTCCCCTCCCTGTGTCCATGTGTTCTCATTGTTCAACACCCACCTATGAGTGAGAACATGTGGTGTTTGATTTTCTGTTCTTGTGTCAGTTTGCTGAGAATGATGGTTTCCAGGTTCATCCATGTCCCTACAAAGGACACAAACTCATCATTTTTTATGGCTGAATAGTATTCCATGGTGTATATGTGCCACATTTTCCTTGTCAAGTCTGTCATCGATGGGCATTTGGGTTGGTTCCAGGTCTTTGCTATTGTAAACAGTGCTGCTGTGAACATTCGTGTGCATGTGTCCTTATAATAGAACGATTTATAATCCTTTGGATATATACCCAGTAATGGGATTGCTGAGTCAAATGGAATTTCTCTTTCTAGGTCCTTGAGGAATTGCCATACTGTCTTCCTCAATGGTTGAATTAATTAACACTCCCACCAACAGTGCAAAAGTGTTCCTATTTGTCCACATCCTCTCCAGCATCTGTTGTCCTCAGATTTTTTAATGATCACCATTCTAACTGGCATGAGATGGTATCTCAATGTGGTTTTGATTTGCATTTCTCTAATAATCAGTGATGATGAGCATTTTTTCATATGTTTGTTAGCCTCATACATGTCTTCTTTTGAAAAGTGTCTCTTCATATCCTTTGCCCACTTTTGAATGGGTTTGTTTTGTTTTTTTTTTTTTTTTTTTTTTTCTTGTAAATCTGTTTTGGTTCTTTGTAGATTCTGGATATTAGCCCTTTGTCAGATGGGTAGATTGCAAAAATTTTTTCCCATTCTGTTGGTTGCCGGTTCACTCTAATGATTGTTTCTTCTGCTGTACAGAAGCTCTGGAGTTTAATTAGATCCCATTTGTCGATTTTGGCTTTTGATGCCATTTTAGTCATGAAGTCCTTGCCTATGCCTATGTCCTGAATGGTTTTGCCTAGGTTTTCTTCTAGGGTTTTAATGGTGTTAGGTCTTATGTTTAAATCTTTAATCCATCTGGAGTTAATTTTAGTGTAAAGTGTCAAGAAGGGGTCCAGTTTTTGCTTTCTGCACATGGCTAGCCAGTTTTCCCAACACCATTTATTAAACAGGGAATCCTTTCCCCATTGCTTGTTTTTGTCAGGTTTGTCAATGATCAGATGATTGTAGATGTGTGGCATTGCCTCCAAGGCCTCTGTTCTGTTCCATTGGTATATATCTCTTTAATTTTTTTTTTTTTTGAGACAGAGTCTTTCTCTGTCACCCAGGCTCCCAGGCTAGAGTGCAGTGGTGTGATCTGGGCTCACTGAAACCTCTGCCTCCCAGGTTCAAGTGATTCTTGTGCCTCAGCCTCCTGAGCAGCTGGGAGTACAGGCACGTGCCAGCATGCCAGGCTAATTTTTGTATTTTTAGTAGACACAGGGTTTCCCCATGTTGGCCAAGCTGGTCTCAAACTCCTGACCTCAAGTGATCTGCCAGCTTAGACCTCCCAAAGTGTTGGGATTATAGGCGTGAGTCACTGTGCCTGGCCAAGACTCTAAATCTTGAAAAAACAAACAAACAAAACCCCCAAACTTCTTTTTCCCAAATTTTGAATTTAGTGCTAGGCATCATGATTGTGATAGTAATGGCCCAGTAGTGGGAGGGTGGGATCTCTATTTGGAATCCAGGCAAATCACACACACAGGGTAGGGAATTCAGAAGGAGGAATTAACCAGGAAAAATGACCCTTCAAGAGACACCACTGGTCTCCAAACTCTGTAGTTAGATCCTGGTCTACTTAAAGGAATCCAACCAATAGACTCAACATTTTGGTCCTACTTTGCTTATTACTTGCTTACTTCCCCAGATTTTCCCTGACATATTTTCTTTCCTAGCTTGGGAGGGGAGCCACCCTCTCTCTGTTGTGTGGCATTAATTTCCTCAGAGAGCATGCTTTCACCAGAGGATTTACCAATATCTGCCACCCTGGAATCACTGGTTCTATTTGACTCTGCATATAAACAATAATGTCTATTGCTGGCTAGAAAATAAACCATGGGAACTGGCATGTTTTTCAATGAGAGGTCATTGAGAACAGCACTGGCAATGGCCTGTTGCATCCCCCAGACCTTTCTTTTAGAGGCCGAACAGAGGCAATGATCTTTAACAGATGCACCATTAGGCAAGACCTACATCTGAAAGCTTTGTTGATTCAGACACTCAGTAATTAAGTTGTGGGCCAGTGAGCACATTATCTGCAATGAAACATGTCCCTGATCAGCGATTAGATGGGTAAACATGTGACCTCATTGTCTCCACTGAAGGATGATTATGTAACAGTCTCTGGTCCTCAAACATCATGGTTATTTGCCAACTTCTGATCCCAGTAAATAAGCTGAAATCACTTGCTATGGTCTGGAAATCAGATTTTTAAGACAACAGACTCTTCCTCGGGAGGCCTGATGCATTCTATCTGATTACAGATGTACTAGGAGCTTTACAGACACCCAAATACGAGGTGGATGGGTCACAGGGAGGCAAGGAGCTATGAAGAATGACTCAGGGGCAGCCTGGTGTCACAAGACTTTACCAAAACAGACATGTAAAAGAACATCTGTTTTTTAAACTTCAGAGCTTTCTTGCTGCCTAAGACATAGTAAAGAGGAAGACATGTAGGAGGGCAAGGGGGAAAAAGAGGGAGGGAGAGAAATAGGATGAGAAAAAGAGAGAAGGAGGAGAGAGGAAGGGAGAACGATTTAATCCTAAGCCCTTTGGTGGGTCACCAAAGGTTTGGTGGCTTCTTTGCAGTCTAGCAGAGTACAGGAAACCTATCTGCTTCATGCACAATCAAACACTCATCATCTATTTTCTTCTGATGTGTGAAGAGTATGTTTGGGAATTTCCAAGTATAGTGAGGACTAGAAGAGAAGGGTGACCCGAGACATCTAAATGTCACATAGTCTTGATGCACATGTGACCTGGAACTGCCCTGGGGTGACTTGGGCACCAACCTTTCCTTAATCCCCATTTGCTCTCCTTCCTTCAGTGATACTAGCATAGCCACAGTGCTCCCGCCTGCTTGCAGCTTCTTATGGGCCAGCGCTTGATCTCTCTCACTCAGACTGATCTGCATTTTAACCCTGGCTGCCATATTAGAAAGAGCAATAATCACTTTAAATGGCTGCATTCGTTTTCAAAACTAAACTCACAGCAAAATCAGTAGGCCATCAACCCTGATCCAGCACATGGCCAGGTGCCATTGGAGGAAAGGATACTGCACTTGTCTTTGCCCAGACACTTCCAAAATAGTCTACTGGAGTTTTGGTAAGTATTTCTGAGGGCTATATTGAGGACTATACTTGATGAGTATACAGAGGACTATTTTATTTTAAAAAATGACCAACAATTATTTAAAAATATATACTATATAGTTATTGAAGTCATAATTCAAATCATTTTGACTTAATTTCAATATCTTCCATAATCCAAATCTGTCATCTAAATCAGAAGTTAAGGTTCAGGCCAAAGTCCAGGGTAGTAAGCACATCAATAAGCTTTTCTTTTCTTTTTGGCTCTGTTGTAGTTTGCTTTCCACAGCACCAGACTCCAAGACAAGGGTTCAAGTAAAGGCAGCTTGTTTGGGCAGGAAAGGAAAACACCAGTAGGGAACTGGGGAGGTGAGATGAAGCAGGGAAGACAACTGAAGAGAGGGGCTGTGAAGTCAGATGTGTCTATGGGTAACAGGCTTAATCTAACCAGGGAAGCTCTGGGAGACTGAATAGACCATATACCTCAGAGTGATCTCCGGTGAGGAGTGAGGAAGCTGAGGTGTTTATGTACCAACTTCCAACCTTCTTAGACTGAGGACTACCTGTTACACAGGGCAGGCAATGTGTGCTTTGCAGGACACAGAAAGCCCTTAACAAAGGAATGCAATGGTTGGCAGTTTGGAAACTGGGTCATGTGCACTGAAACGTAGTAGGCAGGAGGATATGGGTGAAGCACAGGGCCCATTACAGCTTCTGTGTATAAATGGCAAAATAAAATACTTATAGTAGATCACAGAACACATTTTCTACTGAAGATGTCACTGGCTAAGCATACATCATTATTTTAATTCAGGAAGTGAATCAACGTGAATTATCCCTGGTATTTTCCCACTAAAAATTGGTGAGAGGTCTAATACCTGCTGGAGAGGGAAGTGGCATACTTATTTTTTCCTACAAGGGTTCCCATTTTGGAAACAGTATTGATGATGAAAATAATTTAAAAAATAAAAATTCTACAGAACATCTTACGCCATATAATTCCACAAATATCTTTCCCCTCTTGGATATTTTCCAAACTACATTTTCATCATAACGATGTAGAGATAAAGACAGGGAGGCATATATTTATCTATCCATGTATTGGTATCCGTCTAATCTAATATCTCTGTATATAATAACATTACATGGTTGTATTACTAGCTCTTCATATACTATTATCATACAAGATCACTATTATTACGAAGGCTTGTTTTTTTTTTTTTTTTTTTTTTTTTTTAAAGATAGATATGTCCCTAAGAAAACAGTTGATCAGACCCAAATGTCTCTTTTTAAAAACAGCATGTTTTCATCTTTTAGAATGTTTTTGAAGCCTTCAGTAAAATATCCTCATGGTTAAACCCCATGGTTCAAAAGCATCCCAGACTTTCCCTCACTCTTATTTGTGTAAGTCATTGTAAAACTGTACACGACTTGGGGCTTAAGTATTAGTTCAATAAGAAAGCATCCTTGAATAAATTGATGAAAAGAGCAAAAGAGAAATAGGACTTGAACAGAACATGTAATCAATATCAATGATTTGGTCGCCTGCTAGGCTCTGCAGTGATAAGGGCAAATGAGGTAATAGCATCAAGAGAGAATTAGGAAATGAAACTATCAGCAATGGAAATGTGGTTGAATAGATTGTTATATGATGTCCTAGGAAGCCCTGGGCTTGAAGGGGAGTGAGCAAGTCTTTTCAGTTGAGCAGCTTCCACACCATGGTAGTTTGGGGGTGATGGGGACATAGAAAAGGTAGAAGGCAGTTTCACCACTGTAAAATGTAAAAAATATCTTAAAAGTGGCAGAAAGATCTAGGTGTCTCACAGTATGCATTCTCCACTTCTCCCTCCATAATAAAACCCCAGAATTTTAACTGACCTCTTACCAAAAGGAGCAACTCAACAGAAAGCCAATTCTCACACTCCCACCTGTAGGGTCAGATCAGCATGTTTTGGGTGGGGTGGGGGGGCAATCACCAAGTCTCCACAGAAGAAGAAGGCTTACATGCCAAAATAATTGGAGGTTTGTGATTTATAATCTGTCAAAATCTGGGGAAATATATATGGAAATGGATTCTGAGGGTGCTAGACCAAAAATAGGAAAACAAAACAAAACAAAACAAAACAAAACAAAACAAAAACAAAACAAACAAACAAAAAAAACCCAAACAACCCACAACCCTATATTGGGCTGAATTAATCAATGTGGGTCCACTTCCCAGATATTTTTCATCCCGTAGGTTAACTTGAAGCTGAAAGTAGTTCTAATAGTTTACTTGGTTGGTTGGCTAAAACCTGGAATTAGTTGTGGCTTATTATAAATAAAGTTGAGATCCAAGAAATTCAATTGCAAGAACTCTAAAGACTTAAGAACATAGTAATATTTGAGTTGATTCATTTCCACATTTACACTGATGATGTTATTTAAGAACCTCCAAAAGACAATTCCTTCCCTCATGGCCTTGAGGAATAAATTGGTGAGGGGAGTGCCTCTCCTCTGTCAACCAGAATTACTGAAAGGAGATAATATGTAGAAACAGGCTTCATGATGTCAATGTGTTAGGAGTATTTTGGCATGACCGAGACCAGGAAGCAGTACTTAATTTCAGAAGCAAGATGATCATGGTTCCTAGACTGAAAATTCTAAGAGTCTAAGCCATAGGGATCTGTGGCAGTAATAGATTGATCATGAGATCTCTGGGTATGAGGATCCTAGATTGTCTATTGAGGCCCTAATTTGTCATCTATAATACCACCACTACCATTCCAATCTGATGAACAGAGGATAGACATGTGCCAAAAAATAAAAATACCATGCTGGGACCTCTCACCTACTTTTAAAACCTGGCCCCTTAACTTTCAGACCAGGGCTCCTTGAGTGAAAGGGAAGCTGTGTGCTCCAAGAAATAACACTCCAAAGACTTCCTCAATTCTTTCTGGGTCTCCCTTCTAGCCCTCATCAGTTAGACTCCACGGCGAGACTCATTTTACCTTAGTAAATGTGCACTGGGAAAGGGAAAAATCTACATCTTTGGGGGATTACTGGACACTGGCTCTGAGATTCCTGAGGACCTAGAAAGTTACTGTGACCCATTAATCAGATGGACAGAAGATAAATGGAGTTTGGACAAGAGTCCACCTAATGGTAGAGCCTGTAGGACACTGAACCCATCTGAGGTTGTTTCCTCAGTTTCTAAATATTACTGAAACAATCTCAGAAACTGTTTATAGCAGATTGTATTTTCCAAAGATGGTGGCAATGATATCTACCATCCCAATGGTGTTCTAAATGTGACTTTGAGACTCCCTCAGAGACTTCCTCCCCTTGGTCTAAATAGGGGAGTCTATTCCTCCATCCCCTTGAATCTGAGAGGGCCCTGTGATTGCTTTGATCAATAGAACAGGATAGAAATGACACTGTGTTAGTTCCACATGTAACCCTTAACTGGCCTTGTAGTTCCTGTTTCCTGACTCTTTAAAAACCACCACCCTATAAGAAGAGAAACTGCTCTGAGACCACCATGCTGTGGGAAACCCAAGTCTCGAGGAGAAGCTCTAGAATATAAGATGTCATACGACAGAGGGGCAACTCTTATTTGACTAATTGGTTTGACAATGAGGATGGGCTTTCCCATATAGATTGCGGTATATGGCAGGCATCTTGAATGAGCTAAAGCTGCACTTACAAGCTATTGATGAAAATAGAATTAAAGCATATGTTGAAATGAAAGTACTTTAGAAATAACATTGTAGTGAAGGATACCTAATGAAAAAACATGTGCTAATTTTTCTAAGTACATTAGGCTAAACAAGATGCCTGTTGAGAGACCAAGCATGGTGGCTCATGCCTGTAATCCCAGTAGTTTGGGAGGCCAAGGCAGGAGGATTGCTTGAGGCCAGAAGCTCGAAACCAGCCTGGTCAACCTAGTGAGGCCCTGTCTCTACAAAACAAAACAAAACAAAACAAAAAACAAAAAAATGGTGTCTGTTGGAGAAAGAAGAACAAGTAAAATTAGTGGTTTTATGTTAAGTAAATGTCTTTTTGGTGTGCTCAAGAAATGGAGAAACTAAATGATGCAAAGAATATCTCAAGTCATATAATTCTAGGTCTTCCTTTCAACAAAATTGAAAAACCTATAAGCTGGGAGCTGAAACATCATTAAAAATAATTTTTGGTTGATAGATCATTATGTAACGTTTAGCATATACTTAGCAATCATTCAACAAATTGAGTGACACTTGCATAGCAGAACTCCTCTTTTCATATGTATATGTATATACTTGTACAAGCAAGGTTTCTTGGTGCTTACATCTATAATAATGTGCTAGTAATATCAAAATAAAGCAATATCAAAGTCATATCACAAGAGTCTGGAAGCAGGAAGTGCCTAGCCAATTAAGGGTTATTCCTGGAAATGGCACAATAAAAATAGGAATAAATTGTTGAATTGTTGCTGAACCTTGCCTCATTCCAGCAATAAGTCCTGTTCATCCATGAATACATGAGCTAATTTTTTAAAATCAGCCCATCCATATTACTAAGAAATGTAATTTCAATTTGCTTTTTATGTTTAGCGATTACTTATCAACATTTACACTTGCACACTGTCTTTGACAATTGTGTGCAAATAATAACTGTAATGATAATTCAGAGGAATATTTTTAACACTTACAGATGAAATGTAAAATTCCAGTTAATATAATGGTAATTTTGTCAGATGATGGATATGTTAATTCTCTTGATTGTGACAATCATTTCACACTGTTTATCAAAACATGTACAACATATATATACAATTTTTGTTTGTCAACCATACCTCAATAAACCTGGAAACAAAAAAGAAAAATATTCCAGTTCATATTTATATATAAACACACACACTGAGAAGTATGATAGAGTACAAATAAAACTGTAAAAATTATATACTTATTAGCATAAAATTCTATGGAAATTCAAGTCCAACGAGAAAAAGATGTAAAGCTTTAATAGAAAAAGCTTGTTTTAGGCAGAGCGTGGTGACTCATGCCTCTAATCCCAGCACTTTGGGATGCTAAGGTGGGTGGATCACCTGAGGTCAGGAGTTTGAGACCAGTCTGGCCAACCATGGCCAACACGGTGAAACCCTGTCTCTACTAAAAATACAAAAATTAGCCAGGTGCAGTGGTGGGTGCCTATAATCCTAGCTACTTAGGAGACTGAGGCAGGAGAATCACTTGAACCTGGGAGGTGGACTTTGCAGCAAGCCGAGATCATGCCACTGCACTCCAACCTGGGTGACACAGTGAGACTCCGTCTCAAAAAAAAAAAAAAATAAAAATAAAAAAAGGCTTTTTTGGGTATGTTTTAAATTAATTAAATCATGATTTTTTTTTAATTGTCTAAAGAAAATGATGGAGAAAATGTTAATAATGCAGATCAAACTTAAAACCAGGTTCTAGCTATAGCCATTAAACTGTGGATAGCACAAAAATTTGAGGAAAAATTCTTTCAATATTTGAAAACTCTTCTGATTCTGTAAAGCAGTCACTTATATCACTGATGAACAAATGAAGTTCCATCATATATCTTCATTTCTTTACATTCATCTTACTTGTAAATGCAAACAAAATTATCAACCAATATCCTTGTCAGAACTATATTCATTAGTTAATATGAGTAACTTCCTGGTCAAACTGGGCAGTAGGCAAGCCTTCATTTGCTATCTGGTTTGTCAAATCATTGCTGAATTGCAACCATGGGTTGAGAGAAAAAAAAATTAACAGAAGTGATTTTTTTTTTTTTTTTTTTGAGATGGCGTCTCACTCTGTCGACAGGCTGGAGTACAGTGGTGCAATCTTGGCTGGCTACAACCTCTGCCTCCCGGGTTCAAGTGATTCTCCTGCCTCAGCCTCCTGAGTAGCTGGGACTACAGGTGCACACCACCACGCCCAGCTATTTTTTTGTATTTTTAGTAGAGATGGGGTTTCACCATGTTGGCCAGGATGGTCTTGATCTCTTCACCTCAAGTGATCCACCCACCTCGGCCTCCCAAAGTGCTGGGATTACAGGCATGAGCCAGCACGCCCAGCCCAGAAGTGATCTTTGACATTCACTTGTATCTATGGAATTTGTAATAAATAACATCATAAATGTTTTTATGATGTAATTTTTGCACTAAATATCCTTTACATTAGTAAAACTTATAATGAATATAATCTTTTCTTCTAGAGATCTGATCATTAAAAATTTACTAGCATATCACCACCGCCAGCCAAGATGGGGCTGAAGGTAACTGTAATGAAATCGGTGAAAAGAAACTAAGTCAGAATTAACTCGATCCGACTTTCAAGATGGCCGCCTAAGAACAGCTCAGGACTTCAGCTCCCAGTGAAAGTGCAGAGGGTGAGTGGACGCCGCATTTCCAGACGAACTCTTATTGCCCACAGACCAGGAGATACCCAGGCAGAGGGGTCGCCAGCGTCGCAGTCCCAGCCGGTGCGGCTGTTTTGGCCCCCGCGGGGCTGATTCCGCCCGCGCGGCTGCTGTGACCACTCCCTGTTGCTGCGGTTCTCCGTACAAAAGCCACTGGTCTGGGAGCCCTCTTAGCTGGCGAGCAGAGCCCTGAGACGGCAGAATAGCCCATTCATCTGAAATAGCGAGTCAGGCCAGGAGACTCCTAGGCAAAAAATCCGCCAGGAGCCGGCGCCGCGGTTCGAGCCGACTCCGTGAGTCGCAGCACGGTAGATCCGGGCGCCTTTTCAACAAGGGACCGGAACGCGGGGTCGTTCAACTTAAAAGAAAAGACTCTGAGTCAGGGAGCCAGGTGATCAGGCTCGGTTGGTCCCACCCCTCCACCCCCAACAACAACGAAAACAAAAACAGTAATTGGAAACCCTCTGGGTTGAGCCCTTCAAACCAAGCACAGCTGAACCGGGACGGTCCGGCTCCGTGGGGGAGGGGCTTCCGCCATTACTGAGACTCTCCACCGCTACGGAGGCAGGCTGCCTTGCCGAGGCAACCCGCCATTGCCGAGGCAATCTGCCACAACAGAGAGAGTCCGCCGTAACAGAGGCGGGGTCACCATTGCCCAGACAGTTCTAACTACGCCCATATAAAAAGGACTACAGGGAAGAGCTCAGGGCAGCTGGGCGGAGCCCACAGCAGCTCAGCAAAGCCCCTGCGGGCAGGCAGTGGCTAGGCGTGCTGCTAGCTGGGCGGGTCAGACCTGAAAGAAAAATAAAAAAAGGCAGTAGTGCAACGGAAACTCATAAAGCTCCAACTCCCTGGGACAGAGACAGACAACAGGTGGATAAACCCACAAAAATGGGTAGAAACCAGCGTAAAAAGGATGAAAACTCCCGAAACCAGAACACCTCTCCTCCTAAAAGGGATCACAACTCCTCACCAGCAAGGGAACCAGACCGGATGGAGAAGGAGGGTGATGAAATGACAGAATCAGACTTCAGAAGATGGGTAGTAAGAAACTACAATGAGCTAAAAGAACATGTTCTAACCCATCGCAAAGAAAATAGGAACCTTGAAAAAAGATTGGACGAACTGCTGACGAGAATGGACAGCATAGAGAGGAGAATAAGTGAATTGATGGAGCTGAAAAACGCAACACGAGAGCTTCGTGAAGCATGCACAAGCTTCAACAGCCGAATTGACCAAGCAGAAGAAAGGATATCAGAGGTCGAAGACCAACTCAATGAAATAAAAAGAGAAGGCAAGAACAGAGAAAAAAGCGCAAAAAGGAATGAACAAAATCTTCAAGAAATGTGGGACTATGTGAAAAGACCTAATCTACGTCTGATAGGTGTACCTGAATGTGATGAAGAGAATGAATCCAAGCTGGAAAATACTCTTCAGGATATTATCCAGGAAAACTTCCCCAACCTAGCAAGGCAGACCAATATTCAAATCCAGGAAATACAGAGAACACCACAGAGATATTCCTCAAGAAGAGCAACCCCAAGGCACATAATCGTCAGATTCACCAGGGTTGAAATGAAAGAGAAAATGCTAAGGGCAGCCAGAGAGAAAGGTCGGGTTACCCACAAAGGGAAGCCCATTAGACTCACAGCAGATCTCTCAGCAGAAACCCTACAAGCCAGAAGAGACTGGGGGCCAATATTCAACATTCTTAAAGAAAAGAACTTTCAACCCAGAATCTCCTATCCAGCCAAACTCAGCTTCATAAGTGAAGGAAAAATAAAATCCTTTGTGAACAAGCAAGCACTCAGAGATTTCATCACCACCAAACCTGCTCTACAAGAACTCCTGAAAGAGGCTCTACACACATAAAGGAAAAACCAGTACCAGCCACTCCAAAAACACACCAAATGGTAAAAAAGCAGCAACACAATCAAGAATCTGCATCAACTAACCAACAAAACAGCCAGGTAGCATCAAAATGACAGCATCAAATTCACACATAACAATACGATCCCTAAATGTCAATGGACTAAATGCCCCAATCAAAAGACACAGACTGGCAAATTGGATAAAAAGCCAAAACCCATCAGTGTGCTGTATCCAGGAAACCCATCTTACATGCAAGGATACACAAAGGCTCAAAATAAAGGGATGGAGGAAGATCTACCAAGCAAATGGAGAGCAAAAAAAGGCAGGAGTTGCAATTCTCATCTCTGATAAAATAGACTTTAAAGCAACAAAGATCAAAAGAGACAAAGAAGGACATTACATAATGGTAAAAGGATCACTGCAACAAGAAGAGCTAACGATCCTAAATATATATGCACCCAATACAGGAGCACCCAGATACATAAGGCAAGTTCTTAATGACTTACAAAGAGACTTAGACTCCCACACAATAATAGTGGGAGACTTTAACACCCCATTGTCAATATTAGACAGATCAACCAGACAGAAAATCAACAAGGATATCCAGGACCTGAACACAGACCTGGAACGAGCAAACCTAATAGACATTTACAGAACTCTCCACCCCAAATCCACAGAATATACATTCTTCTCAGCACCACATCACACCTACTCTAAAATTGACCACATAATTGGCAATAAATCACTCCTCAGCAAATGCAAAAGAACAGAAATCATAACAAACAGTCTCTCAGACCACAGTGCAATCGAGTTAGAACTCAGAATGCAGAAACTAACTCAGAACCGCACAGCTTCATGGAAACTGAACAACTTGCTCTTGAATGTTGACTGGATAAACAATGAAATGAAGGCAGAAATAAAGATGTTCTTCGAAACCAATGAGAACGAAGACACAACATACCAGAATCTCTGGGACACATTTAAAGCAGTCTCTAGAGGAAAATATATAGCAATGAGTGCCCACATGAGAAGAAAGGAGAGATCTAAAATTGACACCCTATCATCAAAATTGAAAGAGCTAGAGGAGCAAGATCAAAAAAACTCAAAACCTAGCAGAAGACAGGAAATAACTAAGATCAGAGCAGAACTGAAGGAAATAGAGACACAAAAAACTCTTCAAAAAATCAATAAATCCAGGAGCTGGTTTTTTGAAAAGATCAACAAAATAGACAGACCACTAGCCAGATTAATAAAAAAGAAAAGAGAGAATAACCAAATTGATGCAATAAAAAACGATAAAGGGGATATCACCACAGATTCCACAGAAATCCAAACCATCATCAGAGATTATTACAAACAACTCTATGCACATAAACTAGTAAACCTGGAAGAAATGGATAAATTCCTGGACACCTGCAACCTCCCAAGCCTAAACCTGGAAGAAGCCGAAACCCTGAATAGACCAATAACATGGTCTGAAGTCGAGGCAGCAATAAAGAGCCTACCACCCAAAAAAAGCCCAGGTCCAGATGGGTTCACAGCTGAATTCTACCAGACATACAAGGAGGAGCTGATACCATTCCTTCTGAAACTATTCCAGACAATCCAAAAAGAGGGAATCCTTCCCAAATCATTTTACGAGACAAACATCATCCTGATACCAAAACCCGGCAGAGACTCAACAAGAAAAGAAAATTTCAGGCCAATATCCATGATGAACATAGATGCAAAAATCTTCAATAAAATACTGGCAAACCGATTGCAACAGCATATCAAAAAGCTCATCCACCATGATCAAGTAGGATTCATCCCGGGGATGCAAGGCTGGTTCAACATACGGAAGTCCATAAACGTAATTCACCACATAAACAGAACCAAAGACAAAAACCACATGATTATCTCGATTGATGCAGAGAAGGCTTTTGACAAAATTCAACAACCCTTTATGCTAAAAACCCTCAATAATCTAGGTATTGACGGAACGTATCTCAAAACAATAAAAGCTATTTACGACAAACCAACAGCCAATATCATACTGAATGGGCAAAAACTGGAAGCATTCCCTTTGAAATCTGGCACTAGACAAGGATGCCCTCTCTCACCACTCCTATTCAATATAGTACTGGAAGTTCTAGCCAGAGCAATCAGGCAAGAAAAAGAAATAAAGGGTATCCAAATTGGAAAGGAGGAAATCAAATTGTCTCTATTTGCAGATGACATGATCGTATATCTGGAAGACCCCATCATCTCAGCCCAAAATCTCCTGAAACTGATAAACAACTTCAGCAAAGTCTCAGGATACAAAATCAACGTGCAAAAATCACAAGCATTCCTATACACCAGTAATAGACTTCAAGAGAGCCAAATCAAGAACGAACTGCCATTCACAATTGCTACAAAGAGAATAAAGTACCTAGGAATACAACTAACAAGGAACGTAAAGGACCTCTTCAAGGAGAACTACAAGCCATTGCTCAACGAAATAAGAGAGGATACAAACAGATGGAGAAACATTCCATGTTCATGGTTAGGAAGAATCAACATCGTGAAAATGGCCATACTGCCCAAAGTAATTTACAGATTCAATGCTATTCCCATCAAGCTACCAATGACCTTCTTCACAGAACTGGAAAAAAACACCTTAAACTTCATATGGAACCAAAAGAGAGCCCGCATAGCCAAGTCAATTCTAAGCAAAAAGAACAAAGCAGGAGGCATCACACTACCGGACTTCAAACTATACTACAAGGCTACAGTAATCAAAACAGCATGGTACTGGTACCAAAACAGAGATATAGACCAATGGAACAGAACAGAGGCCTCACAGGAAATACAACATACCCACAACCATCTGATCTTCGACAAACCTGACAAAAACAAGCAATGGGGAAAGGACTCCCTGTTTAATAAATGGTGTTGGGAAAACTGGCTAGCCATGTGCAGAAAGCAGAAACAGGACCCCTTCCTGACACCTTACACCAAAATTAACTCCAGATGGATTAAAGACTTAAACATCAGACCTAATACCATAAAAACCTTTGAAGAAAATCTAGGCAAAACCATTCAGGACATAGGTGTAGGCAAGGACTTCATGACCAAAACGCCAAAAGCAATGGCAACAAAAGCCAAAATAGACAAATGGGACCTAATCAAACTCCACAGCTTCTGCACGGCAAAAGAAACAGTCAGTAGAGTGAATCGGCAACCAACAGAATGGGAAAAAATTTTTGCAGTCTACCCATCTGACAAGGGGCTGATATCCAGAATTTACAAAGAACTAAAGCAGATCTACAAGAAAAAAACAAACAAGCCCATTCAAAAATGGGCAAAGGATATGAACAGATACTTTACAAAAGAAGACATACAGGAGGCCAACAAACATATGAAAAAATGCTCATCATCACTGGTCATCAGAGAAATGCAAATCAAAACCACATTGAGATACTGTCTCACACCAGTTAGAATGGCGATCATTAAAAAATCGGGAAACAACAGATGCTGGAGAGGATGTGGAGAAATAGGAACACTTTTACACTGTTGGTGGGAATGTAAATTAATTCAACCATTGTGGAAGACAGTGTGGCGATTCCTCAAGGACCTAAAAATAAAAATCCTATTTGACCCAGCAATCCCATTACTGGGTATATATCCAAAGGATTATAAATCATTCTACTACAAGGACACGTGCACACGAATGTTCATTGCAGCACTGTTTACAATAGCAAAGACCTGGAACCAACCCAAATGCCCAACGATGATAGACTGGATAGGGAAAATGTGGTACATATACACCATGGAATATTATGCAGCCATCAAAAACGATGAGTTCACGTCCTTTATAGGGACATGGATGAACCTGGAAACCATCATTCTCAGCAAACTGACACAAGAGCAGAAAATCAAACACCGTATATTCTCGCTCATAGGCGGGTGTTGAACAATGAGAACACATGGACACAGGGAGGGGAGCACTACACACTGGGGTCTGTTGGGGGGAAATGGGGGAGGGGCGGGGGGTGGGGAGGTGGGAAGAGATAGCATGGGGAGAAATGACAGATACAGGTGAGGGGACGGAAGGCAGCAAAGCACACTGCCATGTGTGTACCTATGCAACAATCTTGCATGTTCATCACATGTACCCCAAAACCTAAAATGCAATAAAAAAAAAAGAAAAAAAAAAAAAAAAAAGAATTAACTCATCATCAGGAGTAGAAACTAGGACTTGTAGGCTCTACTTAGGTTTTCTTCCTTGCTGTGCCATGTAGATATTTTCACATTTTGAGTGATTTCTGTTTCATTTTCCTTTATGCCACTATTGTATATAACTGAGCTGGTGGTTGAGAAGGGATGGTGACAGAAATAGTATCCCTCAGACATCTTGGATGAGGAGCTACAAAAAGTAACTGATGAAATACTGGATTACTTTCTTTGGGAATAGGGTAGTTTGCATTATTTGAAGTGGGAACATTGCAGATATGAGAAGATAAGTCTTCTTGGATGTTGACCAGCCAAAGGGGTAGAGAGTTCAGTAAACCTTGCACCTTTTTCTGTGTCTGGGAATGATCCACAGTGTAAGTTTCAGAGGTGAGAAGAGTCCTGCCGCCTACTAGGGAAACTGAAATATGTGATTTTTCCCAACCTTGCGGGCCTGGATTTTTTTTTTCTTTGCATATTATATAAGCTGAGAAAAATTGCATCCTTTCACTCAGGATTTCACATCCGGAGACAGAAATAGGGAACAGTTCAGAATTCTTTGCAGCTTTATACACAGTAGCCAGCATCCAAAGGTGACAGAGCCAAGGGTAGCATCCATGGCTCAGAGGTGGCTTCTTTATAATAGACTCTTTCTATGATGTAATTTTGGCAGTAAATACAACTGCCTGGCTTCATTTCCTAATCTTCCTGTTAATTCTATGAGCTATTCGATAAATTGCCATACATTCATTTTCTCTCTAAGGTAAGTAGAGTTGGTTTCTGTTGTTGGAGCTAATAAAATATGGCCAGAAGGAAGTCTTTGAAAGCATCATGCTGTGATTTCAGAATGCAGGCATTTCCTAATGGGACCCCTGGCTAGCAGCTAGAAATATGATGCTGGGAAATTGAGAAGACCATAAAGGCTGGGACATGTCCAGCTGCTTCGCATAACATCCATGGGCAAGGAGGAATATAAATTGCCCCAAAGTTCCTACTGTTCTTGTAGGCTTATATTATAGGAGAAAATTATCTTGATGGTAAAATCTCTTTCCTGAATTCATGCATTTGCTTTCAAACTTTTTTTTTTTTGCAATAGTCATAGCTCTGTCATATTTTTAAAACATGGCTGGCCAGACACAATAATTTCTGACATCCATCAACATTTTCCTTTATAGTGTTTCAGAACCTTTTAGAAAACAACATTATCCAAATCACGCTAAATGTTCAAGGAGCAAATTGACCACCAAAACTTGCCAGGTCACTTATCTCTCAGCTTATGGTTTGTGTTTAACAATCAAAGTCAATGTCACTAAAATTGCTTATCAATGGGGTAATAGCTGAAAAATGCCTTGGCAGTTATATTCATTTTTTATTGCTACCTTAAAAATCACCACAAATTTGGGCAGTTTAAAACAAGACAAGTTTATCATCTCATAGTTCTGTAGGTGAGAAGTCCAGGTGGGCTCCACTGTTCTAGGCCTTACAAGGCTGAAATCAAGGTGGCAGCTGGTTTGAGCTCTTTTTGGGGCGCTCTGGGGAAAAAAAAAAAAACACTTCCAAGATCACTCAGGTTGTTGTTAGAACTCAGTTTTTTGCAGTTGTAGATTTTTTTTTTTTTTGTAGGTTTTTTCCCCCCGGGCTCTAATCTACTAACCTATCTCATGTCCTTGAAGCTGTCTGCATTCCTCATCATGTTGCCTCCTTCATCTTCATTCTGGTGATGGTGCACAGAGCCGTTTTCATGCTTCTAGTCTCTCTGACTTCCCCTTTTGTCACATTACATCTTTTCTACCCCCAGCCAGAGAAGGCTTTCTGCTTTTAAGGACTCATGTGATTAGATTG
Organism: Saimiri boliviensis; assembly: GCF_048565385.1. Taxonomy (NCBI): domain Eukaryota; kingdom Metazoa; phylum Chordata; class Mammalia; order Primates; family Cebidae; genus Saimiri; species Saimiri boliviensis. The sequence continues at coordinate 18,515,251 of NC_133470.1, read as the reverse complement.
CTACCCCATCCCGACCCCAGATAATCTAGGTTAATCTCTCTATTTTAAGGCTCATAGCCTCACACAAATCCCCAAAGCCCCTTTTGACATGTAATGTAATGTATTCACAGGTTCTAGGGATTAGGGCATGGGCATCTTTGGGGAGACATTCTCCCTATCATAGCAATATCCTGTGATTTTTTAGCCAAAGATGCCCAAGGTAAGGTTTCCTACCACTTCTAATAATTTCAATTCAGATTCTCAGGACATTGTAGGGTGCTATGGACTGACTGTGCCCTTCCTCCAAATCCATGTATTGAAGCCCTAACCCCCAGTGTGATAGTGTTAGAACCTTCAGGAGGTAATTAAGTTTAGATGAGGTCATGAGGGTGGGGCACCCATGATGGGGTCAGAACCCCTCCAAGAAGAGGAAGAGACTCCTGAGTTTCCTCTCTCTGCCATGTGAGGATATAGCAAGAAGATAGCCATCTGCAAGCCAGGAAGTGGGCTCTCACCAGGAACTGAGTCTGCTGGCACCTTGATCTCACACTCCCAGCCTCCAGAACTTTGAAAAATAAATGTCTATTGTTTAAGCCACTTAGTCTATGGTATTTCGCTATAGTAGTCTGAGCTCACTAAGACATATGGGTAGCATTTTGTCTGCTGCATTGTGAAAGTAGAATCAATAAATTTTTCTTGCTTAGCTAAAAAATTGGGCATCTTTAATAAAGCTTATGAATGAAAGAGTAAAGCGTCTGCCTTCTAAACTGTGGCACTTTCTATCTCCCAGATGACCTGCAGCACAGTATCACCAGCGAAGGCAGCTGCAGCTGAGACTTCCATCCCCATTTGGAGATATTTGTCTCTGGATGGCTCTTCCCACATTCTCTATGGAAGTGCTTTGTACTTTGGAGGCTCTTTCCACTAGCTCTGAAGGGTTCGGCCTTCGATAGACATAAAAGGTGACCTCCCTCAGCCTTCAGCAGACCAAATGAGTGGAAGAGAAAGTCCTTAAGGCAGTGCTTCAACAACATAGTGCTTTGGAATCACCTGGGCATGTTTAAAAAGAACCCATGCGCAGAGGTTCTGGTTCAGTTGGTATAGAGTGGGGCCTGAGTATAGGTATTTAAAAAAAATACTCTCAATTCCCTTTACTCCATATCTACAGTAACTAGATTGAGCCAGGCCACTCTGAGGTATCCATTAACTCCACGGCTCCTTACAGCAGTGAAATGGATCTTTTACAACTTTGATTGGAAGAAACAATGCCAGTGTGTTAACAGGTTATTTCCAGAAGGTGGAAATGTGGGTGGTAGTTATTTTCTTCTTGGTACTTGTTTGTACTTTGAACATTTCCATAGAAACTCAAAACAAATATTCCGTAAAGAAACAGAGACAAAATATTGCCTTCTCAGAGGGGCTCTCGTCTCATTCTAAATTCCTATATTATTGTCTCTAACAGCATCTTATTTTCCTTTCTCAGTCTGTATCATATGCTGTACTGATTTCATTCATTTACCTGTTTATTGTCTCTCTCTCACTAGCTATAAGTTGATGAAAGCAGCTTCATACTTACTATGTTAATCACTGTATGCCCAGGTACCCAGCACTATGTCTGCCAGACAGTGAAGTTTTTATTTATCCAGGTGTCCTTCATTAACTGAACTCTCACTCCCTAACTGCTCATTATAACAACTTGCAAGTATTTTTATTCCAGACTTAATATTTGAAATAAAAATCTTCTATTGCAAATCAGCAAGTGAATGCCAGAAAATCTGTTTAAGTTGCCAGTGAACCCAGGTAAGAGGATGCAGATTGTGTTGCAGGCCCATCTCAGCTACTGCCTGATAGGGATACATGTTGTCTAGATGTACATCATCAACATCCAGATTAGCACTCCCAATTGTTAAGTGAAAATGTCTTCTCACAAAGTAGAACTGAACCAAGTGCAGTGGCTCACGCCTGCAATCCCAGCACTTTGGGAGGCCAAGGTGGATGGATCACTTGAGGCTGGGAGTTCAAGACCAGCCTGGGCAACTTGGTAAAACCCCGTCTCTACAAAAAATTAAAAAAAAAAAAATTCTGGGTGTGGTGGCATATGCCTGTAGTCCCAGCTACTTGAGAGGCTGAGGTGAGAGGATCACCTGAGTGTGGGAGGTGGAGGCTACAGTGAGCCGAGATTGCTCCATTGAACTCCAGTTCCAGTCTGGGCCACAGAGCAAGACCCTGTCTCAAAAAAAAAAATTAAGTAAAAAAAGTAAGTAGAACTCATTCAGCTTTATGGTCATCATCACTTAGGGGAAAGGGAAGAAGAGACGCCATGAATACTCAATGCAGAATTTTCAGAAGAAATTGTACATCATACCCACAAAAGCCATTGTTTTAGTAAGTGAGTATGATCATGACATCAAAGGAAAAACCACATTCCAAAAACACAATGATGAGCTGTGTCTTATGCTATCAGCAGTTGTATTACTTTAAGCAAAGAGAACATGAACAGATGTCCATTTTGAGAGCTTTTGTTCTCCTCATGCTGTTTCATCTATAGCTTCAGACAATGGTTCAGGGCCACACCACTTCCAGAGTCTTGCATGCCAATAAAGCTGCCTGTCAGTTCCTTGCATTTGGACTTGGAGGATGTGAGGCATCTACTGTTCCACTCATTCTTTTACTTACCCTCGAATTCCAACTGTGACTGAAGCTTCCACTGGTCACCAGACTCTGCTCAGGCAACAATCCTATTAGTCAATAACCATTATTTAAAAATTGCCATAGTATTTCATTTTATTCTTCTGAGGGTAATTTGCATTCATCTTTTGTAGTATCTTGAACATATTATTTCCACTATGGTTATATATGTTTTGTAATACTCACTGAATGTAGAAGAAAGATGAAATTCATATACTCGACAACAGTCCATCTCTCAGTGTCCTGAACTAGCAGGATCAGCAACAGCAGGAGTGTGTTAGAGATGCTAACTCTTGGTCCTTACTCCAGACCTGCTTTCTCTGAAACTCTGGGTCCCAGGATCTGTGCTTTAATAAACTCCTCAATTGATTCTGATGCATGCCAAAATTTGAAAAGCCCTGTTCCACCAGAATGGAGTACTGCACACAAATAATTAGGTATAGCAGTAGGTGTTTTAAATGTTTTCCATTATGTTTAAATCCTTGGTGGATGGTTATGTGTGGGTTTAAGAATATTTTAGTAATATTTGAGAAAATCTGTTGTGGCTTTTGGATGAGCTGAGAATACATTATTTTTGCCATTTAAAATAATAAAATACAAGCTTCCTCTATATGAAAATTTGCTATCCAACGTGTTTTCAGAAATGGATTAGATTCACATAGCATGAATGTTAAGAGATTAAAAGGCAGCAGTCAAAAAGTCCTTCACAGCATGAAGAGCCTGCTTGGTTGAAAAGCTGCCCCATCTTTTCCTCATGTGTAACTGCCTCCTGACAGAATGTGTGCATAGGCCAGATGGGAAAACCTATGCAGTGGTGATATGAAATACTTGGGAAAATTATGTATAAGGTTTTTTTTTAGGATTTTAAGAAAAAAGGATTGAAGGAAACACCAAGGGAAAACTCAAGGCTATATGGAATGTTAGCTCAAATTCTCACTCCAAAAGTATTATAGAGAAAATGGCAGTTTGAAAACAGAAATGGCGTGAGCCAGATTCTTCAATTAACCCATTTTCTTCAGGTCACCATCAACCACAACCAGTCAAGGACAGATCTAACAGAAAACTCTGTTCCTAGTGGAACACTGCTTGGCAACCTTCCAAGAACAGACACCATTAATCCAACAAGGCTACACTCAAGCCTTGCCATTTCTCAGAACAATCATGAAACAGTCCACTGATTACATAAAGTTCAAAAACAGTCAAACAGCATGGTGACCCAAGAAGAGAATTTGTTGTGGTGACAGGTGATCCGGAAAATCAGCTTTACCCTTCTCTTTCAATTATATGTAGTTCAAAACATACACATTTTTCTTAACTCTGGGAAAATCTCTGTAAAAGTAACTTACAAATGCTTATCCACTACAGGTAAGTTACATTTGGTCTGGAGCACTTACAAAAAGGACCTTAGATTTGTAACACTGAGCAGACCAACAACAGTATTGCTTTTAATTAGGCATTTATAAACCATGGTCAGGGCATTCAAACTTTGTTTACTCCGTGACCATCTTTATAGCCCTTAAATTATTTCAGAATTTGCTCAGCACATATTGAGTTACTGAAAGGAATCAATAGTAACTTTAAAGAAGAGATTGTATTGTTCAGTAAACTTTGATTGCATCAATAGCTGCAAGGAATGAGATGACATGAGGCAATACTCTTTGTCTATCTCTGCCTGAAGACTCTGTTCTAAAAATTCTGGAGGTAAGCTGAAATTAGTCCCATTGTAACAATTGAGGCCATATGTCTTGATATTGACAGCTTACTATACGTTCACTGGAAATGTGCAATAAAAGCAGATAATTTTACAAAATCACAAGTTAATACAGTATGTGAAACTATATTGTCTATAAAGCAACTTTTCATTTCTTGATACAGTATGTGGTCACTATTTTGTTTCATTTAAATCAATCTAACTCTATTCATAGGCACAGTATTTTCCTAGTGTACACCTACCTCTCAAGTTATTTCCCTTATTTGGAATATCATCCATTCTCTTCATGAAAACAGATACATTTTCTCTTTCAAATCTTTTAAAACCATTTTCTTTTTCTTAAAACCTTCCCACACTAAGCTCCCTGGCTGATCTTGTCAAAAAATACTTCTTTAGCATTCACCATGTGGTGGACACTGAGTTGGACTTCAGGATGGGCCAGAAAGCCCAAGAGTGGCTAAAGCAGGTGGCAATGGATAATCCAGCAAGCAAGAGCCACACAATGTAATGGGGCTCAGATCCAAGCAGCACAGGGGTTCTGGGAGCACTTGTAAAGGACAATTATTTCCATGAAGTCCAGGGAGATTTTTCCTGATAGCACAGATTCTTGCCAATATCCATTTTGAAGACAAGACACCAAGTAGCCCACATTCTAAAGCCAAGGAATTTTCATACGTTAGGGACAGCCACCTCAGGTCTTGCTGAAGAGCTTCAGCTCACACCCACCCTGTCCTCTAAGACTGCATAAGATGACCAAGAGTGGGAGACGTTGAAGGCCTTTTGGGCTAGTGCAGTGGTCAGAAGGAGTGGCTAGTTTCTCTCCTCTGTGTGTGTCAAAGCCAAGAGAATCACTTGTATACAAGTGTTGACGATAAAAATGAACTTACCTTTTATCTTCTGGTTGGATTTTGGTTTACTCATTGAACTTGTCAACTTGTCCCTAGCTTCCCTGAACAAGGGCAATGAGAACAGGCAAAAGGAGACATGGCTAAGCAAGGAGCTGGCAGCAGATACAGCTGTCTAGTCACTATTAGGAGGGAGGAAGATCTGAGAGCTTCCTGTGGATGGAGTGGGCACCAGGGAAAGTAAGTGGGCTTAAGCCATGTTGCTAGTAATACATTGCCTCCCCAAAGGGGTGCCCTGAAGAAAGAAGCTAAGGGGTAGACTGTCTGGTGGTGAGAGGTGGGAGTGAACATGGTCCAGGTGAAGACTAGTAGCCAAGAGCAGGAAAGAAGCACAGTGGAGAAGATCCACTCTGGTCCTCTGAAGGACCCACGTATGTGCTTCATGAGACTCAGGTATCAGAAGCCTCATGAAGTAGGGCATCTGTTGTTGGTCTGCCAGTGTTAGCAAGAGAAGCCGGGGAAATCTAGTAAGAGGAATGCCAACTTCATCACTAAAGAAAAGGGACATTTACTGTTTTCCTTCATTCTTTATCTGCCCTAACACATGGAGAAGTTAGTCCCTACAAAAGAGAGAAAGAGAATGTGTATAAAGAGCAGACCATGGGCCATCCTTCATTCCAAGCCTGCACTGGGGACAGAGGAATGAGTTTTAAATTGACCTTGAGACTGAAATTCTAGAATGAAGAGGGCTGAATATTTAAGCTGAGTGGAAATTATTCTGATAATCAAAAGCGATGAGTCAAGATGTTTTTAAGGATCTGCTGCCCAGTTGGGAAGACGGGGTAGGTAGCAATTGGACAAAACAAACAAAAACAAACTCCAACAAATTGAGACTCCTCAATAAACTAGTTCTGTCTACTTAAAGGGCAAGAGAAGGCTTCTCACTAGAAGTGGTACCTTGTAATAAATGTTAGTGCTGCTAATTGGTAATCTAGTTTTCATAGTCTTGGCACATGGAAATACTTTATGTTTCTGCCTCCTTGATGTTGGGTAGGGCCTTGGCCTTGTGACTATTCTGCAAGTGACATGTGTTGCTTCTAGGCCAGAACAATCACTGGTCAATATGAGACCCAGCTCTTCTTTTCCACCGTCACAGTGATTGTGGAAGCACGTGCTGATATGGAGGTGTAATCCTGAGCTATCCTGAGCGAGAAAGCTGCCCTGGAGAGTTTTCTAGGACTGCAAAGGACTCTGTGAGAAAGAGAAACAAACCCTCATTATTTTAAGCTACTGAGGTTGAGAATTGTTTTTTACTGTAACATGATCTAGCCTATCCTGGCTGATAAACAAGTTAACTGAGACCCAAAAGATGAATAGTAGTAGCCAGTGGAAGGATGAGGAGGGGAAGATGAGAAGAAGAAGGTGGGAAAAGTGTTGCAAGCAATACGTGTGAAGTCTAGGGGTTGAGGAAGAGAATAATACATTCTGTGATCTGAGTGAAGTATAGAAAGCTACAGGTGGTGGGGGTGGGTAGTTTCGAGAGATGATGCACCAGAAACACATGCTGAAGGGACTTGTTAGCCATATTTAAGAGTTCGGGGAACCTTTAGGTCATGATTTCTGTAAGGGCCAGGCTGCAATATATCCTTTCCAGTGAACCTACCATGAAGTTCAGTTGGGACAGCAGGCAGTAAATGCAGTAGATTGCTTCACTCCTAAGTTGAATATTAATATCATTTTTTCATGGGTGAAGTTTTACTCCCCTTACTAATATTTTTAGGGTCCAAGGAAGGTTATCAGAGACATTTGCAAATTGGACATTAATATGAAAAATACAGTAGCTGGCCTACTAATGGAGACTTCACGAACATTTATCAAATGAATGAGAGCATGAATAAAGAGAAGACTGTTTCAATACAGCCACTAAGCCGAATGCATCTCTTCGTTTCACAAATATAAGTGGGGAAATCTCCATTACTTTGGTTTTGACTAATTCCTCCAACACTGTGCTTATTAAGGCATGGCCCATATGTTATATACATGCTCTAATAGTTCATGCAGTTCATAAGAGATTAATAAAATATATCATATCAATGTCACCACAATTCTGCGTAATTCTATTGAATTGTTCCCCCTCACTAGAGTTGATATTCAGTTTCATCATATTCCATACTTTGCTGATCTTTATAGCCTGGTTTGTGAAATTACCTCATCCTCTAAACAAATGTTAATGAGCAATCTTTATCCTTTGAACTTCGAAGTACTGCTCAAACCCACAAAAGCTAAAAATAGAAAATTGGCCTTTTAAATACCATGAGCACCAGATGCAGGAAGAAAAAAAAATTAGGACTATGGCTGAGAAATTTTATATACACTTAAAAATAAAAACTGGAAAGGAGAAAATGTCAAAAGAGTGATTATTACACAAAGCTCCACTATGCAAGTTATTTCTGTGGCATCCTCTAAAGATCCTGACCCTGGAATCAATTTCTAAATCAATTAGAAACCAATCTCATCCACAGTGCAACCCATACATTCTCATCTAGAACCAGTAGGGTATCTTTCCATTGTTCTCCAATCATCCTCCCGTGGGTTATGTTTCTGGATGTGGAAAAGGGAAGAAGGGAACTGTCCCTTCTCATTTGCCTTCTTCCCAGGATATTTTTTAAAAGATGCATATTATCTCCATGGTTCAAAACAGGTAGCCATATCAATTCTTTGCTTTTTCCTTCTTCTTTAAAAAAATCTTTTTATTATGGAAAAATTTAAAACATGTACCAAATAGAGGATCATAATGATTCCCTACACACCCAACATTCAGTTTCATCATTACCAACTCATGGCCTATCTTGTTTCATCTATGTCCCCATTTAGACCTCCTTCCCATCAAGTTTTGAAGTAAACCTCACTTCATTTGTAAATATTTCAGAATGTAGAGGGCTCTTTTATTTGGGTAACAAATTAATCACTTTCCTCCCACTTCTCTCCAGAGAGTAACAACAGAAAGCTACCTAATGGTGCCAGGTAGGGAGTCTGCTCTTGGCAGGTGGCTCTTAGAGCACATATCTCCTTATGCTACCCACAAGTCTTATCTCAGGAATTCCACTTTTATTTTACAGGCAGGAAGAATGATGACCCACATGTATCACTCAGCCAGCTTCAGCCCTATTCTGGCCCATGGCAGAATCATCAGGGATTCAAATGCTTTTCATCAACTGTAAGCTTTTGCTTATTTTTCCTAGTTATATTTCTGTTACCAATTTCTCACTTAATCCATTAATCATACAGAGAATTTACTCTGTATGATTTCTGCCCTTCATTTATTGAGACTCATTTATGCACCAGCACATTGGTCTATTTTATTTAATGCTTCATGTGATTTCTGTAAATGTGTTCTATAAATGTCAGTTAGGTCATGCTAGTTAATAGTAGTATATTTGGCCGGGTGCAGTGGTTCACGCCTGTAATCCTAGCACGTTGGGAGGCTGAGGCTGGCGGATCACGAGGTGAGAAGATCGAGACCATCCTGGCCAACATGGAGAAATCCTGTCTCTACTAAAAAATACAAAAGAAAAAAAAATTAGCTGGGCATGGTGGCGCATGCCTGTAGACCCAGCTACTCAGGAGGCTGAGGCAGGAGAATTGCTTGAACCCAGGGGGCAGAGATTGCGGTGAGCCAAGATCATGCCACTGCACTTCAGCCTGGGCAACAGTGCGAGACTCTGTCTCAAAAAAAAAAAAAAGTGGTATATTTAAAATTTTTATATCTCTACTGACTTTTTTGTACTTGTTCTGTCAGTTAATGAGAGAAGTTTAAATTTGTCCAACTAAGATTGTGGATATAACTCTACTTTTAGTGCTGTCAAATTTTCCTTTATATTCCTTGAAGCTATGTTATTAGAGGTGCATTCACATTTAGAATACTTAGGCCTTCTTATTGAGTCGACCCTTTTATCCTTATAGATTGTCCTCTTTATCTCTCGCATCTTCCCTTAAAGTCTACTGTGTTTGGCATTGATACAGCCAGAGATTTTACCATTTCAGTGTATCTTCCCATCCTTTCATTTTAAACTTTTCTTTGCCTTTCTATTTAAAGTTTATCTTTCATAAACAGCACATAAGTAGATGTTGTTTTTTTCATCTAGTCTGCCTTTTGAATTTCATTGGAATGTCTGGTTTATTTAAATTTGATGTAATTATTATATAGCTGGGTTTAAATCTACCAAGCTGTCTCCATCCCCAGCCTCCCTCATTATCCCAGAACTCACCAAAAGGCCCCTTAGAGAAAACTGGTAGCGAAAACTGGCTATATTTTGGGGGCCCCTCTTGATACCAGTCAGTCATGCCAGCCCACACAGACCACACAATTAGAAGCTTCTCTGATTTCTTTTTATCACCACAATGTCTCTCTGCATAACACAAGCCTAATCTTTAGTCCTTGCCCACACTTTTCAAATACTTCCTGAGAGGAAGGAGGAAAGCAGTTACTGATTTCTGCTCACCTAGGAATAATTCTTTCCTCTGTGGAATTTTATTTAATAAAAAAAGAGCAGAACACAGAATACGTGAGTCACTGTTAAACAGTCTAAATTGCCATATATATTATACCTATATTCACAAATTCTTTAACATTTTGCCACATTTGCTTAATCTTTGCCCCTCCCCTCACCATACCACACCATCTCTCTCTCTCTCACACACACACGCGCGTGCACACACACACACATGTTTTGTTTTGTTTTTGCAGAAAACATCATGGCATATTATATCTCAATGCCTCAGCATGAATCTGTTAAAAACAGACATTCTCCTACATATGCATAAGATCATAGCCAAATCCAAGAAATTTAATGTTGCTACAATATTATCAAACATATATTTCCTATTCAAATTTCCCCAATTTTCAGCAAAATATCATTTAATTCTTTTTAAAATTTAGGATGAAATCTAGGATTACAAATTGCATATGACTGTCGTGGGGTTTTAGGGCTCTTTCAATTTAGAACAGTCTCTCCAGCTTTATTAGTCTTTCATGATCATTGACATTTTAGTTTTGTCTAATTATTCCTTCACTATTAGATTTAGGCTAAACTGTTTTGGTGCATGCATACTACTTAAGTGATACTCTGTTCTTCCCACTACATCATATCAGGAGGCACATGCTATCAGTTTGTCCCATTACTGGACATGCTAAGTTTGATCACTTGCTTAAGGTGAGGTCCACCAGATCTTTCCAGCGTAAGGTATCTTTTCCCCTTTGTAATTAATAAGTAACCTGTAGGGGTGATACTTTGAAATTGTGTGAATACCTTGCTCCCCAACAACCTCTTACTCATTGGTGTAATCATTGAGGATTTTTATCTGAATCAATGATTGTATTGTTGGGAAAAAGAAGATTTTCAAATTCTGTCATTCCTTCTACATGTCTAAGCTGACATTCTTTTGTAAAGAAGAGCTTTCCCTCTTTCCACTTTTATATAGTATTACTGAGAACTCATTGATTTCCTTTCACCAAAATCTATTACTATCATTAGTCATTATATTCAAAAATTGTCCTAAATTTGGACAGCAGGAGGCCCTTCCAGCAGACCTCGTGTCCTTTTGATGTATCCTCATTGTTCTTTGAGCACTTCTTTGCTTTCTAACTCACAGGATGCTCCAGGCCCACCTTGATCTTTCCTTGCTCCATCCCTAGAATGAGGCATTTCTTTTTAAGAAGTATGGTGGTCTCCATGGTTGTGTCCAGCAGCCAGTGATACAATGTGTCCATGCCCAGTGGCAGCACTAATAACGGCTATGTGGTTCCGGTGCCGAGGTGTGTTTGGGGCATTTTTTTTCGGGCTGCTTAGCCTCCCATGCCTTATTTTCTGGCTCTGCTGGGGATTTTATGAGCCAGCTGATATCATTTAATCATTCCTTGCACATTAGGTGACCCAAAGTGTCTGTTGCTTGCAGCCAAACACTCTGATTGAAAAGAGCACCAAATGATTCACATAATAAGCCTGAACTTCCTGTTCTTTGGGCGGCAGTAGATAATCCTGAGCCTGTGTAAAAGTGTGATGTGATAATGGCTCACAAGAGCAAACTTGATAAAAATTAATTTAATAGCACTTTTCAGTTCCATGGTACCTTAAGCATCATCTTTAATACCCTTGACATGTTTGAGAGATGTATTATTTTTCCCTCATTTGAAAGATGGGAATTTGAAATAAATGTTGTAAGAACATGTATTAGAACTGAATTGTTTGAAGATAAAAGATGCAGTGAAAACTGAAATTAAAAAAATAGAAAAATATACCAAAATATGGTGTTTTTTGGCAATCATTTCAATAACTTAAAGCAATAAGAGCATCCAAATGTGACTATCTAAAGCTAATTGTCCTTGACTGGTTATTTATCTGCAGAGAATTGTACACTGAATTCATGAAGATATGCCGGCAATAACTAAAAGGACTGTACTGAGAATACAGTAAGAAGAGTCTGGAGTAAAAAGAAATAGGATATAAATTACTGAGGTAGAGCATTAATTTTAAATGGCGGTGGTTTGTCACAGTTCATTGAATTGAAAATCTGATCCACATTAACTTCACTTTCTTTTTGTAAACTTGTAACTACTGTTGACATTTTCATATGCTTTGTTTTGGCTCAGTGATTCTCCATGAAGGTGAACTGCCTAAAGGTGGCATGTATTAGTGCACACAAATCCAAGTATTAACATTAGCTATTGTTCACTGCAAATAAATTACCCCACATCCCAGTGGCTTAAAACAACACTAATTGATTATCTCACAGTTTCTGTGAGCTGGAAATCTTGGCCTGCCTTAACTGTCCTCTGCTTTAAGGTCTCTCATGTTGTTTACAGAGGTAAGGATTCCTTGGTTTTGCCTTCTTTTATGAAACATTCTTACTTCCTTTTTCAGGTTGAATTTTCCAAAGATGGCCTTACAATAACTCATATCCCACAGGCTTGTGACTCACTTATAAACAATTGAATGTGGTGAAAGTGACGCTGAGTGACTTCTGAGGCTAGGTCAGGCCCTGCTATTGAGACACTTGCTTTTGGAGCCGTGGGCTGACATTATAAAAAGCATGACTACCTCGGGATGGCCATGCTGTGAGGAGGCCCACCACATTGAGAAGGCACCTTAAGTACTCCACTTGGCAACTTCAACTAAGGTCCCAGTGGAAAGCCAATAGACATGTCAGCACTAGACATGTCAGCAAAGAAGCCTCCAGATGCCTCCAATTTCCAGCCATCAAGCTACCACCAGCCATAGAGTTTTCTCAGCTGACGCCCCAGGCATTGTGGAACAGAGACAAGCAATTCCAGCTGTGTACTTCTAGCATGCCTGATCACAGAATCCACAATTAAGTGACTGTATTGAGATGTGAAGTTTTGAAGTAATCTTTCACACAGCAATAGTAACTGGAGTACTTCCCTCAACTGGAAGACTTCCCCCATCTCCCAATCCAGGGAGCTTTGAGAAATAAGGAGGCTCTTGACTTCTTAGGTGTAGTCTATAAAATTTATGGAGCATTACTTCTAAAATCTAGACAGGTAGATGGTCATTCAACCTTGTTTGGTGAACTACTTGGCAATTCTCAAAATCAGTAAAGCCAGCACAGTATATTAGTTATCTGCTCAAGTTATTGCTTGCTGAGTAACAAATTACCCCACATCTTAGTGGCTTTAAACAACACACATTTATTATCACACAGTTTCTATGGATCAGAAATCTATACATGGCTTAAATGGGTTCTCTGCTTAATGGTCTTTCATGAGGCTGCAATCAAGGTGTTGGCCCAGGGTCTGCCATGTCATCTGAATGTTTGACAGAGGAAGAACATATCTAAAGCTCACTATGTGGTTGTTGGCAGCATTTCCTTCCCTGCTGGCTGTTGGCTGAGGCTGCTCTTAGTTCTATGTCATGTGGACCTCTCCCACAAAGCTGCTTGCTTCATTAAAACATGCAAGCTGAAAGTCAATAAATAGAGGCTGCTAGCAAGACAGAGTTCACAATCATTTGTAAACTAATCATGACAGTGACATCTCTTCACGTTTGCCATATTTTATCAGTTAGAAGTAAATAACTAGGTCCACCTACACAAAAAGGGAGGGGACTGCCCAAGGGTGTGACCACCAAGAAGCAGGAATTATTGGTGGCATCTTAGAAGGCAGGCAGCCAACTACACCAAAGACATTGCTCTGATGGAGTGTCAGGGGCAGTTCAAAAATGGGCTACTCCTGGTGAGATGGAAAACAAATCTTGGGCTTACTGTGATTCAAGGTATCTCTAGATCATTCTTGCCTGACCTAAAAAGTGAGCACTTTGAAGAAATGGTGATTGCCAAATATTTTGAGGACATATATTTCTTAAACATACATTTTAATAAGCCAATCATCCCCCCAAAAGATACTAGGTTAAGGATTCGACTTTATCTAGCCCAGGATCATATGTGCAGGGAAGCATGGGGCAGGATAGAAGGATGTCCTGTTTTAGTTTTTGCTGTATGTAAATGTAAAACATGAAGTTTAAAAGTATTATCACTGACTTCCCACCATCTTTCCACTACCCTCTGCTGCATTAGAAATTTACACATTTTCCTGTTAACTAGCACTTACCAATAATGTCCCAATGGAGGGCTTTATACTTTATTGGGAGTTTTCTTTATTAGGTAAACTGCTTACTTTTACCCTCTGAAATATTCTACTTTCTTTTCCTAAGCCATGTTTTCCTTCTCTTATGATCCCATTTTTCTTTAAAGAGACAAACCCCACAGCTGTGAGTTATGAAAGATGACAGAAGAGAAAGAGGCTATGGCTTGCCTAAAGGGCCTCCAGAAATCTAGAGGCTGTCTCAGTCTACCACCAGCACATAGGGACTAGTAAAGTAATGCTGAAGTGACTGGTACTGGGGGCTGCAGTGACACACTGGAGAAGGGGTGAAGTGGAGGCCTGAGGGCAGGACCACCAAAACATCAGGAAGGCCTTAGGAGGAGTTCAGGAAGGGTCAGCTGCAAGACTTTTCACCTATCCAGTCACTATAGGTTAGAACACGAAGGCTCTGAACAGCCAACGAGAAGAGAATACAATCATCAAACATTGGAAAACAGGGGAAAGAGAGGTGTGAGGTAGTGTGAAAGTATTAATGTCCTCATTCCTTATAGCAGGGAGTCAATATTGTCTAAAACTGGAACGGGCAGTTAAATAATTTGAACTCCAACCACTTAATAATTTTTTTCTTTTTGAGATGGAATCTCGCTCTGTCACCCAGCCTGGAGTACAGTGGTGCAATCTCGGCTCACTGCAACCTCTGCCTCTCAGGTTCAAGCAATTCTCCTGCCTCAGCCTCCTGAGTAGCTGGAATTACAGGTGCATACCACCACACTCGGCTAATTGTTTGTATTTTTAGTAGAGACAGGGTTTCACTGTGTTAGCCAGGATGGTCTCTATCTCCTGACCTCGTGATCTGCCCACCTCAGCCTCCCAAAGTGCTGGGATTACAAGGCATGGGCCACCTTGCCTGGGCAATAATTTTTTAGAAGAATCTTTTAGAAAATAATATCTTATGAAGACATATTGATGAGGAATTCTTCTCTTTCACTTTCTTTTTTTTCCTGATATTAAAGTACAATTAAAGTAACATTGTAAATAAATAAGATTTAGCTATTTTATTCCTAATTTTAATTAAGAAATAGCATTTTCTTAAAAGTTTTCCTATCTTTTCTGTGTGTTTATCTACTTATCTTGTTGCATAAGTCTATGCACTTGTCTTGATCTCTCTTAATGTCAGTGATAACTGCTTCTGGATGGTATTTTATGGATGATTGTCAGCTTTCTTTGTACTTTTCTAAACTATTTGAATTTCTTAAATAAGCATGCACTATGCTGATAAGACTAATTTTTCTATAAAAAAGAAAACAAAAAAGAGAAGGAAAGATGAGAGAGGAAAGAAAGAAAAAAGATAGAGAAGAGAAGAAACAGGAAGAGACCAGAAGAGACGAGAAGAGAAGAGAAGAGAAAATCCTGGAAGCAAATATGCCAGGATATTAACAGTGCTTTGTTCTGGATGTGTAAATGTGGGCAATTTTTATTTTATCCTTTATAGTTTTGTGGGTGGATGTGTGTGTGTTTGTGTGTGTGTGTGTGTGTGTGTGTGTGTGTGCACACTTAATTTTCAAAAGCAGTTATCTCTGTGACAAAGGACATAGGAGTTTTTGGTCTTTTTGGAGCTTTTTCTCCTACAGGACAATTATGAAGAGTAGAACCACTATTAAGGGAGAGGTTGTTCAATATTTTTACATTGTAAAATGATACTTACAATGAAAAAGGTTGAGAATGAGTGTATGGCATAGCCTGTTTGAAACTACTCAAGCAAAATTCCCGAGGGAGTCTATAGGTAAGTTTTATAGGACAAGGGTGTAAATAATTGATTGCTAACATGTGTCACTTCTCATTGATGAATCACATGCTTGCTGAATACGCTTCCCTTGGAAAGCAGATGGCCACCTGGGGTGAGAGCCCTGGAAAGCTCCAAGGATATGAGCATATTGACTTAGAACCAGTCATACGCACACGCTCCTATTTACATGTGAAAATGCAGTGGCCTTAAGTTTTGCTTTTAGAGTCACCCTTTGAGGGTTATACCTACAAAACTTGAAGATGTTCAGATGTAAGCCTTGTGTAAATTTTAAATATTCTTCTTGTAAAAACCAAGTAAATGTCAACTGGGAAGTTTCTGGTATTGTAACATTTTCTTTGAAGAAATGTTAAGCTTATCATAAAAGGAATTCTTGTGAGAAGAGAAAACCCAAGTCTGTGCTATTTTTGGAAGACCACTGAGATCTGTGATAGGGCTTTTGTGTTAAATATATTTTAGAGCATGATGATCTTGATAAAGAACCCCTTATGCATATTTCCAGTTTAACACATTGCTTCCCTATGGAAGAGTAAATCAGTTAACAAATACATCAGCTGAATGAAACAAATAGAAAATTATTTTGTAAAATCTCAGCACCCAAATGAAAGAAACAGAAGATTCATGATAGCGTATCAAAGATGGTGGCTTAGCAATGATTTTCTCATAACCAAGATTAAAATGGTTTGAAATTTTAATATATTGCCAGGATATATTAAAAGGAGAGGCCACCAAGGAGCTGGGGTAAGTCTCACAAGCCATCATTGGTGCTATCCAATCAGAATGTTGGAGCTGGAAGAGCCTCTAGCTGGATACTAGAGGATGAGGAGTTGCTTCCAGATGCAAATGGAAGGGAGGACTTGAACAAGCTGTCATTTGGGCAAGGTCTTATGGGAAATCTTGAGTGATGAGTTTCCAAGTTGGGGAATAGCTCTTATTTCCTATTTGGTGGTGGAACCTTATTGGAACTACCCAGATATTTAGCAATTTTGAGAAATTTGGTCTCTGTGCTAAATGAATCAAAAGCTGGATGTAACACTCATTCGGACTCCTCTGGGAGCTGATTTCCTCCCTACTTTTGGGAGCTTGAAAAAAATCTGGCTCAGTATGTCTGAGTTAGCCCAAGGAACAGATGGGCTGATACCAGCTAGTGGGTCTGAAGACGTCTCCTTTCTAACAAGGCCATTCTTCCAACCAGGAAGCGTTCACTATGTTACATACTGGCATCAATGTTCTGTGGCCTCTGAACCCTAGAACTACAGTACACAGAGGATGATAGGGAGGTAAAGGGTGTGCTTTCTCTACTGGAATGCTGTCTACAGCCAGCAGTGGTATAATTCAAGTTTGCGGGAATTGCATTTGCTTCATCATTCATCTGCTTATTGAACCCTCAATAGATGCTATCTATTACATGCACCATGTGTCACTAGTGTGCTGACCTCTTTACACAATGGTCAGAATCTTGATTTTTCTGGAGGTTCATAATTTTGCTTATACAAGTATACAGTGATGTTCCATGTTCCCATCTAACATAGCTTGCTCAAATTTACAATCATACTAACGTTTCATCTGAGATGTAGTACAAATAAAGCTGGTTAATGATGACCATGAGCAGCCACAGGACCTGAGGCTTTCAGAGCTTTCTTTCTTCTTCTTTTTTTTTAATCAGCACATTCCCAGGGCTAGTTGCTCATAAATATGATCAGCTAAGTTTTCTAAAAGTGTAGTCAAAATAACTGTTCCTAAATCTCATAATTCTACACTGTAAACCTTTCTGTTTTGCTACAGTAATATCAAGGTAAGATTCTTTGTTATTATTTATTATATTTTAAATAGTGCTTGTCATTTTTCTATAATATAAAAATAATCCATGTCATTGTAAAGAATATATGTAAAAAAGCACAAAGAAAAACATATCCCTTGAATGTTCCCCCCAGATATAACCATTGTTTCATTTTAATGCATATCTTTTCAGTATTTTTCCCCCTAGTTTTTCTATGTGTGCAGATTTCACTAGAATAATATTGTAATTACTCTTTTGTAATGTGATTCTTTCACTGGACAATAATATATTATGAACAGTTTCTTTTGTCACTAAAAATTTCTCTAAAACTAATTTTAAAGGTTATCTAGTATTCTACTAATTGGATCTTTCTTGAATATCACATAATATTTGAAAAGATGTTTATAAATAATATTATACCATTGTATATAAATCTTAAATACCCATCTGATTATTTACTTAGATTAAATACCTAGATATAGAATTGTTGATTAATGAGTATGAGCAAGCCTGTGGTAGCCTTATTATTTCCCTGCATAGGTGCTTTTTGTTGTCTTCCTGGATAATTTTTTTCTTTATTTTAAAATTGAAAAACTTAAAAAGAGATTATGTCACAACATCGAATGTTCTGTATCACATTTTCCTAGAATGAAGTATAACCTTGCAATCAGCAAATTCATTCATTTCCAGGGGATTTCCTTATATAATACTGATAAAAATACCTTCTGTTATTAGTGGGCTGCTTCATTTCAGAGACATCAGTTATCTTTATCTTGGATCATTATCTGTCTTCCACATACATTCACTTTTTAAACATTGTCTTCACCTCTTAGCCTTAATTCTATATTTCTGTGATTATCCCAAGTATTTCTCTTATAGCCATAATTAGGATTTTAGGGGTCCATTTGTTCATTGCTGTTTCTACTTTAGGTATTACCATTGAAATGTTATCAGTTCGACCCTTAATGTTTCCTTTAAAGCTGCAATCTCTCATTTTATTCCATTCTGTTTCATCATCTCATCTTTAAGCTCTTATCTTATTAAACCCATGCTCTTGGTGTCTATATCCTGAAGCAATTGTGAGGAATTTCCTTCTATTATTTGTGTTATGTTTTCTACTAAGTGGAATTCTTGATTTAATTGCATGGAGTACATTGGATCAATTACCATGCTGGGAATAGGTTCTTATGGAGGCTATCCTTGAGATTCCTATTGTGTCCCTTAATTCAGCATATGACCTTTGAGTCATTATTTCTATCAGAGAACCAGTGAACCCTAATAGTCACTTTCCCCAATTCTCCCATTTCTTCCC
This sequence comes from Saimiri boliviensis, assembly GCF_048565385.1. Classification (NCBI taxonomy): domain Eukaryota; kingdom Metazoa; phylum Chordata; class Mammalia; order Primates; family Cebidae; genus Saimiri; species Saimiri boliviensis. The sequence continues at coordinate 18,496,515 of NC_133470.1, read as the reverse complement.
AGCATTCATTTCCACTCTACTCAGCTTCAGGCAAAAAAAAAAAAAAAAACAAAACAAAAAAAAACAAGGCAGGTCATTCTACTTTCTTCACATTTAGGGGTTATAGCAAAGAGTCCTAGGGTATGGCTAACACAACAGTATGGCATTTGAAGATTGGTGACCATCAGTTTTCAGCCACCAATGTTTTAAGTATAAAAATGTCAAAATATTTAATTTTAGGAAATAGAAATATATGTGTTTCTGTTGTTTTTCCAAGTGTATCCAACAGCAAAAAGTTTTGTAAAACACTTTAATCTATCAGAAACATGACTATTTTCTTCAGTTTTTCAATAGTTGGCATAATCCCAATAAACCCTAATAAAATGTATTTCTTTTATAAGTGATTAATTGGTTTCATTTCTATGTACCCAGTGTTTTTGCTTCTAAAAACATTTTAATAATATTTCAATGAAAAAATTGTGATGATAACATTGCCTATAACTCCATAAACATTAAAATATATGCAGAAGGAAGTCCTATGAAAAAGAAAAATATAGATGAGAACAAAATTACCCACAGTTCACCCAGCTATGATTGCTGATAATATTCAGCTTCATTTCCTTCCAGATTTTGATTTGCATATCCAACTACACATATCTATATATCTATATATCTATATATATCTCTTCAGGAGCTGATCATACAGGAAGGCAAAGAGGTTTGTACAATGATGTCCACTGTGTTGGTTTACAGAAGTGAAAATGTGGAAGTAATCTGAATATACTTTAGAAGAGGATTTGTTAACTTTATTATATCTATATAAAAACACTATACAAACATAAGAAAGGATATGTATTATATATCCATATTCATTTGTTTGGAAATACCACCATAATATATAGTTAAATGAAGAATTTGGCTTAAAAATAGCACATGTGGTATGATTCCACCCTTGCAAAATTACTTGTCATAAACCTATATAAATATGTAGTTTACTATGGTGTTAATGGTAGTTGATACAGAAATGGAAAGACTTCAGGTATTTTTGCTTTCTTTGTTATTCTTTTGTATTTTAGTCAAAAATTTGAAATTTCTATATACTTGAAAAAAAATTGGGAAAATTAACAACATAGCCTATTTACAATGAAAATATGTATATGTTAGAAAAATGCTATTAATTTTTATTACATATTATTATGCAATGAGCATAAGAAATAAGAAAGCATAATTATAAGAAATGTGGTTTCAAACCAATAAAGACAGGAAAACGTTTGATGTCTTGCACAACTCTTGGTGTGAACACTGAAACAAGTGTTATTACCAGGCTACCATAGCTTTGGGTGCACCCTCCAATTAATGGTTACAAATCATTACAAAATGAACAGGCAAAAATCAGTTGTATTTCTTTTTCTTTTTTTTTTTTCTTTTTTTTTTTTTTTGAGACAGAGTTTCACTCTTGTTACCCAGGCTGGAGTGCAATGGCACGATCTCGGCTCACTGCAACCTCCGCCTCCTGGGTTCAGGCAATTCTCCTGCCTCAGCCTCCAGAGTAGCTGGGATTACAGGCATGCACCACCATGCCCAGTTATTATTATTATTATTTTTTTGTATTTTCAGTAGAGACGGGGTTTCACCATGATGACCAGAATGGTCTTGATCTCTTGACCTCGTGATCCACCCGTCTCGGCCTCCCAAAGTGCTAGGATTACAGGCGTGAGCCACCATGCCTGGCCCTAAAAATCAGTTGTATTTCTATATACTAACAATGAACAATCTCAAAAGGAAATTAAAATAATTCAATTTACAATAGCATCAAAAATAATAAAATACTTAGGAATTAACTAATCCAAGGAGGCAAAAGACTTGCTCACTGAAAACTAAGAAAACACTGCTAAAAAAAAAAAATTAAAGACATAAATACAGAATGGCTATTATTAAAAAGTCAGAAAACAACAAATATTGGTGTGGATGCAGAGAAAATGGAATGCTTATACACTGTTGGCGGGAATGTAAATTAATTCAACCTCTGTGGAAAATAGTGTGGTGATTTCCCAAATAATTCATTAGAAATACCAGGCGACCCAATGATCTCACTACTGGGTATCTACTCAAAGGAACAGAAATCATTATATAAAAAAGACATCTGCACTTACATATTCAAAATAACAAAGTCAGTGAACCAACCTAAGTATCCATCAACAGTTGACAGGATAAAGAAAATGTGCCGCAGAATACTAGGCAGTCATAAAAAGCATGAAATCATGCCTTATGCAGCAACATGGATGGAGCTGGAGGCCATTTTCCTAAGCAAACTAATGTAGGAACAGAAAATCGAATACTACATGCTCTCACTTATAAGTTGGAGCTAAACAATGGGTACACAGGGACATGAAGATGGAAATGATAGACACTAGGGACTCCAAAAGAGGGGAGGGTGAAAGGTGGGTGGGGGGATGACGGGTGAAAAGTAACGTATCTGGTACAATGTTCAGTATATGGGTAATGGATATGCTAGAAGCCCAATCCCCACCAATATTCAATATATCCATGCAACAACTAAGCACATATGCCTCCTGAATATAAAATAAACATAAAATAAAATAAAATAAGATAGACTTAGGAATTGCAAACTCATAAAGCAACTCATGAAGCAACTACTTCTACTTTTGGCTTTATAGTTCAGTTCCAACAACAGTGTACTTATATTTCACACCATACTTTCATCTAATAGAGTTATACTTCAAAAGTACCAACTATGCTAGACCACCTAGTTGAAATATATGGCCCAAGAAACAAAATATTCTTACTAAATACAAATGTGTTTTTATATACTGTTACTTATGGTGTGTAATCAATGCAGAACTTGTTAGAAAAACAAAAAGTCATCTCCTTTGTTTGAGATTTAAGTGCAGGCTAACAAACTTACTTGTTTTTCTCCTACCATTAGTGTTTGGTCTTTAGCTCAGATGTATATTAAAAACTATTGTGTGAAAAAATAAGAAATTGAAGACATAAATAAATGGAAAGGAATCCCATGTTTATAGATTAGAAGATTTAATATTGTTAAAATGTCTATACTCCCCAAAACAATCAACAAATTCAAGGTAATTCCTACTAAAATCCTAATGATATTTGTTTTCAGAAATAGAAAACAGTGTCTTAAAATTCATAGGAATCTGGGGACCTCTAATAGGTCACACAATTCTGAAGAAGAAGAAAGTTGGAGGACTCACACTTCCTGATTTCAAAACTTACTACAAAGCTACAGTAATCCAAACAGTGTGGTACTGGCATAAAGACAGACATACAGATGATTGGAATAGACAGCCCAGAAGTAAACTTTCAGATATACTGTCAAATGATCTTTGACAAGAGTGCTAAGATCATTCAATGGGAGAAAGGACACTATTTTCCACAAATGGTAATGAGAAAACTGGATATCAAGTTGCAAAAGAATGAAGTTGGACTTTTACCTTACACCATATACAAAAATTAACTCAAGGCTGGGCAGGATGGCGCACTCCTGTAATCCCAGTACTTTGGGGGCTGAGGCAGGAGGATCACTTGAGCCCAGGAGGTCAAGGATGCAGTGAACTATGATTGCACCATTGCCCTCCAGCTTGGGTAACACAGTGAGACGGTCTCAAAAAAAAAAAAATAAATAAGAAAATTTACCCCAAATGGATCAAAGACTTAATTAGCATAAGAGCTAAAACTATACAACTCTTACAAGAAAACATAGGGGAAAAGGTTCATGACATTAGATTTGGCAATGAATTCTTGGATATGACACCCAAAGCACCAGCAACATAAGAATTAATAAATTGGAATTCATCAATATTAAAAACTTGTGTTTTTCAAAGGATACTACAAATATAGTGAAAGGTCAACTCAAAGAATGGAAGAAAATCTTTGCTAATCACATATTTGATAAGGGATTAATACCAAGAAAATATAAAGAACTCCTACAGCTCAACCACAAAAGAACCAAACAATCCAATTCAAAATATGGGCAAAGTACTTGAATAAACATTTCTCCAGAGAAGATACACAAATGGTCACTGAGCACATGAAATGATCATATCACTAATCATTAGGGAAATGCAAACTGAAACAACGAGATACTACTTCACACCCATTACGATACCTATTACAAAAAATAAAAGAGAGAACAAGTGATGGCAGGGGTGTGGAGAAACTGGGCACTGCTGGTTGGAATGTAAAATGGTGTAGACAATGTTGAAAACAGTATGGCAGTTCTTTAAAAAATTAAACATGGAATTATTACAGTATCCAGCAATTCCACTTCTGGGTATATACACAAAAGAACTGAAAGCAGGGACTTAAACAGATATTTGTATACCAATGCTCATAGCAGCATTATTCACAATAGGGAAAAGGTGGAAGCAACCTAAATGTCAATTGACAAGCAAATGGACAAAAGGTGGCATACACAGACAATGGAATATTATTCAGTCTTAAAAAGGAAGTGCTGACACATGTAACTACATGGATTAATCATTTTTTTTTTTAGTTAGAATTAATACCAGTTTAATTCACTTGGATCCAAACCTTTGCTTCTATATCCCTTTGTTCTCTTTCCCCCATATGCTACTCTAGTAATACAAATATGACAACCATTTATATACATTATAAACCCATCAACATAGATTTACTTTTTTTATTATTATACTTTAAGTTCTGGGGTACATGTGCAGAACGTGCAGGTTTATTACCTAGGTATACACGTGCCATGGTGGTTTGCTGCACCCATCAACCCATCATCCACATTAGGTATTTCTCCTAATGCTAACCCTCCCCTAGCCCTCTAACCCCCAAGAGGCCCTGGTGTGTGATGTTCCCCTCCTTATGTCCATGTGTTCTCATTGTTCAACTCCCACTTATGAGTGAGAACATGCAGAGTTTGTTTTTCTGTTGTTGTGTTAGTTTGCTGAGAATGATGTTTTTCAGCTTCATACATGTCTCTGCCAAGGACATGAACTCATTCTTTTTTTATGGCTGCATAGTATTCCATGGTGTATATGTGACACATTTTCTTTATCCAGTCTATCATTGATGGGCATTTGGGTTGGTTCCAAGTCTTTGTTATTGTGAACAGTGCTGCAATAAACATACATATGCATGTGTCTTCATAGTGGAGTGATTTATAATCCTTTGGATATACACTCAGTAATGGGATTGCTGGGTGCCGTGGCCCACGCCTGTTATCCCAGTACTTTGGAAGATGGAGGCGGATGGATCACGTGGTCAGGAGATTGAGACCATCCTGGCTAACACGGTGAAACCCCATCTCTACTAAAAATACAAAAAATTAGCTGGGCATGATGGCATGCGCCTGTAGTCCCAGATACTTGGGAGGCTGAAGCAGGAGAAATGCTTGAACCCAGGAGGTGGAGGTTGCAGTGAGCTGAGATCATGCCACTGCACTCTAGCCTGAGTGACAGAGCAAGACTATATCTGGAAAAAAAAAAAAAAAGGATGTCTCTTGAGACATTATGCTGAGTGAAATAAGCCAGACATAAAAAAGACAAGTATAATATGTTTCCACTTATCTGAGGTAACTGGGATAATCAAATTCATAGAAGCAAAAAGTAGAATAATGGTTACCAAGGGCTAGGGGGAGAGGGAATGGGAGTTATTGTTTAATAGACACAGCATTTCAGTTTGGGATGAAAACGTTCTGCAGATGGATGATGGTGATGGTTATACAACAGTGTGAATGTACTTAATGCCAATGTACATCTACAAATTTTTTAAATGCTATTTTTTATGTATTTCTCTCTTTTTCTCTCTCTCACACACAGTCAGGACTGGCCAGGCAAAATTGCTTAGGAAGAGAAGAAGCTGAAGTGCTCTGAACAATGAAATGGTATGTATTTTGGGTTTCTGTGGGACTAGTCTGGGAGTAGTAGTGGTGGGCAGGGCAAAAGAGGAGAAAGGAAGGAGACAGGTCCAGGGCCAGCAGCATGACACAGTGGCCCTGGGGAGGACAAGCTGACAAGTTTTAGAACAGGAATTATTGGTTATTGGTTTTATCTGCTACTCTACACTTAGATTCAAAAGTGTCTATTAAATAGAGTTTTATCTGCTACTCTACACCCAAATCTTCAGTAATATCTTTCTTAGTCCTTCGCAGGTTGTATGAGAAATCAAGGGGCGGAATAAAGGCTTGGGACTGTGTTCCATGGGTGGCTGAGTGCAGAGTGAAGAGTAGGGAATAACCCCAAGAAGCAAAACATGAGGGAAATGGAGGTGTCAGCAGAAGCCAGAATTAGAGCAGGGAGTTACCAGAAAAAAATGTAAGTCCCTCAAATTTCCTCAGCATTCTTGGGGCAATACTGTGTTTTCCTGCCATCTTAGAGAAGGGAGTTGGTGCCACTTTTACTGAACTACTAAAGGAAGCTGGAGGGTTTGGGGCCAGCCAGGTGGCTGTTAACATTCATTGACTCTTGGAACGGTGGTGAGTGATCCTTCTACAATGGGCAGGCTTTGGAAGCACTGCTGCTTCCCAGTGTCCTCACCTTCTGGTGGCAAAATGCTATTTGTAAATCTGGCTGCTTTAGTGGGAAGTGTCTCCTGCTTGGAGTTCAAACCGAGACTTCCTAAGTGAAATGAAATACTGATCAGAAAACAGTCACTTGGGCTGTTATTGTTTAATGACCATTTCTTGCTCATGATTGTACAGGTAACTCTTAATAGACATTTTTGAAGAATCTTTCTTAAGAAATAAACTCTGGACAAATGTTACAAGATTTTGATGCTGTTAATATCATGAATATCTTTAAGAGAGCAAACTATTCCATAATCTCTCCCCTATTGGCAAGACCTCATGTAGAATTTTTCCTTATTAGTCATTGACCAGCGTCATTAGAAAGAGGTTCTGAAAATAGCAGAAGCAATTGGCACAGTTGACATGTTGGTCATGTGTCAGACACAGGAACAGTTCAGGAAGGAGTATAATTTTTATTGAAGAGTGTTGGTTTAAAAAAATCATTTGAAGTCCCAGCCTCTGCAACTCCTTAAACAGGTGTGGGTGATTTAAGACATTTACTAATACTCCAAGGCTGCTCCATGATTGTATTTCTGTGCTCAGATGACATATCCGAGCCACTTCCCATTGCATGACTTTGTTTGTACTATGCAGCCATTTGAAAGATGCATAAGGACTCTGATAGTGATGTCAAAGTGTTGTTGTGTCTTTCCAAAGAAAGTCCAACTATCAAAAGTCACGGGCTTGGTTTGTTGTATACATCTGTTAAGTGGATCACAGCTGACTCTTTGGGGGTACGATACTAATGGCCAAGCCACTTCATTGTGAGCTCATTTGTGGAACTGGTGCAGGGTGAGATTGGCTGACATCATATGTTCCACCCCTTTCTGAGGAACCCATCAGCCAGGTCTGAGGTCTGGAACTTAACAGTAGTCACTTGGGAACTGGCATTGGATTCTTCTACTTAATAACAGTTTATTGTCTACTGAAGTAGCAGCAGCAAAGACCTCATGAAAGGAACCATAAAGGCTGCATTGTCTTGAGAACCTAGCAGACATACTGAAGCAGCAACATGATATGGAATCCATTAAAGCTTAAGCTCTTCAAGGGCAGGCCCTCTGACTGATTTGCTCATCATGGTACCCTCAGTACCTAGCGAAACGAGGTCTCCTAAACCATGGCACCTGGAACACAATAGACTTTTTTTAATGAATGAAATTCTACATAAATGGTTCTTAAACCTTAGAGCAATGTTTTTCAAACCTTAGTGTACATCACAATCCTCTGGAGGGCTTGATAAAATACAGATGACTGGACCCCATCCCCAGTGTTTCTGATTCAGGAGGTTTCGGATGAGGGCTGAGAATTTGCACTTCTAAAAAGTTCCCAGGTGATGCTGATGCTGCTGGTTGGCTGACCACACACACTCAGTAGCCCTACTTCGGAGTTAGAAACACCTGGGAAGCTTGTTAAAAAGTCTGTCACCTCCCACTCCTGCCACACCTGGAGATTCTGATCCAGTTGGTCTAGGGTGGGGCCCAGGAACCTGCATCTTAACAAGTTCTGCAGATTGAAATGCTGGTGGTTCCCAGTCAGAAACACACATCCACAGGGAACTGACAAATGGTTTGCATCTCTTTTATTAAGAATGTTATTAAAGTCACTGGCTGGCCCTTTGGAAACTGTCAGGTACAAATCTCAGCAGCAGCCAAGCCCTGGCAAGCTACATGCATGAAAACACATGAAAGTAGAACTGAGCATGTGAGCTGCTGTAAAGTGAAAAAGAAATGAACATGAGGTCATTTCATATAGGAAAGAGAAATATTAGAACAAAGCAGCTAAGCACAGCTTCAAGCCATGTGAGGTGTGGAGGAAAGCTGGGGGTTGGGGTGGGTGGGTGTAGTGGGCAGTGGGCAGCCTAGTGGACAGGCAGGGGAGGTGGTAACAAAGAACACAATCAATCCCATAAAGCAAAGACTTCAGGTAAAGCTCACATTTAGATGCTAGTTCCATATGGGACTTAAGGGGGCAGTGGCTGTCAACTGTGACATGTTGGGTTTGAGAGGACTCTGGAGTTCATTTTGGCTTTCATAGCAGTCCTGAAAGACCAAAGGGGAGAAGGTCAAGATACCCAGTCTTCTTGTCTTGATTTCCAGGACCAGATGTGCCACTGGGTTTACATGTCTACCTACACAATATATCAATTGTGTTTTATGCATGTCTGCAACCAAATGACAGATGACTCTTTGTGGATGCAGTATATGTCATGCCCACCTCATGCCCCACCATCCACCTGAAACTGCCAGCTGAGAGGCTTGGGTGGTATTTCCCAAGGCAGGGGTTCCTTCTGAGATGAGAGTTCATGTGAAAGTGACATAGTAGGAAGTGTTCCTGAACAAGATTGACAGGAAACGGGTAGCAATGTGAGACAGGGGAGGGGAGGGGATAAAGCCAATGTATGACTCCAAGCATGCTCCCACAGAAGATAACTTTGGCTCAGTCCCATAGGGGAGCTCTGGAAATAGTGTGGGTCAGACCTGGAAAGGGAGCTGGGGTGTCTGTATACCTGCTGTCACCTTGCCTGTCAATTGTTGGTTAACGGTGGCTACGTGGGAGAAGTACATTTGCAGGCGCTTTTGCTTCTCTTCACATACACAGGCAAGGTGGACCCCAGCAGCACAGGGGGTCTGCCCACAAAGCGATGCATGTGCTGGCTGCTGGGAGCAAAAGCCACTGAGATCTGTGGGCCCCCAAATGACAGATGGATCGAAGGGTTATGGGCGGGGCCCCAAGGTCTGTTAAGCCATTGCACTTTGGACAAGTGCCCTCTCTTTTCTAAACTTTAGGTAATTCTTCTTATGGCCAGTCAGGTCCTATTTCTTCTACTTGTACCTTTTCTTCCAAGATTCTAAATTGGCAAGCGATCCTTATTAATCCTGTGACAACACTTCTCTTTGTAACGTCTAATAATTGGTCCCAGGTCTGCCCTCTGTAGCAACAAAATCACCTCTGCTTCTTCTTGCCCTTCAGAAAGTAGAAAATAATGACCATTTAACCCCCAGGGGGGTCTTTTCTTTTAGTCTATAATCTCCAGATTCTTTACCTACTCCCTATATGAGGAAGAATGTTTCCAGCCCCCACCTCCTTTGGCTGGCCTCTTTGGGTATCACCCAATTCATCTAAGAGCCTCTGAAAATGTGGCATACAGATGGAAAATGGGGGATACAGGTACCTTCTGGTTTGAATATTCAATCAGATGTTGTTAGGGGAAATGTGTTGCTTACCAAGCCATCACCTCATGCCTCAGTGATCTACTGTCATCTTGTTGGGGTAAGAAGGGCAAAAGAGACCACAGTATATTGTTAAGTCATATGACAAGGGGCAGCAGCCACTAATTTTTCCCCTCCAGGTCTTCTGATCTTTTGGAACTAGTAGACTTCATTCCATTTTTGAAAAACATTAACATCACAGTCAGAACAAGTTGTCACTGAGAATGGTGAATTTAGAATGCAGCAGAAATTATTAATAATTCTCTATGACAGTGGTTCTCAAATTTTCTCATGCTTCAGAATCATAGGGAGTGCTTGTTAAAACAGATTACTGGGTCCTACTTTCAGAGTTTCTGATTTGGCCAGTTTGAGATGAGGCTGAGAATCTTTATTTCATAGCAGGTTTCCAGGTGATGCTATAAGAAGATCACTGACAACCCACTCCTCTATTACAATTCCTGACTGCTTGGGCTCTGATATCATGAATTTTCAGAAGGCCTTAGTCAAGGGAAGGAAAAGGAAAAACTTGCATCTCTTGTGTTTACTGTGTGCCAGGAGCAGTCAAATATATTATAATCTTATTTTAACAGTGCTATGAATGTAGGTGCTATGAATCTATTCTCCTTTCAAAAATAATAAAATGACACAGAATTTAAGTTACTTGTTTTAAGGTCACGTGAGGGTAGATCTGGAATTGGAGTCCAAGTCTGTCTGACTCCAAGGCCCAGTTCTTCCCCACTCACCATACTGCTCCTTAAACTATCAGCTGAGCCAGAATGTCAAAATCACTCATAATAACACACACACACACACACACACACACACACACACACACACACACACACATTCCACCCCTTGAAATCCTTTCACTTGAATTGCAAAACACAAAGATAAATACATTTCACATACTCAAAAAATGGTCTCAGAAGGAGGTACAGATAACAGAATTTTTCTTTCTACTGCATGTCTATTATTGTATGTAATCATGTTTTCACAATAAACTTAATGTGTCAATTTCTAATAATAGGCTATCCATAGAGGTTGCCAGAAGTCATGTGTTGGAAGGAAGCATAGTTGGATTGAAAGGAGCCAGTAATGACAGAGGAGAAAGCATTAACCTGCTGAAACACTGTATCCTAAATACTAAATAGGCTAATTTCAGAGTTTTAAGGTTTTGAGAAAAGGTTTCCAATATTATCCTTATACAAAGCCTTTTTCTTCCTCAAAAGTACATTACAATGAATGTACCCAGAAAATATTATGCTAAGTGAAAGGAGTCACAAAAGACCATATTTGTATGATTTCATTTATATGAGATATTGAGACTCTATAGAGATAAAAAGTAGATTAGCAGTTGCTTAGAGCTTCCGGGATTGGTGATACAGGGAGGTGACACATAAAGGGTACGAAGTTTCTTTTTGAAGTGATGAAAATATTCTAAAATTAGACCATGGTGATGGTTGCACAACTCTGAATATACTAAAGAACCAGTGTTCAATTTAAATGAATGAATTGTATAATATGGAATTATATCTTGATAACACTATTACCACAAAGAGCACGTTAAATTTGTAAAAAAATTTAAAATGGCCATTATACATGGAAGTTCCTAATTTTGGATTTCCATAAACACATACACTTATTTTAGAGGTGGTGAGAACTCTGTAATTTAGATTTAGAGGGCCAATTGGAGAAAAGTGGAGTGTTATGGCTGATGAGCATTGCCGCCTTGATGTGGGGAGTGAGGTGGGTGCTTGGAAGACTTTCGTTCTAGGGTCTGTTACAGGATGTGAAGATGCATGAAGGGATCAGTGACAGAAATTCACTGTCCTGAAGAGGGGTAGTAGGGGTTTCAGGGCAAATTGCAGGGTCTCAACAGGTATTCTGGGGTGAGGAGCTGGACATTCAACAGAAGCCCAGCCATATAAATTGGGGCATGGAGGGTGTATTGGGGCAAGAGGGGCCCCTGGAGCATCTGGGGCCCTGATTTGGGTAGGAGGAGTAGCAGTATGTGTGACTGGATGCTGGGAGCCATGTGGGATTAGAGTGGAGTTATAGGGCTATACAAAGTAGTAAGGCTTTCTCAAAGGAGTTGAGTCCACCTGGGCTCCTTAGTCAGGGGCCACCCATGTTCATCCACTTGATTCCTAGGGATGTAAGCTCACGGCCTTACCAGGATGTGTCCTAAATCCCAGCTGTGTAAGGGAAAGGAGAACAAGAGACAAGGAAGTAATTGTACCCGTCAAGTTCCTTGTAATAACACTTTACTCCTTCCCTATTTCTGTTCAATTCAACATTACTTATGCCAAAGATCATGACAGAGGCTGCAGATACAAAGACCAAGAAAAAGTCCCTGACCTCAGGAATTTATAGCCTAAAAGGGAGGGCAATTCATAAACAGATCATTTTCAACGTAATGACCTCACCCTGTTAGATCTGTCCATCACCATTCCTTCAGGTTGGGTCACAAAGTGTGCTTCTAGGGAACCCAAATCGCTATAGTCTGAATGTATACATCCTCCTGAAATTCATATGTTGAAACTTAATCTCCAATATGATAGTATTAAGAAGTGTGACCTTTGGGAGGTGAGAAATGTCATTACAAAAGAGCCCAGAGGGAGTCTGTTAGCCCCTCACCCCTCTGCTGTGGGAGTACACAGTCAGAAGGCACCACCTATGAAGAAGAGAGTCCTTACTAGACACTAAATCTGTTGGCAGCCTGATATCAGACTTATCAGCTTCTAGAACTTTAAGCAATAAATTTCTGTTGTTTATAAATTACCCAGACTAAGGTGTTTTGTAATAGCGCTGAAACAGACTGACACTAACTTAAGATACACATCTAGAACAACTTTAAATAGCACACACTGAAATTGTATTTAGCATACTTAATATTGCATAAACCAGAATACTTGAACTCATGGATACAGAGAGTAGGAGTATGGTTACCAGAGGCTGAGAAGGGTAGTAGGGGCTGGGGAGGTGAGGATGATTAATGGATGCCAAGAAAAAAATAGAAAGAATGAGTAATACCTACTATTTGATAGCACAACAGGGTGACTATAGTCAATAATAAGTGTACATTTTAAAATAAAGAGTATAATTGGATCGTTGGCAACTCAATGGATAAATGCTTGAGAGATGGATACCCCACTCTTAATGATGTGTTTATTTCACATTGCATGCCTGTATCAAAACATCTCATGTACTACATAAATATATACACCTACCATGTACTCGCAAAAATTAAAAATTAGATAGAAATCAAAATACTGTTATTTTTCATACATATTACTCAAAGGACAATGATTTTTTTTAGATAGACCGACAGTTACATTTTCTAAAGAAGGCCTTATAAACACACCTAATATATAAACCACAGTTCATCAAATCCTCAATGGCAAAACATGTTAAGGTAGCATGTTGGGCCTGCAATAAACACATACTTGTTATGTAAAACTGGATTTTTGATGTTAAGAGTTTAAAGTCTCTTATGGCATCTTTATTCTCAAGTAAGTGTGACACTTTGGATTCAGTCTGGAAGTGTGGTGATGGACAGATCAAATGCGATAGAATCCAATTTCTGGATTAAATATATGCTGCTTAAAAAAATCTACTTAAACAGCTTTAAGTTGATAAGGAGGTAAGTATACTTCATTACCCTATTTGGCTTAAATAAACTGTGTGTTGCACTATTTTATTTTTATCATATATAAGGTCACATAATACAGTGGGGAGGGAGACCTTGATTCTAGTACAGACTTGGTAACTTAATATCCAAGTCACCCAGACAAACTGTACTCTCACTGGGACTGGTTTGTCACATTTGTTTACAAAGAAAAACAAGATTTCAGAGAAAAGGGACAAAGTTGGACTAAATGATCTCAAAAATCCTTTCTAGGAAAATTCTATTGAGTTGGGTAAAGGCTATTTAAATTCAAAATGTAGATCTGTGCAAAGTGAACCAAACTGGTATTTTACTTGTGAATCAATAATTTTAATGCTAAAACCCCCAAATCCCCACAAAACCAGCACCTGCCTCCCCAACCCAGCTTTAGCTCTAACATTAGGAATTCAAATTGGAGTATTTTTAGCCTCTGGAGTTTAAGGAAGCCCAATTGGAGCCCCTGCCTGCACTTTATAATTTGGCTAATTTAAGTTATATTACAGTTTCATCTTTGACAGCAAAATCATTTTACTAATACTTTTATGCATTTAAAGAATTACTTCTAATTGGAGACCTTGTAAGTACTAACGGCATGCCAGGTAGGAAATGACAGAATTTTATCCTTCCTTGAACTGTTTTTCCCGATGAAATACAACTCCAGCTGTCAGAAGTACGAGTTATTACAGATGCCCTCAAAAGGCTCACCTTTTTAAAAAAAGACTGCCAGAAGGGTTGCAGTAGAAAATAGAAAAATCAATCCTAGATGAATGCAAAAGACAGAAGTCTCCAAATTGGCAAAAATAAAAAAAGAAAGAAAGAAAAAGAACAGTTATATTAATCATTTCGTTATTTAACAACAGGATGGAGATGGAGAGATGCTTTCCTAATGTCTCAAGATCAGGGTGGTTTTAGTCATTTCCGTGCTGGGTGTTTGTTACAAAAATAACTTTATGAGTAAGGGCCCTACGAAATTCCAGCTTTACCAAGCTTTGCAACTAAACGTACTGCCCATTATACCGGCAAAACACCGAGGATGTAGCAGCCAGTAATTAGATCAGAGCGTGGAAAATCAGGGAAGAGAAATTGGAAGGAATCACTTTTTTAAAAAAGGAAGTGGTCACTAAGTGGCAGAAAATCCAAGTCAACCACAATTTTCTTGCTCATGTTGCAAACAGATGGGATGGGGCAGGGTCCAAGAACAGGAAGGGAGAATTCAGTTGGGGTCGAGGAGCGGGCGTCAGAACGAACGTGAAATAAGCCAGCCTGGGAGACGCGAGCTCTTCAGGAAGGGCTCAGAGTAGGCCGGGCATCTTACAAGGGTGAGTCCAGGTGAGGGACATGTTACCTAGCGCCGCTGGCAAAGAGCCTGGGATTCGCCCAGGCGTAGTTCCCGCCAGCGCATCCTGAGCGCGCAGCGGCCTACTGGGTGTCAGCGCGCAAAGTCGCATCTTAATCCTCTCTCTCGCTGGATTAATTAGGGCCTCTTCAAAGCAGAAGGTCGAGCCAGGGCTTCTTTCACAGACACAGGGGCACCGGGAGGTCGACACTCCTCCTGCCTAGCCGGGAGCCCCTCCGCGAACATTACCGAGCCAAAGGGCTGCAGTGAACTCCGGCTCCCGCAATCCCAGCCGGGTTCCTGGGACCCTTTGGTTACACTGGTGGCCAGTAGGGTCACTGGAGTCAAGCCCTTGGCCCGGGCCACTTCACCCGCGCCGGTGCCCTCGGTTCGCGGCCAGCATTCGGGGCACCGGGCGGGGCGCGCCCGAGAGGCCGAGGCGGCGCGCTATTCTTGTCTCTGTGAGCTACCGGCATGTTATGTGCGGCGCCCAATCACGCCTCTGACCCGCCGCTGTGACCTGCGCCCTCCCCTTCCTAATCCCCTAGGCTTTGATTTGATCCTCCGCGCCGAACAAGCTCACCCCGCCCCCCACTGCCCCGTAACCAGTTGTCCCCGGCCTTCGTTGGTGCCCGCAGAACGGTCTTCCTTGTCCATCCCCCAGAGGTCACAGTCCTCGCCCTGCACTCCCGGGACGCTGCATTTGCGCCGTCGGCGATCCAGCACCCCCGGAGTCCACAGACAGCTCGGTTCTTACGAGTGATGGTGTGCGGCCACCGCCGCCCCTGGCCTGCAGGTGTTGGTTCTCCACACTGGGCCGGGGACGGGACTTTGGGCAACGCGCTGGAAGCCTTGGCAGTCGTGGAAACAAAGCCTCACACTCCCCGGAAGCCTCCAAATTCCGCGCCCTCAGTTACTAAGGGCCTCCGGAAACCGTTTCCAGACTGGATTTACTCTGAGAGGGGCACCGGGCGATCTGCAGGTCTGGATGAAGGAGCCTGAGCTTTAAACTGAGCAGGCAGAAATGGGCCTCTGCTAGGGGCTCTATGGCTCACGCGGGGGTCCCGGGAGTGTCTTGCCCCGGGATGCCTCTGGACCAGCCCAGCAGACCTCAGGTCCCGCCCTGGGCAGAATGAGTTATTTCCTGTCTTACTGCAAAGCTCATGGCGGCGCGCTGCTCACCGGCTACCAGGCCCTGCGCGCCGAGGGCTTCCTGTGCGACGTGACACTGGAGACTGAGGGCAGCGAATTCCCGGCGCACAGGTCGCTCCTGGCGTGCTCCAGTGACTACTTCAGGGCCCTGTTCAAGAGCCACACCCAGGAATCCCGGGCGCGAGTGATCCACCTGCACGTGCCATCAGCAGCCGGCCTGCAGCGCCTGCTGGACTTCATCTACACTGCCTGGCTGTCGCTCTCCATGGACACTGTAGAGGACACTCTGGAGGCCGCCAGCTACCTGCAGGTCACTGAGGCCCTGGGGCTCTGTGGGCGCTACCTGGAGCGCCAGCTGGCTCCAGAGAACTGCTGCTTCGCCGCCAACGTGGCGGCGCGCTTTGGCCTGGCTCACACGCTGGACGCGGCTGAGCGCTGCATCGTGCGCCACTTGGGGCAGCTACTGGAGCGGGGGGCAGGCCCCGCGGGACTGCTGGAGCTCAACCCTACATCGCTGAGGGCTGTACTGGGTGCCCCCGACGTGGCACGGGTGCCCGAGGCCCGGCTGCTGGGCCTGGCATTGGCTTGGCTGCGGCAGGACCCTGCAGCTGAGCGCCTGGCGCACTGCACAGAGTTGCTAGAGCGTGTCCGCTTTGGCCTAGTTCCGGCTGAGGTACTGCGGCGCGTGTACTCGGGTTCCGGCCTCGTGCTGCCCGCCCGGGTCAAGGGCCTCATCATCCAGGCCCTCAACTACCACACGGCACCCTCCCGCCAACCGCTCATGCAGGGCGAGCAGACCAGCATTCGGAACCCCCAGACCCGCATCTTGTTGGTGGGGGGACGTAGGGCACGGGAGGTGGTGATTGAGGAGGTCGTGGTCCCTCAGGGGGCAGCTAGGGGCCGAGTCGCTGCCCCAGAGCCTGAGGAGGAAGAAGAGGAAGAGTTGGAGGAGGAGGAGGAGGAGGAGGAGGAGGAGGAATGGGAGCTCACCCAGAACGTGGTGGCCTTCGATGTGTACAATCACCGCTGGCGCAGCCTTACGCAGCTACCCACACCGCTGCTGGGGCACAGTGTGTGCACTGCGGGCAACTTCCTGTTTGTCCTGGGTGGGGAGAGCCCTTCCGGCAATGCATCCTCTACCCCGACCGACGGCCCGCGAGTGGTCACGGCCCAAGTGCACCGTTACGACCCTCGCTTCCACGCTTGGGCGGAAGTGCCCGCCATGCGGGAAGCGCGGGCCCACTTCTGGTGCGGCGCGGTGGGCGAGAAGCTCTTGGCTGTCGGGGGTCTGGGCACGGGCGGTGAAGCACTGGCCTCGGTGGAGATGTACGACCTGCGTCGGGACCGCTGGATGGCGGCTGGGGCACTGCCGCGGGCTCTGCACGGTCACGCAGGGGCCATCGGGGACCGCGGTGTTGTGTACATCTCCGGGGGCAAGGCAGGGAGAGGCGAGGGCGGCGGGAGCAGCCTACGGGACTTATACGTCCTCGGCCCTGATGAGCAGGCTTGGAGCAAGAGGGCGCCCATGGGCACCGCACGTTTCGGGCACCACATGGCAGTGCTGCGCGGCGCGGTGTTTGCTTTTCTGGGGCGATACGAGCCCTTCTCTGAGATCGAGCGCTACGACCCCGGCGCCGACCAGTGGACTCGGTTGAGGCCGCTACCCTACGATCGCTTCTGCTATGGGCTGGCGGTGGTGGAGGAGACAGCGTTGCTGCTGGGCGGCCTCAAGTGGCGGGACTCGCGCCAGGTGCCTACCCGTAACGTGGTGGGCTACGACCTCGACCTGGACCGTTGGGAGGACATTGGCTGTGCGCTGCCCTGGGCCTGGAGCGGCTTGCAGTGTGCAGTGTTGCAGCTGGCTGAGGGTGGGGACGAGGAGAGGGAGGGAGAGCCTGGAGAGGCGCTAGATTTAGTGCTGGGCTGAATGGGTCAGTCCAGTTTCCTTCTGCAATGGAAGAGAAAGTCGCGCTTGGCTAGTCTTACAGAGCAACGGATGGGCTTTTTCTAAGAAAGGGACTCTGGGAGCAGAGTGGCTTCTGAAGGTTAACGAGACAGACAAGGCCTTGAGCAAAGAGAAACATTTCTCCTTGAGCTGAGAATGGGAGACAGGAGGGGTCAAATAGAATGCTATCTAAATCAGCTTCAGTGAGCTGGTGAAAGAAAATTTTTAGAAAGGCTAACGCAAGGCTAGAGAACTTTCACAAATAAAATATGACCTTATTTTACCTCTTACAGTTAAAGTGTTTCCCTAGATGCAAAACAGTGATTACTTCTGTGCCAAAAAAATAAAAATAAAAATAAAAAAAAGGGCCAAAAAATGTACCATAGGAAGTTTATACAAAACTCAGAAAACTGTTGGCTATAAAGGCTGTAATTAAGTCCTAGGAGATGGCATTATCTGAATAAATAGTGAAAGGAGAGTGCCTTGGTTAAATACCATGAAATCACTGTAAGGGGAACTATGATTTTATGATCCAGAGCCATGGTTAAAGTTCTGCTTTGATGGTTTGATAAAAATACGGAACTGAGAGGAAAAAAAATTCTTAAGCATTTTTTTTTTTTTCTAGAAAGTATCCTTAAATTTTCCTGTCTCCAGTGCCTACCCTAGGCTGCCTTTGCCCTGACTTTAGACAGCTCGCTGGTTTTAAGTCACATTTCATCAACCCTTAGTCATAATAATTAGGCTCCTCTGGTAAAGTTGAATGTCTAACGAAAACAAAACAAAAACTGATGTATAGTCTTTTAAATGCTCATTCTGCAGACATACTGTAGCTTACATTTGTAAAAAAAATAATTACTTTTTGGTGGTTACCCCCACTTCCTCTAAAAGAATCACAGAGAAAGGAAAGAGGAATAGGTAGTTTTCAAGTTCGTGTCAGGTAAATGGGAAACCAGTTTGATTTTTCAGGGTCTTGGATAAGATACTTGTATACACTGAACAGGTGCCGCTTTTGGCTTGTATCACCAATGAGGCAGCAAAGTTAGAACTCAGAATTGGGGTGGAGGGTGGTGGCTGTGTAATTAGGTCACAAAGAAATGTGGTAAGGACTTTGCATGAATAAAGTAGGTGCTTTATAAGGATTCATTAAGAGCTGAATTTATTTGACTTCAGTTTACAGTGCTGCCTCTCTCCTAGATTTGAAATGAATGCAATAAATTGTACAGATATTATATAGTTTTAAAAGGTCTCTTTCATGCTAGGCTAGCCACGAGTCTTGTCAAATTCATTAGTTTAATTTTTACCATGTAAAACAACACAGCTGACTTTACAAAAGTAAAAGCTGCTTAGTAGCAATAGAGCTAGTCTTCCCATCAACAGTTTGCTGTTTACAGGCCACAACCTGGCCACTGTATTCATGACACATCCATCAGGTACATAAATTTAAGTGAACATACACATTTGGTCTAGTAAACATCAATAAGTCTAAACACCTGTAACAAGCACACTTCATTTTAGGACAAGAGGTTTTTTTTTTTTTTTTTTTTTTTACATATACAAAATCCCACACATTTAATGTGCATCAATATCCATGCAGTAAATAAATGTTTTTACAAATAGAGTTCTTTTTAAATGATAAAAATATTACACTGGACCCAAAATTCCATACAAACATTAATACATGATTTCTCATCCATTTTGACTAAATATAGGATACTGAAAATGTGCTGTAGAAAGGCCACTCTCCTGTACAGTTGTGCAAAGTCTGCAAAACTATAGTGATTGAATGGTGGTTTCAAAAGCAAAGAAAAAGATCCCCGCTGTGGAGTTTTTACTTTCTCCTCTACAGCAAAAATATTCACTGGCATATATCTGAACTCTTAAGGATGAAAGTACATTCACTGAGCTGTACAGGCAACAGTATAAAGCTGATTAGAAGTAGATTTTAGGATATAGAATAGTAAAGGAGGCTCCCTTTCTCCTCCTGAAGAAACAGCAAATTGTGACTTGTACATTATGCAGCCAGACACTAAAAAGCAGCACAGTCATTTTCATGCTGTGATCACTTTCAAAAACAAGACGCTTATAAATGGAAATATATAAAGAGGACTTTTTCTTAGACTTCATCCACTCTATAGAACATGAAGCTAGGAAAAAACCTGTAAATTGTTTCTCTCATAATTCAATGTGACATCTCTCTGAATGACCATCACCCACTTGCTCCTTAGTAGGGAAGTACATTTTTATTTTTCAATGTTGTTTTATAACACACATCAGCCTGTAACTAAACATATCGTACTTCCTTGCCTGAAGTATAATTAAATAAATTTAATTAGTGGACTGGGGGAAAATTGGAAACTAAGTGGAAAGTTGTTTCATTTCAGTTTACACCTTGTTGTCTTTTAAGAGCTGGAGTTTAAAAAGATGAGTTTGGGCTGAAATTACATATATATATATATATATATATATATATATATATATATGGCTGTTAGCTGCCTTTCTGGGTGAGTTAAGTCACTTTTTAAAAATCCCCTCTCAAATTCTTCTGTACACAATCAACATCTCATCACTACAAAAATAAAGGAAGATTTAAACCAAGAAAATAAAGCAGCTCTATCTTCAATTTTGGTCTTAGTTACAAAAACATCTTACAAAGCTTTGCCCTGATACACCAAGTGTTCTCATAGATTTGGAATAATATTTCCATTAACTAGCTTTCACAAGTTAATAGACTATTAAGACGAATATTAGATACCTGAACTTTTCTTATGTCGATGCTCTTCTATTTTGCTTAGCTCTTGTATGTGCATCTACATTTCACAAAAATAAAACTACAGCATTAAATGTTGTGCAATGTTTAAGAAAATTCTTAGAACATTTTAATAAATGTAAAAAAGGTTTAAATTCTTTCCCACCCACAAGGATGTCTGCACCTCAAAAAATGTGATTTACTTTTGAAGTCTTGTTTATAGAAAATTAACTTAAAGGGAGAAAAGATGACCATAGATAGAAAACTGCCTTTTGTGGTTTTACTACTTGAAGACCACCTGTATTTAGAGTTGTTTGCAAAAGTTAATTTTAAGTCATTAAAGACAGTTGATTTTGCACAATGGTAAACAAGCTGAGCACTGATTGCATATAAAACATACAAATGCTCATTAAAGATAGTGGTATTGTGACCATATATGGTTTGTTTCACGTAGTTTGATAACATTAAAGTATAGCCTGTCAAGTGTTCCACACACTGATATAAAAACTACCTTATATACTTGTTCAGAGTACCAGCAGGTACTAGACAGCCTGAAGGCAGAATACACTTAGACATGCGTTTCAATGTATGAATGAGTGTGTGTTAGAGAGGAAGTGATTACATCTACTTCAGAAGAAATACTCAGTGGGTCATTTGAGGTGGTGTTTTGACAGATATCCAAGAAAAGGTCGAGGTACATCTGCTTCCATTGTTGGAATTCTTTAGATGTCAAGTCTGGATTGTCTAGGACTTTGTCGATAATGGCTACTTCCCCTTCTCTGGCCTGAAAAGAAAAAGGATTCAACAGTTAAGACTGGGACAAAGTTTTATTCAAGTTTAAAATAAAAAGTTAATAGGCAAAACATTTAAGAAGCCCATAAGAGATGGCTTTGGATACTCACACCCAGCTCTTTAGACTCACTTCCTAGTGTACTTTTCTCTATACCTGAGAAATGCCTCCTTTTGGTCACTGTATGGTTTGCTTTTTCTCTTTGCCTGTCCTTTTGCCCTCTCTCCTATGGAAACCTTTTTCATTCTTTAAGATCCAGTTCAAAAGCCTCTCATTTCTTCAAGCTGTCCTTAAACACCTGGAAAGTTTTCTCATTTATGCCCCTTTACTACTCCATCACTGCCACTGAGTACATCTGTCATATTGTATCTCTTGAGTTACTTTGGCATGTGTTCTATCTCTCCTGCTGTGTGGTAAGCTTCTCATACTTGAATGAGAGTGAGCATGGCCCCCTCTTACCGGAAATACATAATTCTTGCTGTGTGAATGTTATGGCTCTCTTTCTATAGCACTGGGGGCCTGTAATGGAGAATGGGTGCCCTCCCTTCCCTGTTGGAAGCTGGGTCTCAGCTGAAGACTAAGCTTCATTTTGGTATAACTCACTAAGTTAAAACTATCACCCGGGGAAGATGAGAATCTCCCAGGTGGAAGGTGGGATGGCGGGGTAGGGGTTAAAACAGTCTGAGCAGCTCAGTCCTACCTTTTAGGGTCCCAAGCAAAGCTTAGGGAAGTGTAGAAGATGTTTTGCAGGAAGTAAAGCACACACCTCTGGGCCAGCCAGAGTTGGGAGGCAAAGACAGCAAGATGCTTGTTGGTCTGGCCTCACAGACCAGAATATGGAAGAGGGCTGGGACTGAGGATGTTGTGAATTGCCTGTGGTGAGATTTGAGACGTGTGCTTGGTGAGGGGGCCTGTTAAAATTCCAGGAACTAGACACATCCAGGGTTGCTTGGTCAGCTGTCCTTCCCTAATGAAGGAATTCCTTCCCTATTAATTTTCCATGCCAAAAAGCACAGGATTCTACAGTTCATTTGTACCAATGAGGGACATTGTTTTACAGTGACTTTTCAGTATCATTCTTGGCCCCAGAGAACTGAGCACAGTGTTCATGTAGCTGGAGATTCATCAATACTTACTGAAATGACCACTGGCAGTAGCCATATATTTTGTGACTGGAAGAAAATACCTTGGGGGACTCTACAGAGCATAAAAGACAGGGGAAAGGGGGCTGTCAGACAGAAGGAGAAAACCGGTCTTTAAGATCCATGAATCTAACCTGCTTCAAAATGCCTGCCTGCCTTCTCAACTAGGCAGTTTAGAACTGAATGGGGGAAGTGGAGAGGTTCTATAAAAGGTGGGAGGCTGATGATATCTTTGGAGTAGGATTAGTCACTGGAACTATTCTTATGATTATTATAGCACTCTCCAAAATCCTGCTCTTCCTAAAAGTCCATGAAATTGTCTCCTGGATTTGCAGTAGTATTTGCATGACTACGAATTAAAAGCCAATGGACTCTGAAAACTTTGCTGCTTGCTATCTGAATTTTTTTTTTCAGATCATTTTCTAGTTTGTCTGTCTCTTTGGTACTCACCTATATTTCAAAATTACAAAACCTCAGCAGCATGCTATGGATCTGAAATATTTTCCAAAGGAGCCCTTTGACCTTTTGTTTCCTGAAATTACTACAGCACATACTATGTATGATAGTTATTTTCTGTTTTTGTATTTTAAAGGCATAGGGCCTGCTCAGATGGCTTGTGTGATTGGGCCTTCTCTTCAACCTCCCCCACACACAGTGAGCAAGGCTCACTTGTCTGCCTCCTTCTCCAACTTCCTGCCTCTCTGCTCTCCGGTCCTCACCACCCCCTCCCCAACTTGGGAGTACATAATAAGGAGACTAGAGACAATGTAAGCACTTACAGAAATGTATAATAGGAAGGTAACATGTAAGTTGGGAACTGATAATGTAAACAGAAGAATTATAAGATTTCTACATAGAGCACAAATCACCTCAAATGCACTGTAGTTCATGGAGGAAACAATCACGGAATACCTCAAACTCTTTTAGTACCCACTGTTGCATTCTGCATGCATGCTGTGTTCTTTTAGTAATGCTAATAATTACACTACATGGTATTTTTAAGTTAGAAAATCTATAGACTGAGGAATAACACCAGCCCTGCATTTTTGGAAAACAATTTTAATCACATCCTGTTTTCTCCTAGAGCTGAGTAACATAACATTTAGTCAGTGCTTTGAGACATTAATGAAAAGTTAAGATGATCTCCTCTTTACCCATATACTTCTTATGACATAGAAACAGCTCAGACTCAGGTTCCCACTGTTTAACTCTTCCTCTCCCCAGTCCACAGTTTGTATTTCTTAACCTACAGTATCTGGTAATCCACATTAAGAATGAATCTCTTCAAAGAAATTTGTTCTTCTATTTCTTGTCTTACCTTTAAAGTGCTTTTGAGAATTCTCAGCCTGTGTAGTTTTTCATTCATTATAGGATCATTACATCTTTTTATAAATGATAGCTTGTATTCCATCTTGGTTGAAATACGATGTTCTCCTAGTGGTGACAGACTGGCTTGCTCCAGTGCCCTGTATAAATCTTGCAATGAGTCTCCTAACTTTTCTTCTTTACTTTCACCTGCAATGTCCAAAAAAAAAGAGACAGAGAAATGAATTCATTGTAATAAAGTTATTTGACACCCCAAAAATTTATTTAAAAATCAAAACTATCGAAAAACAGTATAATGAATGTGAAAACACTATTATATTAAAAACAACAACAAAAACACACACCTGCTAGTTATATTGTGTAACATTAGCTACAGGCAGCTAATTGTTTTGGAATGATCAAATAGGATTCTTTGATTAACCAAATATTCTCTTGATAGCAAATCACCATACATATCTTGAGTCCAGCAAGTTCAAAGAATTAGAATACAAAAGGCACACAACATGGAAACAATCCTGCACATTATATTTTAAAACATTAATGAATATTCCTTATAATTATGCTGATAAGCATAGAAGTGCTGATTAATAGAGCTCACCTGGTTTAGCAATACTGAATGAACTGATTTTTACGTTTTTCCAGACCTCATAAGATTAAATGGCATTCAATAGAATATATTTGATTATAAAAATCTTCCAGTTGTGCCACAGAGGATTATTAGGTTTCATGTGACTACCATAGTAATGCCTTGTACATTGCAAATATAGTAATTGATCATAAATTACCTATATTTTAATTAAAATGAAATATGGGAATATGTTTACATGCAAATATAGAGGGAAAATCTGGCATGTGCTAAGAGATGCTACTTAGTATTTGTAAGACCTGAGGAGAAAATCCTCCAGTTAAATATTTTTGAGAAAAAAATGAGAGCTGGCTCAGTAAGGATCTTAGACATAGCCGAACAAATGAAAGTCCTATCTTGTTTTTTAATTGTCTGAACACTAATGTCATGTCCTTCTCAAGGAGACATATTAAAGTAATTATATTGGCCGAAAGAGTGAATCTGAAATGTTGTTCATTTCCACCATGGTCCATGACATAGTTTCAAAAAAAGATTCCTTAATTGGTACTGATACCATTTAACATTTAAATGTGCCAGACAGCAGGGTAAATGCTTAATCTTTATGATCTCATTTAATCCTCACAACAGTACTAAGAGCAGATCTATTTGATCTTCATTTATAGCAGGGCAGTATCTTGTCCAAAGTCATACTTAGACAGTGGTGGAGCTAGACTTACATGTGGGCAGTCTGACCCCAGAACCCACGATTTAACAAGAATTCTATACTGCCAATTCTTTCCAGTTATCATTGGAAATGTGTATTTAGCAGTAGATGCCAAAGAATGTGAGACTTCCTTAAAATACAGCATGCAAAAATTTTTTTTAAATGACTGTATCTAAAACTGTCAACAAAGCCCAAAATGTACCTTAACCTAAAAAGATCATTTTTAGGATTAAAAATTAGTTTTATTTACACTACACATTCAACTTTTGGCTCTGCTACTGAAGTTACAAACTAATGGTAGGTATAGTCATCGAAAATTTCTATTAGAAAATTTCTTGTTTTCATGAGCACATGCTATCACTAACTCCTCTGTGATGAATTTTAACTTCTTAACCATATATCTAAGTTAGAACTATGATCTAAAAATGCAAAAATCTCTTTAAATAACAACTTTTAAATTCTCTGTTGGCCCATCACTGAATATATTCAACACCTAGATGATTTTGCGGGATGGCGGATGGAAGACTGAAAAAGGAGAAACTTCTTTGTGGGTTATGAACAAAATGGAAGCAAGATAGGGAATCTTAACTGAGAATGATTTGGAACAAGGAAGGCACAAAATCATACAACCATTTAGAATAACTAAATGGAGCTATAAAAACAAGGACACATTAAAACAGCATAAGTCTATTTCAGAAAATCATAGACCAGGAAAGAACCCAGAGGAATTATATAGTAGTTATCACATTTTTTTTCCTCAAGGCAATACTGCATCTAAAGCCAGATGTAATTTCATAGAGCAGAGGGTGGGGTAGAAAATGGGAGGCCTAACAGATGTGAATTATAGAAGTTAAGGTATCAGGTGGCCTAATGTATTATTAGTTTTTTGGTTCTCCAAAGAAGGTGAAGGAAAAAGGGATTCGGATTTTAGTTTTAGGATTTAAGGGAAATAGAAGTATTTTTATATAGTAAATTTTTATTTTAAAAGAACCTTCCTCCATATTACCTAACATTGTAGAAGGGTGTATATATTTTGTTTAAAAAAACATTTTGACCCGGTTTTCTGTCATTTCTTAAAGTTTGTGAAATACTGGGGCAGAAGACTGATTTTAGAAAATTTCACTGTAGTTCTACTTTAAGAAGAATGAGTGAAAATTCAATATATAAAGCAACATACATAGAAATTAAATAATAAAAACTGAAAATTTTCCCCCCTTCTTGCTCTTACAGGGGAGAAAAGCATTCAATCAAGAGACAACATAATTCTACAAAGAATCTGGTTTGACAGCTGTAAAAAGACTTGAGTATGGATTTATCTCTGGGCAGCACACTTGAACAAGCAATCACAATGAGACAGAACACAGAAGCATTTCCAAGTATAGTAATGGGATAGTGTGGCTCCTATCAGAGATAAGTAAGCCACCCCCTCCCCCCATTCCCTACACATCATACACATACACTACACAAGACAGAGTAGTGGGATGAATAAGGACAAGGGACTGAGATGCCAGGCTACCACGAAATGCCACCAATTACTTAACATTTTAAGACTAGACAAAGAGTCTTTTTATTTTCAAAGTGGGAGGGGTTGGTGAGGGGCAGAGTCACATTATAAATCTGATTCAGTGTGCTCAACAGTCAAAACAACACAGAACTCAACATTCAAGACAAAAACAGACCTTTATTTTCTTTTATAATTTTCAATTGGTTTCCTTGATTTTTCTCAGATGAATAAAATTAAGTCAATTGGGACTACTGTTGCAACTGAAAATATGAAAGCACCTTTATTTTCTTCTTTTTTTGCCCTCTTCTTCATCTGCTTCTCACTTCTCTTCAGGCTTCTCTCTTTTTTCAACCCTTGCTTTTTCTTCTTTTAGAAGAGGCTTGCTTTGGAAGAGGAGGCAAGCACTTGGTGATGTCTGCTTCCTGATTGATTTTCTTTCATTGTGCGAGTACAGCCATTGGAACACTGGCTGAAAACCAGCTCTTTTGCAATTTGAATGAATGTTTTCTGAAAGTTGGCAAAGTGTAGAGACCACATTCAAATCTCAGGACATATATAGGAACCTTCTGTGATTCCTAATGAGGAACTGTATCACTGCTATAATGAAATTTTAATCTGTATCTAATTTATTCAGGAAATCTGGACCTATGCAGAAATAAACTTCCCCCAAATTATATTTAGGTTTACAACATGTAAATTAGTCCTGTGTCACATTAGATACTTTTAAATTCTGATTTTATTGAAGCAAATAGTGCATATGAAATTTTCTTTCCTACATAAAATTTCATTGACTGATGGATTTGAGGATCGTAATTAAGTTATTGATGAATTAACTTTTATTCTGTGCCAAGGGAATATCATTTATGGCTGTGTCATACTTGACGGGGTGAAAGAAGATCCTCTTTATTGTCCCTTTTATATTCTGCTCAATTATGAAATACTGTGAATCTAGGGATGTAGTGAGCATCATTGCCTTTTTTTCAGGTTGCCTATGACCTCTAGGTAGTAAGTGACAAATGAAAGCTCAAAGAAAGAATAGCTAATGAAAATATCAGTTTGATGGACTCTCTTGCAAATATCTTATTAGAAGATAGTAATGCATTTCTCAAATGCCAAAAAGTCTTTGGTTGATGTATTTCTTACATTCAGGCTCAGTGGTTTCCAAGCTTTTTCTGATTGCACACTCTTAGCTAAAACACTTCTGTTTTATAGAACAGAATCTTCTATATATGTGTTATTCTATAGTAATAGATAGATGTTATAAAACATACACAGAAAGAAATTCAAAAGGATAAGAGATAAAACCGAAGGAAAAATTCCAATGTTTTTTCTTCCTGTACCTTAACGGACCCTTGTGTGCCCTACTTCAGAGACTTAGACTGTGACTTTTCCATGAGTGGAATTCATCCCACTCATTTGCATTTCCCATTTTTCTACCTGGCACAGTGCCTCATACAACCCAACACATTCAAACAGAGCGATGGTTTTCTTTAATTTATACACGAACTACTCCAAAGAGTGTTGTCTAACAGGTGACTGTGTAATTATTAGGACAGTCTATTGCATAATATTGTTCATGAAACTTGGCAACCTAAAATTTTACTCTATTATTCTCCCCATTTCCCCATCCCTGCAATGACAATGTTGAAGGAGCATAAAAAATGAAAACAAAACAAATAAGTAAACCGATTGAGCTCTTGAAGAATGAAACCGATGATGGATAATGAGTTCTGGTACATATTTTGGAAGGGATCTGTGATCTTGTAAAATTGGACAATGATGTCCTTGTGGAAACAGTTGTTCCTTCTGCAATACAGCTGTGTAATGAGCCCAGAAGGTTGGGAAAGATTAAATCATGAATGGGAGAGGAGGCTGGACATAGTCAGATTTGAGAAGCATTCATTCTTGTATGGCGGCAGAGTGCTTTAAGGCTTCCAGGCTAATGATATCAAGTATGTGAAACACTATTCTTGTCACAGAAGGCAATTAACATTTGCATTGAGAACACCCGGATATTTTCTATGAATATGAATTTACTAGCATGCCATAATGAATAACTTACTTATATGTAAGGTGACAAACTTTTAATGGACTTAATGTCTTTGCAGGTTTTATGACAAAGATTATTACATATTCAGGGGTTTATACTATAATTTGAATGTTTGTAATTAAATACTAGCTCTCAATGCTTTTATATGAGTCAATTATAAAACTGGGGTTGGGGAGGGTAGTTTGTTATAGCAGAAAAAAAGCTTAAGATTTTAAAAGCTGGCTTTTAGTACTCCCTTTGTAATCAACTACTTGTTTCATATTTACACAAACATTACTATTGGGCAATAATTTCTCTGATGAAAGAAAGCTATTTTAGTGAGAAAAAACCCTTTCTCTCAAAAGGCCAGTTTGAGTGACTCCACCAACATTTGCTAAGTGTGTTTTTAAAGAACATGTAAAGCCCATCCTTGTAAGAATGATAATGTGCTTCACTGAAATCAAGTACTTGTGTCTGTCAATTTCTTCCTTACAACACTAAATCTTGCTCCATAAAGATGTGACAAAAGAAATATAGCTAAAGTTTATTCTATACATCTCTAAACATATAATTTCTGCAAAATTATGTGGTTTAATGATAAAAATACATGACAGTGGTTGAATTTTCAGGGCACTACAGTAGTTTTTATGACAAGTAGTCCAGATGGCAAAATCTTGGTGTTCTTAGCATTGATTTATTGCCCCAAAGAAGGGAAGGTTCTTTGAAGGACAATCAAAAATATAAATGACAGAGTTTAGGCTTACCTGTAGAATTTAGAAAATTTAACCACTAGGAATATGGAAGTAAAAGTGCTTGGCTCTCAGACAGGAACTCATAAAGGAGACAGTTTAAAACAAAAGCTAAGAGATGATTATATTTGAAAATTAATGTGGAGTCACTATATTCCTTAATGAGAAAAAAAAATTCTTCAGATCACAAAATTTTACTATGACTTAAACAGGGAGAATGACCCAAGACAATCCCATAAATATTAAATGCCAATAAAATGCTTTTTGATAGATTTCTATATACCAGAACTATTATATATATATATAAATATATATATGTATGTATTTTTAAAAAACACATTAAAATGGTTAGAGCACAGAGGCAATTGTAAGGCAGATCAATGTGATTTTATTCACAGACACAAATTCCATTTGTGAGAAAGAAGCATTGATTACTTCTTTTTAGAAAGATATTTACTATCAAGCATACTTAGCAAATTATTTAGCTATCTGAAACGATCTGATACCAATTGGTCATATTTTTATTTTTAAGTAATTTATATTTTTACAGGTATTCACATTATGCAATACCACACACTGCGGTGACAGGAAGAAAAAAACATTTCAAAATACAGTGTTAAATTAACTGTTCATTGCACAGTATGAAATATCCATTAATTAGCATTAAAATTATTACAGTGTATCTTATCCAACTAAAAAAAATTTCACATCCACTACAGAAGAAAAATAAGCAATACTGATTGAGCCATAGAGGACCCAGTTACATAGTATTAAATAATATCTGAAGCTAGTTTGAAAGACATCCAGACAAAATACTTTTTCAAAAATGAAACCCACAGCCTATAGATTCGAAATATTTTACAGAAAAGAATAGCTCATGCCTGCCCTAAGAGGCAACACCACTTGTGTACAAGTGCCAAGAAATAAGGAGAAAGTTAGGATTTTAGCTGATTCTATAATAAAGCCTGGCATGAGAAATTTTCTTCATTAATGTCACCGAAAGCAGTCTCTGTGTTGTACCTGAATACACTTTATAATAGAATAAACATATTAAGTTTCAGAGCACATTGTGTATACCTTGCCTTAAGAGATTACACTTAATTTAGTACAATACAGCACGTCAAGTTTTAAAAATGCAAAATACACTTAATACATAATTTGCTTTCTCTGCTTTGCCTTAAAAGAGGCCACCAAAGAGTCCATTAAACAGCCAGGATTTTCTAGTTATTGAAGCTGATCCCTCTCTTTTCCTGGTGTCAGGAGAACACAACTGATGTGTCACCACACAGAGCCCTTTCCCAGTTAAGACCCTTTCCCCTTCTGTTCTCCCATAGAAACCGTAGTTTTCTGTTACTGTGCTCCATCTTGATTGGCTTTGATCTTATGCTAGTCCCAATGTAGAAAGCTCGCATTCTTCTTAAGAGTGGCCTGCCCCTCTTATATCCCTTTGGGAGGCCCCCAATCCAAAACACTTGATGATCTAAGCTTTTTACAAGTCTGTTTTCTGTTATAAACAGCAAGGACGAGGCCATTTTAGTTGCTTGCAAGAGGTTGATGTTGAGTCTGCGACGTGCCGACTCTCTCCGATCTAAATTCTCTAAACATTAGCTTATCAATCTGTGAGTCCAATGGGTTGAGTGCCAACAGAAGTGGATCCGATTTGGCATGGAGAGGTTCTACCAACTCTCGCAGTGTATTAGCCTAATATGATAAAGCAGTGATACAATATGATGAAAGACCTGCGAGTGCCATTATTTCCAAAGCATATTAGTATTTGTATTAGAAATACCATCATGCAATACCCATGAAGAGAAAGTAGAAAAATATGGCTAGAATTGCATATGGTTTTAATACAATGTCTTTCTGTTGGCATGCACGTCTACCTGGCCATAAATGGGATACCTTTTGCTTTAAGCTTGGTTGTCTGGAAATGTTAATCTCCCAAATATACATAATAACACACAGTGAAGAAAATTCTTTTCCCACCGCTATACTTGTATATGTACATCTATAGTTTTAGTCAGAAAAGTTTATGTTAAAAATATTCTCCATACACATGTAAAATGACCATTTCTTTTGAGAAAATTAAAATGTATTTCTATACAAGATCTTTCCTCAATTTCATCCAATCAAGAAGCATGAAGCAAACTTTTCTAGTCTTCTGACCAGAAGGGTATTGGAGTAACCTGATATATATACTACAATGTCCTAATCGGTGAGACATTGGAATAGCCTAGCTAGTATCACTCCAATGAGGAGGCTGCATGCTTAACAATATAAAATGCCAAGAAATGAAAAGCCGAAGCAGAGTGAATATGATGAAAGGGTGGCTTTACACCTGAGCATAAGCCACATGCTAAAGTTAAGAAACTGGAAGAGATGGATGTATCTGAATGACCTGAGAAACTAAGAACAATTTGGATAAAATAAACTGTACTCCCATTTAGGTTACTTTATTTTGGATCTTAAAGAATCCAATAAATATTGTCAGCGGAAACAAACTAGCAACATTTGAAATCTCTAGCCTAGTGCAGATTTTTATCTGTAACATCCTGTAGTATCTTTTGAGTTATATTGAGAAAAGAAGGAAGAAGTTGGGAGAGAGAATAGAGAAAGCATGTTGTTCATTATGTCTTCCCTTAGAAAATGGGGAGGGACACATCTTGCCTGCAACACTGATATATAGAAAACAAGATATAGCATAGTTCAGAAATCAGCAGAACTAATTTTTGTCTGTAATATTATACTCTTTCTGTAGAAATGGGGTTGGGAACTAGTCTTCATATATAAGTTAAGTAAAACAAAACGCAATACCTCAGTTTGTAGAATATTATAATACTGGAATGCTAGCTTTAGCGTCTACCACTTCGTTTCACAAGGTCATGAAATTTCAAACAGCAAAATCAGAAGAAATCCAACCTTGGGCACAAGGTCATTTCTAAGTTTAAACTGTTCTTAATTTATCTACACAATTCAAACATTTTGCAATTATTTTGAACACATCCTTTGTTTCCACACAGAGATAAGGTTACATGAACCTTTTAATTTCTAGTACACATTCCCTAATACCCATTTAATCCATACTAAACTGAACTAGAGCCCTGGTAATCAATTCACAGTTGCTGAATTCTACTGCAAGAGATTGGAAACATCTGCTCAGTTTAGCTCCTACACAATGGCGATGGCGGAGGGAGGACTATTTCAAAATGGCTACAACTAGTTACCAGTTAGTGTATGTTAGCATAAGACAAGATAACTCCCTAGGGCAGGGTGAGGGTGGAGGTACTTGCTAAACACAGATTTCTGGGCCCTACACCTCATCTACTGAATCAGAATTTCTGGGTATAGACTCAGGAATCTGCATTTTAAACAAGATATCTTGGTGATTCTTATGCCCACTTCAGTTTTAGACTTGATGTTATAGGTCAATAGCATTGGCTAGAGCTGGTTGGAGTAACACCAATTTTTGTACTGCATATACAAGTAGTTTCTAAGTCAGAAGCCCTAAGGTTGGGGACTGCACATAGCATTTTATTTTTAATCCCATCACCAGTCTGACATTGTATCATACAGCTTAAACAATTTCAAGATTTTTGCTGAGGAATCCGATGGAAGTATCTTGGTCTACTGAGATTATGGCAAAATGCAAGAGGCCTTGGTAAACTTTAAATAAAATTTTTGAAGCTATACATTTTATGTCGTGTTAAATATTGCCTATTTATTTTTGAGGCAAACAAACAACTACAAAGGCACTCCTATACTTAACTCCACTATATCTCTTGGTATGTGCATTATGAATCTTAAGTATAAATGCACTGGTGAGCCAGGTGGGTCAGAAGCAAGTGCAGGAAGGGCTGCCAGTATATGGCTAATCTAGATAAACTCTCTAAAACACAAAAACCTACTTCATGATATGCCCTTCTATCATGGACTTCTGTGAATCTCAGGTTTATGTGTCTTTAACTTTTTGCAAGTCTTGTTCTGATTCTCAACACTCTTCCCTTTTCTCTCCATGTTTTCACTGGGCTTTCTCTTTTTTTCTTTGTGTTCAATCCCTGATTACCACCCTTCTCGTTTGTAGTGGACAACTTCATTTATCCTGACACAAATAGTCAAAATAGTCAAACCAGTTAAAATCATTATGCAGACTAATTTTATTCCTTTTTTCTAAAAGAACAAATGGAAATTGTATGTTTTTTAGGAAAAGACATGCCTGGCACAGTGGCTTATGCCTGTAATTCCAGCACTTTGGGAGGCCAAGATGGGAGGATCACTTGAGGCCAGGAGTTTGAGAGCAGCCTGGGCAACATAGCGAGATCCCATCTCTATGAAAAAAATAAAAGGCAGAAAACACATAAATTATAGAACTCTTGATTATTTTGTTTTCTTTTGGCTAATATTCTACCTATAAAAATATTTCCTACTCCTAATGTTAAAATAAACTTCACTGTTTACCAAGAATTTAGCCAATTACATTTTGAAATTACAGCAACATATCTACAATACCACAAAGAAAATCAGTAATGCTTCTGTTTGGCATATTATTTAATAAATATTTATTGAGCTTCTACTCATTACTGAAGTCTCCAATTGTGACGCTACCAGCTTAGGTTAAGAAGAAACAGATCTTGTTTCCCTGTTACTACACTCCTGGAGATCTGAATGGTGAACCCAGATGTAATGCCATGTTGAATCATGTGTAGAATGACTTATTCCAGTGAGATTCCATTTCCATGCAAGTTCCTTAAGACACAGATTGAATAGGAAATCTTGAGGAAGATGTTTCTTTTCCTTTTTGCTTTATGAATTTAAACATTGCCCCAAATAAAACTTGACCACCCAAATAATAAGCATAAATAGAAATTTTGGAAACATGTTTTAGAAATGTAATCTGGCTTCTATTAGTGACCTGCTAAATATAGCTGATGATACTTCAATCAAATGCCCAAGGATTAGATTATAGAGGGGATAAGGGTAGAGGTACAAATATCTGCAAGAAAATGATTAAGGGTGAATACAAAACAGGTAAAAAGAAATATTTTGTTTAATGGATGAAAGAGAAGAAAATATTTTAAAATGGAAGAAAGTATTTAAGCCAGATGAGCACTTACAAAGATTCCTACTTCTGTTTGAGTTCTAAGACAGAACTCAGTTCCATTTTACTCAGTTCCCATAATCAGCATGCTTGAGGGCAAATTTAAGTGCAAAGCCAAAGACTACTTGTCTTAAGCTATTTGCAGACCATAAAGGTCACCAATAGCAGGTATTCAAGTCTATCAGTAACACAATTCTACTCCTGGAAGAGTAGAATTGTTCTGTACTTATTTTGAAAAATCTTTACTTACCATAGTCATCTGGAACCTCTCCTTCTTCTAAATGTATGTGTTTAGATTTAAGTTTCTTTTTCAAAAACAAGGATCTCTAACACCATGAAATGACAGTGATAATTGCTTTTCTCTAGGTAAGTATTGGAGAGAGTGGGCTCATACCTTGGTTCAGAATGTTCAGACCAAAACAGAGACTTGTTAATTGTGGTTTGAGTATTAGCTGTCCAAATTTTGAGGGCCTATTTTCTCATAAAAGGTTGACTTCAAAGACACAGGATATTAGATTAAAAATTTTATCTGCTTAGTTTTTAATACCACAGGGAGAAGGAGTTGGAAAATATTTTTAGTTTATGAATGTGGAGCAAAATTTTCATGATATTCTTTTATAAGATAAAGTGATAAATAGTGAAAGGTAATATAGTTTGTCCTTATACTTACAGCACTATAGAATTCTTTAATTTGCAATTCCAGGTAAAATAAAATATTTGATGAACCTAAGCCATAGGCAAAACAGATAAGAAAATACTGTTTCCAGATAATTTGAGCATTCCTCTAAATTCCCAAACCACAATTCCATCCTGTATGTATAAATCACAAGATATGGAATGTTTCCTTATGACAGTAGTATTTCATCTTAATGTACATGTTATATTATGACCTTAGAGTGCATTTGTGACTTAATTACTTATTCATGAGTCTATCACACATGCTGACTTTTAAAAATCTGCACCAAAAACCACTACCTGAAATTAAGGCAGATCTAAAGTACCCTTTAAATGAAGTTTATATAAGACATCTTTCACATTTAATAGTCACAGAAGTACTTATTATGTTATTTAAATTTACAATCAGTTTATTTTCAATGAAGTGTCTACAGATATTTCAGAAAAATGTACTATGGAATTTTGACACATGATACTGTCATTGTGAATGTCACCACTGAGATTTTAAAATGGAAAATGGGAATAATTTTTATAGACATATTGTTCAGTAAGAGTTTAATAGGTGCCTATGGATGTATATATATACTATATCAAATGTTAGGAATAAATATACAAAGATGACAGCCTCATCTCAAAAAGATTATCATATAGTTGTATTCCTCTTTCCCGCTTCTATCTTAAAATTTTATAGTTAAGAATTATCTATTGGCCAGGCGTGGTGGCTCATGCCTGTAATCCTAGCACTTTGGGAGGCTGAGACAGGTGGATCACGAGGTCAGGAGTTCAAGACCAACCTGACCAACATGGTGAAACCCAGTCTCTACTAAAAAAAATAGCCGGCTGTGGTGGTGCATGCCTGTAATCCCAGCTACTCAGGAGGCTGAGGCAGGAGAATTGCCTAAACCTGGGAGGTAGAGGTTGCAGTGAGCCAAGATCGTGCCACTGCACTCCAGCCTGGGCGAAAGAGTTGTCTCAAACACACACACACACACACACACACACACACACATACACACCCCAAAACAGGAATTATCTACAAAACAGGAATTATCTACTTTATTTAACTTAATATTTGACTTCTCCATCCTAATCCACCCATATTTTAAAATATTTCAGTAGATAATGTTATTTTGAGGTTATTAATAAAATAATGTTGAACTCCAATGAGATAACTTTAGTAAAAATAATCATTCCTCGGTAAGGTTTTCTTTTAGCAATGTAGGTGGACAGCAAGCTGTTGGCAGATTGGGTTGCTTTTGAAATCCATTTTATGATGAATAATGACTTAATTTAAAATAATTGCCTTAAAGTTCTCAGTTCCAGTTGAAATAGCTATAGAGATAACATAGCAGAAGTCTGAGAAATGAACCCCCTACAGAAAACAGTAGACTTTGTTTTAAAGCCCCAAATACTTAGAGGTGAACAGTGCAGGTTTTAAATTGTTGTGGATTTTCTAAAACGACTTTGTATGTTTGTATTAAAAGAATATAATTAGAGCATATTTAGCCTGGATGATAATAAATGTGAAGTAGCTCAGGGATGAGAACTGCCAATCTGGTGAACAAGTGAATCATTCAACACTTCATTTGTGACTATAGCTGGTCTGCCAAAATGAAAAGGCAAACTGGGATCAACCCTATCAACATAGTTTTCTTGCCTATTTCCTTTAATAGGTTCTTTTTGGTCCTTCAAACCCAAGTAGGACATTCTCTTTCCTACATATTAAGTACTCTGAAAAGTAGTTCCAACCTTATATGAACCTTGGTTCACTTATGTGACTGGGTGGTAAGAATGTCTTCAGAACACTAATTATATGTCTATGACCCAAGCTATTTACTTTGTCCATCACACTCGACTTGAATTTTCCAAATTGGATATTCTGGTGGAATAACAGGTAAGGGTACGTGTACCTGGGGAGCTGGGGTTATGGAGATATATTTGGTATGTTCACTTCATCAGAACCCAGATACATTTAGTGTTCACTTCATCAGAACCCCCTCAAAGTAAACAAAGGACTTTGCCCTTATGTACTTCTGCCACGATGCTGATCAGGTAACTTGATCTGTGATGAGTAAATTTTAATGCTATGCAAATTATGCTTTTACTGCTCAGCTTCTTTAGGAAGTAACCAATGGCACAGCTTCCTAAGTTTTGAAAATTTGATCTAAAATAAATGTATAAATATATATGTATATATATATTCATATTCTAAAATACATGAATATATAGCTATATAAATAACAGTAACACAGATCTTTGTGAACTTTCGTCCTACAGGTCTAGTCCATTCTATTCTTACTCTTATACTAAACTCATATTCTATCCTTAAAGTACTGACATCTTGATTTTGGTAGGAATATTATTATTTTTATTAGAAGAATATCTTCAGTATTAGCTTCAATATCATATCATTCCTCATGATTAAATTAAAGAATAAAAGAGGTACCAATTTGCAAAAGTAAGTGAAATACTAAATTCTTTTAAACAAAAATACAACAGATGGTTCTGTTTATGTGTGTGTGTGGGGGGGCTGAGAGCAGAATAAGAAAGTAATTGATTCTTATGCTAAAAATCTAGACATTATTTCCTCTTATACTGTAACATTCTTTATGATTGTAGAAGCTTGAAATAAACTTCTGCTTATACTTTCTAACTAAGCTTGCAGTATTATAAAAATGGCAATATTGATTTTCCTCCTTCAATAACTTGTAAATGTTAATGCCTTATTAATAACCTCCTTGGCATGCCAGTCTGACATTTGGGATCATTTGCTCATTAACAACTCTGGCAAAAAGGAGCCGTTTTAGGGGCACTGCCAATTGAATTTAAGGACAATGAAAGGTACCTTCCTCAGCAAAGCAAGTGCCAAAGAAAGTAAGAAGAAAATTCAAGAAACATTTGTAAGAATCTAAAGTTGGATATTGACAGTTATCATTAAGATTTTTTCTTTATGTCAAATTTGTTATAAATCTAATCTCTCACATTAATCCATGGTATTTTTACATTCTCTTTTATTTTCTAATCTACAATAATTATATCATAAACAATTCTCAAAAATTCCCATTGTTAAGTCATCTCATATTCCAACATTCAAATTATTTTATTTTTAGGCACTCAAAATGTATTGTGTACATGACAAGAAGAAAAACAGTTTGGTAAAAATCACTATAAAATCATGTTTGTAAGAAATACAGCATAGATGTAAACAAATTAGCATTAATGTTCATCTTAACTAAAAACCAACTAATGAGTTTTTATATTCAATCTTAGTTATCTTGGAAATTGTTGGTTATCAAATTTTGGATCAGCAAAGTCATCCTACATTTGGGATGGAATGCTATTGAATCTAAAAACATATGAAAAAAAATAAAAAATATATAAAAAAATAAAAAAATAAAAACATATGAAGAATATGCTTTTTGAAAATGTTCTATTATATATGAATTTTCATTTTTCCCTTCTGACAAAATTATATGGCACTACACTTTTAAGAAAAGTTTCAGTAAATAGAGATATGCTGACTCTCAATGTTCTTATGGAAAAATACAAATGACCTCATAACCATTGCAAAAGGATCACAGCTATATCTGTGTTTCACATTTAGTATCACATGTTGAACTTCACACTTACCAGTGTAATTACAGAAAACTAGAATGATACAGGAACTTCATTGGAGTGAGAGTTTCTCTTGCAAAATTCAAATGTTTGAAATGTCAGAAAGTTTTCTGTATCCTATAACTTAATTTGTATTCAAATATTGCAATGAATTGCTAACTTCTTGTTAGCAAACAAAACCAAAAATTCATTTATGTTAATAAATTTGTTTCCCATCTCTAAATTAATTTATAGCACCTTTATGGTGCTAGCTTATTCATAATATATTAAAAAAATAAGAATAATTCTGTATTTTATTGAAGTCAGAATCTTTTGGAATTCCTGTAACTATTTTATTAAGCAAGGACTATGTTGCCTTCTCTAGGGTAAAAAACAACCATGAAAGTAGAGATGTCATCTTAAGTCATATTGAGGAATGCACAAATCAAGGGGTAAATTTGGGATTCCCAACACCACTTAAGACTTCATACCATCTCCTTTGACTGGTGCCATTTTCTGGGCAGGGGTGGCAAAAAATACTAGCAGCTGTAAAATATTTAGTATCTCCATAACAAATGCCATCTTCAAAGAACTCTGTGGAATTTTAACCCTTTTTGTGGTACTAGTCTGTATATGTGTATGTGTTTGTGTGTATTATATGTGTGTATACAAACACATATATACACATACTAACATTACAAATTTACATCTATAAGAATATATTAAAAGCTGGACTATATGATCTTCTATACATAATTCATCAGATCTATGTGGATATGCTATAACTGAATTTGTACTGATAAATTACATCAGTTATTCCTTAAGTCCATGTATACTTATGATCAAGGTTCTAGAATAACTTCTCATATTAATTTTATTGGGAGTGCAGAACTAATCTAAAAGATACTAATATTGGATTTAGTGAGACAAATTTAGAAAATCCTAAACTAAAAGTTACATTTTAAGCCCACCATCAAGGAAACATTAAATGTATGTAATACTATTTAGGAATATTGTCACATAATTTGAAATGAAACATTATTCCTTAGTAATTGACTATGCAGAATATACACCATGAATATAGTACACACAAAACCAGAACCTGACCAAGGAAAATGTCATTTTCTTTCTCCTTATTTTTTAATAAGGAGAAAGATTTGAAGCCTTAATTCAGCACCAGAAAATTTGTTTTCTCTTTGTGGGAAATCAATAAATACTTTAAAAGCAGAAGCAGGAATTCTTCTTTAACAGTAATATACTTTACAAAAGGTCTTGGTTCCCAAGGCCTTAGTTTTAGCCATATGAGGAATGGTTTCACATCTTAGTTATGTGGGCAGACCTGGTCTCCATGGTGATGAAAAAGTCAGCCAGGGAAGTGGAAAAAACTGTGGTACATTGCTCCCAATAGAAATGGCCAACCTGAAATCAAATGCAGCTTTTGTATTTAGCATGGACAAAGTCTGAAGCTCCAGTGAACTGGTACTTTACCTCAGGAGTTGTCATGGCAACCTGCTAAGAAGGGTGGGTTACAGATACCCACATCAACTTATTACTAAGATGTAAAATCAAAAGCCAGAACATATGGGATAAAAGTAATAAGTTATTCACTAGTTCTGAATTTGGCTTACTTAAAGAGGAGCTAGGAATTTAATGGAGACATTGCTGTTTTTGCAAAATACCATATATTCTAATTAGTATTCTTTTTCAAGGAATCCTAAGAATTAGCACTGAAAAACTTTTACTCTACAATTTGGTGTTAACATTTAGAAGGCTTCAGCATGTTAGCTCAGTAATAATAATTATGGTACTAACATTTGTATTTTACTTTCTACTTTATAAGGTACTTTTATATGCAGTATCTTTTTTTTTAGTTTTAAAAAATGTTTATTGTGTAATATTTGATTCATACCAAATAATATGTGGAAATATATGTTCCAAAGCATAGTAATACAATGAATACTTGAGCCTACCATCTAACTTAAAGATAATTTTTCCAATACCATTGAAGCTTACTGGTATGTTCCTTTCTGATTCCATCTTTTCTCCCCTCTACTCCAGAAGTAACCACTCTCTAGTTTCTCTGTTTATTATGTTCTTGGTATTTTTCTGTTTGACATTTTTACTGAACTATAATGTGCATAACATACAAAAATCTTAAGTGTGCATCTTCCTGAATTTTTACTCAAGTGTACACCTGTGAAGCCACTGTTTGGATCAAGATATAGAACATTCAGGAGGCTGATGCGCGAGAATGGCTTGAACCATTGCTCTCCAGCCTGGAAGACAGAGGGAGACTCTTAAAAAAAAATTTTCTGCCTCACAGAGGCTTTCCTTTCAGTAGACAACTTCTCAAAAGTAGCCACTGTTCTGACCTCTCATACTGTAGGTCAGTTTGGAAATTCACATAAATGTATTATGCAGTATGCATTCTTTAAGTTTGGCTTCTTTTGCTATCATTATCTGAGATCCATATTGTGAGTAGCAGCAGTTCTTTTTCATTGCTGACCAGAATTCCATTGTGTGGATCTCAATTTGTGTGTCCATTCTCTTATTGATATACCTTTGTGGTGTTGGCTGTTTGGGGCTATGATGAATAAACCCACTGTGAACATTCTTATGCTTGTCTTTTGATGGACATAAGCACCCTAGAGGGGATTTGCTGGGTCATAGTTTATAAATATTTAGCTTTAGAAAATACTATATGCAGTATCTTGAAAGAAGATGCAGGATATGTGAGAATTTCACTAAAGTTCACTTTAGTAATGGAGTTTTTCCTTTATTTTCATACTACATGAGAGATTAAAAGTTAGAAATAGATTAAAGTGTTAATATTGCATTCTTTAATAGTTCTTTTCATGTCATATGAATTGACTCTAGATCTGTAAGAGGTGATAAGAAGTAATGTTTCATCATGAGTGAATATAAAGAAACATACAATATATTAGATTTGGCATCTGTGAGTAGGAATTTGTAAGATCAGTGGTATCTCTGAATTTTACTCACAAACCTGTTGCTTTTATATCTCTACCAAATAATAGATAAATCAATAAATAGGCAGAAATACTTAGACTGTTTCTGTAGAAATGTATAAAGTAGAACTTTGAATGAAAAATTGAAATAACTTCTGATGAGTCACCATATTGGTAGTCACACTTAATTCTTGGGAATTCTTCTTCTTATTTATTTATTTGAGACAGGGTCTTGTTCTGTCACCCAGGCTGGAGTGCAGTAGCGTGATCACAGCTCCCAGGAGGCTCAACCTCCCAGCCTCAAGCAATTCTCCTACCTCACCTCCTGGGTAGCTGGCACTACAGGTGCATGCCATCATGTCTGGCTAACTTTTGTATTTTTTGCAGACATAGGGTTTGACCATGTTGCCCAGGCTGGTCTTGAATTCCTAGGCTCAAGCAGTCCTCCTGCCTTGGCCTCCTAAAGTGCCACGTGTGAGCCACTGCGCCCAGCCAGTTTTTCTTTTTCTTTTTTAAAATCCCAATATTAGAAATTAGCTATAAAAGGAATCATGTCAAAGCTTAAAATACTAAGAAAGGGTTTTGACTCAAGTGGTGGATGCATTTCACTGTTTATACATATCACAGTACATGAGTTTTGGACATTGGTTAGACCTGGAAAGTACACTAATTACAATTTCTACCAATAAAAGGTACATTGGTGTAAATGTGATTGAAAGATCAGAACAATGTTTTTGGTTTACTTGTTTAACCATATTAATGGTGCTGGTGTGATAAAACCCCAAAACTTAAATTCCTTTTATATAGGTCTAATATATATAGTGAAAAGAAATATTTTGCTAAATTTTAATCTGTATTAAATTTGCAAGTCTGAGGGGCAATATACAATTAAGAGCATTCACTCTGCTGTCAGAATGTCTTTGAATCTTAGGTCTGTTATTAAACAGCTGGGAGTCCTGGATTATGCTATTTAAACTCAGTTTCCTCATCTAGAAGATAATAATAGTATTTCCCTTATAGGGTTGTTATAAAGATTAAATGAATTATATTATGTAAAGACCTTAGAATAGTGCCTGACACATAGTAAGTACCCATTAAAAATGTTAGCTATTATTTGTAATAGATTAATGTGTTCAACAAACCTATAAAATTTAAACAAAATTCATAACACTCTAAGTGTTTTGGCTATATCTTGGGAAAAGTAATTCTACTTTAGTATTTTTATCCATGTGTACAAATATCTTCTTTTTCTATATAAGAAAATAATGAAAGATTCAGATTTATGGGCATGCCTGGCTTTGCAGATTGCATTTCAAATCCAGACTATGTGGCATATCTTTATAGAAAAGATAAATCACTAAAATGTCTTTGACTTTAACAGAGAGTTATAGAAAACATAAAAAGAGTCTTCCTGAGATAGCCCTGAAAGTAAAAGGACAAATACATATAATTCAGTCATTCTATTCAGAATGCCCTTGACATAAATTTATTTTATTCAAAGACTGATCAGTTAATGATGTAAATCTGACTGAAATGAGTTGAGATTTGCTTTAGAATGGAAGTAGCAAGTTAAAATAGCTTCAGTTTTCACTTCTTCATAATTCATTATATGTTCATTGAATATATTTCACTTAACAATTGAAATATAATAAATAAATCCTGCTAATATAAATGGGATTTATTTCCCCTATCAATGGGTGTTTCCCTCCTGTCATTAGATAATCTACTTTACATACTGATATGGTTTGGCTCTGTGTCCCCATCCAAATCTCATCTTACAGCACCCATAATTACCACAGGTTGTGGGAGGGACCCAGTGGGAGATAAGTGAATCACAGGGGTGAGTCTTTCCCACCCTCATCATAGGTTTTCCACCCTCATCGTCATTTTAAAACTCCCGTTTTAAAAACAAATGGGAGTTTCCCTGCACATGTTCTCTCTTTTTGCCTGCCACCACCATCCATGTAAGACATGATTTGCTCCTCCTTGCCTTCCACCATGATTGTGAGGCCTCCCTAGCCATGTGGCACTGTAAGTCCATTAAACCTCTTTTTCTTCCCAGTCTCAGGTATGTCTTTATTAGCAGTGTGAAAGCAGACTAATACACACACATGTGCAAAGTTTTCCAATTTTTTTTCTTCAAGACACAAACATAAAAGAGGCATATTGAAGAGTTGCTTTGTAATAAGTGCCCTCTGTATTGAATTCTTGCTGTCTAATCCAAAATCATCACACATTTGAGCCTGTCATCATGGTAAGCTATGTCACTTCCTAAATATTATAGCCTTCCCTGATTATAGATTCCTCTCTTTCCATCTCTTTCAAGATATGATGTATAGTCTTTGATCTTATTAATAACCAGCCCCCTCCTGAATTCATTTCCTTATCCAATTTGAATCTCTCTGACTAGATCCCTCAATTCCCTCCTGGATATGTATTACATGTACTTCTTCCAACATGTGCTTTTTC
The DNA here is from genome assembly GCF_048565385.1 of Saimiri boliviensis. Lineage (NCBI taxonomy): Eukaryota > Metazoa > Chordata > Mammalia > Primates > Cebidae > Saimiri > Saimiri boliviensis. The sequence goes on along the minus strand of NC_133470.1, from coordinate 18,452,279 downwards.
ACTCCTATCTGGCCACTGGGCATTGCTAGAAAAAACTGTATATGCACACTTATTGTCACCATTCTAAATTTGTGTTTTCTGACTTCAGGCCATTCAGGGATACTAGGCAGACCTCTTATTAGTGCCCGGTTAGCCCAATATCCAATTCTTCATTAGGAGTGCTCCAAGTTTCCATTATACTCTTCAAGACCTATTTTCTATCTGTTGGATCTTCCTCTGAGAAGGTAACATTTGCTTCCACATTTGTTGAGGGAGAGTATCATATCTTTCATTTGGATTGTTGAAATAATTTTCTAATTTTCCCTATCACCTGTGTTCTCCCACATCAAAACATCTATATTGGCCAGAGTGACCTACTGAACCTCTCCATCATGTTTTTTGGGATACAATCCAAACCTCTGGACATGGTGTATTAGGACCTTTTAAGTTTATTTCTAATATAAATCTTTGTCTCATCTGTACTCATCTACACTAAATACCGTATTTCTCTAAATTATTCTTTTTCTGTCTACTTTTCCTGATGCCATTTTTTAAAAAACACCTAGAATGTACCCTCCTTTTCTTTTTTTCTTGGTGAAGCCTTCCTTACTCATCCAGCTTGAATGTCACATCCTCTGTGAGGTCTTGCCTGATTTCACAAAGTGGAGATAATGAAGACCTCTTAAGTGCTTTCATAGAACTTAATGTGTTCATTTCTCAAAACATCTAATATACTATACTGTTACATTTGTATGTTTTTCTCTTCCGTTAACTGATGAATTTATAATTCTATAATTTTTAAAGTTTTGGTTTTTCCAGCACTTAGCAGAGTAGGTACTCAGGACATTGGTGCCTCCATAAATATGATTTGAATTAATTAAATCACCAAAATACATTTTACTTCAAAATCTAATATTTGCAGGTATAAGTTGAACAATGAATAGACTTCTATTAAACAACTATGTAAAATGCATTATACCTCACTAGATTTTCAACTGAAGTGAGATCTACTTAAAGTCTTTGAGGTGAACTATGTAGCAGAGGGGGAAATCTTAGGAATATAAGTCACTGCGGTCAAAAAATGCTATTTCTAGCACTGCTATGTCAAGGAACAATGATTTTGACCTTATATGAAGTGATAGTGTAACCACTGCTAAAGGGTGTTTTCTTTGAATGACCTACATTGTCAAGATATTCATATGTCATTAATGTTAGGAGTAGATGAGGTGAGACAAAATCTTAGACTTAGAATGAAATTTTAGTCATAAATATAACTTATAAATATGCTCTCTAAAGGTCCCTCTCTGTTGATAGAAGCAGATTGATGGAACTACTACAAAAAAACCTCACCACCCTGCTACTCTGGGGAGATTCTGAAAGGGGTTGCAGTCAAATTGCTTGATACAGCTTTATTGCTACGTGTAAAACTTAGCCTTTTAAACAAATTTCGAATGACTAGGTTTCTGTACTACATGGATCAGGCATAGGATTGTGACATAACCGTTAGTTACTGTTCTAACATTTTAAAATGCCATGTTACATGTATTACATGTGTATTTCCATAAAATATTGAAATTTAATAGAAAAAGAGTAACCAAATTTTATCCAAATAGTTGAATTATTTCCTTATCTGTTCATTGTTTTTACTTTTAGAATACGATATATATTTATTTTAATAACCTTTTTTTGAAAACTGAGTTAGTTTAAACTCTAAGAAAGCATTCTCATCATTAAAAATATCTGATTTCTTATAATCTTACTGGATAAAGTAAATGGCTTTTCTAAAAAGTCAGTCATTTCATTAGAGACAATGAAAACATAAGAATTAGTATTTTACGTTACTCAATCGAACCTCATGGCTTTTATCATTTAACTGGGTTACAACCACTTGAATTATGAGCTATTGGGGGATACTATAGAAATATATCAGATATCATAAATTTAAGATAATCTCTGCTTTTAGAAATTTTGCAATGAACAGACTACAAGTTTGGTAAGGTAGATAAATTAATACATCATAATTGTACCTTTTGGAAGAAGTCATGATGGAAAACTTAGGGGTGGCCAGGTGTAGTGGCTCACACCTGTAATCCTAACATTTTGAGAGGCTGAGGTGGGAGGATCACTTGAGGTCAGGAGTTTGAGACCAGCATGGCCAACATGGTGAAACCCCATCTCTACCAAAAATATAAAAATTAGCCAGAAATCGCTTGAACCTGGGAGGCAGAGGAAGCAGTGAGCTGAGGATCATGCCACTGCACTCCAGCCTGGGCAACAGAGTAAGACTTAATCCCCAAAACAGAGGCATCCTATTTCTTTTCATATTAGAAAATGAGAACAGATTGTGTCCATTCTTTATCCATAGGAATTATGACTTTATAGGCAAAATTCTCATCATTTTAAACACTAAACTCAATTGAAAGTACAAGAAATTGTTATTGAGATTTTAGGCACTGTTCAGATATATGGCCTGTCCAGTTTATGATTTCTTTTATTATTCACCTTTGGGATAATAGCCACACCCTGCTTAGAAGACTTTTGCTGATTGTCAAGTACAAACTAAATTATGTCTTTTTCCTTTGTTTTCTGTCTTTTTTTAAAATTTAATATACAAAGTAAAATAGAATATCTCTGCATTTTGTGAAAATAGTTTATCAACTGACTTAAGGCTCCTGATCAATGTCAGTCATCTTCATATTCTAAAAAGGTAGTTCTAAATATCAGTAATGCACAGGATTTCATTACATATTTCAGAAATCAAAGCCTGATTTTATGCCACCAGTAGAAATACTATTGATATTTACACAGAGAATCATTTGTGTAATTTGGCTGTCTCAAACTCAAAAAACATGAAAGTCATTTTAAAATTTGGTGCTCCATATAATGGAGGACATGCTAAATTTTAGCTGGAATTGTAAAAAAGTTATTCCATTCTTTAAATAATTCTCCATATTACAATTAATTAGAAACCAATTTTTGGACACCTATACCTTTCTTCTTCTGACAATAATACAGTATTTTGTAAGCTATAAATCCATAAAATAGTTTTATTTAATATTTATTTGGTTTGGGTTCCATTACAATGAAGTACCTATCATATGTTTTGTTTAATACAGATAAGCTCAGTGAATTACAGGCAAATAAATTTTGAAGGGCTAAATCAAGTTTGTTTGTTTATTTTTACAATCAGTTAATTATTCAGTTGGGAGAGGTATATCACTGACTATGTATGAAAATATCAAGGAGCACTGACAATGTGGTGGAACACTACTCTTCATTAAACCATACATCCTGAAATGTTACTATGCATTTTATAAAAATATAATGGAAGAGATTACCTTCAACAAACATCCTTTTCTTTTACAGACAGGAAGCAAGTATCTTTTACTAGATAGATTACAGCAAGATAATCTAATAAACAAATACTCAAATATCACCTCAATTTCTATAAGCTCTTTAGAGCAGAAATTGTTAGTACAGTTTTATATTACCAAGTAATTATTACTTCAGGTAAAAGGGCTTAAAATGAAGATGTCTGAATGCAACTTGTTTCTGTAATTTGAAGGTATTATTTATAGGGGATATAAACTGGGGCATAGTAGAGAAATGATAATTCTTAGGAGCTACTGAATACAGTTGACTAAAGAATATGGCTGATCAGCGTTAGGACTTGGATCTAACAAAAACAAACTACTAGAAATCTCTGATACTCTTATTTTCTTACTCTTACTAGATATGTAAAAGTCTAACCAGGTCTGTAGGGTTCCAATTCTCTATACAGGCATATTCTGGTATTGACTGAGGCATGCAAGAGCAAAGGCTTAAAAATATTGAAAATTGTCCTAATGAAGTCACCTAATTTTTATTGTCACATTTCCTATCATTTCTGGTCTAAAAGGTGGATCAATTTCTATAAAATCTTCTGAAGATGAAAAAACATAAAATAATATAACCTAAGCTTCAATATTTTCTCCTCAAACCACCAATTATGGGATTTAATGCATTGAAAATGAGATCAATACATGTAAGTAATTAGTGCATGGATTTAAACCATGATGATTTCATGTTTCAGAAATACAAAGAAATAAGTGAAACCTATTTGGGATCTAATGCTGAACAATAGGGAAGAACTTTTATGGCACAAAGAGAACTGAAAAAATATATTCTGTAATTTTGCCTTTTTGTTTTTGTTATTTTTTTCTAGAGGTAAGGAGAAAGAACACATAGCTGGATATGGACCCTAGATTATTAAAGATATGATTTTAAAACTTTACAAAGACAAATGGAAAATTTCAATAATCAGTACTTAAAAAAAATTAAAGTAAAATAATAAAAACGTAAACTATCCCAATGAGAGAGGGAAAGGAGATGCAGATGAAGTCAAGGTAGTTACAAGGAGATTCTTTAAGAACAAGCTTTAGTTTAAGGAGGATTTATATGAAATATGGAATGAGAAGCTACAAGAAATGAACAAGTAGAAAATAATACCAATTGTTTGTAAGAAGGGCACCACGAAGGCAAATGTTCAGCTGAAGCTTATGAAAAAACTGAAGATACAAAGCTTTTGTAAAGAAAAATTAAGAAAAAAAAAAGTAGAACCGTAATGGCTTCAATGACATTTTAGGCTTTTTCTGCAAGAAAAAAGTCTTCAAACTAGGGCATTAAAACTTAAATGCTTCTGAAGACAAGAGACTACTAAGAACCACTTTGTGGTTACTTTAAACTAGAAGGTTATAATCTTATCAAGTGAATAAACTTTTTGGAAATTGTCTTAGGGCTACTGTCAGCATTCCATGAGACTTAATGCTTAAATCTTAAGAGTCCTCTTATCCAAACAAACAAAAAAAGCATGGGTTCTCTGATGAACATATTGATAAACCTGATATAAATATACAGTAAAGTTTTAAAAATAGACTGTGAGTGGGAGGAATTTTGTTTTTTAATTTCAATTGACAAAGCAACATGAATTTAATAAAAAATGAAGCACTTTAAAATGACTTTTAGTGGGGACAGTATCTTTGAGTTAGAAGGTAAGAGGAAAATCCTAGGCAGTGTATCTTAAATAAGACAACATTTTTGCCTGATACCCTTATGAATGATGATACTGTAATATGGGCTGAATGATATTACTATTAGGTGGATCCATATAAGGACTTTGAAAGACTGAATAAAATTAACACCCAAAGTTTAAAATTTAATGCTGTAAATCTCTGTCCTTGGTCCTTTCTTCTTTAAAATGTTTTCTTAAAAATGTACTTTCCTTGATAAATCAGCTAGAAACATAGAAAGGGTGCTGAGAATTTTGGAGGATTATTCAATGATAGGAGAAATGAATAATATCATAGATGATAAAACTGAGATTCTAAACTTTGTAACACAGTAAAATAGTTTGGGTGAAACATGACAAGTTAAAATTTTAACAGAAATAAATAGAAATTGCTGCACTTATATTAAAAAACAAAGTTTAAGTGTGGAATACTTACCACTTGATAACATTAAAGATTATATGGGCCAACAGTGAGCAGGTTAAAACTAATGCACTCATGTTAACAAAAGTATACTGTCTAGATCACTGTAATAGTTCCAATACATTTAGCATGGGGACTCTTTAAAAAAAACAAGGAGTCCAGATGAGTTAACTAGAACTCATGTGTCACAGGCATAAAGACGACTCTATGCATTCACCTCACGAACAGACAGCACAAATTATGTTTGATAAAACAATTCAATTTTAGAGTTTTGGAGATATACAATGTGCAAGGCATATGGTGAGAGCAAAGGGCAAGACCATTATGCTGAAGAGAACTATGAAACTTTAGAATTGGAAGAAACCATCAGGTTCAACTTTTCAGCTAACTTGGGAATTCCTCGCTGGCAACTGGTTATTCAGCCTCTTTCTAAACACTTCAAGTAATGAGGAGCCCACTAAACTTGTAAGATGGATTATAAACCTGAAAAAACTTTTTTTTTTTCTCATATCAATCTAAAATCAGCCTCCTTGTATCCTTTACCTATTATGTTCTCTGGAATTTCAAAGACTATCTTATCCATCTTTCCACACGACAGGCTTTCAAATGCTTGTTATGTATTTTTCTAATTTGCAATTTTAAGATCCACAATGAGTAGAAAGTTTAGCAGAAGTTTGTTTTTGTATCAATACAAGGAAGAACTCTGTAACTAAGTCTCTTCAACATGAAATCCCCTGCTTTTGGAGGCAGGCATTCTGAGTCTCTAAAATATATGTAAGCAGAGGCTCAATACCAATGTTTAAAATATACAAAAGTTTCTGCTTTGGGTAGGAGGTAAAGATAAGTGCCTCAAAACTCTAAGTTCTATGGTGAGAGGGCTATATGTATATTTACATACAGCATGACTAATGTTACACGCCCACCCCAATTAAAAACAATTCATCTATTAAATGAACCCTTTTCCTTAACATAAAGCATTTTAAAATAGGTACTGTACTATATGCCAGAGACATAGCACTGACAGTAACACATTAAAAAAGGATGCTTACAAATTTAAAGAAGCATTCAAAGATAAGGCAACTTTTCAGTTACTATTCAGCAAAGCTATTCAGTATTTCTACAGAATTATTTTTGTAATGATATACATCTTGCCTACCTCTAGTGCTGAGGCAAAATCCTTCTAATGAAGTTAATAAAAGCCCATCATGATTCTTAGAACCCGAGATGCTAAATAAGAGAAGGCTTCCCAGCAACTACACAGGATTTATAAAAGACAACAGAATACAAAATGAGGGGTGGGCTTAATGTCAGAGTTTGCTTAAGGATTGTATTAAAGCCACACTGATTTCAAGCTGTCCCTCCTCTGTGTGTGTGTGTGTGTGTGTGTGTGTGTGTGTGTGTGTGTGTTTAAGAAAAGGCATGTGAACCCCTGTACGCTGGCATTGTTAAGGAACAGGAGAATACAGCAGAGATGATAGGAAAAAAATGTGAAAAGTTTAAGTTTAATGACATCACAGTTATGGGCTATTTTCTCTCACCAAAAATCTCAATGTGTATTCTTTACAATGTCTGTTTCATAAGTTACAGAATAAACTCTAAAGTCAGTCATGGAGCAGTGGAGCGGCCACAACAACAAAATTTTTAAGAAATTATAATGAAAAGAATCAATAAAGTCATAGATGAAAAAATTCGGAGATCTTAAGTGAATGGAACTTGGGCATTAAGTAAATACATTGTATGGATGATTTGTCAAAAGAAAAACAGCACAGTAAAAGTAACAGATTCAAAATCATGGAAGATTAGGGATTTCAAATGTGGAAGGAAATGAAAAACTGTTTAAAATTTTAAGGTTCAAATTTCCCTAAAACAGACATTCAAAATACAATATAATTCTCTATATTTAACACTCTAATAATCCCTATATTAATAGGTTTTTCTGATAATCAAATTCCACAATGTTTATAGTATAAAATTAAGAAGTGCCTTCTCAATTATCAAAAAAATATTAACATATGGTCAGGATAAAATGAAGTTCAGTTCATTGATTTTTAGACATCTAATTTGTGTTAATCAGTACAACTGAGTAACCAGAGTGCATATTCCCCAACCATGATGCTAAAGGAATAAGCTGAATCAAAATACCTTTTTATGTGATCTCATCTGATTTTAACTAGTCTTATAAATTCTGCGTAAGTGACATGTACCTTAATATAAAAATAAAATGTCTTACACTATCTCTCAAAGAATCATTTATATAAAATTATAAACTGGTTACTAGGGAAACGTATTGGTATAAAGTAACACAGATGTTGCATATTTTGAATTATTTGCTGTTTCATGTTATCAGAAAGAAGAAAATCTCTTATTTCTTAAATATAATTTACAAATTTCTGTTTTAAATAGATGTATGGAAGAGCTAGACAGGCTCTTAACAGTATCTTGCATTTAGAAAAATAAACAATATAGCTGGGCATGGTGGCACGTGCCTGTAATCCCAGCTACTCAGGAGGCTGAGGCAGGAGAATTGCCTGAACCCAGGAGGCGGAGGTTGCGGTGAGCTGAGATCGCGCCATTGCACTCCAGCCTGGGTAACAAGAGCGAAACTACGTCTCAAAAAAAAAAAAAAAAAAAAAAAGAAAAACAATAAATGCATGCTGAATGCATGAATGCATGCTTGGAACTAATTGGATTATATATTAATATAGGAAACCATATGTACAATACAGAGATTTAGTTTGCATTTTAGCTGGCTAAATCCAGATATTGAAATGCTGGAAAACAAATGAGTAAGAATGTATAAAGAGTTTGTAACTCTGAAATCTCTGAAATCAATCAGTGAGTTACATAACTATAACTCTTATTATCAAGTATTCTAAAATGTCTGTGAACTAATCCAGAAACTTTATTTTATTGGTATATTTTGTGTTTGCAATAAAAACAAAAATATATGAAATTGTCATTCCTGAGACAAGAAACTGCTAGAAGTTCTCAAGTATGAGGTTTAACTATTAATTTTTTAAGATCAAATTTTCCATTAAAAATATAATAATGGGTACTTTTTCCTTATTGAATGACATAGTAGTGGGAGCATTTTCCCATTAAAGGAAAAATTTTAGGGTGTAACAGATTGTGCTATTAAGATCAAATATTAGGTCAAGATGTGCCTATGGCAAGGCATGAGAAAGTCTGAAGGGCTAGCAGTATGAAACTAGTGAGAACACTGGAAATAGGAGAGATTGTTTAGCAGAAGTTTCAGTGTTTTACAACTTGAAGCTAAAATCCATAGGTAAACTGGTCACCAGACTCAGTGGTTATGAAGCCCATATCCAAGTTCTGCTTTCTGGATTTTGAAGGCTAGACTTGCTAAGTTTTTTCTTACTGGCTCTGGTTTGGCTCTTTCCATTACAGAGCTTCGAGATAAACTGAAAGTACTAGAAGATCTTCATAAAGAAAGCTGAGCAAAATTCATAAGGCATTAAGGCATTAAGCAAGTAGGCAAGAGAACTTCTGATATATGAGCCGGGGTGTATGTGAGGGGGTGTGTCTGTGGGGGGCAGTGTATGAGTGTGCATGTACAGCCATTGCCATTTCTTTCTTCTCATAGTTCTCCTATTGTTTTTGAAAAGGTCAACTACTACATTTTCTAGAGTAATAAATATTGGGATTGGGCTGGGTTCTAAGGTGCTAGGTAAATTATTTTACAGGACTGTTGCTTACATTATAAACTAACACTGTATCAAAAAGTTTTAGAGGAACTCTGATAATCAGATAAATCATCCTTCATATCCCTACTCACTCTGAGTTACAAGTTAGAGATATATAAGGAAAATAAATTCATGCCAGAATTGATTTTTTTAAACTGTAACTTTAAATAGTAGTTACCTTTGGAGAGTAAAGGAAAGAGAAGGTGGCTTTGCATTTTCATCACTGTATTATTTATTTTGCAATAAGTAAGTTATTACTTTGGAATTACACAACAAAAAATAGAGAGATTAAAAAATCTTCAAGATATATTTTATGGTGCAATCCTATTAAATCTTAACTTACCATCTTCTAGTAGTTGGTAACCAACCATAGGAGGTAAACTGTGTATGCTGAAATACAAAAATGAGGCATTTATGACCTTCAGCCCTCTCTGGCAAGGGTGAGCAAGGTAAAAAGAGACTTATAGGTTCTTATCCAAAAAGCTAGAAGATACTCCAAGGAGAAATGAACAATATGCTATTATTGAGCTGAAGAGAAGTGATTTGCTTTTGTGATGTGTGAAAATAGTAGCAGATAACAGTGTAGCTGACTGTAATAATCTCTCTTGGTAAAAAAATTAACATAAATCATAACTTGTCTTACCTATGCTAGTGAGGGGTTGAGATTCTTTTGTGTCTGCTTTAATTCTCTTCTGGCCACATCTTCTGCTGTTGTGACTTGACAGCATCTAGAATTCCTTCTTTTGCCATTTACATCTGATGTCATTACCTATTAACACTTTTGAGATTATTTTCCTGGCTGATGCAGGGCTATTGGTTATTTGACAAAGTACAAGTTGCAGTTTCAACACTTTTTACAAACTAATAAAGCTAAGTGATGGATAACTAGGGCTGTGAACCAAGCACTGGTGGTGATTTGAGTCTTCCTTCCTTCTACAGGCAGTGGATTTTGGCAGGAAGAACAACTGCCTAAGAGAGTTGGAAGATCTGGTTTCTAACTGATTTATGACAATGAACTAGTTATTTCAGATGTCATATTCTTGTGGCCTTCATCTTTGTAATGGTAGTGAAACAGGAGGAAATGATTTCAATCACAGAGAATGTGATCATAAAAGAGCCATAATGCGAAGAACAGTAATTCTAGTTATTAGCATCACAGCTTTGTGGTCTCCAGCATGAAGAGGGTACACTGAACACAATGCAGTCCTGGCTTTCCCTTCACAAAACACCTAAAATGAGGAATTCTGCAATGTTTTAATTTGTTTTATGTCATATGATGGATAAAATAACTTTGGCTCTATAAATAATAAAATTGATAGGAAGTTGGTAACAAAAAAGGTTAGCTATTATTCATTCATTCACTCATTCATTCATTTATTCAATAATGCCTGGCCTATTATGGGCTATATACTGTTTTAGGTGCTAGGTATATAAGACAGGAATAAAATACCTGCTCTTATGAAGCTTATATTCTGGTGGGTAGAGATGGAAAATATATCTGTGAACAATATTTAATATTATACTCATAGTGATAAAGGTGGGAAAAAGATAAAACAGGGTAACCATACAAGAGGATGAATGGTGCTGGTGGGGCATCTGGGTCTGATTGGGTTGTCAGGAAAGGGTCTCTGAGGGGAAAATACTTGAAATGAGACCCAAATGACAAGATCTATAAATAAATATTTCAGTAAATATATCTGATATGATTATTGCTATTTGGAACGCAAGGTTCCTTTTGAGTTCCCAAATGTCCAAAGTCAAAAAGGAAAGAAGCAGTGAGTGATAAGAATGGGAAATGAGGAACATTTCTATTTTAGCTCCTAGGACATAGCTAATATGTTAGGTTGAAACATACAAAATTGCTCATATTTCATCATTTTGACCTACAAAAGCAACATTTCATATGGTTTGACTCATTGGCTAGAACTGAACAAAGATAGATCATGTAGTAAACATTACTTAATGAAGTTTGCCAGGCCTAATTCACTAAGTATTGTAATTGCCCTCTTTGCCTTAATATAAATCTATATAATTATATAAATCTATAAATAAATATAAAATCTATATAATTATATAAAATCTATGTAATATTTACTGAACAGACTTATAATGTGTCATACATGGATCTAAGGTGCTTTCTGATATCACTTCATTGAATACTCACACAACATCAAATCTAGGAATTATTAACATATGATTTGACAATTAAGACATTGAGGTCTAGAGGTGTTAAAATAACTTGATCAATCATACCAGTTGTAAGTGGGACAGTGACAAAGCAAGGATTTGAACTGAGGAATATCTCCAGAGACTGTACTCTAAGCTAGGGTTATTTATTGTCTATATAGGAAAACATGCTTATTCATTTTGTGAGCAAAAATAATTATATCAAAGTTGCTACATTTTCAGGGTTACATAATACTTAATACTTCATTTATAGATCTAACATTTCTATAGGGCCGAAATTTTTAATTGAAGTGATGTGCTCTGGGGTATGCATGTGCATATATATATTTAAAAAGTGAAACATTGCTTGAACAAATATAATTTGAAGACAAAACACACAGTAATAGAGCTGCTCATGCAGAAAGCAATGATAAGCAATTTTGCACACTTCTTTTCCTCATCACCTTAAAAACAAATCAAGGTTAGTCTAAACTGTTCATATCGTTCCATTTCCCTTGTTTTAGACACAGACATGTGATGCAACCTTGGCCAATGAAATCTCAGTATAAGTCTGCTAGAAGGATCCATAGAAAGTTTCCCTTGGTCTTACAGAAAGGACTAAGATAAGGCCTAGTCTTTGGCTTTTTGGATGTTGTCTTATGAGGAGTGGTGCTTGGAGCTGTTGCATTACAGCAAAATGAATGGAGTCCTGACATTGGTAAGCCATTAAATTAACCCTAGAAAAATCCCACCTCTGAACTTCCTGTAAGTTACTAATTTTCCCTCATTATTTAAGCCAAATAATGAAGGTGTAATTAAAAATCCAACCTATAACCAATATGAGAATTATAGCTAATCTTCAGTGTTTTATGTCTTCCTCATAGTAACAGTATTTCTTCAAAATAAGACAATATATTAAAAGAATTTGCTCACTACTTTCCAGATTTTTTTGTTCTTTTTTATACATACTTGTTACATAATCAGCGAAGGATGGTGTGCTCAACTTTGCAAAAGTGACATAGTTAAGGTTCTCTGCCATTCTTTCTCTGGCTTTTTCATGTCTTTTTATTCACATTGCATATATCCTTTTCCATCTACTCCCTTTAGACATGAACTATAATTTCAGATATTAATGATTATGCTCTTTTAAATTCTTTGTGTGTGTACATAATGTATCTTGATAATAAAAAGAGTGATAGGTGTTGCAATATTTTTCTTTATTTTCAGCTTGTTCCTTTTCTTCCTTCAACAGAATTTCATATTCTTGGAATATCTTTTTCTTTTCCACATATCTCCTACCTTAACGTTCTAAAAATTAAATTCTTGGCCTTTAGAAAATGTGCAGGAAATTAAGCTAGGACCCTTAAAATGACTGATAAGAACTAATGTAACTTCTATTCTATATTTGTAGTCATAATCTAGACTTTATGTCCCAATAATTTAGATATTAGGCTACTGAGTGTCATATTCTCCAAAGTTCCTAAGTTATTAATAGAATACAAAGAATGTTAGATTTTTACTTATTTATTCCGGAAATTTTAATCTATTTATTTATTTATTTAATTTGTTTATTTATAGAGTGGGTTATGAGACTGGCTAATTTTTGTATTTTTTTTTTTTTTTTTTGAGTAAGAGTCTTGATCTGTCATCTAGGCTGGAGTGCAGTGGCACAATCTTGGCTCACTGCAACCTCCACCTCCTGGGTTCAAGCAATTCTTCTGTCTCAGCCACTTCAGTACCTGGGATTACAAGTACATGCCACCATGCCCGGCTAATTTTTGTATTTTTCTTAGAGACAGGGTTTTACCATATTGGCCAGGCTGGTCTCCAACTCCTGATCTCAAGTGATCCACCACCTCGGCCTCCCAAAGTGCTGGGATTACAGGTGTGAGCCACCACACTCAGTCTAGATTTTTAAAAGTAACCTTAAAATATATTTCTCAGCAGATCTCATTTTGAAAGTGTCAATAATATTTTAGCCTGATAATCTAATGTGTCCAGTGGCTTCAAGGTAATAGATTGTATTCCCCCTTAAAAGACCTAGGTTTTGATTTAGATTTCTAAGTCCAAGCTAAATATATGTGTAAATTAAGTGATAATACTGGTAGGTAATCTTCAAGACAATGATAAAGGACATTATAACTTCACTGAGTAAATGAAAGCACCAAGAACGTATGTCCAGGAGAGTTCCCTTATAATTGTTTAGGGGAAAATCACTAGGATTAAGGGACAACGTTTTTGAAAACCTCATCTGAATTGGCTAGTACATACAGCAAAGGAAAGAGAGATTTTCTAAGCTGACTTCAAGCTGTATTAACCAAAATACTATTTTAATGTTATGGCAGATTATTTCTGAATGAAGTATATCTTCATATTTTGTCCCATACTTTCATGATTTATATTTCTTTAAAGTTGCATAGAATAATATAATTTATAATTTAATTTAGCTGATGTCTTATAAGGTCCATACCTAGTAAGATTTGAAACTGCTAATTGGGATAATAGAAAGTCACTTGTCTTTTTTCAAATGTCAGTGAAGTAGGTCAAGATAATTAATATGCAAGCTGACTTCTCAGTCAAAGGAAAACAAGACAGGTCTCATTTGTGTACTTTTAGTACCATCCATTTCAGACTAAAATGAGTTCACCCTAAGAAAATCACAGTATGACTCAGTTAAATAATTGAATTTCAAAATAAGGCAAAAGGTAGTTCAACCCTGAGAACACAAATTGAAGTCTGTTCTAAGGAAGGCTAAATATACGCTTCATAAGCAGGGCCAAATTCCACATGCATAAGGAAAATGAAAAACAGCTAAGGCATGGATTTAGGTATATCTTGCTTCTTAGATTGCTCTGTAAGCTCATAAACACTATAGAACATTTATCGTAATATAAGGTAAGGTAAAATATAAACGATTAGAAAGAGGTTTGATTGATGACATAATTCTTCACCATTAAAGCATATGACAGACTATATTTTCATGTTTTCTTCCATTATTTCTTTTGCCCACTTGCCTTATACTTTCTATTTTTAATTTCTTCATAAACTGAGAAAAATGTTTAGAACCAGACATTAAACTTATTTCCTTTGCAGTTCTGTATTTGATTACTACAAATTCACTTCAGGAGGTCAAACTGAATGCTGGCCTGGAGCAGGACAGTTAGTAAAACACTGCTGTTAGACTTTGATTTTTACAAGCACAGGTTGCCTGTTGAACTGTGTGGCAGCACAGTGAGCACTCTGTGTTAGAGGACATGTACAGGAGGCTAAGGCTGATGTAATGGCCACAGCTTTGTTCCTGTGTATAATTTTTGCTCTGTTGACATAACATCAAACAGCTTGATTTGAACAAGCAGCCTGAGTACGTACTCCTAATGGTCAATCCAAGAAAGCTATGAACATGACATCCCATAACTAGACCTTAAAGATTATTTTGAAAACACTGTTTTTTAAAGCTGATATTTCCTAAATAAGATGTTAATCAAATTGCACACACCTAAATATTAGAAATAGCAATGCAGAAAACCACCATTAGAACAAACATACATTTCATTGAATAATAAGCATCTTCAGGCAAGTATGAAATGCACTATTCTGTTATGAACAGTTTGAAGAACACTGACAAATCAAGTGGTAAGATTTATGGAAAAATACCCAGAAAGAAATGGGGCCTGGAAGATAGGGCAAGGCCACCTTCAGTGAAGCAGATCTGACTGAAATAGCATGAAATGTCCCACAATATTGAACCATAAAGACAAAGAGTACAATACCAAATTTACTGACACACTTACTAGGTCTGTTCTGTCTTATAACATTCTACAGAGTCCATTGAAAAAGATGGAAAGTACTGAATAACTACCCACTTAACTCATCTGAAATGTGAAGAAAGAAACCCAACCAACTTAGGAGTGCATCTATTTGGCTAAAAAATCCAATCTACTGAACAACAAAAAAGGGACTCTAGAAAAAAAAAAAAAAAAGAAAGCTATCTAACTAGAAGTGCTCTGTGGACTACTGGAAACCTGAAGAATGAGTAAGCATGGTGCCATATTTTCCCTTGATGTCTTAGGACACACTTGCTCCTTTCTAGTGTTCCCTTATACAATGACCAGGATGAACTGTTAAGTGCCCAGCTTATTCAAAACAAGACAACATTTGTGACTTAACCTGTAGGAATGACAAAATGTTTTCTGAACAGAATTCTCTATTTCAGAGGGCTGTGCCTAATTTCAACACAGTTTATCTTAAAATGGCTGAGATAAAGTGCTTTATCCAACATGTTTGTAAAAGAATAAATAAGCCTGACATACTTAGTCACAGCATTGGTGTAGCAGCTGAATGACAGTTGAAATGAAGCTTCTATCTTCAGTTAAATTTTAGAATTTATTAATTTTGGTAAGCTTTAAAATATTCAACATTATTATTATGCTTGCCAGAACTCCTACAGAGGCCTAACATGGCTCCCAAATATCTCTTCCATAACAATCTTCCATAAACTCTGATAGATGTGAATGTTGAAAGGGCTTGGCAAGTAATGAATGGTAATTACTTTTCCTATACTAACAGCATACCTTTTATAATGTTTCTCATGGAGATTATGGCTAAAATATACTTCACATGGAAACTTCCCCAGCATATGAATTTTATTACAAGCAATTCTTATATTTTGTTGGTAGAAGAGATAATATTAAATAATGCAATGAAGATCCATACCATAAGGAAGGTCCACTGTATTTTCTTGTCAATAATTTCCAAAGAGACTATCATTTTAAATGAGCCAAGCTTGACATGGACATGGGGCTCCTGACCTGTTGGTAACCTGTGAACTTTGAGATATTTTTTCCAGTTGTGATGAAGAACTTACACTAATATATCCTGTAATTAAAGTCCCATATATTTATAAAATGGGCTGAAGGTTACATTCTGCTTTCATCTTTTAAAAAGAGAAGTTATTGCCTTAGGGGTACCAAACAAGTAACTGATTTCATCACCACTGGCTCAGGTTATATCTGGACTAATTGGCCCACACTGCATTTTGAATAAAGAGATGTGAACAGTTTTATACTCTTTCTTCTATATATTTTGTTTTGTGCATTTTATATTCAGACTTATAGCCAAACCTAGATTTTCTTTCTTACCAAAATAACTAAGTTGTAGCCTTTCCCTTAAACCAGCTTGGATTTCTGGACTGATGTCTCATATTAGTAATAAATAGATGCTTGGTATGGCATGTTGAATAAAGAACTTAATAACTAGTGAAGATACTCTTAATGTCAACAAGGCAGAGGGTTACTTCATTGACTTGTCTCTTAAGAGTTGATTCACACAAAATGAGCTTTGCAATCAACATACATACCAAGAAAGTAGATGGATGCTTTTGGAAAACTGGTTTCTAGAAACAAGTTCAGCTATTTCGAGTAGAAAGAAATGCTATGTGGAATCTCTCCTTGGAAAAATTATCTTTTGGATTTTTTCTTTAAATGTTCTGACAATAAAAAGGGAAAATAAATATGTATATGTTTAGACATGAGTGAGTGAGTGTGTGTATGTGTGTCCATGTATTCAACCAAGGCTCTGCTAACAACCTGCCTGAAACATTTATAGTTTCTTAACCCAACTCAGGAGACAACCACTGTGGGCCAATCAGATGGTGCATGCCAGTGAGAATAAAGTGGGTAAGAGAATGAAGAAAAAAAACCCACCATTAACCTTAAAAGGCAAATGGATAGTTGGAGAAAAAAATTATTTGCTCCAGCTGTGGGTATCTTGGGATATAAGCTTCATTACTCATCATGTTTTCCCAAGTTACTGAAGTTCTGAAAGTAGGACACCAAGAGAGACCTAATTTACTGTATAGCCATCCATTATTTTAAGAAAAAAGGGAAGCAAAATTCTACTTTCTTCAAATAAGAAGAAAAGATTAGGCCTTTGTGTACACAAGCTAAGAATCTCCAGAAACATACTTACTTTTTTCTCCTATGTTTTCCCCTGCTGCCTCCCCTTCCTCCTCCTCCTCATCCTCCTCCTCCTCCTCCTCCTCCTCCTCCTCCTCCTCCTCCTCCTCATCCTCCTCTTCCTCCACCTCTGGGGGTTGCACGTCATCCTGTGGGTCACAGGCACTAACTGGAGCATTCAGGCAGCAATGGTTGAACCCGCTATCTCGAGGCAGAGTAAAACTTCGAGGCTTGCCCCCATTTCCATTTAGCACTTGCATCCTCTCACTCTCAGCTAACGGGTATGGCCCATAGTGATCCTGCAGGTGGCACTTCTGAGTTGGCAGGGTGGACTGCCGCCTGTGCTCTGGGGAGATGGCCGCAGAGTCAGAGAAGACAGAATCCTCCAGAGGCAAAGTCTGAAGATAGTGTAAGCCTGAACTTGTCAGTGGCGTCTCAATTAAATCCTGCCAGGAGCGGCGCTGACTGGCTGTCTTGCGAATGGGAGACACTGCACTGCTCCCAGTTACTTCCTGGCGAAACTCCTCATGAGAAGACTGAGACTGAGAAGTCTCCGTGGAGGAAAGTCGGCTATGTTTTGCTTCCACATAAGGACTGGCACAACTCATCTGTAGAAAGGAGCCCCTGATCAGTCTCTGACAAAATAAAAGACCACTTCTATTTCAAGGAACACATTTGGTTTCCACCAGGTAATATTTAAGTAGATGAACTCTTAGGTAGTCAATTTAATGACTAGACAAATTTGCAGACATCTCAAAGTTAGTCCCCAGCTTATATTGTAAGAGACAGAGACATGAATGTATTGAAATGCGGCTATACCAAGCTCTTGTGAAAAATCTTACATACTAATGCAAAATTTTACAACAATGAAAGTATAAGAAAATGTTAGTGCTTTCATAAGAAATATTCAGCCACTACAAAAATCTCAGTTTAAAACCTCTACATATTTTGAGATCCTGAAGAAGTACTGTTCCTGGATTCATATTCCTGATTTCATATAGCTTGGAGTTGGAGATGAGAGAGTCTTTTGAATATGAGAACATGTTGCCTATAAACAGACAGAACCCTTCCTTATCTTTATAGGTGAATTTCTGCTCCTATGGGTGCCAGATAAAAACTGTCTGATGATTTTACTTTCCATGGGTTTAAAAATGTTAGGCAGGATGAGATTATACCTTGCTGAGGATTACCATTAGCTTTGGGCACAGATACTGCAGGGCACATAAATATAAGTGAAAATGGAATATTTTTATCCCTGGAATTTAAAGTTTGGGACTATATGTTATAGCACAAAGTACAACCAGAAAAAGGACTGGCATCAAGTGAACACTGTAAAATAGTTGCAGGCACCTCTACTGCCACAAGCCTTGCTCTAGCTCTGGGGACTAACAAACACAGCAGCCCAGGCCAAGCCTGATTTGTGAAATGTGATCATCACAAACCAGGCTGAGGTGGCAGCCAGGACACGCCTGACTGAGGTGAAGGTGTATGTCATTCCTCCTGGTAAAGGAGGAGAAGTTACTTGTCATCCTCTGTGGGTAGTCAGTTACCTTCCCATATGTTAATAATAATATGAATACTTTTCTTCTTGAAATTCACAAATTTCCATGTTTAAGGAGCTGTTCAGTGAAGATGTTCTTTCTTATCCTTCCTCTTTTATAGATATTTTAAATAAATTATTCAGATCCTGATGTTTTAGAAAAAGAGGGAAAATATAAATTATCACCCTGGAGTAATACTGAGATGGAATTAGGTTGGCTATTGTTGTCACTGAAATCTAGCTTCTACTTCCTATGTGGAAGACTTAGTCCCAAGATAGGCAGAATTGATTGTGACGGTAATGTGACCATGGAATATTATTATTATTATTTTTACACATAGTATCACTCTGTCGCCCAGGCTGGAGTGCAGTGGCATACTCTTGTCTCACTGCAACCTCCACCTCCTGAGTTCAAGTGATTCTTGTGCCTCAGCCTCCCGAGTAGCTGGGATTACAGGTGCCTGCCACCATACCTGGCTAATTTTTGTATTTTTAGTAGAGATAGGGTTTCACCATGTTGGTCAGACTCTCGAACTCCTAACCTCAAGTGATCCACCTGCCTTGGCCTCCCAAAGTGCTGGGATTAGAGACGTGAGCTACTGTGCCCAGCCTGACTATGGAATATTATTGTCTAAACTGGAACACTACTGAGACACCCTTGGTAATTCTGATGGGAAAGGGAAATAAAGTGGGATAGTTCCAAGTAAACCAACTGTTTACCCTATTGAAAGATCAAAGTACAGTCTAGACACACAGTAATTTACAGAGATTTGTCTGACACACCATATAAACATATACATTAAACCAGATCCCACAGCTGCTGAGAAAGCTACCTTCAAATCATCCCCAATATAGAGAGAGTATTAATTTTTATAAGTTGATTCTAAAGGACATAGGAATAAATTTTATTAATGTGGAATAGACAAGGTCATTTTATATATCCTTTTCTAAGAAAAGGATATATAAAATGACCTTGTCTATTGTTGTTGATTATCTCCATGAGGGCTACCTTAACACAAGTAGTATATTTTGTTAATAAAACCGACAACATACTTACTCTGCCTGGAATCTGTAGTGACTGTTTTTCCTGCTTAAATATTCTTTGTATGCTTAAAACAATTTCCTTACTGATTTTAGACTCTCAGTTTTCTTTTCCCCTAAGAAACCTAAAGTTTGATATGCAATCTACTACATATGTTTTTAACACAGAAAAGGATGTTTCAGGTCACAGAAGCTGGTGGAAGTAATATTCTTGTTGCTAACTTACCGAGGGAGGTCGTGGGTATGTATCGTATGGGGGTGGAGGGCTATCTTGTTTTGGCGTTGAAGGAGTATCTGCTTCTTCCTTGTCACTTTCACTCCAGTAATCTGAAAAATTCATAGACATGGATACATCAACATTCTACTAAATGTTTCTAGTCATATTTTCATGAACATGAATTAGCATTTAAGAAAAGGAAATTTAAATTCTATCCCTACATCATTTCCCAGGCACTACCTTACCCCTGGTCTACCAACTTTTATTTTCAGTTGAGTTTTGAGGAGAAAGTAAGTATATCATCACCTAATTTTAACTTCCTTTTAAAGCAAGCAGTTACATGCAGCCATAATTTTAGAAAGTTAAGAAAAACATATTGCATAAGCCCAATCAGGTTTAGGGTACCTCAGATTTCAGATCCAATTATTCTGAAGCTTCAATTAATTAATGATATCATATGATGCCTCTTAAAAGTGTATCATTTTATCCTAAAGATACTCAAAGAAAAGCAATACATACATTGCTGTAGATCTCTACAGATATAAACAGCTCTAAAAATAATGCTCTCAATTCTCTTCTCTGGCTTCAGTTCAGTGATTATCTAACAATCACTGTTTCCAGACTCATGCTGACATGAATCTCTATAACACCATACTCCCACCTCTCCTTGGAAACACATGGCAAACTCTGGTTCTTGCCAAATACAAAAGGGCAAATCTGCTGATGTGGGCTGCAAGTTCCAAACTTCCAGAACTACTTAAAAGGGTAGTAAATGTAAGCAGCTAGGCAAAGTGACTTAGCAGACCTCAGGCAGGAGGGACGGGAAAGAACTCTAAGAGGTTAAGTTCAGATTATATGTCAAATGCAGCAAAAGGGCCAATAATTGGAATCTGTTCCATTAATATCCCAACTACCCTGTAACTCCTGGGTTTATTCTTTATATGATTTACAAGAAAAAAACCTGAAGTATTATCCATCAATTTCAGATTATAAGAGAAAACATATTAAAACAAAAGTCTCATTATTCCTATGAAAATTTAAATCCCAAAAGAACCATCGTAAGGCTTAACTAATATTCAGATTTAGGTGAACAATCATGGCACGTATATTTACAGGAAACCCTCTCCACCCATGAATTCCCATATTGTAATATATTTATATGGTTTCCCTGCAGTGTGATTAATATTACTGATAATTACAGCTAACATACATTAAGAAATTACTATATGTCAAATAGAAAGTAATAGAGCTGGGATTTGAACTAAGAAACTGCCATATCCTAAAGCTCTGGTGACTAAGTTGCTGGGACTCTTTTGTAAAAGGATAGCAGGAGAATTTGATGTGAAGTATATTGATGATTATTTTATCACCGTATTTCTTCCTGCATATATCTATGGCTGTTGTGAACATAAATTCTTGAGCAACAGAAGTTGGAAATAAAATACATTTTCAATTATGTTCTAGGCCTCAAAATACAAAGACTCTGCAAATTCTGTTGCTGTTTTAATTATTCCCTTTGAGTAAAATATAAGCAAAGACTAGTTAATCTTAATTTGATATCTGTTTTTTTCCATTGGTTCATGCCAGTGATAGCCAGTATACCAAGTCTTCCCTCAAATGAGTTGGCACAGTTGCCCAGAAATGGACTGAGCAAATGCTGGTGGAAAACACATTAACTATATAGTCAGACAGGTGTAGGTTCAAAACTTACCATCTTGGCGCTTTTGTGGTGGTTATTTAACCTCTCTGAGTCTGTTTTGTTATCTGTAAAAGGGCTCTAATAATAACCGCCTTTCAGAGTTGTGTGTGTGTGTGGGAACTAAATAAGGTAACACGCTTTTAAGTGCCTTGTATCTAGCTAGCACTCAATAAATATTAGAACCCCTTATCTTCTTGGGTGTATTTGTAGTAGCATGCCAAGAAAGTGTGACCCAGATCACATAGGCTATAAATGCCTGGTATTCATCTTTTTAGACATAAAGTTTTTCTTGTAGCAAGGCCCAGCAATAAAAAGTAAAATCTGAAGCCCTGGGGCCTGGGTTGGGCAGCTTTGTGAGAGCTTGAAATACTACTGGGAAATCACTCTGTAGGTAAATGGAACAAGCAAACCATCCCTGCGAAGCAAAGATTATGCTGCCGGTATTCTTCCCACTATTTCCAGGAACTATAGCACCTGTGCACCTTTCCACTATTTCCAGAAACTGTGGCACCTGTACAGACATTTGCACTGATAACTTCAAGGTGTTAATACCTCAAGTGGTCCTTATTAGCACACTGAGAAGGAGATGATCACGATTTTATCAAGGGTTCCATAGCTGTTACTATAAGTGACAAATTTTGGGAGGCTCCTTCTCTACTTTTTCCTTCCAGTTAAATTAGGAAGAATTTTAATTCCACTGTTTGATGGAATTCTTGGTTTATTAAAAAGCATTGTCGATCCAAAGTTTTCTTGGGTTGCTTAAGAAAAGGCTGAAATACTACTTTGCAAATTAATTTTGTTTTCTTACACTAAGCTGTGTGTCTTTGACAGAGCAATGACAGAGAAGAGGATACATAGAAATATTAATTAGGCTCTTTTGGGTTTGTGTGGAAAATTAGAGACACACTGTCGCTTAGAGGATGAAAACTAGTCTGATTTTTATTCTAATGGTAAATTTATTTGTTTTTGTTTTAGTTCTCTATATAGTACAAATTAAATGGATACTTTTAATGTCCCTTGCAATGATACACAATTTTATAAGCAATCATGAAAAAACTGCCATCACTAGAAGAGAAAAATTTCTACTTTATTTTCTCTTGCTGATACAAAAGGATAATTGGAAAAAAATGACTTTTCATGTAGAACTGTCAAAGAAATACAATATATTTCATTCATTTTTTGTGTGATTAAGTCTTTAAAAAGACCTTATATGTGATTGAAAATAATGTCATGGATGTCTGTCTTGAAGCTGGAAAAAAATATAAAAATGATCAGCAGACAATTAGACAAATTGTTATCTTGGCTGAATTTAGTGTAATCCTGTTTTCTGTAAGTACAACAATGGACACTGAAAGAGAACCCCACATCTTTTATACTTCTGTAACCAAAGATAGCAATTCACTAAATTTTTATTTAAATCAATCAAAGAGTCACTTCTAAGCTGTACTGGTTATTTAGATGGAAACAGTATCTGGCAGCTATGTCCTTGCATCTGGAGAAACATTCTCAATCCTTAAAGAGCTATATTTTGTATTAAGCTTAACTTCATTACTTAGAATGGTACTCAAGATATAACTCTACAGAATTGTGGAGTAGATATGTGCATCTACTAGTTTTCTACATGGAACACCATGCAACCTAATCATGCAGAAGGTAGGAAGTCTAATATGTTTCTGACCTATGCTAAAGTGCCTGAGGAACATGCATCCTATGTGGAAATCAAAATTATTTCAGAGATTCTGGTTGTATTGCATTAGCAAGATTCTTGTTCTATTAAAGTGTAACTACTAGCTTCTGCCTATGATTTTCTACTTACATGATAGACCAGTACATCATGAATCTACAGACCTAATACTTTTTGGAACCCGTATGTCCAATATAACTATATAACTTATCAGATATTTCATCCATAATAAAATTTGGCTATATAATACCAAGTAAAAGGAAATTCACTAAAATCAAGACCAAGCTCAGGTTCATAGTAATGCAAAGTAATACAATACAGAAGTTAAGCTTAAGATCCAAGCTTCCTTATATTTATACAAATTGATTCAAAGATTCATTTTCCTATCAGTACAATGTCCACACTTCTAATTCTTGTGTCTTTAACAAATCAGAAAAAAAAATCTATAAGCACTTTAAAAGAACTGTTTTATTCCTTTTAAAGAAATTTGAAAAGGAAGACTAATTTTTTTTTTTAGTACTCTTGCCAATAATTTAGGCCTATGCAACATATAGTCTCTACTGTATAGCCTGCAAAGCCCAAAATATTATTAGGTTCTTTACAGAAAAAATTTACTAATCCTTACCTAAACATTTGCTGACATACTGGTTTTGGGATCAGGTTGTCTTCTTTAGATTTTTAAAAACTTTAGTTTTCAGATGTTTTTAAAAAAGAGTTGGCTGAAGGCTGGGCATGAGGGCTCATGCCTGCAATCCCAGCACTTTAGGAGATGGGTAGATTGCTTGAGCCCCGGGGTTTGGGACCAGCATAGGCAACATGACAAAAACCCATCTCTATGAAAAACAACAAGTAAAAACAAAAGCCAAAATTAGTCAGGTGTGGTGGTGTGAGCCTGTGATCCCAGCTACTCAGGAGGCTGAGGTGGGAGGATCGTTGAACCTGGGAGGTGGAGGTTGCAGTGAGCCAAGATCATGGCACTGCACTTCAGGCTGGCCATTGGAGTGAGACCCTATCTCAAAACAAAACAAAAAACAAACAAACAAAAAAGACTTGGCTGAGATTTTACTCTAAGTCTAAAAGAAAACAGAAGGCTTTTAGAATCTTGACATCAATAAACTGGTTAAGATCAGTTTATTGTGAAGAGACAACTATGAATAGGTTTGTGTTTATGTGTGTGTCAATTTATGGATTATTTTAACGGATAATTTCAAAAACCTATTTATGCTTCCAAGGGATGTACGACAAACACCCTTTGGGAAATGTGAACCACCTCAGAATGATGACCATAGCTTTTGTTCTTAAGATTTCAATTCTACATAATAACATTGTGTTTCATAAATCTGAGGTCGATACCAAGGCAAATTCCAAAAGATCATAGAATTACATAGTAACAGAGCTGAAGAACATAACCAAATGAGAAAATTTATGAAAGAAAATATCATTCATCTCATTTATTTGCATAAAAGGCCACTTAAATGTCTACAAAACTGCTAAATAGTAAAAATTGCTCACTGCTAAGGATCTGGACTTGGTTCAATCAGACTTTTTCCATTTTTAAGATTTTTGTTTCTTCATAGGAAAAAGATAGGAGGAGGGGGTAACGAATAGGAGAGAACTCCACATTAGCTGCTCCAAAAATTTGAGCGTTCAGTCCCTATCTATTCAAGTTGTTAATCCTCACTTAAGTGCCCAGAAGAGAAATAACCACAAATTGGTGTATGCATTTTCTCTTAAGTGATAGTAATGAATCTCTATATAGGATTACTGCAGGAAAAAAGTATAACATAATTCTTTTTAAAAAGTATTCCTTTACCTTGTTCTTGCTTAATCCTCTCTCTTTCTGCATAACCTGCAGTCAGCATATTAATTCTGTTAAGCCACCTGAAAAAAACAAATATAATCAATAACATTGTAACCTAACTTCTTATACTTTACTTCCTAGAAACATACATTTTAAAATGTCTAAGAATATATGGAATAATCCTACATATAAGATGTGTTCTTTGCAAGTACTGATGCATGGAACCTTTAATGAGATTCAATTTGCCATAGTACAAATTTCTCCCATACCAAAGATTCTATTTCAATAGAAAAGTCTTGGGCAAAGTTGTTAATATCTGTAACATAAAGAGTTTGGAGTTGACCAAAGCCATGTTAATTCTATTGTTCCAAATGTAGAAGTACTCCAAATACTTCTGCTGTTGTTTCTTCAGAACAAATGCTCCTTTAGAGATACTTAAACAGTATCAGGTTTAATTTATCCTGATGAGGAAAAAAAGTTATGGACCTTGCCCGTCAAAATAATAGTTTTATTGTGAAATAATAGTTTTGATTAAGCTTGTTTAACAATCTAACAGAAAATACATCTTGGAGTACTTCAGATACTTGTCTCTAAATACAAGAGTATGGGGTTTTCCAAAGACACAATGAACATATACAATTTTAACATCTGTTTAGATCTTGAAAATGTATTTTTATGAACAATAGTAAGTTAAAAATAAATCTCAATTCTTTCCTCTTTCTGTAGTGCTGTTATTGCCAATGTAGGGACTGCCTAAAGCAAAGCACAGTTTTAACGTCTTTCTTTTGTCCCACCAGGGCTCTCCTTGTGTTAATTATTTTTTTTTTCATCTAAAAATCTTTTTATTTATACTTGCCTTGAAGGTTTTTTTTTTTTAATTTATTTATTTTACTTTAGGTGCATACTATATCTGGTATTTCTCCCCATGTTATCCCTCAGATGATCAAATCACATGTCTTAAACAACATGAAAATTTCCCTTTGGTCAATCCTGAGCCATAATCCATATAGCTTCCCAAATCAGAAACTGAGGAAAAAACTACCTTTCAAGCTAGCTTGAATATGTCCAGAATCACTAGTATGGCTAATGTCATTAAGTTGTGGAATAATCTGATCTAGATATATTTTTAAGAAAAATTTGTGGTTGAGAATGTTTTCTCCTAAGATCTTTATCTTCCCTGTCAAGTGGAAGATCACATTGTTTGAAATGACTCTCATATTTCATCATTTATGTCAAGTGGTGTTAACTGTGCATCAAATACTTAGAATATCTTGAAAAGTGAGTAAAGTTGTGTCTCTAATACACAAAATTGCATCTATGGAAACTTAAGCTTTAATTGTAAGAAGAGGTCAATTAAAGCCTAACTTTATTTTAGCAAAACCTACAATGTAATTATCATCTCAGGTACATTTGGGAAGTGAAGAAAGAACTGAAGTAGAACTGGAATAAAATAAAGATTATCAAATGAATTCAGTAGCATTATATATATATGCACAGACACAATCCAGAAAATTATAAACTATAAATCAAGAAGTAAACTTCATAACGATATTTTAAAAATGACTCTAATCATTAGTAAAAGTTCAAAGTTAAAATTTAGTCTCAGTTGATTTTCAGTGAAAAAAGGGTTAAATTTGTACTACAAGGCAAATCTTACCACTCTTGGGAAAGACTGGTCTGGTGCTTTTGGGTGAAAATGATGATAATACCAAGAATGAAAAATGTATTACTGAATTTTAATCCAGTGCCTTGTATTTACTACTTTAAAAATATCAATGAAATTTTATTTTATCAGAAATGTGAAGAACAATGAGGTCCTTATGAAATAAATCAGGAAATTAAAAAGGGGCTTGCTCAATTTTTTACCTCAACAGTATTTGTTAAGTGTTTGCTATGTGCTGAACAATGAGCTATGTGTTAGGGATATAGAAATAACTAAGACATAACTTTTGCCTTCAGTTACCTCTAGATTCACTAAGTTTCATAAGACAATTGAAAGTTTAAACTATTCTTAAGAAGAAAAATTTTTTTAATTAAAGAGAAATTGTTTAGAAAGTGTGTGGATATACCAGGCCACTGCACAGAGCCACAAGAGGCTAAATACTAAACAACTGTTGGTGTATCTTGGATAAACTTATCCTTTAGGCTTCAACTAGAAGATACTTACTCATTTACTTGCTACAGTTATGATCTGGTATTTTAGGTTATTATGAAAGCAGACACATATGCATTAACTGATTCAAGCAATATTTATTAAGAGCCTATATGTGCCAGGTACCTAGGATACAGAGATAAAACAAAGTGCCTGCCTTCATGATTCCCATATCTTTGTGAGGGAGACAAACAATAAACAGGGATACAAATAAACATACGTGAAATAGTAGCAAATGCTATTTAAACATAAACAAGCAAGCAAGTTAGAAAATTAGAATGTCAAAGATGCTGGGGATGAGGGAAGGCTACTTTAGGTAAGATGACCAGAGACACAATATTGAATTTAGAATCTGTTCAACAGAACAGATTTTATGAGGAAGATCTTTAATAACAGGTCTAAATTCAGTACCTTACCATATCACCAATACTTTAAAATAGGAAATTATAAGTTAAGGGGATATTGAACCTATAGCAAACATTCAAAGGAGATATTCACAACTGACAAAGAATAATGTGTTTAGAGGGAAATAAGAGAAAGAATCATAGGAGAAATGTATAAATAATAATTACCAAATAGGAACTGGTAGGTCATCACAATTACAAGAACATATGTACTGACATGGTAAGGAATACACAGGCCAAACAAATTCAGTAAATAAGTCTTCAGAATACTTGAGTAACATGATATTTTGTTTTATCCCCATAGATTTTACAAAGACCAGAAAAATTTCATTTTTTAATGTTTCAATACTTATTTCTGATGAAACAGATGAATAGTAGTGGGGTGCCTAAAAGTGTTTTTGTAAATTACCTCACAAAAAAACTTATTGCTTCTCAAAATAGAAGATGATCATTTTAATATTCTGTGTGTGTTTATGTATGCACATATATGCACATTTACTGTGTGTATATATGTGTATACAATTTTACAGAAGAAAATTAAATGTAAGGATTACTTTTTAACACCAATTACTAGGTCCTGTCACCACCATCATTACATTTGTTTTTTTAAATGAGTAACAGAAAAATATATTTCTCTGAAGCATGGTGTATTTTCATAAGAAGTAGATAGGACATTTAAAAAATATAAAATAGTCATAAATTATATATTTTTAATAATTAATTTTATAACTATAAAATCTTGAAGACTTAGACATGCTTTTAAAAGATTACATATAGAACAAACCAACATCCAGATCATCTTGCTGTTATGTAACAATCAAGTGACTTGACAAAGCTGTAGGTGGGTGTTTCTTCCCATCATTAATCCTCTGAATATTTTTAGCACTGACTCCCCTTTCTATTAACAACCAATTAAAAAAAATCTTCCCATTGAAAGTAGACATGAGGAATAGGGTTATTTTTTAGAAAGGAAAATTGAATGCAAAAAAATAAAACTCCATTTTAATTTTATTTTTTTGCCTTTAATTTTGAAGAAAAAATATTTTATTCAAATTGCATGTTACCAAATTTGAGCTGCAGTATTTGAATCTCACATTGGTCTACATACTAGTTATTTAGATTTAAATTTTGTCCTAGTTTGCATTCACAGTTTTTTTTTTAAAATATTTTGTTGCATTTTAGGTTTTGGGGTACATGTGAAGAAAATACAGGATTGTTGCATAGGTACATACATGGCAATGCGGTTTGCTCTCTTCCTCCCCATCACCTATATCTGGCATTTCTCCCCATGTTACCCCTCCCCAACTGCCCACCCCCTGCTGTCCCTTCCCTAGATCCCCCCCACAGACCTCAGTGTGTGATGCTCCCCTCCCTGTGTCCATGTGTTCTCATTGTTCAACATCCACCTATGAGTGAGAACATGCGGTGTTTGATTTTCTGTTCTTGTGTCAGTTTGTTGAGAATGATGGTTTCCAGGTTCATCCATGTCCCTACAAAGGACACAAACTAGTTTTTTTTTTATGGCTGCATAGTATTCCACGGTGTATATGTGCCACATATTCCCTGTCCAGTCTATCATCGATGGGCATTTGGGTTGGTTCCAAGTCTTTGCTATTGTAAACAGTGCTGCAATGAACATTCGTGTGCATGTGTCCTCATAACAGAACGATTTATAATCCTTTGGATATATACCCAATAATGGGATTGCTGAGTCAAAAGGAATTTCTATTTCTAGGTCCTTGAGGAATTGCCACACTGTCTTCCACAATAGTTGAACTAATTTACAATCCCACCAACACTGTAAAAGTGTTCCTATTTCTCCACATCCTCTCTAGCATCTCGTCTCCACATTTTTAATGATTGTCATTCTAGCTGATGTGAGATGGTATCTCAATGTAGTTTTGATTTGCATTTCTCTAATGACCAGTGATGATAAGCATTTTTTCATATGTTTGTTGGCGTCATATATGTCTTCTTTTGAAAAGTGTCTCTTCATATCCTTGGCCCAGTTTTGAATGGGTTTGTTTTTTTCTTGTAAATCTGTTTTAGTTCTTTGTAGATTCTGGATATTAGCCCTTTAACAGATGGGTAGATTGCAAACATTTTTTCCCATTCTATTGGTTGCCAGTTCACTCTAATGATTGTTTAATCAGGTCCCATTTGTCTATTTTGGCTTTTGTTGCCAATGCTTTTAGTGTTTTAGTCATGAAGTCCTTGCCTATGCCTATGTCTTGAATGCTTTTGCCTAGGTTTTTTTCTAGGGTTTTTATGGTGTTAGGTTTTATGTTTAAGTCTTTAATCATAAAAATGTAGTTAATTTTAGTGTAAGTTGTCAAGAAGCGGTCCAGTTTCTGCTTTCTGCACATGGCTAGCCAGTTTTCCCAACACCGTTTATTAAACAGGGAATCTTTTCCCCATTGCTTTTGTCAGGTTTGTCAAAGATCAGATGGTTGTAGATGTGTGGTGTTGCCTCCGAGGCCTCTGTTCTGTTCCATTGGTCTATATCTCTGTTTTGGTACCAGTACCATGATGTTTTGATTACTGTAGCCTTGTAGTATAGTTTCAAGTCAGGTAGCATGATGCTTCCAGCTTTGTTCTTTTTGCTTAGAATTGTCTTGGCTCTGTAGGCTGTGTTTTGGTTCCATATGAAGTTTAAGCTGATTTTTTTCCAGATCTGTGAAGAAGGTCATCGGTAGATTGATGGGTATAACATTGAATCTATAAATTATTTTGGGCAGTATGGCCATTTTCAGAATATTGATTCTTCCTAACCATGAGCATGGAATATTTCTCCATCTGTTTGTGTCCTCTCATATATTTTCTTGAGCAGTGCTTTGTAGTTTTCCTTGAAGAGGTCCTTTACATCCTTTGTTAGTTGTATTCCTAGGTATTTTATTATCTTTGTAGCAATTATGAATGGCAGTTGATTCTTGATTTGGTTCTCTTTAAGTCTGTTATTGGTGTATAGGAATGCCTGTGATTTTTGCACATTGATTTTATATCCTGAGACTTTGCTGAAGTTGCTTATCAGTTTCAGAAGATTTTGGGCTGAGAAAATGGGGTCTTATAAATATACAATCACGTTATCTGAAAATAGAGACAGTGTGACTTCCTCCTTTCCTAATTGAATATGCTTTGTTTCTTTTCCTTGCCTGACTGATCTGGCTAGAACTTCCAATACTATACTGAATTGGAGTGGTGAGAGAGGGCATCCTTGTTGAGTGCCAGATTTCAAAGGGAATGCTTCTAGTTTTTGCCCATTCAGTATGATACTGACTGTGGGCTTGTTGTAAATAGTTTTTGTTATTTTGAGATATGTTCTGTCAATATCTAGTTTATTGAGAGTTTTTAGCATAAAGCGCTGTTGAATTTTGTTGAAGGCCTTCTCTGCATCTATTGAGATAATCATGTGGTTTTTGTCTTTGGTTCTGTTTATGTGGTGAATTATATTTATAGACTTGCGTATGTTGAACCAGCCTTGCATCCCCGGGATGAAGTCTACTTGATCGTGATGGATAAGCTTTTTGATGTGCTGGTGCAATCGGTTTGCCAGTATTTTATTGAAGATTTTTGCATCTATGTTCATCATGGATATTGACTTGAAGTTTTCTTTTTTTGTTGAGTCTCTGCTGGGTTTTGGTATCAGGATGATGTTGGTCTCATAAAATGATTTGGGAAGGATTCCCTCTTTTTGGATTGTTTGGAATAGTTTCAGGAGTGCTACCTGCTCCTCTTTTTATGTCTGGTAGAATTTGGCTGTGAACCCCTCTGGACCTGGGCTTTTTTTAGTTGGTAGGCTATTAATTGCTGCCTCAACTTCAGACCTTGTTATTGGTCTATTCAGGGTTTCAACTTCTTCCTGATTTAGGTTTGGGAGGATGCAAGTGTCCAGGAATTTATCCATTTCTTTCAGGTTTATTGGTTTATGTGCATAGAGTTGTTTGTAGTAATCTCTGATGGTGGTTTGTATTTCTGTAGAATCTGTGGTGATATCCCCTTTATTTTTTTTATTGCATCTCTTTGATTATTCTCTCTTTTCTTTTTTATTAATCTGGCTAGTGGTCTATTTTGATGATCTTTTCAAAAAACCAGCTCCTGAATTTATTGATTTTTTGAAGGGTTTTTTGAGTATCTATCTCCTTCAGTTCTGCTCTGATGTTAGTTATTACTTGTCTTCTGCTACGTTTTGAGTATTTTTGATCTTGTTCCTCTATCTCTTTCAATTTTGATGATAGGGTGTCAATTTTAGATCTTTCCTTGCTTCTCATGTGGGCATTTATTGCTATATATTTTCCTCTAGACACTGCTTTAAATGTGTACCAGAGATTCTAGTATGTTGTGTCTTCATTCTTGTTGGTTTTGAATAACATCTTTATTTCTGCCTTCATTTCACTGTTTATCCAGTCAACATTCAAAAGCCAGTTGTTCAGTTTCCATGAAGTTGTGTGGTTCTGAGTTAGTTTCTGTGTTCTGAATTCTACCTTGAATGCACTGTGGTCTGAGAGACTGTTATGATTTCCATTATTTTGCATTTGCTGAGGAGTGATTTACTTCCAATTATGTGGTCAATTTTAGAGTAGGTGTGGTGTGGTGCCGAGAAGAATGTATATTCTGTGGATTTGGGGTGGAGAGTTCTATAAATGTCTGTTAGGTTTGCCTGGTCCAGGTCTGAGTTCAAGTCCTGGATATCCTTGTTAATTTTCTGTCTCGGTGATCTGTCTAATATTGACAGTGGAGTGTTAAGTTCTCCCACTATTATTGTGTGGGAGTCTAAGTTTCATTGTAAGTCATTAAGAACTTGCTTTATGTATCTGGGTGCTCCTGCATTGGGTGCATATATATTTAGGACCATTAGCTCTTCTTGTTGCATTGATCCTTTTACCATTATGTAATGTCCTTCTTTGTCTCTTTTGTTCTTTGTTGGTTTAAAGTCTATTTTATTAGAGACTGGGATTACAACTGCTGCTTTTTTTTGCTCTCCATTTGCTTGGTAAATCCTCCTCCATCCCTTTATTTTGAGCCTATGTGTATCCTTGCATGTGAGATGGGTTTTCTGGATACAGCACACTGACAGGTTTTGACTTTTTATCCAATTTGCCAGTCTGTGTCTTTTGATTGGGGCATTTAGCCCATTTACATTTAAGGTTAATATTGTTATGTGTGAATTTGATCCTGCCATTTCGATGCTAGCTGGTTGTTTTGCCTGTTAGTTCATGCAGTTTCTTCATTGTGTTGATGCTTTTTAACATTTGGTATGTTTTTGGAGTGGCTGGTACTGGTTGTTCCTTTCTGATTAGTGCTTCTTTCAGGAGCTCTTGTAAAGCAGGCCTGGTGGTGATGAAATCTCTGAGCAATTGCTTGTCTGTAAAGGATTTTATTTCTCCTTTGCTTATGAAAGTTACTTTGGCTGGATATGAAATTCTAGATTGAAAGTTCTTTTCTTTAAGGATGTTGAATATTGGCCCCCACTGTCTTCTGGCTTGTAGGGTTTCTGCTGAAAGACCCACTGTGAGTCTGATGCGCTTTCCTTTGTGGGTCACCCGACCTTTCTCTCTGGCTTTCCTTAGCATTTTTGCCTTCATTTCAACCCTGGTGAATCTCACAATTATGTGCCTTGGTGTTGCTATTCTTGAGATATATATTTGTGTGTTCTCTGTGTTTCCTGGACTTGAATGGTGGCCTGCCTTGCTAGGTTGGGGAAGTTCTCCTGGATAATATCCTGAAGAGTGTTTTCCAGCTTGGATTCATTCTCTCCATCACATTCAGGTACACCTATCAAACATAGATCAGGTCTTTTCACATAATTCCATATTTCTTGGAGGCTTTGTTTGTTTCTTTTTATTCTTTTTTTCTCTAATCTTCCCTTCTCATTTTATATCATTGAGTTGATCTTCAATCTCTAATACCCTTTCTTCTGCTTAGTCAGTTTGGCTGTTGAAACTTGTGTATGCTTTGTGAAGTTCTCGTGATGTGTTTTTCAGCTCCATCAATTCATTTATATTCCTTTCTTAGCTGTTTATTCTTGCTAGCATTTTGTCAAACCTTTTTTCAAGGTTCTTAGTTTCTTTGCATTGGGTTGGAACATGTTCTTTTAGCTCAGAGAAGTTTCTTATTTCCCACCTTCTGAAGCCTGTTTCTGTCAATTCATTAGACTCATTCTCCACCCAGTCTTGTTTCCGTGCTGGTGAGGAGTTGTGATCCCTTGCAGGAGGAGAGGCGTTCTGGTTTTGGGTGTTTTCATCGTTTTTACGCTGGTTTCTTCCCATCTTTGTGGATTTATCTCCTTGTGGTCATTGTAGTTGGTGACTTTCAGATGTGGTCTCTGAGTGGACGTTCTCTTTGTTCATGATGAAGTTATTTCTTTCTGTTTCTTAGTTTTCCTTCTAACAGTCAGGCCTCTCTGCTGTAGGACTGCTGGAGGTCCACTCCAGATCCTGCTTGCCTGGGGATCACATGCAGTGGCTTCAGAACAGTAAGGGTTGTTGGCAGTTTCTTCTTCTGTTATCTTTGTCCCAGAAGGATACCCGCCAGGTGTCAGCCTGAGCTCTCCTTTATGAGGTGACTCTTTGGATATATGGGGGTCAGGGAGCTGCTTCAGGTTACTGTCTGTCCTTTATAGGAGCTCAAGTGCTGAGCTGTGAGTTCCATTTTTCTGTTCAGAGGTGCTGGGCAGGTACGTTTAAGTCTGCTGCAGCGGAGCTCATAACCACCTTTTTTTCCCAGGTGTTGTCACGAGAAGGTGGGGCTTTATTTATAAGTTTCTGTCATGCTGCTGCCTTTTTCCAGAGATGCCCTGCCCAGCAAGGAGGTAGCCCAGTCATAGTCTGGCAGCAGAGGCGTTGCTGAGCTGCCGTGGGCTCTGCGCAGCTGCTGTGTGAACTTCCTTGCAGTTTTTTTCATAGTGGTATAGTTAGAACTGCCTCTGTAATGGCGGTCTGCCTATGTAACGGCGGACTGCCTCGGTAATGGTGGACTGCCTTGGTAATGGCGGACTGCCTTGGTAGTGGTGGACTGCCTAGGTAATGGCAGCTGCCCTTCCCCCACAGAGCTGGACTGTCCCAGGTCCATCTGTGCTTGCTGTGAAACTCTCAATCGAGAGTGTTTCAGATTGCTAGTCTTTGTGAGGATGGGACTGGCCGAGTCAGATCACCTGGCTCCTTGTTTCAGTCCCCTTTTTTTTCAGTTGCATGGGTGACTCTGTCTCCCACGCATTGCAGTCACCAGTTGAAAAGGCGCCCATATTTGTGTGAGTTTTTGTGTGGAGACTGACTGCACTGGCTGAAACAGCTGTGCTGGGGGCTCATGGTGCTTTTCTGCCTGGGAATCTCCTGGCCTGGCTCCCTGTGTCAGCCCCCTTTTTTTTTCAGTTGAACGGGTGACTCTGTCTTCTAGGTGTTCCAGTCACCAGTTGAAAAGGTGCCCAGATTTGTGTGAGTTTTTGTGTGGAGACCTGCTGTGCTGGCTGAAACAGCTGCACTGGGGGCTCAGGGTGCTTTTCCGCTGGGAATCTCCTGGTCTGCGGGCAGTAAAAATTTGTTTGGAAATGTGGTAATCAGCCACCCTCTGCGTTTTCACTGGGAACTGCAATCCAGAGCTGTTCCTATTTGGCCTTCTTGGATTGTCTCCCTCCATTTTAATTAAATTTAAAAAACAATTCAGTATTTCAGGACAATTAAATTTTTAATGTTGTAGTGCACCATGACAGGCTTTACCTAAAACAGTGCTTTTAAATGTATAATGTAAAGATGTCCTTTTTATGTTTCACTTTCTTTCTTTGACGTATTGCTTAGAAAACCGACAAAATGAGCCACATAAAACTGGTTTAGTGTTTGCGATACCTCAAATCAGATACATCCACAAAATATTAGAAAGGAGCAGTGACATCAGCATCCTTTTGAAGCTATTGCTAACTTGCAGTTGGTAATGAAGGCCAAAAAGGATTTTATAGTTCAAAAAATCTACTTTTCAACAGGCAACTTCTAAGCTTAAAAATATCCCAATTAGCATGTAACATGAATGTTTACATTGTGTTAATTCTTGGAGTTGACTAGATTCTAGTGCATCCATCTTGTAAGATAGTATATGCTCATGTATACCACTTAATTTCAGTTTGGTTATGATGAAAATCCTTCATATTTATCCCAAGAGCATTGATTTTAACATATGTTAAAATGGATAGTAAGTACTAGAAAAGTGGAATTATAAAATAATTAAAACACAAAATGGAGTATCACATGTCTCCCTCTCCATGTGCATGTGAATAAACATTTTCATTTTGAAAACAAGGAGAAAAAAACTATTTAAATTTTTATAGCTTGGTGTGAAATTTCAAGAATGACAAGTTATATGAATTTAGAGAAGATTTTGGAAACTATATTAAAGGCTCAGTTCCCTTATTAGTAATAAAAGATTTAATCAAGTTTCTCAACACTTTCTCTGCCATTTCCTTATATTCATATCTCTGGTTCAAAAAAAAAAAAAGCATGCTTGTACTCCCAAGTGTCAAAGAAGAAGATTATTTATAAAAGGACATTAAGTGTTCATTTAGTATGTTCAAGCAAATTTATGCAGCTACACAATTTTGTGCCTAAAATTGCCTAGGTACAATTGTTTTAGAGACACACAAAGAAAGGTAAATGTAGTCAGAGCCCAAAGTATATAAAAGAAATATATATTAATTGTAAACACATAGCACTTATAACTTAGTAGGCACTGTTCTAAGTTCTTTATGTATGCTTATTGACTCCTTATAAAAGTCTTACTGATAGGGGTCATTATTATTTTCACTTTATAAAAGGGTCAATACCTCAGCATAGAGAGGTTAAGTTTCTTGCCCAAGGTCTCACAGCTAATCAGTGTAGAGCTGAGATTGAGATGGTTATTATCCCCACCCACCTCTTACATGGACTGGACAATATCAGGAATGAAGAGTTCAAGTTATTTGTCCAAGGTTGTACAGCTGGTAAGTGGTAGAGCTGGGATTTAGAGTCTGGTTGCAAGTCCATTGTCCTGATCATGATGCTATGCTGTCTCTCTCTAACTGTAGCCAGGTTATATTTATAATATGTACTGGTTAGTAAACTTATAGAAAGGGGGAAAATTTTGAATCTTAAACTCAATTTCTATAATTCTAGAAAAGGAAGATGGGAAAGGAAAGAGAAAGGAAGAAAGCATAAAATTCACAAAAGCCAACGTATAAACATGAAGCAGAATGTGGCAGGTGATGAGAAAAGAAAAAAAAATACACAGGTTTTCCCCGAGCCACTAAGTAACCATTAAGCCATCTGATTTGTTGGTTGTATGGTTCTGTCAGGTCAAAGATGAAAAATGACAGAAGGAAATACTAATTTTTCTTAGGCCTGAATTATTGAGATGAATATTCTGTCAAAAATACTCAGTACTTGAAAAAGTCAGCTTTTTTGGTAGACGTCTCTTTTTCCCCCATCTGGGAGTAAATTTTAAGACATATTATTGAAATTAACTTTTAAAAATCCCATTTTTTGGTGGTAGATTTTTTTGGGTCTGTATATGGTCTCTATCATCTTTTTGGTAAACTTGACAAAAATATTTAACGAGTTTATTTTGACTTTTTAAATGATGTTCTTTAAAACTATATATGGCTGCATGGAGCAATATAGCTGGTCCTATTTTATTTTAAATTGATTGATCTAGAAACTTCAGGGACATTATTCTCTAAGCATTACTGTAGAAAATTTAGAATTCTAGGCCTCACTGACCTTCTACATACTCTGAAATACTTTACCTGTTCATATCATCAAGATGTTCAGCAGCAAAATAAAAGCTTTTGATTTTAGGATGACAGGCTTTGAATGCACTGCAAAAGGAAACAAAGTACATTTATTACAGATTGGGAACTAAGTTTGAACCAAATAATTTTGATGTGCAAAATTACCATAACATCTAACCCGAGTTCACATATATAATGCTTCTATCATCATGACAGAAATCAGTACAAAGTTCAATTTTCTGTCCACAAAACTACTTTCTTATTACCTCAATGTGAAAGCATTAAATGAACAACCTATAATTTAAAATCTGGAAATAAAAAAAAAAAACTATCTTTTCCTCTTCCCAAATAAAATCAACTTACTATTTTTTGCGGCATTCACTGGCTCTATCAATTTTAAATTCAGGCAGACTGATGAATCCTTCTGCTTTTTCATCCTAAAGAGGGAACACTCTCGGTTAGGTTATTATATACAAAGGTATGAAAGTAATGATACTCTATAACTATGGCTTAGATATCTGTACTAATAAATATGTTCCTTTAATTCCTTAAATTTGACATTTTAGAGATCAGAAGTCCATGCTTACCTGCTGTATTCCATAAACTGAAGATATATTTTCAACACTTAGAATACTACTAAAACATGTATAGAACTTTTAAAAAGTATTTTTCATATTAAAGTGAGAATAGAAAATTCTTTAATTCTCAAAGTGGAATGCGTTTTCTGGTCAGAATATATATACACTTCTATAATATATAAAATAAATGTAGTCCACTTTTGTAATTCACAATTTTCTATTTTTCTTAATGTTCAGATGTAAAATATAGCAACGTTTACTGATTCAATTTCCCTCCAACAAATCTCTTATCAAACCTGATTTTCTTTTATCATATAACAATGAACTTTTATTTAATTATTTTTAACTTCCATTTTAGGTTAAGGGTACACATGAAGGCTTGTTATACAGGTAAATGCGTGTCAAAGGGGTGTGTTGTACAGATTATTTCATCACCGAGGTACTAATCCTAGTACCCAAGAGTTAGTTTTTCCTGCTCCTTTCCCTCCTCCCACCAACCCCCCTCAAGCAGACCCCAGTGTCTGTTGCTCCCTTCTTTGTGTACATGAGTTCTCATCATTCAGCTCTCACATATAAGTGAGAACATGAGGTATTTGATTTTCTGTTCCTGCATTTATTTGCAAAGGATAATAGCTTCCAGCTCCATCCACATTCCTGCAGAAGACATAATCTCATTCTTTTATGTCTGCATAGTATTCCATGGTGTATATGTACCACATTTTCTTTATCCAATCTGTTACTGATATGCATTTAGGTCAATTCATGCCTTTGCTATCATGAACAGTGCTGCAATGAACATTCATGTGTTTGTGTCTTTATGGTAGAAAGATTTATATTCCTCTGGGTATATACCCAGTAATGGGACTGCTGGATTGAATAGTAGTTCTGCTTTTAGCTCTTTGAGGAATCACTACACTGCTTTCCACAATGGCTGAACTAATTTATACTCCCACCAACAGTGCATAAGTGTTCCTGTTTTATCTGCAAGCTCGTCAGCATCTTATGACAATTATTTTGTGTATTCAAGAGTATACAAATGAAATAGGTCAATTTGATTTTCAAATACCTGGCTTGGAGTATGTGCTATATATATAAAGGTAATTTTTCACCTGAAAAATCAAATGAAATCTATAAAACACTCTTCTCTCTAATGCTGGATGGAAAAACAAGATAGAAGAATTATCCAAAATATTATGTTCGATACAAGTTATCCCAACTAAGCTAAAATTATCTTTTGCTAAATAGTTTATCATTGTATCCCTTCTCCTGCTCATGATCAAGCTCCTCAGAGTTTTACCATCTCTAACCTTTATTTGATCTGTGCTATATCCATAGCTCCTTACATATGAAGTTCAAGTGAGATTACACTCCCATCCACTATCACAGAGAAAAAAAGAGAGACTCAATTCTTTTAGAGTGTATTTCACTTTCATTGCTAGGCTTCTAAGCAAAACAAAAATCTGATGCTACTGAAAGTGACTGAATGTGTGTTATGAAAAAGAGCAGTATTAAACTTTTTCAATATTTGAATATTTTTTCTTCCGGATCTTAGAGTAAGGACAATATTTTTAAATCCTTTTCCCAACTTTAATTTCTTTCTATGTTATATTACCCTTGACATCCATAATGTAACATTTAAAATTTTGAACAATTTAAAATATTTTGAGGTAGTTACTATCTCCCCATAATGATGTAATGAGGGATTTTTATATTTCTCCTAAAAATATGATCACATTAAAGGTACTTCTTGCAATGTATACTGTAGAATTCCTCATTCATCTCTCACAAGGCTAACAGTAACAGTAAGTTTCTGATTGAAACTTAGTTCACCAAAAAGGGGCCATAGTTTTTCATCATTTAAACTCTGAAAGATAGGATATAATCTAGTATATGGCAGACAAATCTGGAAGTGACCTCACAATAAAGAGAAACATAAGATACTATATGTTGCTAATACTTGATTGGCATATAAAAAGTATTTAATATATATCTGTTAAATGAAAATGTAGGTAAAATTATGGTTTGTTTTCTGTATCTAAAATAAGACATACTTAGCAAAGCAGAGTATATTTTAGGTAATTGTGTGATTTGCCACAAAAATGTCAACAGTACAAAAAACAACCAAATATTTTTATATAGGTGACAAAGACAATTACAATAAATAGAAAAATATTAACTCAAGATTTTAGAAATAAAATGAGAGGTTCCTTTGAAAAATGTTACTAATAACACACATATTTTTTTGAGACAGGGTCTTGCTCTGTTGTCCAGGCTAGAGTGCAGTGATGCAATCACAGCTCACTGCAGCCTCAACCTCCCTGGCTCAAGCAATCCTCCTGTCTCATCCCCTCAAGTGGCTGGGACTACAGGTGTGCACCACAACCCTTGGCTAATTTTTAAATTTTCTGTAGAGACAGGGTCTCACTATGTTACCCAGGCTGGCCTCAAGATCCTGAGCTCAAATGATCCTTCTGCCTCAACCTTCCAAAGTGCTGGTATTATAGGTATGAGCCACTGGGCCTGGCCTACCATATGTTTATTGAACACTTAGTATGTGTCAGGTATCGATTCACTTCATCCATACGATAGCCCAGTGATAAGCATTATTACTGCTCCCATTTTGCAGATGAAGAAACTAAAGCACAGCAACTCAGGTGGTGTGATTTCTAAGTCTACTCTTAAACATAGCAACATTACATTATACACTTGTCTAGGGAACATAAAATTATCTAGATATTATATGTTATAATCATAGGCATAATAATGTTAAGTTATATTTCAACAATACTCAACTACAAATTGACGAATGTCTTAACATAATAGTATTGAACTATTCACCCAGCATACTACATTTAACCAGGTATGTTTTTTATAAAATAACAGCAGAAAGCATTGTTTTAAAAAACTAATAAAGTAAACTAGTAGGTGGCTATAGCAAAGAATTAAAGGCAGATGCAGAGTAAAGGGAATATCAACAAATGCTTTGGCATATCTGTCAAGATATGTGATAAGTTTTGACATGACTACTCTGGATATATAAATCTGTTATACTAAAACCCCCCAGAAAATCATAAGAATAAATAAGTGTATTATATCTCTATATCTGTATACCCCCATTGGGCCAAGTGAAATGAATACTTGCAGATTTTCAAAACTAGTCTACTAGATCAGTTTTAAAGAAAAATGGAAATAAATTCAGGATATTAATTTACTTAAATTAGTAAAGGGCTTCCCCTCTTCCCCTTAAAAAAAACAGAAAAAAGTGTAAAACTTTGAACAAAAGGAAGACATTAAAAATTGTTAAATATCTACATATAATCCTTTTAGTTAAGCTACTGCTTAGATTAGCTTAACATTTTTATTTAGATACACAGAATTTTACTACACTTTATCTGTGTTTCAGATATGTTGCTACA
Source organism: Saimiri boliviensis (assembly GCF_048565385.1). Taxonomy (NCBI): domain Eukaryota; kingdom Metazoa; phylum Chordata; class Mammalia; order Primates; family Cebidae; genus Saimiri; species Saimiri boliviensis. Next base: position 18,410,728 of record NC_133470.1, on the reverse strand, counting down.
TCAAAATAATTGAGACATCTATCTTTCTAGAACCCCATCATGCAATCATTTTAAGAGAGTGGATTTAAAAATAACTAGCCTAAGTCTACTGAATTGGTCTTAAGGTGATTATATGATTTTAAAACACAAGTCTCAAAGTGGTAGTTTCTTTTGATTAAAGATAGAGAATGGATGAGACAACAGAATGTGCTTTACCTTACCTCCTCATTAATATACCAATACAGGGATGCATCCTTTAGGACAAACCAATATTTCTTCCATTTCTGTGAAAAATAACTCTTCGCATCTTTCTTTTTCCAAAGCCAGCCTTCACAATCACCGCGACCAAGATCTTTGCAAGAAATTCGCCTTTTGCTCTTGCCTGCTATAGGACCTAAAGGGTGGAAATGCTCTTTCAATTTTGTAAAATGTATGAAAGTAAAGGATTAGTCTACAGATACCAAAAAGAAGTATGAGTAATTCACAATCTTAAAAATTATTTTTATATTGTAATAGACTGGAAAATTAGAAAAATCTTTAATATTTTTCCCTCACATAAGTGACACATATCTTAATCAGAAATATGTAACCCCAGTCTCAAAACTTACTGAGTTATTTTTTTTTGTAAAAGGTACCTTGTATTATAATGGAACTGAAGAAACTGGCAGCTTTTGCACTGGGGGGTTGTGCTCTTCTAATCCACACTGGGCTCAGGAAAGAGGGCATGGATAAAATGTGCTGGTGATTATCAAAGAGCAAAATAAGCAGGTAAAATGTTTCATTCCTTTTCTTACCTTTGTTTTTCTTCTTTGATTTGTGCTGCAGTGAGGACTGCTGAAATGTCTGAAATCAAAGATAAAAAGAATGTTACTATCTGATACTCAGAGTGTGATTTGGAGGACCAGCATGCTACACAAAACTCTCAAGAGCTAAATGATGACTCTAAACCCTGTTAGAGGACGTACTTTCCCCCCTAAAGCCTCAAAACAAATTCATATACATCATGTCACGTAACTTTCTAATCTTCTGTGAAGCAGGAAAGGATATTATCTTTACCTGTATTTTGTAGGCAGAGAAATCAGGGCACAAAGTATTTGGTAAAACTAAAGGCTTTTACATACACACTGCTTTGTACCATTTTTAGGGGTATATTGTACTTTGTCAGACAATATCTCATTTGATTCTCCCAAAATCTAATGAAGTAAGCATGCAAATACGACTTGTTCACATGAAGTTCGTTTTATTACATAAGCCACCATCACCTACTGATCTCCTACTTCCTTAGTCCCTAAATATTTCAGCACTTGGAACAATGTTTTCTTCTCATGCCTACTTCTGTCACTATTATTGGTGACTAATCTTTATGTAGCTGATGTCAGAACCCTGGTTCCTCAGTTCCAATGACCTTTACCTCCCAACTCCTCTGCTACTCACCCCCATGATCATATGTTTAATATTTTAAGCACACACCAGCCACTGTATCTAATATACATGGCTTACACAGTCTAATAACCTCATGTCATCACTTAAAAAAAAAACTTTAAGGCATCCAGTTCATTGACCTTACTACCGTCTTGTGCCTGTATTTCTTACTTTCCTCTTAGTTTCCATGGGATACCATTATAATCATTCCCTTGACCATGCTCTCTGCATCATACTTGCCAAGCTAAACATTCATCCCAGTTAAATCTATCTGTCTATTCACTCCATGCTAAGTACCTGGACAGCTTGATATGTCTAGAGAAAAACCCACAACTACACTGATCAGTCTAACTTTCAATTAATTAATTATAGTCATTATTTGAGTTATTATTTATAGTCATTATTTGACTAACTCACTGGCTCCAGTTAGTCTACTAAGCCAGACTGTTCACTGGTATAACAAGATTAATTACATTCTTATGATTAGCTAGCTAAGAGGGAACAAAGATAGCATGTGTGCTTTTAATTCACAGATATTCCTTCAAAATGAAATTCAGGTTATAGATTCTTCTTTTTCTTTACAGAGATATACCTATAAGAGGCAACTGGATATTTAAATTTATAATTTGCTTTTTTTTTTTACAATAAATTCGTGTTTTGTGATACTTTATTATTTAATATTATTGCTAATTAAATAACACTCTACTTATATAATTTTCATTCTGTATATGATTTATACAAGTCTAATGAACATACTATTATGGATGAGTATCAGTCCTAAAGATAAGGGTCAGATAATTTACTAACATACAAAGTTTTCCAGAAATAATCACCCAAGTGTTAAAGCAATATAAATATGTATGTTTGTGGTATATGTGTATGTGTATATATACATGTATACATACACACATATATACAAAACTTTGCAGCACCCATGGTTACAGAAATTCACCATTAAATTTTGAGAGAAAGCATAAAAGACAAAACCCATTATGCTGTGTTGATTTTCTTCAATGCACTTTGCTTCAAAATAATAACTCAAATAATAACTCAGGCTAGTGTCCTTAAGTATAGTTAATTTACAGATAGTTACTTTACCTAAATTGTTTCATGGTAAAATTACGAATTGGGTTTTTTTTCTTTTGTATTTCTGCAAGTAATTATTATAGTTTTACAGCTCATTATTTTGAAAAATGACAAAGATGGAGGTGGTTTGTTTTTAGAAAGCTACATAGATAACAGACAGCTTGAAATAATCGGGATATATAATGTACCTCCTATGCTTTTTGCATGCTATTCCTTAGAACCTGAACATTTACTCTAAAAATCTACACCAAACATATTTTATACTCTTCAGGTTTTCTTTTTAATAAGATTATCTGTTCTTTTCCTATAAATATACTTACATAAAGATCATGATTGCAGAGTATAATCAGTCTACTGGAAACCTGAGAACTCCTAGACATTAAATACAGATTTATCCATCATTCAAAGAAGCAAAGCCTTAGATGTCTTTTGTAAATATTATAAATATTAAAATAAAGTTCTCTTAAGAGAGATTTTATTATTTTTCCAAGTGACTTGGCATTTTTTAAAATGAAAAAGTTAATTGCATTATATGCTTTTGGAAGGAATTGGAAAATCTATTAAAACTATACAGTTAGGTCTTTGTGCAGAAAAGAGTTAATGCAGCAGGCCTGAGGTTGCCATCTTAGAAAGGCCTACTTGCAGTATTTGCCTTCGGTTGGCATCTAGGAACTTGGCTGGTAAACAGTTCCCTATACTGATAAGAAGCTTCCCTAAATGATAAGATTTATTTGCCCACATGGGGCAGTAAATACCCATTTGCCTTCTGGGAGTCTGGAATTTTGGTAGTTGCTAGGCAGAGGATGTCTAAATGCCCAATTCAATATCCTTGGGTACTGAGTCTCTAATGGACTTCCCTGGACAGAAACACTGCACACATGTGATTGCATTTTAGCTACTGGGAGGAGAGTATGCTCTGTGTGACCTATCTTGGGAGGGAGAGAGCACAGGAAACCTACAGACAGATTTCTCCAGATTCCATAGGTGTCTTTTTTCCTTACTGATCTGTCTGTATGTTCCTGCTGTTTCACTGTAGTAAATCTTAGCTGTGAGTTCAACTGTATGTTGAGTCCCAGGAGTTCTTCTAGCAAATCACTGAACATGTGGGTGGTCTTGAGGACCTCCAAAACAGCCTCACATTCAAAAAGATCCCTTACAAACTTATATTAGAAACTGTTCATTATTCATAAATAATGAACATAAATAATCTCCTGAAAATGTTTTCCCTATGCCATCAGCTACAGTGTTATTAAGCACCTCTAAGGTGCAAATTTGTCATACTGTATTGTCTTTTCTAGAACTCATGGAATTATTATCTGTGACAGAAATTTAATTGGTATATTTTTTTCCAGTTTTTAAGATGATCCAAATTTAATAAGAGCAAGACATTAAAAACAGACACATGACTGTAATTCATAACACAACTGATTATGTAAGGTACTACAACAACTAAAAATGAAAGAGGCCTAGAATCCTTGCATTCAGGATAAGTGTATTTCTCATGAGGTATTCATAACATATCTAATTTCTGTACATTTCATAATAGCTTCGGATCACCCCTCTTCCAAGTTTATGCTCAAGTAAGTATATTCTTTAGAAGTTCTTTCATAGCAGTCTGTGAGTGGCAAACTCTTCCAGTTTTAGTGTTTGAAAATCCTTCCTCTTGAATAATAGCTTGGCTGGGTATAGAATTCTGAGTTAAAAATAATTTCCCTTAGCAACTTGAATATACTACTTTATTTTCTTTGGGCATCTATTTTTTCTCTTAAGCCATCTGCAGCCACACAGTCATTTGCTTGTTGTAATCTGTCTTTATTCTCTCTGTAGCTTTTAAAACATTTTTCTCTTTATCCCTAATATTCTGCAGTTCCACTATTATGTGTCTCAGTTATCATTTATCTAATTCAATCAGATTTGGAATTTTTTGTGAGTCAATTTTTATTGAAAGTGTTATTTAATTCTGAAAATCTCTTCAAATGGTCTTCTTTACTAGCCCTTTTTTTAACTCTAGACATATGTTACCTTCCATGTGTCTTTCATATTTTGTATCCTTTCATATTTCTGCAATGCCTTTTAGGGGGATTAATTTTACTGTTTTCCAATTGCTTAATTCTTTCTCTGATTGTATCTAATCTAAAGTTTATCTTATCTGTAGAGAGTTTATTTCATATATTTTACATTTCCAGGATATCTAATTGGTAGTGGCTCTTTTGAATATCTATTGTTTTAAACTTCCTGGTTTTTTTCCCCAAAATTTATTTTAAGGGCTTTTGTGACTTTCTTGTAACTTGTATTTAGCAAGGAAAGAATCACTTCATTATTTAGTTCATTGCCATTTTTAAAAAAGTATTAATTTTCTTTAGATGTTTTGGAATTTTATTTTGAGTGGAAGATTCTTCTTGGAGGGATGTTTATTTTTGCACTCATCCCTTTTGTCTAAGCATTTGGTTGTCTCTGCCTCCATTCCTTGGGACACTAACCAGGCCTTTTAGTGGTGGCAATGGGTTGCAGTCCCATCCTTGAAATCCAAGTGGGAGAGGCTCTGCTTGCCTTTTCCAGTTGGTTACACCTGGTGAGTCAATTTTTAGATACCTGACATAGCTGAGATCCACTCGTTCTCTGATTCTCATTAGAGAAGACTCTCAGGCATCTCTACCTTTTTGTGGACTCAGTGCCTAAGATATGTGGCTTTAGTTCCCAATTATCACTGAGCATTTTTATTTTTTCTGGTACCTGAAGCTTAGATTTGACCATGACCATATGTTTTATTTCATTTTATTGCTATGTGTTTAGGGTAGGGTGAGTGCAAAAGTGTATGTGGATTTAAAGCACAAGCTTGTAATGCTTATTCATTACCAGAAATGGATTTCTCTTGTTAGCATTTTTGAAGACCAATTCTCTAAAAAACCCTAACTTCATTATTTTCTAAGCCATCATTTATTAAAATCTTTCTAATGCCTCACTAGCACTTTCTGTTTATTATAGTAAGCAACTGGATGAAAATTATTTGAACTTTCTAAGAATGTTCTATAAATTCTGATCTTTAGCAACTTAAGAATTCATATCACTAGCCAGGGCTTCTTGACTGAGCTAAAGCCTGTCTAACTGAGCAGATTTAATATGTACAAAATTGAGCTCATGATGCCTATTACCCATCGGCCAAATCTGCTCCTTTCTTATTCATCCATACCTTATTGAATAGTAATTACATTTTTTCCCTCCCTAGTGGCTCAGGTACAAAATCTTGGAGTCAACTTTAACTCTTTTCTTTCTCTTATACCCCATAGCGAATCCATCAGCAGGTTTTGTCAGCTTTATCTTCCAATGTATTTATAATATGACTTTTTCTCACTAGCTCTACTATTACCACCCTGGTCTAAGCCACCACAATTTCTCACCTGGATTACTGAAATACCCTCACAGTTCTCCCTGCTTCTGCTCTTACCTTCTCTAATATAGGTAATACACACACACACACACACACACACACACACACACACACACACATATATATCTTGAGACGAGGTCTTGTGTCACCCAGGCTGGAGTGCAGTGGCACGATCTTGGCTCACTGCAACCTCCGCCTCCTGGGCTCATGTGATCCTCCCACGTCAGCCTTCTGAGTAGCTGGGACTACAGGTACATACCACCATGCCCAGCTAATTTTTGTATTTTTAGTGGAGATGGGTTTTTGCCTGTTGCCACAATTGGTCTTGAAGTTCTGGGCTCAAGTGATCTGTTTGCCTCAACCTCCCATAGTGCTGGTATTACAGGTGTGAGCCACTGTGCCCAGACCCCACCAATTTTTAACACAGAGCCAGAGTGATCTGGTTAGAATATGATTTAAATCATGTCATTCCTATATGCAAAACTCTTCAATGGTTTCTCGTATCACTCTGAATAAATGCCTATATCCTCTCAATGACTTGAAGGCCCTATGATCTGGTCCTCTGCTACCTTTACCTACTGCTCTCCCCCTTGCTAATTTTGCTCCAGCTACAGTTGTTGTTCCTAGATCATGCCAAGCACAGTCCCATCTTGAGAACTCCACCCTTGCTGTTTCTTCTGTCTGAAATGTTTTTTGCCCAGATGTTGTCGTGGCTCACTCCCTTACCTCCTTCAGGTAATTACACAAAGGCTTTCTTTTTAGTAAATTCTTCCCAAGCTTCCCTATCCAAAACTGTTATCCCAATTGCCCTCAATACTTTGTTCTTTTTCCCAGCTTTGTTTCCCCTCTGAGCATTTAGCATTATCTAAAGTACTTAACATTTCTTGTTTATCACTTGGACTTCCTCCAAATATAAACTCCATTAAAAAGGGCAATTCTGCCTGTTTAATGTATTGCTTTGTCCTGTGCCTAGATTAAGACTTAGCACAGCAGGCACTCAATAAATACTGGTTATGTGAATGGATGCTGAACAAACCATCACTAAAGAATACAGGTTATAATCTTAATCAGCTGATTGTTTCAACTTGAAGAAGTCTATGAATCCATGTATAATACATTATTAAAAATTCTGTTCTTTATAGGACATTCTTTTTGGTAGATAAGAAAAATTCCTTTTATCTAATCTGCTTTAGCACCACTTGCACTGAAATTGTCCTGGTGCATTTAACAGTTTAAATTTAAATTCACAATATGCCTGGCAAAAGTACATTAAATCTGTGTCAAAATATATTTATGCTAATAATTATATGAATTATGAATGAATGTGTTGAAATCATAATTCTTTCCATAAAAATAGAATGTGCTAAAATAAAAGGCCATTATGAAAGTATTTTTGATCTTCTTAACCATGGCGATGCATGCAACAGTATTCTGTTTGGCTATAAAAGATCCTTTTTTTCAGACATTTGCCTGAAAAGACCATTTGTCTTTCATTCTGTCCACAGATGTTCTGTTCAAACTCCATTCCCTACTCCTTTGGATGGAGAAGTATTGGGGGAGGGTAATTTGGGTCATTCTTATCCTCAAATTATCAGAAGAACTTATTTTAATTGTGAAAAAAATGAGTTTCTGTGTTACATTTTGAAAGCTCAGCTACTATTAAATTGTTCTCAAGTTGCAAATTGACACACTTATAGAAAAATTTGCAATCAAAATACTCTGTTATTGCAATAACAGCAATTTCCTCTTACTGTAATTTTCTGCAAACTTCGAAGACTTCTTAAGTGACTAGTCAAATCAATAGCTTATTTAGTATACGTAAAGAAGGTGCTTAGCAATTTGAAACACTTGGGATACATGATAGCTGCTTCCAAATATTTAATTTATTTAAATAAACAAGTAAAATTTTTTGAGATTCTAAATATTTTACAAAAAATGTTTTCTCTTAACTTTCTAATTATTGTATGTAGGAAGAAAAATGTAAATATATGGAAGTGGGGTAAGATGCCAATATAACTAAGTATTAAGTCAAAAATTTTCCAATTATAAGAAATAACAGCATAGAACTTAATGTCTTCTGTTGGTGGTGGCCTTGCTCATTCTGGTGCATGAAAGAAAACCTGAAGTCAAGCAGGATGGAGAATGTGGCACTGCACACAAAGTAGGTCTTTCATTAGAGTGGGATGAGGTAGCTCTGGATTCTGTCAGTCAAGTTGACTTGATTTTTTTTAAACTTTGATTTTAGGGTCAGGGGTACATGTATAACTGAAAATGGCTCCACACTTACTCAAAAATAAGCATGCTTTATAAACATATACTAGTAAATTAGCAGTCGATTAAGAACAAAAATACAGTAATTGGGAAGAATCTAGAGAAGGTCAGTCAAACTGGTTAGGTCGGGCAGAGTCACTGTTCCATCAAAAAGAATGTCACATGTATCATATTATGAAGGAAGGAGGTAATTGACTCTTATGCAGGATCTCATAAGATGAGTCCTCCTCCTCCTGTACAGTGGTAAAGCAGGAAGAAGGGGAGTGATTACTTGGAGAATACTTAGGAAGGCTAACATTAGCCACTACCCTTGGAAAATAAGAACTGCCATTCTGAGCTCAAAATAATTTTTTACTGAGAGCTTATTATGTGTCAGGCACAATAGTAAGCACTTGTAAGTGCTTATAAGTGATATAAATCATCAATTTTAATCCTTATATCTATAAAGTGTTTATCATTAACCCCATTTTAAGAAAGAGAAAACTGAGACACAGAACACATAAATAAGTTGCTCAGGATCTCATAGGTAGGGGTGGAGCCAAAATTCAAAGCAGGTTTGTCAACCCCAAAACCTATACTCCTAACTAGTACATGCATTACTGCCTTCCAAGTAAGTATTCTGTAGTCACAGTAACAATTAAAGAGAGAGAAAAAGTGCTTCTGGAACTAAAACATCCATTTGTGAAAACCTCCCCATGATAGGTGATGCAAATACACTGCTATGTGAAAAAAAAAAAAAAGGATTCTCCAAAACAGAAAGATATCAGTGAGAAAAACACTTTTATAGCAATGGAGATAATTCAAACCAATAACATCTTATCAATCTCTAATTTTCATGCTTTGTCAATTTTATTTTAATTAGCAAGGTATATTGCTCCGTGGGTTAGAAAAGATTTACAGGAGTTTCTGGGCAACCACTTATAATAATATCTGCATGAGAGGAAGGCTCATGTTAACATTTCAATTTTGCAAGTAAGACAGAAATCCAGGTACAATAATATTAAAAGGCCCAGCCCAAATAGACAGAGATGGGACTGCAATCATTATTTTAATACCAGCCTATTAACAGAACTCAGTTCAATTAGAAAACCCTGTGTCAATACTGATGAGAAAATTATGGATCCAGCCTGCCTTTTGACTAATTCTTTACTCGCTTGAGCTGATTCATTGTGTTACACCATTCTCCACCCAATACACTCCTGAATACTATGGAGTGCTTTGAAATTACTTGGCTCACTTTCTGAAGGCATGGTTTTGACCTACTGCAGTAGTTTCTATGAAGGAAGAAACCATTTGTTTAGGTCACCACTCTATACTCAGCTCCTAGCACAGGATGTGACATACAATTTTCTGTTGAAGGCATGAATTGAATAGTTACTCACCACCTATGTGTGGGACACTGTGGTATGGGCTATGAGTCATGGCTTCTTATATGCAACCTGTCAGCACATTCTGTCCAGTTACCTTCAAAACACATCCAGAGTCCAACCCCTTCTCCCTACTTCCACTTCAGCACTCATGGTTAAGCCACTCTCATCTCTCACTTGAATTGACCAGATTTTATCTTGTCTCCCTGCTTCCACACTTACCCCTGGCCCTTTCAGTCTAATTTCAACAAACCAGTTGGAGTGGTACACTTAGAATGCTTATTTTTTTAGCAAGAATGGAACACACATTACCAATGAAGCAACACTGTGGTAGGAATCAGGAGACCTGACTTCTAGTTTTCCATATTTCAGTCTATATTCCAGCTCTATTACTTTGATCAAGCTACTGAACTACTCTTGACCTCAATTTCCTCATCTGAAAGATCAGGGATTTGGACCACATGTTCTTAGTATGTCTCATAGAACAATAACTTTCCATGGTTATAATTTAAAAATGAATGTAAAACCAGCTAATTATTACCAATGGAGACCTAATTATTGATGTGTTTGGAATTATTATATGTTTACCTGTAATCAGTGTCAGTCTTAATACTGAATGCTAGATTATTCATTGAAAAGCACTTAGTTTATGTTTGAATTCCACCATGTATGGAAAGAACTTATCACCAGCCAGTTTAGATACAGCTATTTTGGGGTATCTGGCTGATGTGTACAATTAACATAGATTTGCCCTTGAGACAGAGGCAGAAAATTCTAACAGATGAAAAGCAGAACTAGGGCAGCTCCTACTCCTGACACTTCTGTTTGACAGAAAATGTCAAAATCTAGGTGTCAGAGAAATCAGAGTAGGCTTGCCTGTCTTTTGTGAAAAAGAAATTTTTATGACCAGAAAAAAATGGAGAGAACCAGATTTGCTACCTGCAGGCTAGTGAATGACAAGGAAATAAACTATATGTAAAAGAAACAGAGAAATAAATAATATAGAAAGAATCAAGAATAATCTCTAATAGAGATGCTTGAAACCTAAGAATCTCAAATGGAGCCACAATTATGGTATGATTGCTGATTCTGTCAGCAATGATGTGACTGAATCATATTTACTAAAAAACTTTTCTGGTGTGGACTTAATGGTTTTATTTGTAAAAGGAACTGAAATCAAACAGTTTTTTTCTGAGTATTTTAACTCTATTTTTACATTGATTTCTCTGATACAATGTACATATTTTCTCATTATGAACTCCTGTGCCAATATAATTTGTTCCAAGAATGCTGGCTTTTATCTAAATATCTTTATCATATTAAGACTATGCATATGTCACTTTTATTCTGAGATTTTTGCTCATATATAATAGACAAGCTCTCCAACACAACTACTTCAAATGTTTCCACATGTGGTAGTTTAAATGGAGTTTTCTCAATTTAGAGACTTTTTAAATAACTGAAATATTTTTCAGAGTACTGGATAAAAATATAAGTTTAAAAGTTTCAGAAGTCACTGTATGCAATTCATTTTACAATAAAATAATTGAGATATATAATTCAGACTGTTCCTTTTCATACTGAACTATATAGTAAAACGTTATTTTAAGACTAAAAAAAGGAAAATTGGTTTTATCTAACAGAAGGGAAAAAAGAACTTGATGGGTAGATATTTTAACTTCTGTGCTTGCAGCAGGAATCAAATTATTATTTTGCTGTCAATTTAGATGGCATTTTTCATAGTCCTCTCTGCAGTGCTACACTCATCTTGTAAATGAGAAAACTGAGTAAGATAAAAGAAAGCAACTTAGGCAATCTCAGATATAAAAAATTAAATTACCGGAGGGCTTGATGTTTGCTGCCACTTCTTCAGAACTGGTTACCTCAAGTGCACTTATATTACATTTTGCTTGTTTTCAACCCACTGGTGAGGACATTTTGGTAGTACGGTTGGAGGAAGGGTACACTATTTGTTCACTATCATAGCGCCAGATACTGAATCAGATCTTTACATATACCGTCACCACACAGAGCCAAAGCTTTTATCCAATTATAAAAATATGTATGAGGGAAGATACAAAGAAATAGAAAGTGTAATATCCAAAAACATTTTATAGCAAATGAAGAAGTATATTTTATATGGCTGTTTCTTGTAATAGCCATACGATAAAAATTGAGGACATTATTTTAAAATGCAACTAAATGAAGACGGTTCAACATTTGGCTAAAATATATTTCCCAATATATGCTTTGGTAAATTAAACAAGTAGGTTGTAGGGATGATACTCTCATAGAGGTAGTCTATACTCTTGAAACCACTCTAGATTTTATGATAATTTAGGATTTTTATTTTACCACGAACCTCATACATACTGTCAGTAGAGAAATTTTCAAAGCAGGTTTTACACAGTAAACACTGATAATGGCCACAGAGAGGGAAATCTCAGTTTGGTAGTTTCCTATTGCATTAATTTAGCTAAGCTGGAAGGAACTATATATTTTAGAATTCCTTTATCTATATGGTTCTGGGTTAGGGTTGGCCACTACGTAAATTTGTGTCAATTTTGGAGAATACAAATAAAGCAGCCCTTATGCTCCGAAAGGTCAGGGCAGGCTGTCAGTCACTGTTGCAGCTGATAAAAATTGTTTTACTTTTCTGTTGGTTTGCCTTATTGGCTTGAGCCAGCAGCCAGGCCTACAACTCTTCCAGTTCCAATCAGATCCCCTCCTTCAGCTCCTGAGTATTGATTGGACAATAAACTTGTGAATCTCCATGGAGAAGGGTACCAACTTCTTGCTGAAGTTAAAGGAAACACTGATTTGTGCTCATGGGTTCTAGTTTGTCTTGTTCTCCCTCACGTCATGTCCAGATTTTCTTCCCAACCGCTGGCTCTGCTGAGGCATCTTCGCCAGCTCCTCAACTGAATAAGATCTAGTCCTTTATTGCATGTAACTTTTAGATTCTAGTTCCCTGGTTGAACTTCAACGGATATACTCATTAATGCCCAAAAGAAATGCATTCTATTTTAGTCCTAAAAGGCTTCCTTATTTGCTCATCAGGAGATAGATTCCCTTACATGCAAATTAACTAATTTTCTTTCTATATAGAGTTAAGAATCGTTACTATTTGCTCAGCGCAATGGAAAGAATTTTATATACAATGTATAATTTAATTTTGAAAAAAAAAAACAGATAAGTAGTCTTATCTTCTTTTTACCTATGAGAAACTGAGGTTCAGAAGTGTGTCTAGGTTCTTATAGCTGATTTAAATATATAGCTGACTTAAATATACAGCTCATATTTTATAACTACAACAATATCCTTGGGCATCTGAATTTTAAAAAAGGCAATTCTCTTCTTAATGCTGAATTCTTATCTGGAGACTATCAGACACAAGACCCATTACGTCTTGGGATCACTTCAGATATATGAAAGTAAAAAAAACCATGGGAAGACAACTTGTTCTCCTGTTTACTATGGCAGGAAAGTTTACACTAATTTACCTAAAATCAGTCACATATAAAGAATATGGGTTTGAAACACTGATCTGTTTCTCAGCATTCCAGGTTGTTTTGGATTAAAGTCTGTTAGGATCCTGATCCTAAATTACCCTGATATTTGTAGAGATGTTAAGAGACAGATTTAGCAATATCACTTAGAACTGAGACTCTAGGCTGAGCTTATATACTTTGGCCCATTGCCAATTGCTGTCAGAGTCAAAGCCAGTGAAAAATCCTAACGGCTGTAAATAGTTTAACATAGTTCTTAGAAAATTTATCTTTAAGAAAGTAGAATCTAACAAGAGTCAATTATTGTACCTTAATGTAATTTATTAAGAGGAAACTGTGGATAATTTTAGTATATACAGCAAATCGATAAACCTATAGTTTTGTGGAAGTTGAGAGTGCTGAAACCATCAGAGGGGTAATATTAATATATTGTGGGAGTTAAGTGAAGAAAACAATTTGGTACAGGCTATGAACCTTCAATCAGAATAGACTTTAAAGAATTCTAGGGGTAAAATAATTCTACCTATAGTTGTATTAAACTTGATGTTTGATTAAATGAGTTATGGTGGCAAGGTAATATGAGTAGGGTGATTATGGGAGCTAAAAAAGCCAATTGCCTACAAAATTTGATGATGTTTTCTGAGGCTATAAAGCTAGGAGACAAACATCTACAACATACAAGGGAATGGGGCTTCTTTATGCTCTCTGATCAAAGCAACTAAAGGCAGGTATGTAATTACTGACCTTACCAACCAAGCCAAGGGCCTGTCATTGGAATTTATTTATTTTTTCCCCTAAAGGCAAAAAGGAATTAAAAATTAGACTAAAATTTAATAAATTTATAATTCAATTCTTCTGCATCATGTTTTACATGGTGCCTCACTAATTAAGCCAAATTTTGTGTTTTGCTTCCTGGCAATCATTTTCTACCCGGGAACTAGCAGAATGAGATCCACATTTGTTCAAATGTGAAGCTGAAAGGGCTGACTTCAGTTCATCAGCAATCTGTTTTATACAATGAGGGACCAAAAATCTTTCTCAAGAGGGAGGGCATATTAGTGAATCTTTTTGTTTTTTTGATGTTAAAATTTTAAAACTTAAAAATTGGTGAAATAAAAATTTCTAAACATTTAAACAATATTTTCAAAATTAATAAAATTGATGAATTTAATCAGTATCTTAGGAATTCCATTAAGTTGCAAGTCTTGTACATCAAATCTCTTACAGGCTTCCAACACTTTAAAAGCAGCATGAAACTTAACAATAAAAGCAAAATTGGTTATTCCCACACTCTATCAATACAAAAATATTAGTACTGTGGATTTGATTCTTTAGTTTTAAAGTATCTCTGTACTGATATTTTGGAAATTTTAATATTTGATATATATCTGAATAGTTACATAACTATTAAATAATTAATAAAGAAATAATTAAATTTCTTTAATAGTTACGTAACTATTCAGATATATTTCATTTTGGGTGAGTTCTCGCAGTTTGCATGTTTTGAGGAATTGGTCCATTTCATCTGAACTGATACACTTACATGCACAGAGCTGTATTTATTTAGTATTCTTTTAATGTCTACGAGGGTTGTAGTGATATCCCCTCTTTTATTCTTGATATTGGTAATTTGAGTCTTCTCTCCTTTTTCCCTTTATCAGTCTTGCTAGATGTTAGTCAATTTTTTAAATTAAAAAAAACCATAGTTTTTGGTTTGATTTTCCTTATTGTTTTTCTGTTTTCAACTTCATTGAATTCCATGATCTTTATTAAACCTTCCTTCTGCTTTTATTTGGTTCTTTTTCTGATTTTTTGAGGTAGAGGCTGAGATTATGGACATCTTTCTTCTTTTCTCATATAAGCATTTAGTGCTATAAATTTCCTCTAAGCATATACTGTCTTTTTATTTTCACTCAGTTTCATTTTCCTTTATACTTCTTTTTATCTATGGATTATTTAGAAGTATGTTCTTTAATTTCCAAGTGGCTGGAGATTTACTTGTTACCTTTTTGTTATTGGTGTCTAGTTTGATTTCATTATAATCAGAGAACATACTTTGTAGTATTTCAAGTTCTTTTAAAGTTAAGGTTTGTTTTATGACTCAAGATATCTTGTATTCTGATGACTGTCTCATGCACATTTGAAAACAATGTGTAGTCTGCTGTTGTTGGCTGTCAGTTAGAAACTGCAGGTAGACAGTCATTCAGTACTTCTGTACTCTTGCTGGTGTTTTCTTTAGTGGCTCTATCAATTACCAAAAGAGGGATGTTGAACACCCCAATCTTAATTGTAAATCTTTCAATTTGCCCTTTTAGTTCTGGCAGATTTTGCTTCTAGTGTTTGAATCTCTGTTGTTTGGTGCATACATGTTTAAGATTGTCATATCTTCTTAGTAAATTGAATCTCTTTATGCCAGTTGTGGTGGAGGAAGAGAAAATGACTTTTTTCATGGTTTCTGCTTTGAGAACAGGCAAGTATTGTTAAAACATTTCTGTCACGTTGGGTTAAAGAGTCCATTGGCTAAAGAGAGCAGGCTTTTGGTGGGCTGTATTTTGTCTGTGCGTATTGATGTTTTCAGGTTGAAGGCTTTTATAGAACCCAGGCAAGGTATACAGGAGGCAAATAAAAAAGCCTGGAAACTCACAGCACTTCTTTGGGTCTGAAGGTCCCTAGCCTGTCTGCTTTATTTTTTTGTACTTTTCAGAGTCTTCTGGTAGATGAGTTAATGCATCTTATCCAGGTATTTTTCAGTTGTGAGTAGTAGGAAAAATAAAATAAAATGTGTGTACTCCATCTTATCTGGGACTGAAAGTTTGTATTTGTGAATCTTTAAACCTTGAAAGAGTATTTCTATTATTAAATCCTCTAGTCTAGCCAGTTCAGTTATAAGTACACCAGTTTGTGGTGAATGAGAAAATGGGGGATGGGAGGAGTACTGATAGTCGATTTTTTAAAAAAGACAACAACAAATCTTCCTAAATATATAAGCAAAAAGAACTATTCGTATAAATGAGTCAGGAAGTACAAGTGAGCTAATTTTTTATAGACTAGCATTCACCAAAACAGTTTCATATTTATAAACAAGTAAAGCCAAGATTTTTTTCTTCTTCTTTTAATTGTATATCTGTATCTAAGGCAGTGGGTTTCCACAGTTTTTGACGGTGGCTCCTCCCTAAAACAGACCAAAAGATCCCTTGGGTGATCTCTTTATCCCTATTTTCCAATGGAAAAAATAACTAGGTGATATCAATAGACTGTTACTCTATAAGTACTGTTGGGTATAGATGATTCACAGTATCAGTCTTGAAAAATTATAGGTAAATATGAATCACTACATACTAGAGGGTAAAGCAAGCAACCTAAAACAAACTAAAATTGATAGTGATGAAGTCTAATAATAACTTATAATGAAAATGAACAGTAGCTAAAAAACTATAATTACTTAAAAAAAATCCCAGTGATGTATTGATATAGCATTCCTCCTGAAAACCATGAAAAACTGGATAATCTACACTTGTGCTGTGCAATATGAACATGACTGCATTGTCAGGGCTGCATGGGTACCAGGTTGATATGGTTTGGCTGTGACCCACCCAAATCTCATCTTGAACTGTAGTTCCCATAATCCCCACATATTGTGGGACGAACCCAGTGGAGGGTAACTGAAGCATGGGGGCAATTACCTCCATGATATTCTCATGATAGTGAGTTCTCATGAGATCTGATGGTTTTATAAGGGGCTTTCCCCTCCCCTTCACTCTGAACTTCTCTTTACTGTTGCCATGTAAAGAAAGACATGTTTGCTTCCCCTTCTGCCAAGAGTCTAAGTTTCCTGAGGCCTTCCCAGCCCTGTGTAACTGTGAGTCAATTAAACCTCTTTCAATTATAATTACTAAGTCTTGGGTATGTCTTTATTAGCAGGGTGAGAATGAACTAATACACTAAACTGGTACAAGTAGAGTGGGGTGCTTCTATAAGGATACCCAAATATGTGGAAGTCACTTTGGAACTAGGTAACAGGCAGAGTTTGGAACAGTTTAGAAGACTCGGAAGAAGACAGGAAAATGTGAGAAAGTTTGGAACTTCCTAGAGACTTGGGGGGCTCAGAAGACAGGAAAATGTGGGAAAGTTTGGAACTTCCTAGAGACCTGTTGAATGGCTTTGAGCAAAATGCCAATGGTGATACGAACAATGAAGTCCAGGCTGAGGTGGTCTCAGATGGAGATGAGAAACTTGTGGGGAACTGGAGCAAAGGTGACTCTTGCTGTGCTTTAGCAAAGAGACTGGTGGCATTTTCCCCCTGACCTAGAGATCTGTGGAACTTTCAATTTGAGAGAGATGATTTAGGGTATCTGGTAGAAGAAATTTCTAAGCAGCAAAGCATTCAAGACGAAGCAGAACATAAAAGTTTGGAGAATTTACAGCCTGACAATGCAGTAGAAAATATAAACCCATTTTCTGGGGAGAAATTCAAGCCTACTGCAGAAATGTGCATGAATAACAAGGAACCGAATGTTAATCACCAAGACAATGGGGAAAATGCCTCCAGGCCATGTCAGAGACCTTCATGGCAGCCCTTCATATCACAGGCCAGGAGGCTTAGGAGGAAAATATGGTTTTATGGGCCAGGTCCAGGATCCCCCTGCTGTGTGCAGCCTAGGAACTTGATACTCTGCATTCCAGCCACCTCAGCCATGGCTAAAAGGGGCCAAGGTATAGCTTGGGCCATGGCTTCAGAAGGTGCAAGCCCCAAGCCTTGGTAGCTTCAATGTGGTATTAAGCCTGCAGGTGCACAGAAGTCAAGAATTGAGGTTTGGGAACCTCTGCCTATATTTCAGAGGATGTATGGAAATGCCTGGATCCCTAGGCAGAGGTTTGCTGCATGGGTGGAGCCTTCATTAAGAACCTCTGCTAGGGCAGTGCATAAGGGAAATGTGGGTTCAGAGCCCCCACACAGAGTCCTCACTGGAGCACTGCCTAGTGGAGCTATGAGAAGAGGGCCACCATCCTCCAGACCCCAGAATGGTAGATCTACTGACAGCTTGCACTATGCTCCTGGAAAAGCTGCAAGCGCTCAATGCCAGCCCATGAAAGCAGGCAGGAGAGAGGCTGTACCCTGCAAAGCTATAGGGGTGGAGTTTCCCAAGTCTATGGGACCTCACCTCTTGTATCAGTGTGACCTGGATGTGAGACAAGGAGTCAAAAGAGATCATTTTAGAGCTTTAAGATTTGACTGCCCTGTTAGATTTTGAACTTGCATGGGGCCTGTTGCTCCTTTGTTTTGGCCAATTTCTCCAATTTGGAATGGGTGTATTTACCCAATGCCTGTACCCTACTGTATCTAGGCAATAACTAAATTGCCTTTGATTCCACAGGGTCATAGATGGAAGGGACTTGCCTTGTCTCAGATAAGACTTTGGACTTGGACTTTTGAGTTAATACTGGAATGAGTTAAGATTTTGGAGGACTGTTGGGAAGTCATGATTTTGTTTTGAAATGTGAGGACACGAAATTTGGGAGGTGACAGGGGCATAATGATATGGTTTGGCTGTGTACCCACCCAAATCTCATCTTGAATTATAGTTCCCACAATCCCCATGTAGTATGGGATGGACCCAGTGGGAGGTAATTGAATCATGAGGGCAGTTACCTCCATGTTGTTCTCATGATAGTGATTTCTCATGAGATCTCATGGCTTTATAAGGGGCTTCCCCTCTCCCCATTTGTTCTGCACTTTTCCTTGCTGCCCTCATGTGAATAAGGATGAGTTTACTTCCTCTTCTGCCATGATTGTAAGTTTCCTGAGGCCTCCCCAGCCCTGTGGAACTGTGAGTCAATTAAATCTCTTTCCTTTATAAATTACCCAGTCTTGGGTATGTCCTTACAGCAATATGAGAATGAATTAAAACACAGGCATACTGAAAAAAATACTAATATTCAATAAATTCTATGAATGCATTATTTTATGATTATTCAATTTGTAACCTTCAAACTAATTTATTAGGTTACTAGTAAGCAATATCTAGTCACAAGTGAAAATGGAAGTCTGTGCATTTATGTATTATTTGTCCATAAGAATCAAAGAAAGGTCTGTCACTTCTTGGTCAGACCTCAGTCATCAGAGCCCTTTGCCAAGGATGGCCCATACTTTGGGAATCACTGTGGTAGGGAAGCAGCCCCCTGGGAAACACTTTTGATAGTATAGACTGTTACCATGCACGGCTTTGCCAATGCTACTATGAACCACTTTAGAAATAGCAAAGTCATCCATAGGAATCAGAGAATATACACAAAACAAATATGCTAATATTTACAATGGATCTCTAACATGTCTACAAGTACCTTGATTGGGAAAAATATGTCATTCTGTACTACAGCTGTCTTCTGTGTGAATAAAGACAATACGGAGAGAAACTGGTTGTTATAAATAAGTATTGACTCAGATATCGCTTCCTTGCCACTAAAATAAACTGATCTCTTATTTTACTTACTTTAATCCTGAAAGAATGCAGCTAAGTCAGGCAGCTGTTAGACAAACCAACCTTTATAACTTCAGGTAAATTTAATAATAAATGTTTACATGTTAATAATATCACAGATTTTCCATCATTGTGATAATAATACTATCTTTCCTAATAGATGGTAAAATCCTTATGAGCAGAAATGGCTTTAGTCACAAAAAGTTCTGAATTTTAAAGTCAGGCTGCTTGGACTCATTTCTTAACTCTATTTTCTAGTTCTTTTTTTTTTTTTTTTTGAGGTGGAGTTTCGCTCTTGTTACCCAGGCTGGAGTGCAATGGCGCGATCTCGGCTCACCGCAACCTCCGCCTCCTGGGTTCAGGCAATTCTCCTGCCTCAGCCTCCTGAGTAGCTGGGATTACAGGCACGTGCCACCGTGCCCAGCTAATTTTTGTATTTTTAGTAGAGACGGGGTTTCACCATGTTGACCAGGATGGTCTCGATCTCTCGACCTTGTGATCCACCCGCCTCGGCCTCCCAAAGTGCTGGGATTACAGGCTTGAGCCACCGCGCCCGGCTTTATTTTCTAGTTCTTTAAGGCAAACTCTGTGTTCCAGTTCTTTTCAGTTCTGCAGAATAGAAATAATGATATTAACCTCATAGGATCATTTTGAAGATTCCAAGAGATACTGTATTTAAGTTCTTAGCATAGGAGCATAGTAAGTAATCAGTAAATGTTAGCAATGTTAGCTATTAGTAATATTAGCAGTGGAATATTATAGGGATGCTTCCTTTTACTGTGCTTCAGTTTATTCTTTGAAGATTGCAATTGTTACAAATGGAAGGTTCTGGCAACCCTGGGCTGAATGAGTCTACTGGTACCATCTTTCCAACAGCATGTGCTCACTTCATTTCTTTTTGTCCTATTTTGGTAATTCTCACAGTATTTAAAACTTTTTCATTATTATTATATCTGTTATGGTGATCTGTGATCAATGATCATTGATGTTACCACTGTAATTATTTTGGGGTGCCATGAACAACAGTACACTAAATAACATATTTTCAATATAGATGAAACAGCCTTATAGTGGAAGAAGATGCCATCTAGCACTGATATTGCTAGAGAGGAGAACTCAATGCTTGGTTTCAAAGCTTCAAAAGACAGGCTGACACAGGAGAAAACAGAGGAAAGTTTAAGTGGTCTGGATGGAAGATCAAACCAGCCACAACATTCCCTTATGCTAAAGCCTAATCCAGAGCAAGGCCCCAATTCTCTTTAATTCTGTGAGAGCTGAGAGAGGTAAGGAAGCTGCAGAAATAAAGTTGGAAGCTAGCAGAGGTTGGTTTCTGAGGTTTAAGGAAAGAAGCCATCTCCATAACATAAAAGTGCAAGGTGAAGCAGCAAGTGCTGATGGAGAAGCTACAGCAAGCTATGCAGAAGATCTAGCTAAGATGATTTATGAAGGTGGATACACTAAACGATAGATTTTTCAATTTCATTACAGATGAAATGCCTTACAGTGGACTTTTATAGCTAGAAACAAGTCAATGCCTAGCTTCAAACCATAAAACAGGCTGACTCTCTTGTTAGGGGCTAAAAGAGCCGATAACTTTAACTTGAAGCTAATGCTCATTTATCATTCTGAAAATCCTAGGACCCTTGAGAATGATGCTCAATTAACTCTGCCTGTGCTTTATAAAGGAAACAACAAAGCCTGAACAATAGCACATCTATTTATAGCATGGTTTTCTGAATATTTTAAGCCTATCATTGGAACCTACTCCTCAGAAAAAAAAGATTCCTTTCAAAATATTACTAATTCACAATATACCTGGTCACCCAAGAAGTCTTTTGGAGATGTAAAGATTAATGTTGTTTTCATGTTTGCTAATATACCAGCCATTCAGCTGCACATGGATCAAGGAGTAATTTAAAATTTCAAGTCTTGTTATTTAAGAAATACATTTTGTAAGGCTATAGCTGTGACAGATAGTGATTCCTCTGATGGATCTGGGAAAAGTAAACTGAAAACCCTGACAAAAGAATTCACTATTCTAAGTGCCATTAAACACGTCTGTGATTCACAGGAGGAGGTCAAAATATCAAGATTAACAAGAATTTAGAAGAAATTGAAAATAACTTTGAGGGGTTCAAAACTTTAGTGGAGGAAGTCACTGCAAATGTTGTGGAAATAACAAGAGAACTAGAATTGGAAATAGAGCCTGACCCTAATTTTGAATGAAGTTCTACTGTGGGTATAATGTTATTAAACAGCATCTCATGCAGCTAATAAATCTTTTGTGAAAGGAAGAGTAAATTGATAGAGCAAACTTTGTAATTTTATTTTAAGAAATTATCACAACCACCCTAAATTTCAGCTACCACCACCCTGATTAGTTAGCAGACAACAACACTGAGACCAAACCCTCCACCAGCAAAAAGAAAAATTGTAATAATAATAATAAGTTGTTGAAGGCTCACATGATCATTAGCATATTTTAGCAATATTTTCTAATTAAGCTATGTACATTGTTTTTTAGACATCATGCTATTGCACACTTAGCAGACTACAGTATAGTATAAACATAACTATTATATGCACTGGGAACCTAAAAAATATTGTATGACTTGCTTTATTGTAATATTCACTTTATTGTGGTTGTCTGGAACTGAATGTGCATTATCTCTGAGATATGCCTGTATTAGTCTTTGTATATTCCACTGCACTTAGACTGGGCTTTACACATGGTTGCCACTACTACAATTGTTAGGTTTCTGTTAAATTATGCTATTTTTTGAGGGGCAATATATTATGCTAAAAGTCAGACTGCAAACATTTAAATCCTAGCTCTATCACATAACTACCTAATTAATCCATGTCCCTCAACTTTCTAGTATGTAAAATGAGGATAATACCAGCAACTGAGTTTCCTCACAGCATTATGAAAATTAAATAAGATAGTACTAATATTATCTTATTTGAAGAATAAGATAAGAATATTAAATAATAACATTCTTATCAGAATAGCATTTTCCTAATGTTTATTTACTCACTAAATTTTAAAAAATAAAAATGTTTTTAACAGTTCTACCCCTCTCTTCCCTCCATCAAAAAAAGCCACAAAACCTCACAAATTGGCCAGAATGGCTGAAAGTACTTATTAGACATAAAACAACTGAATGTTTGCAGTCATATGATAAAAAACAAAGACAGGCCACCCTAATGTCTGAATGTCATGAAAGGAATTATCCAGATTTTTGAACACCAACTAAAAGTCTGTTTTTAATCATCCAAAATTATACCAGTATTCAGTTTATGAAAGTATACCTACATACTGCTCGAATCTATAATCCAATTTTACTTTTTCTGGCATCTCAGCATGTAGACTTAAAATAAATGACTATTATCATTATCATTATTAATTTTAGAGACAGGGTTTTAATCTGTCACCCAGGCTAGAGTGCAGTGGTGCGAACATGGCTTACTGCAGCCTTGACCTCTGAGGCTCCAGCAATTCTCCTGCCTTAGCCCCCCAAGTAGCTGGGACTATAGGTGCATGCCACCACATCCAGCTTATTTTTGTATTTTGTGTATAGATGGGGTTTTGTCATGTTGACTAGGCTGGTCTCAAACTCCTGAGTTCAGGCAATCTACCTGCCTTGGCCTCCCAAAGTGCTGGGATTACAGGCATGAGCCACTGTGCTCGGCCTAATTAATTATTTTGTATAAGAATTCAGTTTAGCAGCTTTAATGTGAGAGCAAGTTGTCATACGCACATTATATTAGGGAAAAATAAGTTCTACAAGATTTAAAGACAAGATTCAGAATAATTCATTTATTCTTTAAAGACTTTTCTTACCACATCTGAATTTCACACATATATACACACACATACACACACGCACACCACAAATAAAACTGCTGTCTGCCTTTTCTTCATGTACTTTCAGGTTAGATGAGGGCTTTAGAAGCTAACTGCTTCCACATTTTTAGACAGAATCAGTGGGTAGGTAAAATAAAGTTATGCTCTTTTGAAAAATGCTATAACATGCTTGGCCGATGGGCATATTAGGACCTTGGTAATGAGATGGCAGGGAAAGGAAGCAAGCAGGAACTAGCTAGAACTGAAGTTTTTCAGCTGGAGTGAAGGAGGTAGGGCAGGGAATGTGAGGCAGCTAATCCTGTGCATTATTGGCCCCTGTGGGGCTGGCCTAAGAAGATGGAGGGGACTTTGTTTGCAGGTTGAAAATACTAAGAAAGCCACTGAGGTTCCTGTCACATTTACTCACCTACTCATTAATTCACTTACTCATAACATTTTTATTGAGAGCTTATAAGGTACTACATTTGTGCTGGTGCTGAAATACAGTACTGAACAAATTAGAAAAATTGTCCCTGCTTATCATTATGAAAATGGGCATACCAGTCCTGCCATGTACAGGAGAGAAAGACACTAAGCAGATGTTCACATAAATATGTAATTAAAAATCCCAAGGAAGGTTTTGAAGAAAAACTACTGGATGACAAGAGAACATAAAAGAACTGATTTAGTCCAGAGGGTAATGGTCAGGGAAGATCTCCTTGTGATTTCAGGTTTAGACAGGCAGGCAGAAAGAAGAGATAAAAGCATTCTCAGTAGTGAGAATAGCATGTTGAAAAGGAAACTGGTGGCAAAGAGCTGGTCAGTGATTAGGGTAGCTAGAGCAGAGTGAATGATTTCCTTTTAAATAAATTTGAGGAAAAAATATATAGAATACCAGATATGCGGAATTAATAAAAAAATTTTATAATCCCATAAACTTCTAAATCTTCATTATAAGATAATGAATTGAACTCTGGAGCCAAACAATATTTGCCTCACTTTGTATATTTTTATTGGGCTGCTTTCTACAACAGAACAGTGAAGATTATACTCTAGGTGTGCATATAAGGAATACTATATGCATGTATGCACACACCTCTTTACTTTGCTGTTTAAGGAGATTTAATGATGATATGATCTTGCTATTAAATTCACACTAAATTTTCCTTTTTTTTTTTTTTTTGACACGGAGTCTTGCTCTGTCACCTAGGCTGGAGTGCAGTGGGGCGATCTCGGCTCACTGCAACCTCTGCCTCCTGGGTTCAGGCACATCTCCTGCCTCAGCCTCCCAAGTAGCTAGGACTATAGGTGTGCGCCACCACACCTGGCTAATTTTTTCTATTTTTAGTAGAGATGGGTTTTCATCGTATTAGCCAGAATGGTCTTGATCTCCTGACCTTGTGATTCACCTGTCTCAGCCTCCCAAAGCACTGGGATTACAGGTGTGAGCTACGTGCCCGATCAATTTTCTCTAACTTTTAACTCAACATCTTTTGATTACATAGAGCTAGTATTACAGCAGAGACAGAATCCTATGAAATGCAATACTCAATCTTCATAGTACTCTTCCACTTAGTCCTATTCCATTAAACATGGCCATGTTATCCAAAGGAGTAACTGGCAAAAATGAAGATGAGTGGTTCATCATGAAAGTGATTAGACTACAGATTGATACTGATATTGTGTTTTCATGAAAATTTAACATAAGGAAAAAGCCTTTCATTTTTAAATAAGTGTGTATAAACAGGTAAAAACAGAAATTCACGTGAAATATAAAAAGCTATTATTTAAGCATATGTTGCTTTGTCTCCAAGGTCCAAGCATTTTTAACTATAATATTCTGTTGTCCCAGCAATAGATCAAGCTAAATAACTACTTGTGTTTTATAACAGCAGCAGCTCTGTATGTTTTCTTAAGTTAATAAATAATAACATAAAGCAAAAGACAATTTTGGATAGAAATCAATCCAAGCACTGAAAACAGTATTAACATCAACATACGAGGGCACATGCTTTTTCAAGCCAAGCCTTTTCAAAATGCACTCATTTATTCATTAAAGCACAAATTCTTCTGCATATGGAATGTGTACCATGGACAAAGCAATAGGGTAGACTGTGGAAAGACCCCTGGAGTAGGTGATTTGGGTTATAGTCCTGACAACAGCACTTACACTTTGTTTGCAACACAACTTTGTGTGTATCATTTCTTATTTTAAGTTTTCTTATTTGCAAATATGGTTGTTGTAAGGTTCAAAAGACATATCAAATGTGCAAACTCCCTTGCTAACTGTGAAAGCACTAAAGAAGTGTAAGGTGAGCTCTTCAAGGGAACTCAAGAGTCTAGTAAAAACCTCACCAATTAAAGTTCTCTGTTTTAGAACATTGATTATAGATATCCAACATGCACTTGGGGGTTAACAATTATTTTGCTTCTTCTAAACCTGAGAACAGAGTTAGGAAGTACCCAGCCTTCTACTCTGGAATTGGTATATCAGAGTTACAGGGGAAGATTTCCCCCAAAGTTAACAATATTCCTTGCTCTATGCTGGTGCTCTATCAACAATTAGTTGAGATAGATGTCATCTACTTGGGAAATACCATGTTACAGATTTAAGACACATATAATAAAAATAGGAGGCAAAATTGGACTCCAATTCCTTCCTTAGAGTAAATTTCTAGAAGTGAAGTTAGTAGACCAGATTCTCAATATGCATAACTAAATCATATCCTTCTGAAAGGTGGTAAAGATTTATCCTCCTCAAAAATATTCACAATATTCCTGATTACAAGTTTACTCACCTTTTACTGTTTTCCCTAATTTAATACCTCACAGTTCACAAGACTCAACTAACTTCCTTCCCCACACAGTATAACATCTGTCAGGATATGCATGACAGAATGGAACAGGCTGAGTATTTAAATGTGCCTTCAATGGCTCACTACTCCTCTCAGGATAAATCCAAACTTTTAATAATTTTATACACTCTGAGTCAAAGTGATGGTCTCCTCTTCCTTCTCTAGGTTCATCTCTTACTAGCAACTTCCTTCTTGAATAGGCCATCTGTCCCTCATCTTCAAACTTTTGTTCAGGGTATTACTTATGACTGGAACACCAGATTCTAGAGAAAGCTCAGTGCTCATACAGCTCTTCTGAGTAGTGGTAATAACAAAAGTGGTCCCTTTCAAACAGCTAAGAGTACTCATTTCAGGCTGACTCTGAATGTCTGTGGAAAAAATAATAATTCAATAAATCAATCATTTAATGGAGCAGATTTTGATATGGGCACTAGTGTCTTGGAAAGAGACTTGAGAGTATGTAACTGGGGAAAAGGGAGGGTAGAGAATGAAGCATCTAGGAGTGCTAATGACACTACAGTCCAAATAAAAATATTTTTCTACACTCTAATTTTATGAAAGAGCTATAGAATAAGTAGATGACTTAAGAGATTTACTCAGAGAAACAACTCAAGAATAAGTTATTTAATCTTTCACATTTTGTATGCCTAGATGGTATACCTTCTACAGCAGAAGCAGATTAAATTTTTTTTTATATTTTAAGCATTAAGCACAGTCATTCAAATTACTTAAAACTTGTAGTCCATGTTTTTCAAGGGCTCCTAAAAAGAAGCTATAGTTCTAGTGACACAACAAACTCCTTTTAGCCAAAATGGTTTAAAATGTGTAATTTTGTGGATTGAATGTTCTTTCTAACACGATTCTCAGCTTCCCCACGGCCATTATACTAGTTTCTCATCATCCATATGGCTTGGACTTAATGGTCCTGCCTTTGATCTCTCAAATGATACTCTGCACTAGAGAGATCAAACAGGCCAATTTGATCATGCAAGTCTCCAGCTCAAAATTATTCAATAGCTCTTTACTACTGCAGGAAAGAACCTAAGTACTTTATCATACAATTCATAATCTAACCTTTACCTGTGCCTCCAGGCCCATCTACTCTCCCTTCTCATGTCATTTCCTCCTATTGTTAGTCAACCAGCAATTATAAGCCACATGAAATCCTTGGAATGTGCCACATTCTCACACATTTGTGGTGCACCTGCATGTGCCTTTGCACTAAAGTACTGCTATTCATATTTTATTCTTCATTCAAATGCTCCCCACTCTGAAGCCTTTTCTCACTTCTCCTAAAGAATAAGACTTTCTTTCTCCTAAGTTCTTCTTATACTTTCTGCACCCACCCATAACAATGGTTAAGTTATATTGGGACTCTCAGCATGTCTTTCTCCCCATATAATGATGTGTCATGTCTTCTCATTTTATCTCTAGCTCTACTCTCCATGTCTAGCAAATAATAGATGCTCATTTTTAAATGGAATCATGAATATATTAAAATTACACCTTTAATGTTGAATTTTGCAGCTATCTGTGCATTGCACAGTATCACACTGATGATTAATCAGCCATTTATTATTGTTCTTCATTAATTTTGTACATATTGTTATCCCATTAAAAATTCAACTTGCTACAACTATGAACTCATTGAACACATAAACTTAAGAAAAAAATCAATTGCCCATCATTCTTTAAGAGCATAAACTTTGAAGTTAGGCTCTTTTGTGAAAATCTAGTAAAAGGAAAAAAATAATCTGGACTTTACTTAAAAACTTGCTAGTTGCCCAATAAAAGCTATATCAAAAGTCTTTGAAATTTTACTTACATGGTATAGTGTGGTCTCTGGCACAGGAGTTCCCATGATGTCTTGTCTCAGTGCATCCATTTGTAAACTAGGTAGCAATGAATAGTGAGTTGGGCTATTACTCTTATCACCCTTCTTTTTTGACTTCTTCCCTGTGTCCTTTTTGCTATTTCTCTGAAACATGTATTCTTCTTGAGCAATCTTTTCATTGCTCATATACCGAAGTAGAGAGTTTTCTATTGAAAAAGAGATAAATACACCAATATAAATATACAAACACCCCAAATTTATTATGTTTTCTCAATTGTGCTATTATTAGGTTGGCACAAAAGTAATTGTGGTTTTTGCCATTACTTTTAATCACAAGAACCACAATTACTTTCATACCAACCTATTATATTTCATTTCAGAACTTTAACTTGATTTAACTTATAAAATATGTAGTGAAATACAGTATATCTTAATTATTTGGGATGATAAGACAATAAAAAATAGACAGCCAATAGATTATTTCTCCAACTTTTATCTTTAGACCAACTACATTAGAATCACCTGTGGAACTTGAATCAGAAGTTCTAGGTGTGTGGTTTATAAAATCTGTAACAAAATCCCTCAGGGGGATTTTGCCAAAGCCCAATAACAAACACTGGCTCGTGGCATGCAAGGTAGCATGCTTGGAGAAGTTAAAGCCCATGTTAAGAACCAATAGTAAGGAAATTTATTCAGGAATTCTCTGTTTAAAATGGTAGTCAGCATTAGTACTTCACAGGGTCCCCCCTCTCCACCAACAAAAGTCACTATAATATGATATCCCAAAACAGTGACTCTGAGGTAGCATATGATAAGCATTTCTCTTTTGTATTTTTCTTGATTTATTCTATAGAACAAATGAAATTAGAAATTGAAGATTGGAAAACAGAATGAATACATAGATGTAAAGGAATATGTCAATGTTCCTGTATTTATCAACATTTTCAGAAATGCTCACTCCATAAAACAAGTATTAAGAGGATTAATGAGGCTGGGCACGGTGGCTCAAGCCTTAATCCCAGCACTTTGGGGGGCCGAGGCGGGTGGATCACAAGGTCAAGAGATCAAGACCATCCTGGTCAACATGGTGAAACCCCGTCTCTACTAAAAATACAAAAAAGTAGCTGGGCGTGGTGACACATGCCTGTAATCTGAGCTACTCAGGGGGCTGAGGCAGGAGAATTGCCTGAACCCAGGAGGCGGAGGTTGCGGTGAGCCGAGATCATGCTATTGCACTCCAGCCTGGGTAATAAGAGTGAAACTCCGTCACAAAAAAAAAAAAAAAAAAAAAAAAAAGAAGACTAATGAATCAGATATTCATGTTTGCTTGTCCATATGGTCTGTGGATCTGTGCAGTAATAAAATAAATTCTGTATACTGGCTAGAAATAAAAAGGAAATTTATTATGTTTTCTCAATTGTGCTTATCAAATATATCATGAAGGTCAAATATATCAGGAAGGAAGCTTAGTGAAATTACATTCTATAGTTTTTTGTTTTGATTTATTTTTCAACTATGACCTTAATGGCTTTCTACTTCAGAAAGTGGAAGTAGCAGCGTGATCCACTGGGCCCACCATACCCACACTTGATCAAATCCTATTTAGTAGGGAAACTTTCAGTTGCTCTCTTTATTGCTCATCTCTATAGCAGGATAAGTGAACATAAAAACTTACTTCTGGTAGATATGTCAAGAGTAGCCCACCCCCATATAAGAAGACAACTCTGAACAGCAAACAGAACAGGAAAAAAAAGCAAAAGTTTTTGTTCTATTTCTACATGGTTTTTGTTAGAAGTCACTGGTCCAGTTTCCATTAGCTTTTAACACATGTGCTTCAATGCTCATTTTGAGGTTGCTTCCATACAAAAGTGGTGAGGTTGCATTGCGGACCGATGAGGATTGATGATAAACTCTTCGTATTCACTGAATTTAATTATTTTATGCAGTTTCACACTTCTGACCTTGTGTTCCAAATATTAACCTTCAAATAACAATTAGATATTCACTTTTAACACTGTACTTATCTACCCTGAACCCCTTAGAAGGCATTCAGAGACAATATCTATTTAATACTGGATCAAGATAGTCAAATGTTGGTCTGACTTGGTTTTGTTGTACAATAAAGTCAATGATAGAATAAGTTTTCCACTGAAGCCATAACAATCTATTTACAGAACATTTAAATTTGCTTACTGTTCAAACAACCCATCCTACACTGAAATTCTAGAACACTTACCTCTTCTACTATCTCTCTTCATCTTATTTGGATCTTCATAGTCCCCCACCCAATTATATTCCACTGGCATAGATATAGGTCGTAGCTTGCCTAAACACAGAGAACAAAGTTCATATCACATTGTTTTTCTTCCCCATGTCTGCTCAAACTTACACTGATTTTTAGCTAAAGTCTACCAAACACACTCACTCTTATGTAACATTATGGTTGGCATTTGTGTAGAGGGAGAAAATGTGTTTTGAGCCAGAAGGTGAAACTGCCTATTGGCCAGGTGATAAAACAAACTTAAGGTACTTTTTTATAAATAATAATGAATAGCCTAAGTTAGCTCTCTTAGGAACACCAGATTTTAAGACTATAGGTTTTTTTTTCAAAGAGGATAATCAAATAAGTGATTTTATTTTATTTTCAGTAACCGGATCTCTATCTTATTTCCTAATGCCCAAGTGTCTATATCTTGATAGCCAACCTCCAAGATGGTAGCTCTCTGTGTTTAACCTATCAGACCACCCATTGGTACCACCCACTGTTTCATGTTGGAACACTACAAGGATAACTTTTTATCTATGCTGCTTCCTAACTCCTATCAACATACATTTTGGGCACCACCATGCCTCAAAAATATGGTTAAATTATCTTTCATGTCCTATAGCTAAATCTGTTTCTAAGCATCTCTTTTGCTATAGTGAGCATGCCCCGTTTGCAGATCCAAATAATCACTGCTTTGGTCTGTCCCATTTCCCCTGGGTCTGTATCCTTACTAAATTTCACTTCAGCAAGGAGAACTCATGGCAAAGACTTCAAGAATAACTTTTATTTTAGTGAGGTTGCAGTGTATTATTTCTGTTCCACTTGAAATTCCTGAAGCCTAAAACAGCCAAAGAAAATAATTCAAAAAATCTTTTAACAGGATACCTAGCACAATGCCTGGCATGAAATAGTTGCTTAATAAATTTCTAGTGAATGAAAAGCAGAGACTCGCACAGGTCTGGATCATACAAATAATGATGGTTATTATGATTATGATAATAGTAGAAAATGTATTTATCATTTGCCATATATCACATACTAAGAGTTTTGTAAGTATTAAATTATATACTCATGTTAATTAAGAGAAATATGCTATCATTATCCTCATTTTCACTGATGAGGAAACTAAGGTTATGCAACTTGCTCAAGGACATATACCTGGTAACTGCATTGTATCAGGATTCAAACCCAGGCACTCAAATATTACTTCTGTCATAATTATTGGTGACTTCAATATTCACCCTCTGAGATTCTGGCCTTTCAGTTTCTTGAGGTTCTCTCCTACACTCATTCTTGTGGTCATATGCTTAATCTCATCTGCAAAGTCTGCAATCCCTTTAAATATCCCACTTACCAACTACTACCTTTTGTATTTCTAGCATACTCCCTACAGTACTCCAAGTCCAACAATTCTTCCTCCTTTAATCTATTAATACTTAACGTACCACTTTTCAGTATCTATCACCTTCTGTCCCTGCAACTTCCCTCCTTACACAGCTAAATTTTGTGATTATTACAGTCACTCAATGTGTTTTAAAAAATTCTATTAGGAGAATTCTAATTCTGTTCTTTTTTTTTGAGACGGAGTTCCACTCTTGCTACCCAGGCTGGAGTGCAATGGCGCAATCTCGGCTCACCGCAACCTCTGCCTCCTGGGTTTAAGCAATTCTCCTGCCTCAACCTCCCGAGTAGCTGGGACTACAGGCGCGCGCCACCATGCCCAGCTAATTTTTGTATTTTTAGTAGAGACGGGGTTTCACCATGTTGACCAGGATGGTCTTGATCTCTTGACCTTGTCATCCACCCGCCTCGGCCTCCAAAAGTGCTGGGATTATAGGAGTGAGGCACCACACCTGGCCCTCTAATTCTGTTCTTAAGGAAAATGTATCAATCTTATGGCTTTTTATTGTGAACACTGATACAGTTTAGTCTGTTTTGCTAAGCTCTTTTAAAATCTGAAGAATTAACTGGATATAATAAAATTATTAATGAGCCAAAAATGTAGTATTTATTTAATGGATTCTTTTCAAGGTATTCTAACAACTTTATAAATGATCACCTAATATTCCAAATTCTCCAACAGTATATCTCTGCTCTTTTACAGAGGTAATTTGAGTGAGATGATCTGAGGCAGGATAGGTATTCAAGGAAGTAAACATGTCCTCACATGGTGACCATACAGTTAACACAATAAGCCCCAGCATTCACATTGTAGTCCAGCTCATTCAAACACAGCTATCTATAGTAGGGAATTTCCCTTGCAGGGAGCACATGCATTTTGATTATACCTGTTCTCAGACTGACCCTTTGCTTATTATAACAGTAAACAACAAACCCCTGGGTAGAGATTTAAGATGCTAATGAGACTTGCAATGCATGAACAAGCATGTACAGCTACTGTGCATGTGCACCCAGAGGACCACCGAGAACATGCTTACTAGCAACACCTCTTTCTATTCCTTTATGAGTAATCATGTATACTCCCATAAAGGGAGTCTCTCTAGTGCCAGTCATGGTGGTCTCATCCTTAGGAGCAGCCTTCCCTGAATCCTCCCTCAGGGTGTACTGTCTATTCTACACCTAACTTTCATATTTTTTGTCCTTTGCAATAAATTGCTCTATGCTACACCTCCTTTGCTGTGTGTCTCTTGTTGAAATTATTTTAAGCTAAGAAGAACCGAGGTCTCACAATAGCCATCTAGAGATCCAGGTCAATATTGTGCCTAACAAAGGTAGGGTAAGGGTTTGAGGGAAGGTCTCTTTTTGTTATGTCTATTTCTACCATTTTGCACAGCCAGTCCTCCAGATTTTCAATGTTATGAATGCTGTATTTTCAAAATATCTACAATTTATTTCTTTAGGATCTGGTTTTAAAAATAAACTCAACTTCAGCATGGGCACTGAAACTGAAGCAATTAACAGTTATAGCACTGTTTTTACATGTCTTACATGTCACCAAAAAAATCTTTTGAAAAGTGAAAATCCAATAAATAGTTAATCGTTTTACTTGCTCTATATATTATATATATATTAAAAAGCTAGATGCTTCTTGAAAATTGGTTGTTTGGAGTCAAACATGTGCACAAAAACAAGAAGAAACATACTTCACACACAGAATATGAAATACATAATTGTTTTCATTGTATTTTGTGTCATCTCTGAAATTCTAATGGAGCTAAGTCACTGAAGCATGTAATTAAGCCCTTGATATGTCTGGTCGTATAATTAGCCATAGAAACAATTACACAGAAGATTTTTAACACTGACTTTTCCGGGAGTGACTTTTTAAACAGAATTATACTGTGTATCACTAGCACACAATTGAAGAAAAATATATTAAATTAGAAAAAAACAGAGAGAAAAAGCTTTACTAAAATTTACTTTTGGAGAACATGAGGTTTTGCTTTTATTAGTTATAAAACTGTAGACTTAGCAACAAATAAAAATAAGTATTTAAAAAAATAAAGTATACTATTGATTTGGGTAGAACAAATAATACTGCTTATAAGTACTGATTTTTAATTGTGCTAAAATACTGAAGTAGATACATCTGACCCATTCCTGTGTAAATGTACATAAATAAAACATACACCTCTGAAAAGTAATTTGGAAAAGTTTAAGACATGTCTATACACGGTAATGTATTGGTTTTTGAGGTGGTGTAAAGTTAAGATT
Organism: Saimiri boliviensis; assembly: GCF_048565385.1. Classification (NCBI taxonomy): domain Eukaryota; kingdom Metazoa; phylum Chordata; class Mammalia; order Primates; family Cebidae; genus Saimiri; species Saimiri boliviensis. The sequence continues at coordinate 18,376,750 of NC_133470.1, read as the reverse complement.
ACTAATTCATGATAAGAATTAGTAGTAACAGTAAAGAATATAATCAAGAAAACGAGGATTAGAGCCTATTTAAAAATTTTTGCTGATAACTTCTTAATTTCTTATTCCTTTAAGTATAAAACATTTATTAATTACAGAATTCCTTTTACACCCTATTATAAGCCTTGTGATATCACTGTGCTAGTGCCTCATAATACAACCATTATTTTATTTGGCTTTTAATATCTGTTGCACATCTAGAGTTTTTAAATTGGTATCTCCATAGAGGCAGGAATTTTGTACTGTATTTCTTACTGTATTCTAATAAATGTGGTAAAGGTAAAAGATAACGATTTTTATAGAGGCACACAGAAAAAAATAAATATTTTTTTGGATTTAGTCTGAATTTATTATGAAATTGATGGCATATAGCTTTTTTAAGAATTATGGACTATATCCAGCTGCAATTAAGCAAATGGAACACAAAATACAATTTTAAAAATACTGACAATGATGGAGTGCTTTATAATAATATATCCAAATTACTGTATTTTAATACAAAATTGCTATGCTTTAATGGTAGTGTACAACATTGCTTGAAACTAAACTATTTTTTACCTTAGATAATAAAGCATTTTCAGGCAAAATCACAAATGCTACAATCCCTTTGGCAGAGTTAACTGCTCTCTTTACTGGGCTCCCTAAGCTTTTTCCTGGTGCCTTTAGCATATATACAATACTTATGATGCTGTATTGTGACATTAGGGAGATCTTAAATTACTGGGTTGCTCCTTGGGTCCTATTCCCTCTGGCCTACTCAAGGGCATTCCTTGAGCAATCATCCCTTCTTTCTTCTGCATCATCAACTTTTCTCTTTCTACTCAGTCATTCCCATTAGCACATAAACATGCTGTAATTTCTCCAATCATTTTTTTTTAAAAAGTAGCCCTCCTTACCCCACAAACCCCTACCCAGCTGCCACTTTATTTTTTATTCCTCTTTACAGAAAACCTTGCAGAAAGCTTCTTTATATGTGCAGTCCCCAATTCTTCTCCTCCTCTTCTCTCTTGAATCTTCTCCAATTAAGCTCTTGCCACCCCTATCCCACCAAAACTGCTACAGTCAAGGGTGCTAGGGTTTCCATGTTGCTAAATTCAATAGACAATTCTCAGAGTCCTTGACTTTTCTGATGTATATAAAGCATTAACACGGAGTATTACTCCCTCCTTGAAACACTTTCCTCACCCAGCACCCTAGGACTCTGTCCTCTGGTTTTCCTCGCCTCTTCTCATCATAAATTCACATGCATCCTTCAGAGCTAAGCAAAAATGTCATTTCCCTAGGGACACAATCCTTGGCCTCTCATTCTAGGTCAGGATTCTCTGTGTTTGTCTAATTTCCTCTCAAAGTTCTTCTTCGTAGCATGCCAATTACAGTCACATAAGTATTTATTAATTTAGTTACTTGAATTCTGTCATGCTTCTAGACTAAGTTTCATGAGGAAAGATAGACTTTTCTATTGTCTACTTAGTGTTATCTCCCGCACTTAGCACAGTACCTTAAACACAGTAACTGCTCAATTTTTAACTGATTGCTTGTTAAGAAAGTAAATAGGGGACTTTCCTCAGACACTAGACCAAAAAGGATCCAAGCTATATCATTAGTTTCTATTTTCATAGTTTCCATTTCCTTCCTTCTGATTTTCCATTTCCTTCTTTTCCTCCCTCTTCCTTCCTTCTAAGGCAAATATGTTACCCTCACCAACCCTCTTCATTTTTCTGACAAATTTAGCTTTACAGAACTGCTTGGCAATCAAGTCAGAACTAATTCTTCTCTTGATTTCTTATGCAAAAACATTCCCATATTAAGTTGTCTGTTGAAACACCACTGAATTGCTGCCTTTTTCATTTGTATCACTTTTAAAAACTCTCTAAAATCATGCTAAAGTCATTAAGTTTCAGAGTAATAAGCAGCACCTTAGAAGCAATCTTCTCTTACAGTTGTCAAAGGTTTAAAAAAATTGCAAAGAAATTTCCCCATAAGTCTGACATGCCCTTTAATGCTCACGAAAAGCTTTCTTGAGAGTCTCAAAAAAATATACACATATACACATCTGTTCTGAATATGTTAGCCAATATTTTAATGAAAATTAGTATAGTAAGTCTAGTTAAGCTATATGCTTGCCACATACACCCATCAAAAACCCCACATACCAGACAGACAAATTACTTTCAGATGGCTGACTGAATTTCTAGGAAAACATCCTGGGGTTACTTAAGGTAGAGAATCACACTTTTAAAGAGGAAGTAAAACGGAATGAAATGAAAAGTCAGTAATTTTTAAAGGATAATGGTAACATATCTGGATCCAGTAAAATAAGAATGAACAATCTGATCTTTATAGCCATATATTTAAAATTTCATTTCTGGATAAAAGAAGTTGAGAAAATTGGTTTGTAAACATTTCAATATGATTATTTAAGGATTAACTTTAATGACTTATAAATAATACAAACCAAATATAAACTTTGTATTGATTAACTTAAAATCTTTTCAGTTTCATTGATGCAGAACAAAACCAGTTAAAATCTCATTTCCAAAATAAACAACCCCATAAAAAAGTGGGAAAAGGACATGAATAGACACTTTTCAGAAGAAGACATACACTCTGCCAACAATCATATGGAATGAAGCTCAACACTGCTGATCATTAGGGAAATGCAAATCAAAACCTCAATGATACATCATTTCACACCTGTCAGAATGGCTATTACTAAAAAGTTAAAAAAAAAAGCATATGCTGGCAAGGCTGTGGAGAAAAAGGAACGCTTATACACTGTTGGTGGAGTGTAAATTCATTCAGCCACTGTGGAAGACAGTGTGACAATTCCTCAAAGACCTAAAGACAGAAATACTATTCGACCCAGCAATCCTATTACTGGGTATATACCCACAGAAATAGGAGTCATTCTATTATAAAGACACATGCATTCGTTATGTTCACTGCAGCACTATTCCCAATATCAAAGACATGGAATCAACATAAATGTCCATCAATGATAGACTAGATAAAGAAAATGTGGCATATATAACCCATTGAATACTATGTAGTAATAAAAAAGAATAAAATCAGCCAGGCACGGTGGCTCATGCCTGTAATCCCAGAACTTTGAGAGGCCGAGGTGGGTGGATCATGAGGTCAAGAGATCAAGACCATCATGGCCAACATGGTGAAACCTTGTCTCTACTAAAATACAAAAATTAGCTGGGCGTGGTGGCGCACACCTGTAGTCCCAACTACTTGGGAGGCTGAGGCAGGAGAATTGCTTGAAGCAGTGAGTCAAGACTGTGCTGCTGCACTCCAGCCTGGGCCTGGCAACACAGGAAGACTCTGTCTCAAAAAAAACCCCCCCCCCCCCCAAAAAAAAAAACCAAAACCCAACAAGATCATGTCCTTTGCAGGGACATGGATGGAGCTGGAGGCCATTATCCTTAGCAAACTAACACAGGAACAGAAATCCAAATACCACATGTTCTCACTTATAAGGGGGAGCTAAATGATGAGAACACATAGACACAGAGAGGAACAACACACACTGAGGCCTTTTGGAGGGTGGAAGGTGGGAGGAGGGAGAGGATCAAGAAAAACAACTAATGGGTACTAATCTAAATACCTGAGTAATAAAATAATCTATATAACTAACTCCATGACACAAGTTTACCTATGTAACAATCCTGCACTTGTACCCATGAACTTAAAAGTTAAAAAAACGAATTTCCAAGAATAAGCTCCATTGTGGTTGTGTATTTTCCTACTGTTTTCTAAAAGTGATATATATTTTAAATGGGAAGTAACATGAAAGAATTTCTTAAAGAGAAAATACTGAACTGCATCAAAAAATTATGTGGCACTTTTAACACTTAATTTCCAGGCTAATTATATTTTGAAACAAATTATCTTTTGTAAATATTCTACCAAGAGGAAATACTGAACTGCATCAAAAAATTATGCGGTACTTTTAACACTTAATTTCAAGGCTATTATATTTGAACCAAATTACCTTTTGTAAATATTCTACCAAGAGAGGGAACAAGTTATACATATACATTGGATTTTAGAAAGACAGGATTTTCTTAGTTGAAATGTTGCCTCTGTGCATAGAGACAATTTCTCTACATTAGAGGGGTATGGGAAGAATGAGAAAAGACTTAGATGATTTAAATACTGTTTAAGTGGCAAAAGAGTTCTGGGTCCTCTGAAGGCTCTGGTTAGTATAAAATGAGCTATGCTAAAATACTTGGCTCTTTGCTGTGGTCAGCATTAATAAAAATGTGAACAAGAAAGATGACACAGGCATGTAAATATTATTAGTTAAAAGCATGCAGTTCTCAAGTTAAAAAACTGCAAATTAAAGCAGTCTAGTTTTAAAAAACATTAGTAAAGCAGAGTGTCTTGCAAATCCTATAAGCATATGGAAAACACTTTTTCTCATGAAAAGTAAAAAAGATAATAAGATAACTAGTCGAACATTCTTATTTGAAAATAAATGACATCCTGTAATACCTTTACCATTTCTTTCACCTATTTTTTTGAGACCACTACTTGCTGGTGAAGCCAGCAAGAAAGGTAGAGATGACAACATAAGACAGACAAAGCTAGTTTCTTAGAATTTCACAGATAATCAGTGAAAAAAAAATGTAAAGAAGTTTTAGGGTAATAAACAGTTTGAGTCAGTCCATGAATAGAGACGTTCAAGTTCCTATCCCACACGTTTTCACCACATCAAATTACCTCGGTGATGTATCATTCTAAGTCATTACATTAGCATTGTTTTATAGGCAATACATCATGTCAAACCAATTTTATTTGCCGTCATTGTTAAGGTATTGGACCACAAACAAAAAGTTGCATCCGTGGTTTATGTGCTAATCCTCCATTAGTTCTTCACATAGCCTTATTATTTTGCAAGAGTTGCAGACTGGCTTGGAGGACACTTAAACAAACAAACAAACAAAAAAACAGGAATCATACATGCCATTAGATTTTTTTAAGAAAAATTAATTGGATTTTTGTTTGTGGTCCAATACCTTAACAATGAAGGCAAATAAATTGGTTTGACATGATGTATTGCCTATAAAACAATGCTAAGTTGTCATATGTATATTTTTAAATGGCTGTATTACTGTTTTATTTGTTCTAATGTCTCCAGTCATTAATCAGTGTATAATTTTTACTTATCTCTTTTTTAACACTGAATATTACATCTGACATTTTCTATTTCCAAGGATCTATTTCTTCCATGATTTCTAGAAAACTGTTTTGCAGTGATAGCAGTAATTCCACAAGTGGCTTGAAGTACAGACCACCATGTAATGATCTTTCTAGGTATTTTTACTTTAGTTTGAACTTTTATCATAAGTAAGATTTACTCTAGAAAGTAGTTTACATATGGCTTTTCTGCAAGATAAGAATGAAGAACGAAGATGACATTCAACAATCCAACTGCTGGGCAGGCTTAAACATTGAGAATAAAGGTTTTTCCAAATGCTTATTTGTAAGTCAGCTGTTTGGAACTTAAGACACAAAGAAATTGTATCATTGGTATTTGGGTCTTTCAGAGGAGCTGCAAAAGTTTTTTTTAACAATAATTTCCAAAATATATTCCATAAAACATTAGTTCCATTGGGAAGCTGATAAATACATTGTGATCTGGAGATTTGGAGATTACTAGCTCTGAAAGATAGCCTGTAAAAGAAATAGCTGGATTATTTAAGGAAATTAGGAAACTGCTGGATTATTTAAGTCATTTTGTGATCTGAAGGCTAATATAAATAGCCCTATTTAAATTTTATCTAGCTACCATTTATTACAGTTTTTTTTTTTCCCCAATGGGGAAAAATGTATTCTGATTTTTACTAGGGATAAATATATTGTCTCCTGCTCCAGGAGATGTGACAATTAGATTTTCTATTTAGAACAGGTTAGGTAATCCCAGACACTCACAACCTTAAACAAATACTTTTGTCCAGAGAATATGCTAAGTGTGAATAAATGTAGGTATATCTCTCCAGGGCAATAACTTCCCAGGTTGTTTGAATTAAAAAAATATAAGGCAATCAGCTCTGTGCCATATAAGGCCTCTAACTTTGATTTTCTAGTATCTGCTCTGTATTCAATTTATTTGTAAATTAATTATTCTTAAGTTAGCCAGAGCTTCTCAGACATTTCAGCCAGATCATTCTTGTTGGGTGCTGTCCTGAGCACTGCAGGATGTTTAGTGACATCCTTGGTCTGCAACCTCCCCCCACAAGTGTGACAACAAAATTGTCCCTGGAAATTGCCAAATGTCCCCTGAGGGAGCAATACTAAACCCAGATGAGAATCACTGAGTTAGACTGTTTCTCTTCTTAGCTTTCCTATTCTATTTATAAGAGAATACTGTTTCATCTAGTTCATATCTTTTTGATTAATTCATTTGAAGACTATATTTTTCCCTCTAATAGTTGTATCAGCTTTGTTAATTTGGTTTGATAATCTTTGTATTTTAGCTACATATTAGCCTGAAACTTTTATATTAAAAGTTATTTTTCTTTTTTATTATACTTTAAATTTTGGGATACATGTGCAGAAGATGCAGGTTTGTTACCTAGGTATACATGTGCCATGTAGATCAACACATCATCTATATTAGGTATTTCTCCTAATGCTATCCTTCTCCTAGCCCGCCACATGGACAGGCCCTGAGGTGTGATGTTCCCCTCCCTGTTCCATGTGTTCTCATTGTTCAACTCCCACTTATGAGTGAGAATACACGGTGTTTGGTTTGCTGCTCCTGTGTTACTTTGCGGAGAATGATGGTTTCCAGCTTCATTCATGTCCCTGCAAAGGACATGAACTCATCCTTTTTTATGGCTACATAGTATTCCATGGTGCATATGTGCCACATTTTCTTTATCCAGTCTATCATTGATGGGCATTTAGATTAGTTCTAAGTCTTTGCTATTGTGAATGGTGCTGCAACAAACATATGTGTGCATGTGTCTTTATAACAGAATGATTTATAATCCTTTGGGTATATACCCAGTAATGGGATTGCAGGGTCAAATGGTATTTCTGGTTCTAGAGGCTTGAGGAATCGCCACACTGTCTTCCACAATGGTTGAACTAATTTACATGCCCACTAACAGTGTAAAAGTGTTCCTATTCCTCCACATCCTCTCCAGCATTTGTTGTTTCCTTTTTAATGACTGCCATTCTAACTGGCGTGAGATGGTATCTCAATGAGGTTTTGATTTACATCTCTTATGACCAGTGATGATGAGCTTTTTTTCATATGTTTGTTGGCTGCATAAATATCTTCTTTTGAGAAGTGTCTGTTCATATCCTTTGTCAACTTTTTGATGGGGTTGTTTTTTTCTTGTAAATTTGTTTAAGTTCCTTGTAGATTCTGAATATCAGCCCTTTGTCAGCTGGATAGACTGCAAAGAATTTCTCCCATTCTGTAGTTGCCTGTTCACTCTGATGATAGTTTCTTTCACTGTGCAGAAGCTCTTTAGTTTAAATAGATACCAGTTGACAATTTTGGCTTTTGTTGCAGTTGCTTTTGGTGTTTTAATCATGAAGTTTTTGCCCATGCCTATGTCCTGCATGGTATTGCCTAGGTTTTTTTTTTTTTAATTTTTTAATTTTATTTTACTAGGGTTTTTACGGTTTTAAGTCTTATGTTTAAGTCTTCATCCATCTTGAGTTAATTTTTATATTAGGTGTAAGGAAGGGGTCCAGTTTCAGTTTTCTGCACACGGTTAGCCAGTTTTCCCAACACCATTTATTAAGTAGGGAATCCTTTCCCCATTGCTTGTTTTAGTCAAGTTTGTCAAAGATGGTTGTATATGTGTGGCATTATTTCTGAGGCCTCTGTTCTGTTCCATTGGTCTACATGTCTGTTTTGGTATCAGTAGCATGCTGTTTTGGTTACTGTAGCCTTGTAGTATAGTTTGAAGTCTAGTAGCATGATGCCTCTAGCTTTGTTCTTTTTGTTTAGGATTGTCTTGGCTATATGGGCTCCTATTGGTTCCATATGAGATTTAAAGCATTTTTTTCTAATTCTATGAAGGCAGTCAATGGTATCTTGAGGGAGACAGCAATGAATCTATGAATTACTTTGGGTAGTATGGCCATTTTAATGATACTGATTCTTCTTATCCATGAGCATGGAATGTTTTTCCATTTGTTTGTGTCCTCTCTCATTTCCTTGAGTAGCGGTTTGTAGTTCTCATTGAAGAGGTCTTTCACATCCCTTATAATTTGTATTATGAGGTATTTTATTCTTTTTGTAGCAATTGTGAATGGGAGGTCACTCATGATTTAGCCTGTTTGTCTACTATTGGTGCATAGGAATGCTTGTGAGTTTTGCACATTGAAATTGTATCCTGAGACTTTGCTGAAGTTGCTTATCACTTTAAGGAGATTTGGGGCTGAGATGATGGGGGTTTTCTAAATATACAATTATGTCATCTGCAAACAGAGACAAGTTGACTTCCTCTCTTCCTATTTGAATACCCTTTATTTATTTCTCTTGCCTGATTGCCCTGGCCAGAACTTCCAATACTATGTTAAATAGGAGTGGTGAGAGAGGGTATCCTTGTCTTGTGCCAGTTTGCAAAGGGATTGCTTCCAGCTTTTGCTCATTCAGTATGATATTGGCTGTGCGTATCATAAATAGCTCTTATTATTTTGTGATACATTCCATCAATACCTAGTTTATTGAGAGTTTTTAGCATGAAGGGGTACTGAATTTTATTGAGAGTCTTTTCTGCATCTATTGAGATAATCATATGGTTTTTGTCACTGGTTCTGTTTATATGATGGATTATGTTCATTGATTTGTGCATGTTGAACCAGCCTTGCATCCCAGGGATGATGCCAACCTGATTGTGGTAGATAAGCTTTTTGATGTGCTGCTGGATTCAATTTGCCAGTATTTTACTGAGGATTTCTGCATCAATGTTCATCAGGGATATTGGCCTGAAATTTTCTTTTTTTGTTGTTGTTCTCTGCCAGGTTTTACTATCAGGATGATGCTGGCCTCATAAAATGAGTTAGGGAGAAGTCCCCTTTTCTATTGTTTGGAATAATTTCAGAAGGAATGGTACCAGCTCCTCTTTGTGCCTCTGGTACAATTCAGCTGTGATCCATTTGGTCCTGGGTTTTTTTTTTTTTTTTTGGTTGGTAGGCTATTAATTATTGCCTCAATTTCATAAGTTGTTGTTCATCTATTCAGGGATTCAACTTCTTCCTGGTTTTGTCTTGGGAGGGTGCACATGTCCAGGAATTTATCCACTTCTTTTAGATTTTCTAGTTTATTTGCACAGAGGTGTTTATAGTATTCTCTGATAGTAGTTAGTATTTCTGTGCGATCAGTGGTGATCTCCTCCTTATCATTTTTTTTATTGTATCTATTTGATTCTTCTCTATTTTCTTCTTTATTAGTTTGGCTGGCAGTCTATCTATTTTTTCAAAAAACCAGCTCCTGGATTCATTGATTTTTTTTGAAGGGTTTTTCATGTCTCTAGCTCCTTCAGTTCTGCTCTGATCTTAGTTGTTTCTTGTCTTCTGCTAGCTTTTGAATTTGTTTGCTCTTGCTTCTCTAGCTCATTTAATTGTGAGGTCAGGGTGTCAATTTTCAGTGTTTCCTGCTTTTTCCTTTGGGCATTTCTTTAGCTGTGTCCCAGAGTTTCTGGTATGCTATGTCTTTGTTTTCACTGGTTTCAAATAACTTATTTATTTCTGCCTTAATTTTGTTATTTACCCAGTAGTCATTCAAGAGCAGGTTGTTTAGTTTCCATGTAGTTGTGTGATTTTGAGTGAGTTTCTTAATCCTGGGTTCTGATTTGATTGCACTGTGGTCTGAGAGACTGTTATGATTTCCATTCTTTTGCATTTGCTGAGGAGTGTTTTAGTTCTGATTATGTGGTCGATTTTAGAATAAGTGTGATGTAGTGCTGAGAAGAATGTATATTCTGTTGATTTGGGGTGGAGAGTTCTGTAGATATCTATTCGGTCCACTTGGTACAGAGCTGAGTTCAAGCCCTGAATATCCTTGCTAATTTTCTGTCTCATTGATCTAATCCTGACAGTGGGGTGTTGCAGTCTCCCACTCTTATTGTGTGGGAGTCTAAGTCTCTTTATAGGTTTCCAAGAACTTGTTTATGAATATGGGTGCTCCTGTATTGGGTGCATAGATATTTGGGATAGTTACCTCTTCTTGTTGCATTGATTCCTTTACCATTGTCATGCCCTTCTTTGTCTTTTTTGATCGTTGTTAAAGTTTGTTTTATCAGAGACTAGGATTGCAATCCCTGCTTTTTTGTTTGTTTGTTTGTTTGTTTGTTTGTTTTTTGCTTTCCATCTGCTTGGTAAACATTCTTCCATCCCTTTAGTTTGAGCCTATGTGTGTCTTTGCACATGAGATAAGTCTTCTGAATACAAGCACACTGATGGGTCTTGACTCTATCCAATTTGCCAGTCTGTGTCTTTTAATTGGGGCATTTAGCCTGTTTATATTGAACATTTACATATAGTTATGTGTGAATTTGATCCTGTCATTATGATGCTAGCTGGTTATTTTGCCATTCGTTGATGCAGTTTCTTCATAGCATCAATGGTCTTTACAATTCGGTATGTTTTTGCAGTGGCCAGTTTCAGTTTTTCCTTTCCATATTTAGCGCCTCCTTCAGGAGCTCTTGTAAGGCAGGCCTGGTGGTAACAAAATCTCAGCATTGCTTGTCTGTAAAGGATTTTATTTCTCCTTCTCTTATGAAGCTTAGTTTGGCTGGATATGAAATTCTCAGTTCAAAATTATTTTCTTTAAGAATGCTGAATATTGGCCCCTACTCTCTTTTGGCTTGTAGGGTTTCCAAAGAGAGATCCATTGTTAGTCTGAAGGGCTTCCCTTTGTGGGTAACCTGACTTTTCTCTCTGGCTGCCCTTAACATTTTTCCTTCATTTCAACCTTGGTGAATCTAATAATTATATGTCCTGGGGTTGCTCTTCTCAAAGAGTATCTTTATGGTGTTCTCTATATTTCCTAAATCTGAATGTTGGCCTGTCTTGCTGGGTTGGGGAAGTTCTCCTGGATAATATCCTGAAGAGTGTTTTGGAATTTGGTTCCATTCTCTTGGTCACTTTCAGGGACAACAACTAAATGTAGGTTTTGTCTTTTCACATAGTACCATATTTCTTTGAGGCTTTGTTCATTCCTTTTAATTCTTTTTTCTCTAATCTTGTCTTCATGCTTTATTTCATTAAGTTGATCTTCAATCTCTGATATCCTTTCTTCCGCTTGATCAATTCGGCTATTGATACTTGTGTATGCTTCACAAAGTTCTTGTGCTGTGTTTTTCAGCTCCATCAGATCATTTATGTTCTTCTCTAAACTGGTTATTCTAGTTAGGAATTTGTTTAACCTTTTTTCAAGGTTCTTAACTTCCTTGCATTGGGTTAGAACATGCTCCTTTAGCTCTGAAAAGTTTGTTATTACCCACTTTCTGAAGTTTACTTCCATCAGTTTATCAAACTTGTTCTCCATCCAGTTTTCTTACCTTGTTGGTGAGGAGTTGTGATCCTTTGGAGGAAAAGAAGCATGTGGTTTTTGGAATTTTCAGCCTTATTGCACTTGTTTTTCCGCATTTTTGTGGCTTTATCTACCTTTGGTCTGTGATGTCGGTGACCTTCAGATGGGTTTTTGTGTGGATTTTGTTGTTGTTGTTGATTTTGATGCTATTCCTTTCTGTTTGTTAGTTTCACTTCTAACAGGCCCTTCTGCTGCAGGTCTGCTGGAGTTTGCTGGAGGTCCACTCCAGATCCTGTTTGCTTGGGTATCACTGGTGGAGGCTGCAGAACAGCAAAGCTTGCTGCCTGTTCCTTACTCTGGGAGCTTTGTCCCAGAGGGGCACCTGCAAGATGCTAGCTGGAGACCTCCTGTATGAAGTGTCTGTCAACTCCTGCTGGGAGATGTCTCCCAGTCAAGAGGCATAGGGGTCAGAGACTCACTTGAGAAGGCAGTCTGTCCCTTAGCAGAGCTTGAGCACTGTGTTGGGAAATCTGTTGCTCTCTTCAGAGCCGGCAGGCAGGAACATTTAAGTCTGCTGAAGCAGCACCCACAGTGCCCCCTTTCCCCCAAGTGCTCTGTCTCAGGGAGGTGGCAGTTTTATCCATAAGCCTCTGACTGGGGCTGCTGCCTTTCTTTCAGAGATGCCCTGCCCAGAGATAAAGACTCTACAGAGATAGTCTCATTACAGTTGCTTTGCCAAGCCATGATGGGCTACACCCAGTTCAAACTTCCTGCCAGCTTTGTTTACACCATAAGGGGAAAATCACCTACTCAAGCCTCAGTAATGGTGGATGCCCCTCCTCCCACCAAGGTTGAGTGTCCCACGTTGACTTTAGACTGCTGTGCTGGCAGTGAGAATTCCAAGCCAGTGTATCTTAGCTTGCTGAGCTCCCTGGTGGTGTGATCTGCTGAGCAAGACCACTTGGCTCCCTGCCTTCAATCCCCTCCACCACCTTTCCAGGGGAGTGAACACTTCTGTCTTGCTGGTGTTCCAGACACCACTGGGGTATAAAAAAACAAAAACAAAAACAAAAACAAAAAAACTCCTGCAGCTAGCTCAGTGTTTGCCCACATGGCCACCTACTTTTGTGCTTGAAACCCTGGGCCCTGGTGATGTAGGCACCAAGGGAATCTCCTGGTCTGTTGGTTGCAAAGATCATGGAAAAAGCACAGTATCTGGGCCAGAATGTACCATTTCTCATGGTACAGTCCCTCACGGCTTCCCTTGGCTAGGGGAGGGAGTTCCCCGACCCCTTGTGCTTCCAGGGTGAGGCAATGCCCCACCCTGCTTCTGCTCTCCCTCTGTAGGCTGCACCCACTGCCTAACCAGTCCTAATGAGATGAGCCAGGTACCTCAGCTGGAAATGCAGAAATTGCCTGCCTTCTGCATTGATCTCTCTGGGAGCTGCAGATTGGAATTGTTTCTATCCGGCCATCTCGCCAGTCACCAATAGTTCTTTTTCTTAATCTTACTGTTTTATCTATTACCTAGTACCTTGAGTTCTTTCAGAATGATCTTTTCTTCCTCAGTTTAATTTCTTTAAGGTTCTCCAACTCTTTTATTTGTTTTATATATTACATTCTTCTTCCATTTTTTAAGCAACTAATCAAAAACTTTAAAAAGATGTGAGGGCTGAACTGTTTTCAGATTCCTGATGATAAGAGGTTGTAACTGGGCCCTTCTAATCCAGCATATGTGCTGATGATTTTTATCCTAGAGCTTAAGAGGATTTGGATAAGGGTAGTTTGCAGTGTTATTAACTATTTGACAGATCTTCCTTCTACTTTGGTTTGCAAAATCAAACCAAAAGAAATCAAAGAGCTCTACTCATATTTCTTTTAACTCCTTTAACTGGCCAGTTATTGGCTTGGTAGAGGGACCAAACATGTAGAAAGACTTCTAGACGATTTGTCTTTTACTAAGTAAGCCCTTCCACAGGACACTTCAAAAATCTTTGGGACACTTTCATTTATTAACAGCAAGCATTTATTATACCATCTAAGGCACCATATTTCTTGAGTCGTTTTTGTGAGGCAAGAACTCTGCTAAGTACTTGACATATGTAATCTCATTTAATCCTCACACAAACACTATGAGTAGTATTACTATTCCATCTTACAGATAAGGAAACAAAAATACAGGGAGGTTAAGTCTCAAGATCAAGGTCAATTAGCTATTAAAAGCCAAGCGGTTATAACAAATTCAAGTTTGTTTCATCTCATAATTCATGCTCTTCTATTTTCATCAGTAAAATTGTACAATTTAAGGAAGAATGCCTTTCCTATATGATTACTCTAATGTTTACATTATAAACAGACTACTTTCTATTTCTATGTCAAAATATTGTCGAACTGCTTTTCCATCAATTACATGGTTCCTAACCACCATAAACTAGATGTTCAAAATTGTTTTGTGAGGCTAACCAACATGTAGTCTTTATGAAATTTATTTAATAAGTCTAAAAGAATAAGAATTCCCATGAATAGAGTGCAGATCCCATATTTCTTCATTTTTGAATCATTAATTCCTATTTCTATGGTTATTTCTTCTTTGGAAATGGTACATTTTACTTGAACACAGAAATTTCTTGAGGATAGAATCCTATTTTCTTTTGTCTCCAAAATAGCTGATTAATGACAGTTAAACTTTTATCTGACAAGGAAGATTATTTACATTTTAAAATCACAGGACAGAGAGAAGACTTGTATTTGGAAATAAAAAGCGTGAATGCATTTTATGTGTTTGATTCTTTAAGAAATGTTTGAAATAATGCTACGATTATAATTTAAGTGTACCAAAAATAAGGTGAATTTGTAAGACAAGGAGAAAGGGTCTGTTGAAGCATGATAAGAGACCCTGGAACCTACGGATGCTATCTTAACTTCACATTGATAAAACTCAGTTTATGATGTCATTGTTCATAGGCCCTTTATCATACTGCTATAGGTCATTCAAGCCATTTGCCATTTATATGGATAAAAAGAACATGGTAGCTGATTTTTTCTTGTCACAACTATTCAGGTAGAAAATGTTCAGGTATAATGTTACGGAAATTAATTGTGCATTCAGCACAATGTGTGCAAATAACATTTATAAGGATAATTTCTAAAATATCAAGTTTACATTCATTCCTGTGCTTTTTGTGAGGCCCTGGATTTTCAATAAATCAGAAAAGGTCTCAATTCCTATCTTCAAGCCAATACTATTTGGTGATATTATTGTTAAAAGGTATGTTTTCCTCCTATTCTTAAAAAAGATGACCATTCATGGCCACAAAGGAACTCAGCCAACTGTGTCTACCTTTCGGCAGGTTTCCATGCATAAAAATGTGTTACGATGAAATAGCAAGGGCAAGAAGTCCATGTAAAGTGAAATGGAAAAGCTGATGGGAAATATTACCATTTTGAAAAGTTGCCAAGCAACTGATTTCATCAAATTTGAACCTTTGCCTTTGAGGCCTGAGCAATGAGACCCTATATAGTTAAAATAATTTAATGCCATCTTTTCCCTGTTTCTATTTTCATGTTAAAGTTTCTATGTCATAACGACAATAATGAAAACAAACACTCTACATACTGGACACTGAGGCAAGTTACAATGTCTTATCATTAAATTCTCACAAAAACTCTACAAGGCAGATATTATCATATTCATTTAATAAGAAAACTGAGGCCTAGAGTAACATCCTCAAGGACACACTGGAATAATTAGATGGCAAACAAAATTACCAACTATGGCTGATGCTACAGCCAATGCTAGTAACTATTAATCTAGATTTCTTCTGCTACTGGTATCCAGGTTTCCAGAAATTATTCTTTTCTATCTTTTTAGGAAAGTAAACATATTTCATGCTCTTTGATTTAAAAAGGGCACAACACACTGTTGCTTATTTTACTTCTCAATTTAGCAGTCTTTTCCTAAGGCCTGTCAGGTTCTTATTTATGTAAATGCATGCTCATTATAGTGTTAGTAAATTTAAAACAACATACACAAGAACATATAAAATCAGACCTAGTTTTGCTTTGCTGGAATCAAATTCTTAAATTTAGAATGAGTAATGTAATTTTTGGAAATTATTTACCTACAATTAAAAATTATTTTCATTACATTTAGCTAGCATTACCACTGGTAAGGGTCAAAAAAATATCCATGAATACTTAATGCTAGCTCAATCACTTACTAGTGAGTAAGTTATTTAACCTTTCTGTTTTTTAGATTTCTCATCTGGAAAACAAAGATTTTATTAGTACATACCTCATAGGGTTGTTGTGAGGATTAAATGGATTAATCCCTTTTAAATGCTTAGAACACTGTTTGGCATATCTGAAAGCTCAATAGGTATTACAGTAAGTCCTCACTTAATGTAGTCCCTAGGTTCTTGGAAACTGGGACTTAAAGTGAAACCACAGATTACAAAACCATCTTATTCCTTATTGTTATAACAAAATGACATTGAAGGAAATGGTATTGGGATCAGCTCTGCATCACTTTGCTTAAAGTCCCAATTTCCAAGAACCTGTGGATGTTGTTAAATGAGGACTTACTGTATTTAGTTATTTTCTAGAAGGGCCATCTACTGTCACTCCATCCTGTACTTGTCTAATTGCTTAGGGTAAATACGTATACTTACTTCTTTTTAACTCATTCTTAACAACTAGAGGGTCCATGGTATAACACGAGAACCTTGGTTAAACAACATGCTTTAAAAGCCATTATTAAGATATTTTCTTTTTTTTTTTTTTTTTTTTTTTTTTTGAGACAGAGTTTCGCTCTTGTTACCCAGGCTGGAGTGCAATGGCACTATCTCGGCTCACCGCAACCTCCGCCTCCTAGGTTCAGGCAGTTCTCCTGTCTCAGCCTCCTGAGTAGCTGGGATTACAGGCACGCGCCACCATGCCCAGCTAATTTTTTGTATTTTTAGTAGAGACGGGGTTTCACCATGTTGACCAGGTTGGTCTCGATCTCTCGACCTCGTGATCCACCCGCTTCGGCCTCCCAAAGTGCTGGGATTACAGGCTTGAGCCACCGCGCCCGGCTTTTTTTTTTTTTTTTTATTAAGATATTTTCAAATATTTTCCTTTATGACTATGTTTCTTTGTCACTGTGTTTAATAGCAGAGCTTCCCTATTTTCTCTTATATATCTAAATTTAGAATATGAATGTACAAGGAAAATACAGCAACTACAAACATATTCAACTGAAAGCACATAAGAAGAACTGTGTCATATCTCTTTTGCTTCTCAAAATCCTACCCATATTCTTATTATCTTAACTCTAAACTCTCTTTGAGTAAACAGATGATCTGGGAAGTGAATAGGAGAGAAATGGTGGCTAAAATCACATACTTCAAGGTAAGGGTTTTTTTCTGACTAAGAACAGAAATTGAACACTCTAATGATAAAAGACTTACATCATGCATTTTAAGGTATCACACAAGTGCTAAGAGGTTAAATTACCATTATTTCCAGAAAACGTCAAATATGAACTTTTTTATACTTTAGGTTTTTTTTAACAATATATTTCAGCAGGATTATGTACTTTCATTATCATTATTTTCAAATACAAGATAATGTTATTGTACTTGGGAGTCCAGGTAATGGCATTATTTTATATGTTAAATAAAGAAGTTGTCATTGATTATTGCTTATGAAGGTTTGAAGCAATTTCTGTTGGGGCCTTTAGGGTCTGGCCTGAGATACTGAGACAAACCTTCAGATCTCTGACCTACACTTGAGAAGGTACCAGGTATTTGGTGGGACGACTAGCATTTAAAAACCTGGATGAAAGGACTATCCATCATTTAAAACCCAGCATACATGTCATGTGTACTTATTTGACTTCCAAGGCAAACTACGAGGCTTTACTTCCTGGGCTACTACAGCACTTGGTACATACCTTCCAATTGACCCGACATGACTGTAATGCATCTACTTATTTGTTTCTTCCCTTTGGGTAATTAGAATTTATGGATTTATTCATTTTTTGTGTCTCAGTGGCTGGCTGACTTTATGTATACAAGTATTAGTTGAATGACTTAATAAATGAATTAATTTTTGGGAAAATTATGGCCACATAGTCCTTTGCCTGACATACAGGTTTTATTATTTAACATTTAATTTTTAAAAGGTAAATGCATTAGACAGCTCTTTACTTGAAACAATCTTCAAGTTCTACTGAGGAATCTCCAATGATGTATCTACAAGTATCTACATTAAGGTCATATTTGTTTCAGGTTCAAAAGTTAAAAAAAAAAAACTTTGGAGAATACAAGACTGACTATAGCCAAAAAAAATCACATGGAGACTACACTACTATGCACAAACACAACAAAAAAAAAGCACCCTACCCAATTGACACTATAGAATGCATATGCAGAAAAATGTCTTTCCCTATGAAAGCAAACCCATAAAATTAAAAGAAGTGACTGCTTCACCAGTTGCACAGATATCAATGTAAGGACACAAGAAACATGAAAAAGCAAGGAAATACAACATTTCCAAAGGAACACAACTCTCTAGCAATATACCTCAAAGGAAAGGAAAATGTATAAAATGACATGAAAAGCAATTCAAAATAATGATCTTAAGGAAACTCAGAGAGATAGAAGAGAATACAGACAATTCATCAAAATAAGGAAAACAATTCATGATCTGAATGAGAAATTCGACAAAAAATAGAAACCATAAAAAAGAACCAAACAAGCTGGGTGGCTCACGCCTGTAATCCCAACACTTTGGGAGGCCAAGGTGGGAGCATCACGAGGTCAAGAGATTGAGACCATCCTGGCCAACATGGTGAAATCCCGTCTCTACTGAAAATACAAAAATTAGCTGAGTGTAGTGGCACATGCCTGTAATTCCAGCTACTCAGGAGGCTGAGGCAGGAGCCGGAAGTTGCAGTGAGCCAAGATTACACCACTGCACTCCAGCCTGGTGACAGAGTTTCAAAAAAAAAAAAAAAAAAAAGAAAGAAAAAGAAAAAGAAAAGAAAAAAAAAAAGAACCAAACAAAAATCTTAGAACTGAAGAATTCAATGAATGAAATAAAAATACACAACTGAGAACTTCAACAACAGACTAGCTCATGATGAAGAAGGAATTTCTGAATATAAGGACAGGTCTTTTGAAACAATCCAGTCAGAAGAAAGGAAAGAAAAAATAATAAAGAAAGCCTACATGACAAATGGGACACCATAACGTGACCAAACATTTGAATTTGAGTGTTCCAGTAGTAAATTAATTGGGAAAAGGCATAGAAAACCTATTTGTGATAGTTAATATTAAGTGTCAACTTGATTGGATTGAAGGATGCAAAGTATTGTTTCTGGGTATGTCTGTAAGGGTGTTGCCAGAGGAGATTAATATTTGAGTCAGTGAACTGGGAGAGGAAGATCCACCCTCAATGTCAGTGGGCACTATCCAATTGACTGCCAGCATGGCTAGAAAAAGCAGGCAGAAGGAGGTGGAATAAGTTGGCTTGCTAAGTCTTTTGGTTTTCATTTTTCTCCCATGCCAGGTGCTTCCTGCCCTTGAACATCAGACTCCAGGTTCTTTGGCCTTTGGATTCTTGGACTTAAATCAGTGGTTTGCCAGAGGCTTTCAGGCCTTTAGCCACAGACTGAAGGCTGCACTGTCGGCTTCTCTATTTTTGAGGCTTTGGCACCTGGACTGAGCCACTACTGGCTTCTTTACTCCTCAGCTCGCAGACAGCCTATTGTGGGAGTTCACCTTGTGATCGTGTGATCCAATTCTGCTTCATAAAGTCCCTTTCATGTATATGTATATCCTATTAGTTCTGTCCCTCTGGAGAACGTTGACTAATATGCTATTTAATGAAATAAGAGCTAAAATCTTCCCAAGCTTTGCAGGTGATATAGGTCACACAAACATACAGGAAGCTCAAAGAACCCCAAACAGATTCAACCCCAAAAAAGTCTTCTCCAAATCTTATATTCAAACTGTCAAAAATCAAAGACACAGAAAAAAATTCTAAAAACAGTAAGAAAAAAGTTCAGATCACATAAAAAGAACCCCCATCAGAATAACAGTGGATTTCTCAGCAGGAACCTTACAGACCAAGAAAGAACAGGATGATGTATTCAAATTGCTCAAAAAAAATTGTTGGGTAATACTACAACACAATTCAGCATTCACATTATCGGGTATATGTCCAAAGGAAAGGAAATCAGTATGTCAAAGAGATATCTGTACTCTTATGTGTATTGTGCCATTATGCACAATAGCTAAGATATGAAAATTAACCTATCTGTCTATCAGATTAATGGATAAAGAAAATGTGATATATATATATATATATATATGAATATTATATATAGAATATATATCAAGAATATTATTTAGCTCTAAAAAAGAATGAAATCTTGTCATTTGCGGCAACATGAATGAACCTGGAAGACATTATGTTAAGTAAAATACATTAGGTCCAGAAAGATAAACACTGCGTATTTGCATTTGCAAGTGGGAGCTAAAAACATTAAGCTCACAGAGACTAGAACTGTGGTTAATAGAGGCTGAGAAAGGGAGGGGTGAGTAGGAGGGGGATTTGGAAGAAATTGGTTAATGGATACAAAATAACAGCTACATGAGAGAGGTTCTAGTGCTATGGTTAACAATAATTTATTATATAATTCCTAATAGCTAGAAGAGAAGATTTCAAATGTTCCCAACACAAAGAAGTGATAAATGTTTAAGGTGAAAAATATGCTAATTACCCTGATTTGATAATTACACATTGCATACATATATCAAAATATCACTCTGTATCCCATAAATATGTACAATTATGTGTCAGTTTTAAAAAGCTTAGGTTAAAATCGATACTGATACAAATAATGCTGCTTGCTTCCTTCTCTCTCAAGTATATATGTATTTCTTTTCCCCTAAGTTATTTACAAAAAGATATCAAGTATTTATAGGCTATCTAAATTTTCTAATATTTAAACAGTATTCTATTCTACTGGAGGAGATTTGTCACACATGAGAGCATTAGGTGCTTTAAACTGTAGTCTGCAGGGACTACCAATTTATAGCCATTCAAGTAAGAACTTAGTAAACATTTTAAAAAATAAAGTCATCAGTAATCAATTACTTTTATTTGGTGAATATAATTTTTCTTAAATTAAACACTAATTATCTACTTAAACCTAAGTGGAAAATAGCCAGAGAATATTGGGACACAAACAAAGAAGAGTTGATATACATTACTGCCTATCCAGTAATAGTTAGTCAATAGTACTTGTGGAATGAATGAGTAAGAATAAAAACTTCATATTATTTTATGGGGCAAGGGTAGGGATGGTAGAGATTACAGGTCTCTACACTCTATATTGCAAGTTTACAGTATAGTAGAGGAGAAAAGTAAAGATTCAAATATCTTTAATACTTAAGAATTAATTGACACTAGAATAATGTAGTTGAGGAATTTATGTTAAAATGTATTACTTATTCTTATGATTAAAAAGCACATGTACAGAGAATAACACAAAGTAATATAAGTATGGTTCCCATTCTTTAGGATCATTTTGGGGAAAATTTTTCTTTCATACTTATTACCAAAGAGCTGCAAGGAAATAAGACATGTATATGAAGATATGTGATGACTACTCTTTTGAGATCAAAGGAAGGAGGCAGATGGCCATGATGGACAAGTGAGGAGTATGGATGGATAGAAAGAGGGAGTTAAAAACAACTTTGCTTCTGCTTAGTTCCCATTGAACTAATTAGCAGGGATGCTGTCCTTCCTCAAAGTATAAGACCCTCACTAAAAATGATAAATTTGAAAACTAGAAAGGGAGGGCAGAGACTTTCAATTAAATCCATGCATTCTTGCAAAAGAACCACAAGCTTTACTACTTTAAGCAACTTTATCTGCAAATCTTTCAGATATACTGTAACAATTTTAAGTATTTGTGACTGGGTTATTTCTTCAGTCATGAATCAAAGATTAAAACAATCTTAGGCCCATCATAACTCTAGGTCCATTTTTGTCTTAAATACATTATGTTCATCTATTCTATTTAAAATCCACTTCCACTCTAATGTCAAACAAATTTTACAGCTTAAAAAAAAAACTGAGGTGAGAATTTTCCCAGAAAATTCTATTTCTTAAAATCCCTGAGGAATAAGGAAATAATTTTATTTTAAATAAGTCATGTTAACAGTGAATATTCATTTAAAAAACAGAAAAGAAAAAATAACTCTTGAATATTTCCAAACTGGCAACATCTAACATACAAGAAGTACATATGATGCTAAAAGGATTTTTATAAATCATTATGAGCTAAAATGCTACCGACTGTTCTTTCTTATCTTTTGAAAATCTAGAATATTTTTTAGTATCATGTCTCATATTGTGGAGATTCCACTTAGAAGCACATGGGAGACACAGATCAATTATAAAGACTAAAAAGCTCCTAAGTAGCTCTCATAACCCAAAAACCTATTAAAGGAAGTTGAGATTCCCATGCTAGACATATATTCTTATATAAACATAAGAGAAGAATTCTTACCATAAGTCGGGGTGCTTTCTCGTCTTCCTTGACTACTTGATCTTCCTTTTTCATATTCATAGCAATATAAGACAGTATCTTCTTCAACAATATTAAACCTCTTTCGATATTCCTGATCCAGAAATGAATTTGGTGATTCCGATCCTTTATGTACTGGCTTGCCCACCATATGTCCTCTAAGGTCTTCACAAGGAAGGTTTCCTTTTTCATCCCTAAAGAAAGGTTAAAGGAGAAGGATGTAGAAACATGTTAGGGTAGTAAATGGCAGAGGGTCTAAAATACTAATAATTTATTCCCAAAGAATATATCTCCTGATCTTTCCAAACTTTCTTTGAGATTTATAGGATAATTTGTAATTATTCTTATTTGGCTGAAAACAAAAGGTGAGTCTCAGAAAGGCTAAACAACTTGCCTCAATGTTACACAGCTCATAACTGACAGAATTTGAAATGGGCCATGAATCTTTTAACTGTTGCCCAAGTCCATTTTTCACTGTACCACATCATACATTAATTGCTTTCAGTATTCAAGACAGTAGGTATAATGCTAGTAAAGTTAACTTAAGTATATAGCTTTCTTCTGCCAGTTTACCTTAGCACATAAATTACTTTTAGTGTTTAAGACAGTGGGTATAATGGTAGTAATGTGAACTTAAGTATAATGCTTTCTTCTGCCAGTTTACCTAACTGATTCTTGGTAGAAAACTGCACTGCTTAAAAACAAAAATGTGTTTAAGAACTACCATAAGAAGCACTGTGGCTTTAGGAACCAAATTAGCATGACATAAACTGGTATTATAAGAAATTCAAACACCATGTTATTAATTTAAAATAAAACTTAATAAAAAATAATTATTCTAGGTATTCACACTCTATGTATATCATTTAAGAGTAAAAAGACATGTTCCTAGAACTCATTCTAAATGGATATATAGAAATGTCATTACTCATCAATGTTTCTTCAGTAGATAAGATAAAATAATTTTTTTAAAGATGGAGTTTAAGAATGACATTTAGGGTGATGGCAAGTTGATTTTTTTATTCTGTAAGAGTCTAGAGAAAAACATCTCTAATAATTTATGGGCTTCCTAAAAACTATTATTCACATACTGTAATAGGTAATTAAACCCAAATTAAGCCCATTTTGATAGAAATAGTCCATTTGTGATTCATTAAATTGAATCTTGTTTATTTTATGAAATGTTTCACTGATTACCTATGAACTTTTTGTCAGAAAAGCTTGTCTTCTAGAACATGACTATGAATGTAAATGCAACATTTCTTCTCTTGGGGACCATTAGATATATGTCTTCCTCATTATTTGTTTCTGGTTACCCTAAACAGTGCCATGAATAAATGCTGTCAAACCAGAAAAACAATCTAATTTTATGTTAAGTGATAAGACTAAATACTTAAATTTATAGAATATAATAAATTATAACAAGACAGATAAAAAGAACAAATTTTAAATTAATTCCTATTATACCTTGTAAAATGTTGATGAGCTTATAAAAGTAATGTGAATTCTAAAATATGAGCCTCAGCCCAGCAAAAACCTGTATTTCTGTGTGTAAATGTTTAGATTAGGTTTGTCCAAATGTAGAAAACTATATATCCAGTATTTGAAATATGTAGAAAGTAATAAGCATCATTCTCCAGACTGACAATCAGTGAGTTTTCTTATCTGTTTAACCCATCACAAGGTGATGCTGCCATTTACATTACCATTTACTCTTTTATTTCCTAAAATAAAAGTATTGCTTATTACCAAAATAAAACTATATAAACAGTTCTTAGGCAACATAAAGGAAATAAATATAAAATCCAGACAGAATTTTATTTTGGCTTGCTGAAAACTTTTCCTGAACAAATTGCCTGGTACTTTCTGTTCCTGCTAGTCCACGATCAAAAAGAAATTGATACGGCAACTACCTTGGACACAGCCCTAACAAATTTGTGGCACTGGAGTAAGGTTATGCCTATCTGTAAATGGACAGACCTTGCACTATGACGCTTGTGACATCAATGTTAATACAGCTGAAATCAGAGGGTGATTCAGTCCTATTAATACACCAGGCTATATTTATATGGAAACATCTTGAGGCAGAATATTGAAAGGGATGGAATTTCCTACTCTATAATAATATGAAGGGGGGACCTTATATCAACAGGGTAGATTTTTAAAAACGAATCTATATAGAATGCAGTAAAATACTGCTAAACTAAGAAAAGTACCAAGCAAAAACAAACTTTTCAGTAGAATGAGTTGATACACATATTGTGTATGTAAATGTGTGTAAGTGTGTATGTGTTAATGTATATATTAATGCCATGAGTCCCTGGAGAACTTAAGGTGTTAATTCATTCTGATGTCAAGAATTTGTACACCTTAATGTTGTAAGTTTATGCACATAAATAGCAAATCTATGCCTTTGCTCTAGAAAGGATTTAAGGAAGCATTACAAGAGCATTGCTTTACTGAACTTTATATTTAATAGCACACAGTACAGTTAATAACAGCTATTAGTACTTAAATGTCATAGTTGTTCGAATACCTATAAATTCTTCATTTTCATCACAGAAAAAGAAATTTGGTTAAGTATAGAAATGTACTATATATAATGATAATGAAACTGTATAGTCATAAGACATAAAATAAAATGTCAACCAAATTTCACTCACTTTACATACATGAGTGTTTTCTCTTTTAGAGAAAAAGGCACTTTTACAATACCCTTTTTCCCCTGGAATAAATGTGTTAAAAAAATTGTAACCACATGAAAAAAATTTTGCCTAACTTGAAAACTAGTCCTATCATTTTTCAAGTCCATTTATTTTTTCAGACTAGAGAGCTTTTATTACTTACAATCAAAATCAAACATATAATAATATATGTTCATATACTACCACAATGCCTATTCTGTAAAAATGAAGTTTTTTAATATGGGGAAAAATGTTCAGAAGAATTAAACTAGGTCCACCAAATGCATCTTCAAAATGAGGAAATGGAACAAAAATTGCCAAGGCTGTATCTATAAAATAATCACGACTACAAAAAAGTTTTGACTGTTAACATCAAGCCAGAAAATACAGACATTTATATAAGGCTGTGGTTCAAAGGGTCTTTGATGCATGCATTGTTCTGACTCCTATACTGAAAGATTTTATGACTGGGTAAGCAATAATTTGACTCAAAATGTATTTAGAATATTCTGTTAAATTATATACTGACCAACTAAGAATCATTATAGTGATACGGTAAACACTATGAATTTTACAGAAAAGTATGGAGCTTTCAAGCAATACTGATAAAACAAGGGTCCCTATGTCGATATTTCAATTTCACATTCTCTAGTATTTTAAAATATCATCTTCAAGCTTTTTATTGATTTCAATATATAGCCTTTATAATATGTTCACTACACTCAGAAGACAGAACTGGATCATTTTACTCTTTTGTCCTCTTAAGTGTATTTTAAATATTTTCTGTAGAGGAGACACTTTCTTTGTAACAAGTTCCTCCCTACCCAAGAGGAAAGAAAAGAATATTTTAAAACTACAGAGATCTGATAAAAATAATCTTTTGATGTCTGCCTGTACATGTAGTCCTCTGAAGTATAAGGCCTCTTAAATAATTATTTGCACTGAAATAAAAATCTTTCCAATTAAAATGTAAACCATAAAAAGTCACTTCCTGTTTGGAACACACATACTTTCATTGGTCCTCAAGCAAGAGTATGTGGAAAATCTCACACTGTCTTAATAAAATTAAAAGGTAACTTGCATTTTACTAGGATATTGAATCGATTTGTATATTTGCTTGTAAATTGAATACACAACTGTAAATTATATATTACATTTATGAAATGACGGCTTAGTAAACTATATCTTATAAGCCATGTTCCAATGGCTATATTTAATTCTCAAAAATAACAACTAAAATGTATATAAAATTGACTATAGTTTTGTTATTAGATGACAACACAGTATTTCCAGAGAAACCATATTGCCAGGTAGCATTTAGATCATATAATGTTAGTAAACTATCATTTCTAATAGAATACAGATTTCCAAAACACTAAGTATACTAAAGAATAATGAAAATTAAACACAAGGAGTTCAGTTCTTTTATATATGAAAGAAATTTAATACTAATTATGGCTTGAAAACAAGAGAACTTAAATTATTGTTTCTGAATGCAGAACTAATTTAAAAACGGAATCAAGTTTTTTGGTTATTATTAATGATCCTCATTTAGTGCTAGTCCTTTTCCATAATTTTTGTATTTCACAAGGCTGGATATCAGAATGCTTTTAGAAAGAATGCATTATGGCATAAAGCTGTATTCTTCCACGTCTGCAAGGAATTTCAAATAAGCATCGATAAATGAAATAGAGATACAGTCTCAAGAAATACAGAAAATAGACTTTAACGGTAATTCATTCCTTTGTAAACTCTACTTCATGAAAGAAACATTCATGAATTAATGAAATAAAAATTTCAGATACAGGATTATTAGGAGAAAAAAGACATTCTCCCTTGTCATCATTATCAAATAATATCTTCCTCATTACCTATATTTAAGAAAGCATAAAAGTTATCTACAGCTTTATATATTTTAAAAAAAATGTGTGAAGTGCTTCATTCAAAGTAAACTGAAATTTTCTGGGGCTTTTTAGCCAAAGAGCCTCACTTATTCTTTATTAATTAAAATAATCCTAATTGTTATTTAATATTACTTTTTCTTTCCTATTATATGAGATAGTATAAGATACTTAATGCACAGCAAGTATTTATATACAAATCAGTTATTATTATTGGCCAACATTCATTCTCTATAATGGGAATGATTCTTCAGAATGTGTTCAGAATTTCAAACTGAGAAAATGCAGTTTATATGCTGTTAGGTTTACCATTAGCTAGAAGCTGCCTAGGACAATGTGATAGATAGTTTTATACCTGGGAATATATGGTTCTGCAGGAGGAGGAGGAATGTAGAGATCTTGGAGGGCAGAACTGTCTCTTTTGGTGGGTGTACTGATGGTGCTGGAAGGCGTGGCAACACTGCTTGTGGGACTTCTAGGTATAAGAGGCTGGTTAAAATGAAAAAGAAAATACATACGCACACAAACAACACACAAAACAACAACAACAACAACAACAACGACATAGTTATCATTTTAAAGTTATCTATTTCTGCAAAGTTTTTGAACTTGGCTGAAATAAAGAAGCATGTTATTTAGTACATAGATATTCCTTCCAATCTTCAAAAACAAAAGTATGTTAAAGGTTTCCACTTCACTCCCAACTCACCTTATTCTATGGTATAACCACCTAAATGCTATTTATAAAGCAAAAATACCATGCAGTGTTTCATAATGTGAAGATTTATCTCACAGTTGGAAACTTATTTAAATTTAATTAACTTTGTCAGAATCCCACCTTTGAAAGAACAATAATGACAAGTAAGTCTGAAATATGAGAAAGCTATTTCATATCTTCTCCCAAAAAAGACAAACCATATTTCTACGTTAGTAAAATGTTACAGAGGCTCAGAAAAGGTCACAAAAGTGGGAGTATGAAAGGCCAATACGAGAGTTTTTGCTAGAAAAATGTACTTTCTTTCTGTCAATATAAGCATAGCTGTCTTCTCGAAGCCATTTTATGGTACATCATCAAAGGTAAGGTAATTAATTATGTAACATAATCATTTCACCTTTCACAGGCACATACATTTATATATCATTTAAAATAATCTTTAGTTGCATATATAGTTCTCATTTTCAGGCCTGTATTTAAATATTAAATAGGAGGTTGTTTTCTTAAAGTTAAGATAATATATATACTGAATTAAGCAGTACATGAGGATGCATTAACTTAAGAGCACTCCCAATTCCAAGCTTCACAGCATTTGAAAATAACCTAGTGGTTTGTGAAATTATCCCAAAGTGAAACTAAAAGTCACAAATTTTTATGTTTATCTTACAGATCTTACTGATTAGCTATGTACACAATTAACATATTAAAATAAATATTTTAATGCAATCACAAACACAAAAATAATGATCACAAATGAACTGTATCTTCACATGACAAGATGTTGCCATTTTAGCCAGTATGAAAACTCACTTAGCATATTTATATGGACTCACAGTTCTATTATTTTAATATGCATTGCTAGACACTCAAAAAGTGGCACATTACAACTATTTTATATTGTGACAATACTTTTGTACAGATAATCAAAATTTGTTCAAAAAGTAAAGCATAAATACAATAGAGAATACATTGTACATCACTGGGGTAGGCTACATAATTTAGGACTGAGTTCATGGTTTAGACCTTCCCTGTTGCACAGCTCACCTTAATAGCTTGAAATCCCACATCCTGCCAAATGACAGTTAAATTTTAATGTAGTGAAGTAGAAATTAAAGAAAGAGAGAGAGAAAGGGAAAAGGAATGATAACGTAATTTGGGAGTTTACAATATTCTATTTTAGGTGTTATTTTTTAAAAGGTCAGAAGTTTTACATGTTAACTGAAGAATTGTAAGATATGATAAAATTACACAATAAAGACTATTATGTTTTACTATGCTAATTTTGGAATAGGGTCCAGTTCAACTATGCCTGTCTTTTAGAAACAAAATTTGAGGCAATGGAAAACCCTGAGATTATATAGGTAATCAGAGGAGTCACCTGTACTGATGAATACCATAAATTCCAAGGAAATAAATAACTACTTTCTAAGGATGTATTTCATGCCTCTACAACAAATCCTTGAATGGCAGATTCAACAATACATATACACAGTCACTGCGATGTGACTCTGTTTATAACTGTTTTCCTCTCTGTCAGGACATCTTGGTTTTAAATACAGATGATGCTAAACAATAAATCTGACCAAAATTTCATCATAATAGAAATGTAGCAAAGAAAACATTCATTTAACAGAATATTATTTTCTAAATTCTTTTAAACAGATATACCATGAGAGAAAAACTAATATTCAGTATGCTTTTTTAATGCTCTAATAGCTTTCGTACTTTAAAACATCCTAACACTGCAAATGAACTTAAAATCAATTTCTAAAAACATAAGCATATAAAAATAATAAAACTTAAATTTTTATTGTCTTTCCTCTCTCAGAGTCACTATTTCTAATTTGAGGACTTCTCTTCTTTATTTTTACCATCTACAGAACTAAAGATAATTTTTCCTCGTTAGTACGTACCCTTCTTCTCCCCAAACAAAAAAGAAGGGAGGGAAGGAGGGAAGGAGGGAAGGAGGGAAGGAAGAAAGGAAGGAAGGAAGGAAGGAAAGAGGGAAGGAAGGAAGGAGGAAAGGAGGGAGGGAAAGAGGGAAAGAAGGAAGGAGGGAAGGAGGGAAGGAAGGAAGGAGGGAAGGAGGGAAGGAAAGAAGGAAGGAAGAAAGGAAGGAAGGAAATAGTAGTAGTCAATGGTTAGAAGCATATTTTAAAATAGATACACCTGAAGTGTGAGGTAAAGACCAAGAAAATATTTTATTCTGCCTGAACTATTACCAGGATTGTCAACCTAGGTTACTTGTATCTTTCCCCTTCTAATTAATGTAATTATTAGCCCTCAATGTTCTTCAAACTGCTATTTCTCTAGGGTTCTATTTTTAGCAAACGGTTGCTATTAATGTCATCAGTTATTGTTATTAGCTAAATTAGCACATACATAGAGGGAAAAGACTCAAATATGCTTAAATATATAACAGGTTTGGTTATGCCAAGCTGGTTCAATTAATTGAATTGGTTGAAAAAAACCTAACATACTACTTCAAAGAAAAAAGGAATTAGTCAATCCTGTTGCTTAACTCATCTGGCTTGTTATTTTATTGACTGGTAAGTCACAGAAAATATTTCAACTGGTTTATCATGGAAACACCATCTGACTCATCAGTATGCCTTGTACCAAGTAAAGCTCATTGTAAATATTCAATATATTCAGTACATTTCTCTCTACTAATTGTGCTATTTTTAACAAGCTAATCCAAGTTAAAAATAAACATTCTTTTTCAGAATCACATTTAAAATCTAGACATTAAGCAATAGAAAAATAAAGTTTAGTAAAGTACAACCTTCACGGAAAAATTAAAATAACTACTTAACCCAAAGGGCTCTTTGTGAAAATTTAAGATTATAGTCTCTTAAATAAAACATTTCTAGCTTTAAACAAAAATTGAAAGACTAAAAAATGAAACGACTAAATGATTGTAAAAGGCATTAAAGGACATTAGAAAGACAAATGAAATTTGACTAAATCACATACAGAATAAATGATATAATTAGCTAAAATTATCAGTGAGAAAATCCTAGTTGTAACAAATGACATTAAAAATACATCTACCACCAATAGCCATTTAAGTTTGTAAAAATGCACAGAAAGTAACAAATTCATCTTCTCTCAACTCAAAACACAGAATTCTTTCAGCATTCAAGTTTTAATAGGCATATTCCTTAGACTGAAAAAAATCTAATGAGGAGAATATAATACAAAAAGACAGTTTCTCCTATCCTGGCAACATTCACTTATAATTATTTGTTTATAATACAGTATAAGAAAAGTATAGTTACTGTTGCACTACAAAGAAATTTCAATTTAAGAAAAAAGGTAGAATTACATTTTGACCTTCTCCTATATTGGCAAAATTTGAATGGGAAGAAAATTAGTAACTATCAACAATTATGTATAAAATACAAGGTGATTGCTTTAGGACTGTATCTTGTTATTGAAAGTAAACATGAAGCTTCAGTATAATTTGATCTTCTGTGGTATGTAATCAAGTATGACACAGATCCATTTTGATCCCATCCAAAGGGGTTTATTTTCTGGAAGGATCTTGTCATATCATTTAGCTTTCATTTCAATGGTCCTTGTGAGATGAAGCTCTCCTTCCACATATTCAGTGAGGCTCCAACAGGGAAGACACATTTGCATGTATGTTGTGGCTCTTGTAAAAACAAGTCTATGATAGATTTCTGAGGGCACAGGCATGCATCCCTTAAAATGTCCAAATCCTAAATAAAATGATCATATGTATCTCTTCAAACATACATGATAACCTTAGGTCAATTAATGATAATGTACTACTGTTAATTTGCTACTGTTAGAAATGTTCTACATAAAACTTATACATATATTTTTTCATACTGTCAGTTTCAATGTATACTTTTAAACTGTGCCCCAAAATAGGTTATGGCACAAACTTTCCTCTTAATTATGAGTGATAACTTTAGCAATAATATCCTACTTATCCAGCTCAAACGTCATTGGAAGATTTTGATTGTTTTAAAATAAAATTTTGTAAGTTAAAGCTTTAAATCCTCTGATGGCTCAGGTCTCACTTTAAAGCCCTGATTGCTGAGATCTTTTCTTTGTGTGCACATATGGAAGGTATTGGTGTACCTCTGAAATCGCTATAGTCTTAAAGACCATGAGAAGAGACTTCGATACTTGAGAAACTACATTTGATGTTGACGTTTTACTCAAAACATTTTACATTTTAACATCTCTGGGCAAGCATATCTTAATTTAGTTGTCCCTCTTTCTAGTAAGTGACCCAGCTTTGATAGTGCTTGAATGAAACCAATGACATAAAGACAACTCCAATGTTAAATATTAAAACAGTGCATTACACATTTATGTAGTTATCTCTAAAGTTCACTAATGCCAAGATCAAACAGAACTTGCTTTGCTTTCCAGGGGGCAAATATCCACTGAAACACAAGTAATTGCATCAAGTATAAAACCTGGCCATTTATTTTATTCACTCTTGGGAATAAGCACAGACTCAAATGGATCACAATACCCCATCATTCTAGCACAGAACATTCATATAAGTCCTTACTCAGTTCAAACACATTTTTAATTCTCAACACTAGTAGAAGAACATTGTTTTATATTGACTCTTAATAATCTAAGCAAATGCTTCAGAGAAAATGTATTCTGAATTTTGGGTGGCAAGAATTCACATATAATTTTTTGTAGTTTCTTGACCATGTAAAGAAGGGTAGATCTAATTTGGTAAATTATTGGGAATACTTTTTTTTTCTGGCCAAGCTTTTCATAAGTAGTAAATTATTTGAAAAGAACTGAAGCAAGGGAAATGCATATATTCAAAATTCTCCCACTCTCAGTTCTTTCGCAGCTTTTTCCAGAATGCAAATTTATAAATACAAAAGGTTTGAGTCTCATTTTATAAGCATGTAATTTTTCTTTCCTGTCAGAAACCAAAAAAACAAATGTTTTTTCCAACCACAGATTTGATCAGGAAACCATATCAACTTAATTTAAAAAATACAGATATAAATGCCTAAAATATGTATTACTTATACAGCATATAACTAATAAAGACTTAAGAGTCACACATAAAATGGCTTTTTCCATCAAATCATGAAATATTGCACATTGTATTGAGGCTAACACTAGTGTCTTTAATCCTGCATTGTCCAGTCTTATGGGCATAATTAAAGTACAATATTAATACTGGACTTACATTTTTTCAAATTATAGTAAACATCATTTTGGGGATGTTAATTAAAGAAAGAATGGACAATTTTTACATCATAGGTGATTATCTGTAGCCAGTATTAAAATCTTGAAAGCTTTTGGCTCAAAAATAAAAATGTGACTTAGATCCTTTGACTGATTTGCTTAAACATTGGTGAACTAAAATTTGACAATTACTTGCAGCTATTTACTCATTCAAGTATGTAAAACATACAGTTGTTTCTGGCTCCCAGTCAGCAAAATTACATTTTTAGTTGAAAATTTATTTTCTTCTCTAGTGCTATACCTAATACTATTTCTTGCTCTCTTTAAAACATGCTTTTAAAACAAAACTCTCCAAAACATAATTTTTTCATGACTAAATTTTTTAGTCACATCTACCTGCAACTTGAATATTAAATTTTGTTGTTAAACTTACGTATTTTGATTTTTCCAGAATGACTTTAACCATTCATATCTGTATATATTTGCAATCTAACGCAATCAACATTTTCCAGTTGTTACACCAGTTGATAGACAAAATCCACTGCTATAACTCTTTTCTATTTATTTTCTGCTCAAAGTTATTTAAATATGCTGTAAAAATGGCATCAAGGTAATGCTAAACAATAAAATTTAAATGGAAAAGCACAAAATCACAAAATCATACAAGTTACTACAGTTTAGGAACCTAATTGTAATGTTACAGCTTGATGTTATTTTATATAAAAATGTCCTGAACGATATATGTTATTATGTTGAGAATTGCAGCACTGATTTTAGTGATAATTTCTGAGATGCATTCTCACCAAAATAAATAAATAAATAAATAAATAAATAAATAAATAAAGCTGGATTCTTAAATGTTTCAAAAATCATTGATTCCCAGTGATGATTTCAACGAACATTCTTGGCAGTGTCCAGATACTTCTCCTATACATATCTCACAAGAAGAAAAGAACACCACCCATCTATGCTCGTGGCCTACACATATTAATTTAAAATCACAAATATCTAAAAATATACCTTGAGGTTTAACCACAGTTCTCCGAGGTTTTTGTTTGTTTGTTTGTTTGTTTTTTTCACTGAATTAGAAGAACTTGATGATAGGCAATCACCATGCTTATCAAAATGCAAGAAATTAGTAGAGTGTCACTAAAAAGATGTTTTGAAAAGCAGCTTTCAGAAAGCAAGGAATCTCTGGTTTGCTTTCTTAGAATAAAAGGTTCTATCTCAGATGAGACATCT
This sequence comes from Saimiri boliviensis, assembly GCF_048565385.1. NCBI lineage: Eukaryota > Metazoa > Chordata > Mammalia > Primates > Cebidae > Saimiri > Saimiri boliviensis. The sequence continues at coordinate 18,342,870 of NC_133470.1, read as the reverse complement.
TTGCTTTTTACAAATGGGTGAGAATGATGACAGAATTAAAGCTTCCAGATATTATTAAATCTGCCTGTAGCGTTTGACTAAGAAATGTTTAATCCTTCCCTTCTATCACAAAGTATTTGAGAAATCAGGAATTCATCAAAAGAGCTGCCAATTTAATGAAATGTACTAATGAAATTGTTCTGTGACTATGAAGTTGAATTGTATGCTTTTGTTTAATTGGCTATAATTTTGTAAGTGAATTTCAAAAGGAAATCCAAATCAAAATTCATCATTGTAGTTAATCAATATTGGAAGCCACTATATATTTTAGTATTTTTAGAAATAAAACTACTACTTTAATTAAAACATGTGATATTCTTTGACAGTTTTGTACCTTAGGGTAGGTAAGGTTATTTGTGTAGATAAAAACAATTCCTTCTAAGTTTAAAAAATAAGTATTCCTTATGTTAGGATAAAATTGTTTATTTCAAAGATACATGTATTAATGCCTACCTCCATACTACACAAACTTTTCTATATTTTATCTAAAAATGCTGTCAGATTGGGATAGTATTTTCAAAAAGATTAAGTAGACATATTGAGTTAAATGCCACAGATTATTTCCTTTTGTATCCTGTATTTTAAATAATTCTTGGTGGACTACTGGTACACCCTATGAAAAAAGAAATAATCGAATTTCCATTTTTTCAAGTTTGAATACTGAAGATTTATATTTGGATGAGTTGATGGACATTTTGGTTCCAGTGTATTTCTGCACATACCAGAAGCAAGAATACCATAAAATGGCACTTGTGTTTACAGAGAGGATTACTAAACTATGTTTAGCTGTTATGTTTCATATCTGAGGTAGTTCCTTAGGTACTAGGAAGAAAATGTGACCTCAGATAAAGTTATGATGTTATACAAAACTGACTTTAAGACGTCTCATCGCACTTTAAGACCTTTAACTTTTTTCCCGCTGGAGGCAGTATACCTTCAACCTCCAGATCCTGGTACCTTGAGATTTTGTCCATCTTTTGTACCAAAATCTATAACTTATAAAAATTTTGACTAGTTTTCATTATGCTTTCAGGTGTTTTTGCATTTTAGCATAAACCAGAACTTTAAGATCAATGAAGAATTCTGTAATGGTTCAATTTCAGGTCTTCAAAACAGGCTTCAGGGAGATTTGGTGGTGGTGTGGCATGTGAGAGGTATCCGTTTTCCTACTCCTAAGACCTTGTTTTAGCCACTAGAAAGTATTTAATTAACACCAATACTCTTTCCTCTGCTCTGTAAAAAGGCAACAACTGAAGCAATTCTCAAAATGTTAGAAGCCATCTCCCCTCCCTCATCCAATAGTATTATTTATCTATTGGTGGTTGAATTTGGCCAAAAGATTTTAGGTAAAGCAAATTCAGCTGAAATGACAAATTTACAAAATGTCAATATATATAGCACTTATATAATGCTGATTTCCTCTTTTTCAGATTTCAGCATTTTGAAAAAGTAAATTTACAAATACACACAGCATAGCTGAATAAGCAATGAGGAATACAAATAATTAGTGATCTGATGAGGCACATTTCTCAGAATTTGGAATGGATCTAGAAATAGTGCCTTAAGAGTAAGACACTTACAGTGTAAGGAATGGTATAAGGTAATTTTTAAAACTGAAGTCCTTTTACTCTAGGTCTGAATACATACATCAAATGTATATGTAACAAAAAAGTTGATCTTTCAATTATTTCAGCATTTTATATAAAAATGATTCTTAACTGGGTACTACCATCACCTTAACTCTCCACTTCAGTTTGAATAAAATAATATAACAGGGGAATAGAATATAAATGCCTGTGCTAGAGATATTCCCTCAAACAGAGTGCCTGGAGCAACAAGAAACTAGAATATTTTTTGGTGTTTAATGTGAAATATGAGGGACTAAAGAAGAGTTATTAAATTTCACCTCACATATACAGAGAAGAAAATCTAATGGCTGAAAGTTCAAGCCTCTTTTTCAGGGTTCCCAAACCCTTACAATTTGAAGAAGGATCTTTGGGGAAGACATGGCAATAGGAAACTCCAGAGGGGAACACCAAAGCAAATTATAATGCAGTGAGAAAAAAAATGATGTAATGGGAAAGTCTGATCTACTCATCTATGACTTAGATAATGAGGCTAACACTGACCTCTAACTGTAATGATCTTCAAATATCTTTGATAATAAACATATATGCAAGTCAAATGGATTTGGACATATTAATACAGTAATACATATTTGAAAAATAGACTCATATTAAAATTTTAAAGGCCTTAATGTTGACATATATATGCACTTTTTTTATTACTTAAGTATAATGCCAACAGCCAGTAAGTAGTAATGTTTTAAACAATGAGAAATCATTATAATCCATAAAGTCATTCATGTATAATGAAGAATTTGATTCTTAGGAAAAAAAAATCTGTGAATAACAAAAGGTACTAACATAGAGCTTAATACCAATTTACATAGTCATGAAAACAATGCATTTCATATACTGCTTTCCTTTATAATATGAACAATGGGCCATATTCCAGTTCAATGGGCAATCTAATTTTTTTTTAAATTAACTTCTAAGAGAAGGTAATAGTCTGTTATTTAAAAATGTAAGTTTTGTAAAGGACAAAAATTTCCCAAGTTTAAAGATTATATCCTGACTGAAATAGAAGAAAATGCATTATATTCTTGCCTTTCATCAATAGGAATCATATTTTTATGACTTTCAAGATAACTCTTAATAAATGTTATCAATGTTAAGAGTAATGTTTCCTGCTGAAGAGTGATGTTTCATGCTGAAGAAAAATGCAAAAATTCTAATGCAATAATTTCCCTATTTAATGCCACTTTACATGGTGGAAAGAGAAAAATGATCAGTCACGAGGAATGTACAAGGTAAATTTTTTTTAAGAGATGGAGTCTCTGTTTCCCAGGCTGGAGTGCAGTAGCATGATCATAGCTCACTGCAGCCTCAAACTCCTGGGCTCATGTGATCCTCCCACCTCAGCCTCCCAAGTAGCTGGGACTACAGGCATATACCATCATGCCCGGCTAATATTTAAATTTTTTGTAGAGTGGCGGTCTTGCTATGTTGCCCAGGCTGGTCTTGAACTCCTGGCTTCAAGCGATTCACCCACCTCAGCCTCCAAAAGTGCTGAGGTTACAGATGTGAGCCACTCTGCCTACCTTGTTCTAGATACATTTTAATTACTAATATAAAATTTCATTTTCCTACTGTTTATAAATTACTATTATTATTTTATGAATTGATTTCAAAAAAATTCTATAAACTATCATTTAGCTTCTAAAAGAGTATGTGGGTATAACATAAAATAGATCACATCATAAAAACGAAACATCTCTTTTTCACTCTATCAATATTTTGGCATGAAATAAATTGTGACCTTTTGGAATTATGCTTTAAATGTTTACAAATTAAGGCAGAGTTGTTTTTCATTTGGGTTTTAGATACTCTCAGATTTCATCACAATTAAGCCTATTAGAATAGCTGTGAAGAGATCATTTCACAAACAACTTTTCAAAAGCATACAAGATTAATCCATATGCTGCTGAGATGAGGCACAATAAAGAAGCATTACTGAGATAATCTATGGCTAAAATGATGGTGTATGACTTATGATTAAGCTTCATTACCTGCAGAGCAAGGGGCTTCCATCTCATATTTTTCAGTAAAGCTGGTGCTGAGGTAAGCATGCTCTGAGGTCGCTTTTTCAAAGTTAAGATAACACCACTCGGGTCCTCTCGTAGTGCATTCACCAAATTTTTCAACTGCCACCCCACCTGGTAACCAGCAAAATCATTACAATAAAATTGAGGTACAGTATTCAAAGATTTAATGTTCTCCCCCTTTAATAAGATTAGTTAAAAAATCACATAATTGGTGTACCATCCTATCAATTTTCAGGAGATACATACTCAAGAAAGAAATTTTATCTTTGAATTGATTAACCACATTGCATTAGTCCATATCATTATGAGACAACATAATGGACATTTACCATGTCAAAGCAAAGACTGAAATGGTATCCTACCAATGGAGTAATTCAGAATGTAACAAAATTATGTCACCATTAGTGTTGCTCAGCTGCTGGGTCTAGATTCAAGCTCTGTTCACAAGTACAATTTAAAAATCTACATGCCTGAAAACAAGGATTTGGCAATGTCCTGAGCTTACAAACTAAACCACATGCTTTCTCATCACCATCTTTTATAGATAAGTGGTACAAGTGTCTCTAAATTAGGCAGATATTTTACTACCAATAACTGGTACTGACACACCGAGGCAACATTTTTATGCATGGACAATAGCAGCAATACAAAAAACCTTTTACCATACTATAAAGACAGAACAAAAATAACAAAGTAATACTGCTCCGATGAAGCAGCTATTGGAAATGTATTCCAAACAACCCTATAAACTTAAAATATAATGTGCTAAATTTAATGAAGCCATTCTATTTGAATATCACCTAAAAACATATTGTGTAATTAAACCAAAGTACTTGACAAATGTCTTGAAATCTGGCTCAACTATTACCCCTGTTAAATTACTTCATTCTTCATCCTTTTAAAATTCTGAACACAGAATAATTTTTGTGACTTTCCTTTCAAAATGGACTAGTGATGCAGTACCAGGCAACTGAAATCCTAGAAACTATGCTTTAAAGAAACACATTAAAATATCTATTTTTCCAAAGTTTTTTTTAAAAAAGCATTTCACAGTTAAAAGAGAGAACTTTTTATCCCAAACCCTAATCAATTATATATTTTCCAGGATGTGTTATACACTAGGTCAAAATTTATCCCTTATTGCATGTAGGATTTAGCAAATGGTCTAAAAAGTGATACAGTTTCTTCCTAGGCATCCAAGTTAAAGAGAACTGGTGCCTTTTGTCTAATCATCATCATGTTTTTTCCTGGAAGATATTTGTAAAGCTGGAGAGAATGAGCACTTCCACCGAAAGCAGCACACACCCCTAGTCTATGAAGAAGAGGTAATCTGGAATGCAACTATTATAGAATAATGGGGACTTTGGTATATTTAATAAGCATTCATCTAAATTATAACCTCAACTATAGCTGAATTGAGTGTTGCTTGAGATGTTATAATGCTTAAAATCTCAGGGGGTCTCAGATATATATCAAAATAATCATTATGATACTTGGATAACCTGAATGAAAAAAAAAATCACATTAATGTAGATCAACCACAGTAAATGGAACTGGTCAAGTGCCTCACCTTACATGTAAGTGGGGGCTGTTATGTGCTCAATGGTGTATTACATTGATTCTGATTCATCTGATAGCTACGTAGTATCCCTACAGTCAAGAATCAAAGCAAAGGGAGTACAAATCCAAGGGTTCACTTTGCTTGCCCAAAAAAATATGAATGCACATTTTGAATTACAAGTTTGGAGGGAGAAAAACATACTACTTATAAGTAGAGTTTAGGAACAACTTATTACTGATAACCACATTTTATTATTTACTTTATTCACTTAAATAATTGCTAACTATACAAAAGTGGTCAATGTGATGGCCATAATCTGTCTTCCAGCGTGTCTATTCTCAATGATTTATACATTGATTTCTATCCACCAATTTCTTTTCATTTTACTTATTATAAAATTTGAAGATGTTTAAGGTTAGACGGTATTTTCCTGTGAAATTTACAGTGCAATTTGATTCATCCTATTCTTTTACACTTTCTACATGCTCTTTTAAAGTAACAATTCCAAAAAAAATAGAATTGCTTTTCTATCAGAAAGTAGAATTGGTTTCTGACAAGAAAATTCATTTGGGTGCATTTTAATTTTGCAGCTGAATGTTATTTAATGGCAGAAAATTTGGGTATCTAATTTTACTACTTTAAAATAATAATTATTGGCATAATATTAACAATGTTTTAAAGAAAAGCAAAGAAACATACATCAAGCCTGTATTGTATATGTCTTTGGCTCCCAAATTCTACTTCCACTACCATAAGGAAATGATTGGATAAAAGTATCCAAATAAATGTGCAACATATATGTCACAGTATTGTTTAAATCAACCAAAAACTGTACATTGTGTAAATGTATCCATTAGTAAGGGATATCAAAATTGCTGTGTGGAAAAAGTGAGTTCCAAAATAGCAAATATAATTTAATTTAATTTTTGTTAAAGAATGTATATAAATATAGGAAACAACATTAATGGTGGTTATATTAAAGGGAGTAAGGACTTGCAATACATACTTTCTTCTTTATACTTTTATTTCCTAAACTTTTGGCAATAAGCACGAGTTACTCTTCTAAACAAGTAAATAAAACCAAGAAAATACATGAACCTAGTCTATGAATAGCAATATTCAAATTAGAAAATAATAAATTTTATAAATTACCTAATCAGGACTGTTTGTTATGGATGGAAAATTTCCATCAAAATTGCAGAACCAGAAAGACAACACTACTATTTTGAACACTAAAAAGAGATGACGGAGAAATAAAAATCCACTCTATGCATTATACCTTGATGACTTGCAAGAGAGAATACAAATTCGTTATTCAGTTGTACTCAATAAATCAAGAACTATACTAACCACTGATTTCTGATTCAGTGAATTATCTCAGTAGATACTCCACTTAAGCATCAAGCCAGTTTCACTTAGAAATTATTAAATGGGAATGAGGCCCACTGAGTAATTACAGTTTGCGTAACATTTTTCTTTATAACATATGCAGGTTTTAGCTATATCAGTTCTATCTTAGTACTTGTATACACATAAACAGCAACTAGAGCTGCAACTTTCTCATTTGAATAGTCCTCTTTTTGCTTAGTCCTTTCTCAAACTCCTTAATTTGGATCATTTCTATCTTCTTTACTACATATAGTTCTTAACACTTTTCCCCCATTTACTGGTTTTGGTCATGTTCTACTGGTTTTGGTCATGTTCTACTAGAAGTAAATATGACATCATGCTAGAGCTCTAGTAAAAATAATTCCAAGCTCTCGTTCTGTGATATTCTAACATACCTTCAGCCATAGAAAATATGTAAATATGTGTTAATCATTTTTCTTTTTTTTTTTTTTTTTTTTGAGATGCAGTTTCACTCTTGATGCCCAGGCTGGAGTGCAATGGCGCGATCACAGCTCACTGCAACTTCCGCCTCCCGAGTACAAGCAATTCTCTTGTCTCAGCCTCCTGAGTAGCTGAGATTACAGGCAGGCACCACCACACCCAGCTAATTTTGTATTTTCAATAGAGATGGAGTTTCTCCATGTTGGTCGGTCTGGTCTCAAACTCCTGACCTCAGGTGATCCACCCGCCTTGGCTTGCCAAAGTGCTGGGATTACAGGCGTCAGCCACTGTGTCCAGCTATTAATCATTTTTCTAGGTTAGTTTGCCATTTTTTCATTTAAGTTTCTGGTTACAGTTTAAAAATATTCAGTGTGTGCAGCTTAAATTAGAAACCATGTAAAGATATAACAGTAATAAGTAGAATGGTTGTAAAGTACTCTCCACTGGCTGCAATGAACGTATGTACTAGGCAGTAGAAAGAGTTTTGAAAGAAGAAGTAGAGGCCCTAGTGGTTACTAATATGAATGTAAGCTGCTAATATGAAAGGAAATTAAATAAGGTGCAAAATTTAAAGAAAAACTTTTTATTTTTGGAGACAGGGTTTTATTCTGTTGCCCAGGCTGAAGAGCAGTGGCTCACTGCAGCTTTGACCTCCCAGGCTCAAGCAATCTCCCCACCTCAGTCTCCAGAGTAGCTGGAACTACAGGTATACATTACTGTGACTGGCTAATTTTTATTTTTATAGAGATGGGGGTCTCACTATGTTGCCAGGGCTGGGCTCTAACTCCTGGGTTCAAGCACTCTTTCTATCTTGGACTCCCAAAGTGCTGGGATTATAGGCATGAGCCACCTCATCCAGAGAAGAAAAATATTCTAATAGTCAAGGATATCTGAAAAAGAAATTGGCTGACTTGTGAAATAGACCAATATCAAGACATGTTTCAATATCTTGCATAGGCCAAATGATTAGGTAACTTTCAGTCACAATACATTCCAACTCTAAAACACAGAGTGGGTAGGGACATGAATATAGATGATAAAGATTAGCTTGAGTAAAATAACATGGTCATGTTACATCTCTGCCTATCTGTCTTCCATCTTTTCTTCCTCTTCCCTGCCAAAAAGTGTACCTGTTTCCTCTAGGCTAAGTGTTATACACCTTTTCAATATTTCATGCTGTCTTCTTACAATAATCTCTTCTCCTTCAAAAGCTTTTACTAACAACTTCCTGCAGGATTTCCAAATCTTTCTACCATTCCTGCTTCCTATCAAGAACTCTAGTCATATTATCAACTGCTTAGTTCATCCACGTTAACAGCTACTGAATAATTGCAAGCATCAACAATTCACTGTGCTAGATTCTTCACATCTATGTTATATTCTTTTTATTTGTATTTTCATTCTTACAAAAGACTAATGAGATAAACTATTAAGCCCAATTTACATGTGTAGAAACTGAAGCAAAAAGAGATTGTTTTCTCTGCCAAGATTACAAAAATAGTAAGTAGCGAAGCCAGAACTTACATTAAAGTCTTTTCAATTCTAAAGCACAGTATCTTCCCTGGAATATCCACTGGGAGCTCACATGAACAGACTAGTTTAAAAATCAAACTCATTGTCTCTTTACTTTCATTCACCAGAAAACAAACTTCCCTATCATCCTCTAAAGTTTGGAGTTTGGAATCACCTATGACTTTTCTCTTTTTAATCCATGTATGTGTCCTAACAAATAGATCCTGGCAACTAATGCCTCTTCTCACTGCCTTAGTTCTGGCTTGGATACCTACCGCTAGACTTAAACCAGAATCCTAACCTGTCTTTCTGCTTCTAGTCTTTTGCAGCTCCAAAATACTGCTAAAGTGTAAAAGTTTTCTATGATTCAAAACCTTTAATAGTTCTCCAAAGGCCTAACTAAGGAACCAATAACCAATTCTCAAACAGGTTCTTTGTCAATATGGTTGATTATAGCTTTTTCTCAGATTACTTTTCTTCAATGTGGTTCTCAAACTTTAGCATGTGTTAGAATCATCTTGAAGGCTTGTTAAAAGAATGCTGAGTTTTAATCCCCAGAGTTTTTGATCCAGTCATTCTGGAGTAGGGCCTGAGAATTCTTCCCTTCTACCTTTTATTTCCTAATGCAAGTTTCCAAGTGAGGCTGATGTTACTGGTCTAAGAACCACAATTCGAGAACTTCTGTAATAGATTATGAGCTCTTTGAAGGCAATGACTTGCCCATGTCTACATCAGTTTAGGTGCTTCATATGGTTTTAACATTAGATATAATAAGTATTTATTGTGTGTCTTCCATGCAGTATGAATACAATGGTGAATGCAGAGCAGACTGTGCCTCATTAAGGAACATTTACAATAAAGTAAGGTAAGTACCTCAATAGAGTGAATACAGAGTACAATAGGAGCCCCCAACAGGGGTACCTACCCCATTCTTGAGGGTCTAAGGGAGGTTTCCAATAAGTTTAAGCCAAATTCCTTAAGAGTTGGACAGGTGAAGAAGATGTTGAGGTTGAAGGGGTAAACAAAGTTCTGAGGCAAAGTATCACTAGCTGAGCAACTTTCTGTAGTTCAGTATACATAGATGACAGAACAAGGGAAGGAGTAATAAGGCAAGAGAAACACACAGAGTTCAGATGATTATAAAAGGCTTTAAAAAAGTTGGTAATTAAGAGTTGGTTAAGTAATATACATTTCCCTCCAACACTGTGCTTTTCTCTTTAGCTGTATCTCTGCAAAAGCACTCTTCCCTCTTGTAATTTTTCTCACTTATAAAATCTTACCTATCTATAAAGGTTCCTCTTACATGTAGTACCCATCCTAAAGCCTCTTATTACAGCTGACACCATATTTTTCTTATGTTAATCTCACAGCACACTGTATAACTTGACTAGTGAGCTGATATGGTGACATGATGATGTAAATGTTTCAGAGACAATAAAGGGCCTTGAAACTCCAAAGGAGGGTTTAGTTTTGTACATAAAACCAAGATGTAGTATTAAAATATCCTTTAAATGTAATATACTTAAAAATTTATCATATAAAATATTAAATGACCTCTCATCCAAAAAAGTAAAATACTTGATACTTAAGCTGTAATAGACATTCTGTACCCCAAATTTTCAAATAAACTTTCTCTTTATAAATGAACCTTTGAAAAAATAATATTGCTATCTTGAATATTCCAGACCTAGAGTCATAAGACAAGAAATGGAACTGTGGGTATAGATTCTATTTGTCCTAGAAAAATTTTACTTTATCATACGTATTATATAAACACTGTTATGAAGGTGTTTTTTTTGCAGAAAAATATTTTGTAGTGCATTATCAATATTTTAATAGAGTAATTCATTCACATTAATTTCATGGGCTAAAAATGAACCTTTAAAAAACCATCATATGCATTTTTACATAAAATATCTTATTATTAGCTAATGCTTTTCACATACACTGAACTACTATTATCTTTCTCATTATCCAAGGTAGCAGAAGTCAGTGTCTACAAGCAATGGCAAGTAATATAGCTTACTAATTTATATATAATCCCCAACATGTACATTAAAATGTATTTTATGCACAACACAAACAGGAGTAAAATTTCCCAAGTAGGTTATTAAGGAATCCCAAGTGCTAAAAGCCAGAGGTTCTGCTTTCTTGTGGATGGGGCTTGTAATTGTTTTGATCAGGCTGAAGCAGACAGCAGGTGTTCCTTTGTGAAGGACAACATAAGTGGGCAGGTCCTTGAAAATTGGTTGCCTGGATTAGGTGCACAAGAGGCTTTGGGGTTGGTGCTGAAGAGATGATAGGCTTCTTTTCCCCTCAGTACACAGAGGGAAGAAGTTGTCTCTGGCCCCTTTAGAACTTGCCCTGGTCTGCTTTCCAAATAACAGCTGGTGAATTATTTGACTAACATATGAAAATATAATTTCTACTCTATGGTCCCAAGTAGCCAGTTACAAAAAAACACAAAGGTAAGAATTTAAGCCTATCAACACAGACCTTCTTTACCTTTTTCACGGCTATATTTGAAGTTGCAAGAGAGCATCTTTATACCCACAGGCAGGAAGATAGAACATTTCTTAAAATATTTTCAAAGTTATTACCCTACACAAGACAAAGAAACAGATTCATTATCAATGTTTACACGCACTCTTGTGTATACACACACTATTACTCACAGGTTGTAATGTAGAAATGATACCTTTTCCCAAAGGAAATTTTAGAGACTAGGAGTATGCCTATATGAATGTCTGATAATATGAGTGATGCTAAACCCAAACATCCTCCTGCTCTTTTTAAGAGTACTGGAGAGACTTAATTCAATACACAAGCCATCATGCTGCAGCTAATGACCCTTTGTCTTTGCCAAATGCTTTGGTGTTGACATATTTATTATAATGTTCTGTTTCTTTGTGTTACTAAAAAGATACTGAAGTATCTAATAAATTAAACATTTTATACCAATGACTACCTCTTTCTCCTGCAAAACATTCATGTGAAGGAAATAGCATACTGTCATAGAAACATTTCAGAAATAATGAATTTTGACATACAATGCCTTTCAAAGATCCTAAAACTATTAAGTAATGAGTACCAATCTACAAAATCCACATTCACCTAATTTTCTTCCATGAAATATTAATAAGAAGTCTTACAGTATTAAAGTTTACTACATTTGGAGATATCTTAATTTTGCTCGTTCACAGTTATTCATTCACTGAATAGAAATAAAGAATTACTCATGGTTCAGGTACAAAGGAATATAAGCTAATGTGTATGCCGTGGTTAAGGAACTATGCAAAATAAGTGATTTTTAACCCTAACTTACAGTAACTTAAATAGGTAACTCAGAGTACTTAGAAATGTTCCAAAGTTTACTTACTTTAAATAAAACTTTAGTACTGATATTTTAATAAATACGATTAGGAGAGAGAATCTTGGGAAATGATAAAAGGAACAAACATTTTAAAAGAAGAAATACGGGAAAGATTTTATTTTCATTAGAGCAAAAAAAGCCCACAATTTTATATCTTAATCATTAAGTGAGCCATTCTTCATCTCACATCCTCCTGAACTTTAAATGACATTTATCTAGTGAAATAAGAGTATGTCAAGGCATTTGGCTTTTTAATATGGCTTAATTTCAACGTAAAACTTAGACCATGTTGAATTGCTCAAAATCTAAATTTACATTTATTTGTTTTTATACTTAATATTTTCATGTGAATTTCATAGTTATGAATGTAGTATGTGTGCATATATAATGTGTATATATAAATATATAGTATTTAAAAATAAAGCACTAACAGATAACATAGTTTCTTGCAGCTAAAGTTGGATAGGGAGTGCAAGAGAGAGCCAACTCAAACACTACAAGAACCTAGTACCTTATTCTCCCCTGGAATCTTTTTCCCCCATAATCAAGAAGTTCTGAGAGATAAATCAAAGTTTCTTGATTGACTCATAATGAAGTTCATGGGACAAAGAAAGTAGTGATATTATAATGAAGTTCATGGAAGAATAAAAATACTGATATTAATTTTTCATGTAAGTTTTATGAATCACCCACATAGTTTTCAACAAAGGTGGTGACTTTTCATACCCTGCTACTTGCGCTGTCTCCATTAACCTTTCACTTAAATTAACTGTGGACTTTGTATAGTTGGAACCTTGACTTTGGTGATAACTTGATTCTAAAGCTGTAGGTATAGTTCAGCATCTTGAACATACAGCTCTCTTTCCCTTCTCCCCTTCCAGTATGGCATTTGGTAATGTTGAGGTCTTTCAAGGCTAAAGGCTTGTTTTGGAGGCTTCATGGTTTTCATTCATATACACTAAAGAAAACTAAATCAAAGCCAATTTTGTTTTCATTTCAGCATTATTCACAATGTCCTTTTACTTCACCAAAACATAAAACTGAATGGGTCTGAAAGCTTTTGCTAAAGAGAAAAAAGGAGGAAGAAAATCACATTGTAGTGAAAGGTAAAGCTGTAATGTAAACCTCTGATCATACTGCAGAACCTCAGTCACCAAAAGAGCAGTAACACATTTTAAAATAACCATAATAATACAGGTTTTTCCTTTTTTGAGATAGGGTCTCACTCTGTTACCCAGGCTGGAGTGCAGTGGCACATCATAGCATTCTGCAACCTTGAACTTCTGGGCTCAAGTGATCCTTCTGCCTCAGCCTCCTGAGTAGCTTGAACTACCAACACATGCTGCCACACCTGGCTAATTTTTAAAAATTTTCTGTAGAGATGATCATGTTCTTGCTATGTTGCTCAGGCTGGTCTTGAACTTGTAGCCTCGAGCAATCTTGAGACTTGCCTTGGCTTCCCAAAGTGCTGGAATTACAGGCATGAGCCACTGCCCTCAGCCACAATACAGGCTTTTAACTGATTTTTTAATGAAGATATTTGCACAGGTTATTAAGTTATTAAGTTTCAGCCATTCCTTCCTATATTTCATTTTTGTTCTGCTTACAAAGACACTAGGAATATATGTATTTTGAAATAAAAAGAAAAGACTCCCAGTCACCAAAGCTAAAGGGTAAAATGAAGCATCCTTAGCTAAAATGTCAAAATTCCCATTCATAAAAATTTTTGGGAAAATCTACACTTATAAAAAACTCATGCTTAAATTTAATTCAGGAAACTAAATGACAAAAGTAATTAAAAGCAACTCAAACCCTGGTATTCAAAAAGTAATATGCTTAAAAATGTACAAAGTTGCTATAAATGATTTTTACAATGTCATTTACTAGCAGACATTTAACAAAAATATGCTTATTTGAAAATATTAGCAAATACTACAATATATTATATGTTTATCAAAACACAAAACTAAAGGACATATGTGTGTATATATATATAGCTAAAAGTATCATCCTAAATCTTTATTAACAGAATTTTTAATAAAAACAACAACAAAAAAACACTTCTGTAACGGCTGTAAGTATTTTCACTGCAGAAGAGTTATCTTTAGAAATCACTTTACCAAAACTCCAGCAACCCAGACAAAAAAAGGAACTCAATGTCAGCTCCAAATGGGACCATAGTGAACTCTATATACCACTTTTCCAACTTTTAAATCCTTTATTGTCCATTATTAGGATAATAATAAGATGTAGAAGGGACAGTGTGAGAGGAAATATAAAAGTAAGGAGTGGCTATATTACCTGCAATTTGAGCTACCATGCCAATCAGAATTTTAATTTAGTAGATGAAACCTATCCTTGAGACTTAGGGCTAAATAACCTAAAAAAAACCACTTAAGATTAATGCTTAATTCAATAGAATTAAGAAATTATATCGAATTTCTTATTATATGGTGGTTCTACAGTGTTTCCCTTTCATATGATAATCTTTTACCAGGCAGTTAAAAGTTATCCACTGATTGCCTGCTCCTATGAAAAGGAAGTGGATTGGGCAATTGTGACTGGCAGACTCTTGCTTTTCTGAAAGAGGTTAAAAAAAGGGGAGTGGGGGAATGAGGTTGATACTGATTTGTGAATGAGTCACACACTTAATAAGTTGATAAGCCAGAGTAGGTGAGAACTTCAGCCAATAGCTATATTTTAAACATATAAAATAAACTTATAAGGAAACTAAAAATTCCATGTAAAATAACTAGAACATAGTAACCACATGTTGACACTGAAAGATAAAGTTTGTTCATAAAAATGAAACAGTAACCATTTTAAGAAAGCAATTACTCTTCTGGTGAAGCCCTTAAGAACTGCACAAATTAGAAGAAAACAAGTCAGGATGCAGAGATCTGCAGAGAAAATATATTGATTAACAGGAAGTAACTATTATTGAGGTATCATACAATTTATCTCCTTTATATAAGAACTTAAGATAATAAATTTTAGTTTAATAGTATAATTATGAATTATATTGAATGATAGTAATAAATTGATTTCTCTGTACAAAATAAAAATAGTTCATATCAGTATGTATCACTTCAAAACCAGTTTCCACACATTCTCATCAAATCCATAATGTTCAATGTGAAATAAAAGAGAAACAATCTATGAAGTTCTCACAAACTACTATATAAGGTAGAATCTGAAATAAAATATTCTTATGAGTAACTTAAATCATTGAGGCATTGTTTCCTTTAATTTGTGGTAAAGGTCTCTTCATAATTTTTCCCCCTTCCAAAAGAGAATGATTCACTTGTTCTATTTTAGAATACCAATTTCTTAGAATCTGAACGTAGTTATTTTAGACTATTATAAGAACTCATTATTTATTAGGCAATAGTTAAATATCATGCTAACATAATTGATCTCTGTAGTCCAGCAAAATGTGTGCTTTCAGGAATAAGATGTGGGGTATACCAGAAACACTTCCCCTTGTGGTCTCAGTTTTCAATATCTTAGGTATATGGAATTATATGATAAATACTTTCTCCTTTGAGAAAGCAGCACGGAAGAAAATAGGCAAGAACAAAGAAAACTTAATGAGATGAAGAGTAGAGGAGAAATAGTTAAATGAGAAGAGATGAGAATGCTAAAGGAAATAAAATGGAATTAGAAGAAAAAAAAGTAAAGACAACAATTTAGCAAATTTAAAAAGTGAAAGCACATCTGCTGTTAGACAACATCATGGTACTGATTTCACTCAATCACTCATTCATTTCTGCTGAAGTCTAGGGAAGGAGGTAAAGTGAGAGGAAGGGAAAAGGAGAGATGAACTTTAAGGGGTTACCACACTGTCCATCCGTTCTGATTATGTTGGCTTCTCCTTTGAACAATACTCTCCTGTTGTTCTGGGGTTGAAGGAACAACAGAGTGAGGACAGAGTCCAAAACGAGATATAAGAGCAAGAGTAAGGAAGACACATAAATGAAGTTAGATGAAGTTTCGAGATAGTCCTTCAATCTGTTCCCTCCTCCCACCCTCTCTGCCATCCCTAGTCTTTCTCAACAATGTTTATCATTTTGGGCGTAAGAAAAACCACTAGCTTATAGTACTTATCTTCCATCTCTCACTAATAAATGTAGAATATCCTATTTGCTGCAGTCTACCTTCTTTTTGACTATCCCAACCTGGTTATTTTCCATTCCAGTATCCTTTATAGCCTCATCTATTGAACCATTTCTTGCCATAATGTAGTTGTCAGGCTCCAGAATACCTTTCAAAATAACAGTGAATATGTTTTAATATTTACACAAAATAAGAGGGAAAATTTCCAAATGTTATTAATAGATTCAACCATCATATATGCCAATCTTTTCAAGTGATATTCCTAAAAGACTGTTTTCAGTATGGATAGAATCTTTAGAAACCTTGCACACCAAAAACAGTATGAACATGAAATCGAACAGATTAGAAATATGCCCCAATATTTTAATAACTATAAATAGTTTCATCAGCTTAAAAAAATGTGTTAAAAGTGCATCATGAGGGCAAAGTTGCTGCTTCAAACTATGCCGAGGTATCTCCCAGAGAGAGGGATGTAGTGGAAGATGAAGTAGAAAAAATCTTGGGAGATTCCAGCAGCCTTTGAGGAGTTGGGTCTTCAATGGTGGGGAAGACATGTGGGAAGACATGTAATAAGACTCAGTCTGCTTTGCTTGGATGTTCATAATTTTTTCTTCTTCCTACCTGGCAGCCACAGTTTCTCAGCCACAGAAGTATGTTAATTTGAAAAATTTAAAAGCCACTTATAATAAAGAATATAGCAACACGAAAAAGGACATACAACTTCCAGTTTCATTTCACATAAGAAAGTACTTTTTTTTTAAAAAAAGGAGCAAACTAGAAACATAGACATCTAATTAGACATCTTGAAGATACACCATACTAGCAATTTAAAAAATAGTATTTGAATTCATCTGATTTATTCAACTTTCTCAGACTCTTAGGGAAATATTTAAAATAATTTTTTATTTATCTTAAGTAAAGAAAAAATATCAGATTTTATATTTTATATTACTACCTATAGTCATAGGAAATTTTAGAATTACAGAGAGATACTAACTGGGTCAGAATCATCCAAAATATTTAAGATTTAACATTTTTTTCGTTATTGAGTCTAAATTGGCATAGAACAATACTGGCAATCTCACTATTCTAGTCAATTAATGAATTAGAGAATATTGATTATGTATTTCAAATTATTAGGCCATACCTTAATATAACTATTATATCATAAGCATACCCTATGGTAATGTAGAGAGAGAAGGGATAATTGCGGACTATAAATAATTTATACTTGCTTCAATTAAGAGAATTTCTATTTCACCACCTCTGTATATTGTCTAATAAGAGATTAAAAGTACTGTACAGATCACAATACAGGCAACAGCAAGAAAGAGGGCAGAGTTAGCTACATTTAGTGAAATGCATCCATTTTGCCCAAATATGCCTTTACTTGAACACACACAAAAAAATCTGGCAACCGATCACATTATTAAACAAGGCTACTTTCATGAAATTCAACATATTATCCTGTCTCTATTATATCCCAAAATCAATTTGTTGGCTGTAGTAGCAGTCTGCCAAGAAAGAGGATTCCAATTGTCCAACTGTTGTAGCAGGTAAAAGAGAAGAACGGAGGTAGGAAAGTTAATTGTTATTGAGCTTCTAATGTGTGCCTGGCATTATGATAGGTGTTTTACATATCTTACTTATCTGAGTGAAAGAAGCAGAGTGGGGAAGTGGCAGTAAAGTTAAGTTTTCACCCTATTTCAGTTCAGCTGACTCACCCAGTTATATAAATTCTCACTTCCTTTCTTCTTCTCTTACCCTTGATCCTACTTAATCTTTCATTGAATCCTGAGATTTGCCTAGGATTCTTCCTCTTTTGTTGGACAGTTATATAATTTTTGAGTTTTGGGAGGCAGTATAATAAAATTGAAGTAAGAACATGGGCCTTAGAGTCAAACAGCTTTGAGTTTTGGGTGAGCTGAATCATTATTCTGAGTCTCAATTTCTACATATACCTTATTTGCAGGATTATTGTAGGGACTAAATGAAATAAAATATGTAAAATACTGAACATGATGCTTGGCACACTGTAAGAACACAATAAGTGTTAGCTATCGTTATTATCCTTATAAAAAGGTAAATAGATGCACAGTTACCATGACTCACTTAAAGCCATAAGTCAATTTCAGAGCAAGAGCTGGAACCAAGTTTCCCCAAACATCATTCTGTGTAGTTTCAGTATTTTAGAATATTCCTGCGATGTAAAGATGCACTTACACATTCTAGGTATATTTAAAGGTCACCAATCCACATAGATGTTATTAGTTTATTTGTAGACTTTTAAAGGCTTTCATATTCATTTTATAAACATCAGTATCTTTGTTGCACAAATGAGATCCTTTAAATAAGTTTATTTTTATTAGATACTAATTTCTATCTTCTTAGAGTTGACCATCTGGAAATGCATGCTGAAATTATTCAACAGATGTCATGTTTGTTAAGGTCACATTGCAGAAATGGAAGCAACATGACAATTAGAAGAGGAAAAAGCTGCTAGTCTACTGAAGCAGCTGCTTTATCCCACTATCCAGATCCTCATCTATGGGACATGAAACTTCAGTCAGTACAACGACTTTGTACAGTTTCTAGTAATCAGGAAAGAAAGCCATCAAAACTGTCATAGTGTGGAAAGGCTTTGTCTACTACCAACACTCTATTATTCAGTATCAAAGGTATACCCACGCATTTAATTTTGAAAACTTACAGACTTTTACCTCACTTAGATAATGAATTTACTGAAGAGACATCATGGCTTTAATTATCAGTGTTTAGGAACCTTTCCAAAATATCACAAACTTTTCAAATTACTCAAAACCAAAATTGAAATGTCATTTGCCTTATGATTAGAATCACTGAGAAAAATCAGGCTTTTCACAAAATTTCTTCCATTACTAGGACATACAAAAGCAAATTTAGTTAAATTGCGTAATAGGAAATAATTACTCACTCTGACGAGTTAGTGAGATAGGAGTAGAATACTAATAAAAAAATCTGCATTTTTTTCAAATGAGAGTTAGGATATTAATAATTTTAGATTATTTTAACTTTTTAAGACAGCAAATACACTTTATTTTGGCAGAGAGAGTGGAACGAAGTGAATTAACTGAGACATACATACAAAATAGTCCAAAATGAAAAGCATATAATTTTCATTTTCTAAGATTAAGAAAAATAACCCTTAAAAATCTACAGCAGGCACAGAATCCCACTGTCATTTTGTATAACAGTGGGATTCTGTGCCTACTGTAGATTTTTAAGGGCAGATAACAAAGGGATTTGTGAGGTTCATAGGGCAAGAACATTTTCTAAAACTAAAACTATTATCCTCTTTTAGGAAAAAAAGCTAATTTAGCTACTAAAAATTTAAACATTTTCAAAGATCTACATTTTAAATACACCCCCAAAACCACCAGACACTTTAATGAACAAATCAATGTTAAAGTAGATAAATGCATGTATGCTGTTATAAAACATCTATTAGGTATTTCAATAATTCATAAAATGAAACTTTTAAAAGTTGTACCAAGAAAAGTTGAATTTATACACACTGTCACTTTAATTACTATTCCAAAATTATTCCAGTTCATGGAATATGTACTATTATCCAGTACTTGTCCATATAGAAATGTATTTCTAACCTCAACCACCAATACTCTTCATGTTCTTTTAAAACAATGCTTAACATTCCATCAAATAATTAAGAAGAATAAATATTCAGTTATTTTTCAAAAGGCTGTTCAATATATTGTAAATAGGAATTTCATTTCATTGGCATTCTTCTAAAGCCTTAACAAATCAAAATTAGTTCCTCCCACTGACTCTTAAGGTAATTATACATACCACAGTCTGATGATTAACTTGAATCACTTCATCCCCAGCGTGGATTTTCTTGCACCGATCTGCAGGTGACTGAATTTAACATAAAAGAAATGATAAAGAGTATAAATTTTATCAGTCATTCCCTCTCTCTGGAAACACTACAAAAAGTTCATCTCCATAAATTAGATTTAAAAATTAATTAAAATTTTCAAGGAATTAAACTAATAAAATGGTTACTAGTATTTAATACATTGTTTTTACCTTCTGAGTGAGTTAAATTAATACATAAAGAAAAAATTAATAAAAAAAGTTTGCATTTTTTGCATAGCTAATGACAACAAACAGAAATGCAAAATAATATACAAATAGTTTTTATAAAAGAATAACACATTTCTGAGAGCATTATGAAAAAATGATAATTGGTGTCAATCTTTGTAAATTTTATACAGGCAACTCTCCTAGGCTCTAGTAGGTAACTGCTTCAAAACGACATTTCAAAAAATTCTATCTTTTTGTATTTTGATCTTTTTCATTTAATATAAATAATTAACACTAACTTCAGCAAATCAATATTTTCCAGTGCATCAATGTGATCAGCATCAAAGCTTTGATAATTAAACTGCTAATTTATTTCATCAACAACACCAATTCTGAATAATCTAGCAAAATAAAAGATGGACAGCAATTAGTTCAAATCATATTACATAACATTCTAAGTGTCTAGTTATAAGAGGATGCTACTTCTTGTTACATATAATGTAATACACTGGACAATAAAACCAAACTAAATGAACTAAAATGGCAATATTTTTATAGAATGTAACAATCTATCGCTTTTTCCCTTTATTCCCATAAGGGATTTAAAACAAAAACAAACAAACAAAAAACAACTTGGTAAGCTAATATTGACAAGTTTTAAGGAATTTTTATGAAATTAAAATGAGATTTAAGATAGAAATTTTCTATTGTACGTCTGAGTAATGAAATTAAAATACTACATTTTCTTCTGTTAGCTACTAAATATAGATTACATGCATTTTAATATGCGTTTGAACTTTTGAATATATAGAAAATATATTTTTGTAAGAATGTATTTGTCTATATAAAAATGTATTTATGTTTCAAACACAACGGTAAATGCTGTGATACTATTCATTATCCACTGAAAGCTAAAGAATAATATGGCAATATAATCTGCAAAGTAAAATGCTACTTTTGAGACCCTGGAGTAGGACATACTTTAAAAGTGATTTCCAGTTAGTTTATTTTTTATTCATTTCCAATTATTTTGAAAACATATAAGTCTTGAAACAATGTTAACCCCCATTCAACACATTTTCAAAATTCACAATAAAATTATTTGTCATAGGCTATAATTCAAGATAAGACACCATAACAGGGAGTTCTAGTTGCTGAAGTAATAACACAAGTACATTATTAAGGGTATAGATTAATCTACAATACAAACTCTAAGAATAGTGTTATAACAATAATATAACATGTTTATCTCACAGCACCTTTAGGAGGGGGACATATTACCAAGTCAGACAAGTACCATGTAACAATTCTGAAAGATTGTTAATCATTAATATATTTGTAACTATACTTGGTTCCTGTGGTATTTGGTTCCCAACATATCTTTTTTAAAAAAAAAAGTATGGAAAAAATATCAAGCAAATGGCTCTACTCACTATGTAGAAGAAAATGACAGTACACAAAACTCAAAGGAAACTGAAACAACATTTTGCACAGGTAAGTAAAGAAGTCATATAAATTATAGACTTTTAGTTTTAAAAGAGATCCTAGATACAGGATTTTGTTCAAACCCCTCATTTCACATATAAGAAAACTAAGAAACTAGGGCACAATAAAGTAAAATAACTTATCCACTCTAGTAAGCCACTTTACTGAGACTCAATACAGCTCTCCTAACTATAAATGACTAAGGTTACCAAAAATACTTAAATATTTTTAAGAAAAAATATCAGAAGATGAACTATTAATATATGGTTCATATCTGAACTACTCCCAGACTCAATCTTTCTTTTGATGACTTATCTATTTATAAAATACTACTAATATGAGCAAGGCATAGTCCTCAACATTTTTTAACAGACCCCAGACAATATAGGGAGATCCATTCCTACCAATTCTTCAAGATACAGTTCAAAATAACCATTTCTGTGATTCCTTCTCTGATTTCACTTGGCAGCATTTACTATTCTTCCCTTTGTCCATCCATGCAAATTACACTACCGTTTATAAAGATGCATCCCTACATGCTCTCTACACCTTCGTGGCACCAAACTAGTTTAAGATTCTTCTAATACCTAGCACCATGCCTGAAATGTAGCAGACATGAAGCAGAGGTTTGTTAAATGAACAAATGAATAAATGAATGAATACATACATCAGAATGGACAATCAATGACAAGAGTATAGTTTGTAGCATCTTAACTGCATTTAAAATTGTTAAAATCTTCATAATATGGATGTTACTGATACTCTTGATCCCTTACGACGCTTATATTTAATACCACATGTGAAGCTGCTAGTGTAATCCAACTGCAAATATATAGTATGTGTTTCACCTTTCGCAGGAAACCAAGAGAAGAAGGGCAAAATATCAGTAAGTGATTAAAGTAATAGGTGAATTAGATGAAAAGAATGGTGATTTTTAAAAATTAAATGCTGGTAAAATGTTCAGATCAATAATAATTTGAGATTAAACTAATTCCATCTAAGTCTTCTTTAAAGAAGCACAGCATAAACATGTAATTGTCAGAATGTCTAAAAAAAAATACATTCAAAGCTCAGTATCTGCTTATGTAAGAATAGAACAGAAATTTGAAATAATCAAATGCAAGAATAATGATGTATTATGCTGTTCAACTCTATCACACCAACAATGTTTATAATATCCAGCATGATCACTTCATACTTCTCTCTCCATAACAGACAATTCTCTACAGCATGGCTTTTCTTAGCTTATTTAATTTTCATTACAACCTAGGGAGGTATGTAGTGCAGATAATTTGTTTCCAATTATAGTCAAAGAAACTGAAGCAATGAGAGGTTAAATGTCTTGCCCAAAATTACACTGCCATTAAGATGCAGAACTAGTTGCAGGATGTAGGCATGTGGACTTCTGACCCACTGTTTATGGTGGTTCGCAACTGTGCCTCAGAATCACTTGCTAAAATAGAATCTCTTACTAAGAAATAGGCTGGTCTCCAGAATTTCTGATTTAGTAGGTCTAGGGTGGGGCCTGACAATCGGCATATATGTCAAGTTGTCAAGGGAGGCTAATGCTGCTGTCCAGGAATAAGACTGTGAAAACCACTCAGCTATATCATGCTGCCCCTCCACTTAATTAAGCTGACTTATACTGGAAGTATTCAGAAAACCTGACTTATCTGAATTTACTTCTCACATGAGTTTAGTTTCTTAAAATAACCAAATCATTTTACAGATGGAAATGAATTCTTTCAGATGTCACAATAACTTGTCATGAATCAGAATATTGACAAATCTCTGGCTGAAAACACCTGATTTACTTTAAGTAAATAGCTATTCTAAATAAGAAAAAAAATTACATTCGAACAGAACCAATGCTACTAACTCAGTATCTCTTTTAAATTGTATCTACCATCTGCTTATGTCCTTATCCTTAGCTGTTAGCCTCAGTCATGTGAGATAACGTAAGTTGTTAGCAACAAAAGGGAAAAATACACATAAAAATTTGAAAGATTAAAATACTTACATTTTCTGTGGTTCCAGTAATTACATGGAGGCCATCATATGTAGATTTAATATACATACCCTAAGAAAAAGACAGCATCAGAAAAGAAAGTGAAGCAATTGGAGAATTTTCAAGTACATTATAACCTCGTTTATATAAAAAATTACTCTATCAAATTAAAACTGCCACATGCCCCAGAAATAAATCCATGAAGACAGATGCTATCTTTAAACTGGTAAGAAATTACTATCTGAACATTCTGGTTTCTAAAGTTTGTTTGAAGAAGCCTATACTCAATTAAATAACTACTTGCTAAATGAATTGCCTATGAGACTCAAAATGCAGCATGGTAATTCAATATTCCTAAGAAAGAACATCTCTCACTCCCTACAAAAACCCGTACTACATACTCTGTGGCAAAATAAAAGTTACAGTGGGAAATTAAATATTGGTATGTTATTAATTTATTATATTTGATATACATTATACAATAGAAAGCAGTTTTCTAATGAGATACTTCAATTATAACTGGAGCGAGAAGAGTGATAAAATATAATTTACATAAATTTTCTCCTTCTATTTTGTAGTATCCTGTATTTTCAACCTTTCTTATTCATAAAGTTTTAATAATTATATCCAATCATCTCTACATCAATAATTAAAAGGTAGTATGTATCTGTAGCAATCCCTTCCCCCAGTAAAAAGAACAAGATTTCACTTTCCAATTAAATGGAACCATTTTTAGAAAGAGCTTCATTAAAGTTTAAAAATTATACAGAAATCCTGAAATTGTACAAGCTTTAAGAGCAAATGGAAAGTTTAAATTACACATAGTGATGGATCTTTAAAGAAAAAAATATCACAATAAAGGATTCACATTTTAAATATTAAATAAGTAAATCGGAACAAACTAGATGATTCAGCTAATGAATTTTTGTACTCTCCAAGGAAGATTCTGTTACTTTAAATTTAATTTTTAGGAAAAACTACCCAAATTTTACCTGTAAAAGTGCTTCCATTTCAAAATATTGATTTCATAAATAAAAATACTAATTTAATTAACTTCAAATCTTAAATACAGATTTAATAACCAACAATACCATTTCAGAAAAAGCATACATTTAGTACTTTTACAAAGCAACTGCTACAATGTTAATTTCCTATACCTTTGTTAATTATATATTTAGATACCTGAAAAATTATATATTTAGATACCTGAAAAGAGATTAGAAAAATAAGTAGTAAATTTCATGGTATGGAACTACTGAGACATCACTGTGTAGGTTTTAACTCTAAAAAGTCATTTCAGTAATACCGTATGTCTAAAATGTTATCAGTTCCAAAAGTGGCTGAGCCTGGATCTCTAATATGAAACCAGATGAATGCTTATCACTTTATATAAAATAAGTAACCTTAACAAAAGTACAGACATAATTTAATTAATGGATTGGCCAGTAGTTCTTGGCTATGACAACATGGTAATATTCAGCCTTACACTGGTGACAGGCATATAACATACTTACTTTGAAGCTTACATTTACCCTATTATTTACTGGGAGGTAAATATGATGGTATTATTTTAGAACTTAGAAAAGGACAAGATCTTTGCAAATATTTTTCATTCAGGAATTAACAAGATCATATAAGATTAATAAAGGATCTTAAAATACAGTTATGTGCCACATAATAACAATTTGGTTAATAATGAACCATATATACGATGGTGGTCCCATGTGATTATATAATGGTACTTTTTGTACCTTTTCCATGTTTAGATATCTACTTTTTGTACCTTTTCCATGTTTAGATATCCAGCACTACTGTGCTACAATTGCCTACAGTATTCACTACAATAACATGCTATACAGGTTTGTAGACTAGGAGCAATAGGCTCTATCACCTAGCCTAGGTGTGTAGTAGGCTGTAATATCTAGATTTGGGTAAGTACACTCTATGTTGTTCACATAAGAATGAAATCACCTAAGGACACATTTCTCAGAATGGAATCCCATCATTAAATGAAGCATGACTGCATATTTGTAAGAGCTAGAGAGTACATTTTTAGTTTTCGTTTGTTTGTTTGAGACAGAGTTTCACTCTTGTCACCCAGGCTGGAGGGCAGTGACATGATCTCGGTTCACTGCCAACTTTCACCTCCCGGGTTCAAGTGAGTTTCCTGCCTCAGCCTCCCGAGTAGCTGGGATTACAGGCGCTTACCACAGTGCCCAGCAAATTTCTGTATTTTTAGAGGAGACAGGGTTTCACCATGTTGCCCAGGCTAGTCTAGAACTCTCGACCTCTAGTGATCCACCCACCTCAGCCTCTCACAGTGCTGGGATTACAGACGTGAGCCACCACACCCAGCCAGTTTTTAGTTTTTGACATATAAGGGTTGTGAGAAGATAAAGTAGAAAAATTGAACAAAACAACATATACTGTTCAGATACAGAAAAAAATTATCATCCATCATTATCTATCATCATCATTAATATCTACTTGTTACATTGTGTCAGGGATAGTTTTAAGTGTCTTACACTTATTTCACAACAGTCTATGAGGTGAAACTATCATTATCTCTGTTTTAGAGATAAGGAAACTGAGGCGGAGAGAGGCTGAGGAGTCTGCCCAAGGTGGTGAAACCAGGTTTTAAGCCCAGGCAGTCTGACTCCAGAGTCCACACTTTCAACCACTAGGCTCCTGATTTATGGATTTATTTACAGTGAGGAGAGTTATACACCTTAACTTTTCTTATTAGAATATTTCATGACTGTAGATATTAAAGTCAAACATTCACTTTTTAACATCTGTTCTAAAAGACTAAGACCACTTTAGCAAACATGTAGTATGTGAAATGTAGTTATAAGAATAACCGGGATTACTATTTTACAAATTCATTTGAATTACCCATCTCTCTTTGAGGCAGGATAGGTAGTCAAGGATTTAACATGTCCTTGGAATTTGGCAACTGTGGAGAATATATGGTTAACACAATAAGCCCCAGCATACACATTGTAGTCAATCTCATTCAAGCACAGCTAGGAAATTTCCCCTGAAGGGAACATGTGCATTTTGATTTTACCTGTTCGCAAACTGACCCTTTGCTCAAATACCCCTGGGTATTTGACCCTTAAATACCCCTGGGTGGAGATTTAAGATGCTAATGAGACATGCAACATATGAAAAGACATGTACAGCTATGGTACACGTGCACCCAGAGGACCACCCAGAACATGCTTACTAGCAACAGCTCTTTCCACCCCCTTATAAATAATCATGTAAGACTACCATAAAGGGAGTCTCCCTAGTGCTAGTCTTGGTGGTCTCCCCCTTGGGAGCAGCCCATCCTGAATCTCTCTCAGAGTGTACTGTCTATTCTGCACCTAACTTTCACAATATTATTTTTTGCAATAAATTGCTTATGCTACATCTCCTTTGCTGTGTGTTTCTTGTTTAAGTTCTTTTAAACTAAGAACTGAGGTCTCACAACAGCCGTCAACATCTTGACAACTGTAAGCAGAAGTTGATTATATTTTTCTCCACTTATCTTTCAATACTGTGCACTATTGACTATGAATTAAAGGTGTTTGACAAGAGTTCTAAATGATTCTATAAATGAGGAGGTCATAAAGAAAGCCTAATATTTAAAGAAAAATGTTTAGAAAAGACACTGTAGTTATTGGGATAATAAAAAATCATGGAAATAGCATAGCTATGACTCTAAATTTATCTGTGTAAAATTATTACATATACCAGGAACCTAGCTGACAATTGTAAGCTGAAGACAGTATCTAGTAGTTATAGGAAGAAGATCTCATCATGATAGCATTATGGAATTCATATTAAAGCAAATTTTTTTCAGATGAATAAAAATGTCAAATACTTAGAGATGGATCTAGATACAGACTTAAAGTTGAATTCTAGAAACTTTTCAGTCATAAGCAACAGGATAGAAATAAAACACATTTTAAATGCCACAAGAATAAAGATATTTTGTTTTATGTAATATTTTCATTTCTAAATTCAATAAAACATGTCGTAACTGCTTTTAATAATCAAAACTGACTTCTTCATTTTTTAAAAATCTCCCTCTCATAGTAGTAATGAGAAAAATGGCTAAAAGTCAGGCACCAAAAGAAAGAGAAGAAATAAGTTGCTTGGATGACTTTCAAACTAATCATCTTCTGAATAAGAAAGGGTCCACAGAGATACATCTGATTTGTTGTTCACTTCTGAGAAAGGGCCAAACAGCAGGAGTACATGTCATTCAAATGTCTTCTTTTCTGGAATTGTGGCAAATATGGCTTTCCATATCATCAAAAACTTCATTCTTCCTTTTCTCTCTCTCTTTTTAAAAACCCATTAATTAATTCTACAGCTGACTTGCACAGCTCCCTCTCTCCTGCTCAGGTTGCCAAAATGACATTTGCTTCTCTCTGTCTCCAAATGCTGGTTAACCAACAGAAGCCAAAGCAACCTCTCAGTTAAGTTGGTAGAATAAGGCATACTTAGTGATGGTCCAAGTACCTAAATAGAAAAAGAACTCCTTGAGGCCAGGAGGTTTCCCCAAGGATGACCCCAGTCCCTTCTCTATTCAGCTTGTGTTTTGGCTCTGATCCAGCTTTGTTGTTTCAATAGCTCTCATTTTCCTTCCTTTAATTTTCTGCTAATTATTGTTATTTCAAATCATTTTAGAAGAAAGTTTCATAGGGTTCAATCATAACTAAGGTTGCTTTTCACCAGTCCTTACAAAACTTTAGGACTATCAAACCTAAGAATCTCTAGGAGACTTGATTAATTAAAAGATAATAAATGATGTATATAGTTTATCAGCAGGTGAACAAATCAAACCTTTTGCCTATGAGAGATGTTCTGTCCTAAAATTGGCAGAACACCTTCTGCAGATATTTCTAAGCTAATTAAATTTTATTAAATCTTGGTATTCTCCCGTCTCTTCCTATTTCTTTCCTTCATTTACCATTTAGACATTTACGATGGTCAATTACCAAAATCCTAAGTCAAAATCTTAAAATTGGTTTACTTCAAATGTGACTGATTAAACTTACTTAAACCATGACTGAGTTTTAAAACAATACCTTGAATAAGCCATGTAAATCCTGTTTAGCACTTCCCCTTTGATATGAATCACAAAAAATAGTTTTATACTTAACTCTTAGTATTAATATTCAACCTTTTTGGTTTTTCTTTTCCTTTCTTTCACTTCTCAGTGAAGTGCTGCACATTGTCCTTTAAAAACAAATTTCTCTAAATAATTCCAGTTTTAAAGTCATCCTCCTAAGCTTCTCATACGTCTCTTTAGCAATCCAAAAGTTGAATGTGGAATAATAAAAAAAAGCTTTGTTCAGATGTACTTCATTTAGATTTACCTGGACTTAAACCCTGCCTCTATTATTTATTACCTATATGTGATATAGAGCAAACTGGTGAATATGTGCAATTTTATTTTCTCAGTTGCAAAATGAGAAAATACCTACTTTATAGAGATGTGAGGAAAATACCTGGCAAATAATGGGCACTCGTTTCTTTTCTCTTCTAGCTCTTTCTCAGATTATTTAACTGAATCTGGTTCTTAGCATTTTAAGTTCCCAGATCTACCTCTTTCAAATGAAAACAATAAAGGACCTGTCCAGGGCTATACCTTCCTTTAAAAAAATCAAGATTTCTGCCAGGGGAGGTAGCTCACACCTGTGATCCCAGCACTTTGGGAGGCCAAGGCAGGCAGATCAAGTGGTAAGAAGATCCAGACCATCCTGGCTATCAGGGTGAAACCCCGTCTCTACTAAAAATACAAAAAATTAGCCGGGCATGGTGGTACACACCTGTAGTCCCAGCTACTCAGGAGGCTGAGGCAGAAGAATCACTGAACCCAGGAGGTGGAAGTTGCAGCGAGCCAAGATTGCACCACTGCACTCCAGCCTCGGCAACAGAGCAAGACTGCGTCTCAAAAAAAAAAAAAAAAAAAAAAAAAAATCAAGATTTCATAAAGTCCATTAATTAGCATTGTTTTGGCTTACTTCACAAGGCTATTTCTCCCAATGATTTCAGTGGAAACTAGAGGGAAAAAAAAATCAGGCTTTTTTTATTTTTAGAACCACAGACTAAGAACCAGAGGAGCTTTAAAGATGATCTACTGCTCGCCCCCACCCACATGACTAGATCAAGGCCAAGGTGGTTAAATTTACTTTCCCACCTTTTTAAGATCACTCTCATAGTTATAATTGATGTAAGTGATTTGTATCTGGTGGTGTTCTGACTTCTAGTTTAATACGATGTTATATTAGTTAATTATTTTTCACTCAAAAAAATCATGCTTAGGGGACTTCCTTTATCTTATAACTACTAAAAGGGGACATAATAGAAATGACAATCTTTAATGCTATAGATTGAAGTATTTTTTTAAAATAAAACTGGACTTTGTACAGGTAACTAAAAGGAATAAAATAATTTTAGATTGTTTAAGTATTACTTAAAAGAAGTTCATAAATGTAATCAATGTTAGATATAACACTTACAAGTTACAATGATGGCATGCTATGTCTGATATGCCGATTTTCATCATATTTCTTCCCAGCTAAACACCCATAAAAGCCATAACAGCACTAGGAACTACAGATAACCAGAATTAATTTGCCACATATTCGGAGAAAACTTACTCTCTAGGATAGATGGCCTCAAACTGAAAAATCAGTGGTAGTCAATAAAGGCTTTGCCTTCTGAACACTTATGAAGGTGTATGAAAAAGAAAAGCCACAGGAAAAGTTAAACTTGCTTAGAGATCTTACAGAATATATTATCTGAATTCAGTTATTAATGCTAGTTGCCAAGGTTTCTATTTTTCAAAATACCATTAATTGGTAAATTCATGTACAGGGAAAAAGTGGAAACACTATAGCACCAAACTAACATGTAATAGTTCTGTAGTATTTAAGATATTCTGTAGCCAGTTTCTTGTTTTTTTGTCTCAATATCATGTTTTATATGCTTTCTTTCTATGGACTTATTGTTTTAAAAAAATCTATCTTGGGTTATATCTAGAACCAATACATTTTTTGATCCGGTGAACAAAATATAAAACATGATTATATTTATTATTACATAATTAAAAAATACCCTTCTAAGAATGAATGTGAGTTATAAAGAATATCAGTTTTGGTTAGCTAACCCACCCTAGGGGAAGGAATAACTATTAAAACTAGAACAAATCAAAGTAAACAAACAAAACATCTACTTTCACGAGCAGGTAACATTGTGGTGTTTATTATAAAACTCTTAAACTTCCTTTAAACCTAAGGAACTTTGGTGAGGGGGTGAAAGAATGTAATCGAAGCTAAATGATTACCAAATTAAATTAATTCAGAAGTCACCATTTTCAATTCTCCTTCATTTTCATTTATCTTCATAAAACTTCTTATCATGCATCACAAACTTCCACTACCATAACTCTTCTAGGAAAAAAAATACCAAAATATTCAGTGCCTGTTGAAATTCATAGATTCCCACATTCAGAGGCTGCTTTGGCCACATCATTTGCTGTCTACTGATGGACGGTGGTTTTGATAAACATGGTATCTCTTACCAGCCCTTCGCTTGGTTTGATGTTTGCCAGCTGAATCACTTCCAGGTGAGCAGATTGTGAAACCAGAGGATCGGATGACAGGGATATGATATGGTCACAGACTCCAGAAAGAGTTTTACACTGGAAGCAAAAAAAGAAAAATAGTTGTGGTAAATACGTGTTGTAAGTAACATACAAATCACCTTTTGTAATAATTTTTGTAAAAGGAAAAATAAAAAAAAAAAACAGTAGAAGAAAGTAACTGGCATTTTATTCTGCAAAATCTGTACAAAGAAATTCAGATGAAATGAAAACACATTTACATACAACACACCTATATTCCATATAAGAACTATATGCCAAAATATTTGTTAAAGTTATGGTTATACTGCTTCTATTATTTGATTTACCATACCTACAAAAAATTGATAGTTTCTAAATAATCTTAATCTGAGAACCTCTTGATTACAACCATTAGACTGAATCGAACATTATAAAAAAATCTTAATGACTTTTAATTAATGGTCAGAAAAGTTAAAAAAAAATCTGGCCAAGATCCAGGAAAGATGAATCTCTGAAATATGCTTAACAAACTCTTCCTACTTATTTATCTAGCCTTTCCTGCTCAACTTTATATAGTTTCACACCTCCTCCAAAGTCTCAATCCTGCTTTCTCAGCGTTCTATGATCAGTCTGAAACTGTGTAACTATTTTATTCTGAATCCCTCTGAGGCAGGTACCATGCTCTACTCATCTCTGTCTTCTTATCTTTTTCCCTCCACCCCCACCTACCACCCACATCAGGTAGACAAATCCTAGAAAATACAAAGCACTCAATAAATATTAGTTAAATGAACTGAAGAGCAAATGAGCTTAAACAATTAGTAGAGTGGCTTTAAGGAGGTCAGAAAGTTAGTGCTTTTGTCAGAATAAATCCATTCATACTAACTGTATGAAATAATAAATGTAAAATATGTGTTACAGCCATCATAGTATTTTAAGACTTAAACACGACAAAATCATGAAGAAAGTGGAATATGAGCTGGGTATGGTGGCTCATGCCTGTAATCTCAGCCCTTTGGGAGGCTGAGGCAGGTGGATCACAGGAGGCCAGGAGTTTGAGACCAGCCTGGCCAACATGGTGAAACCTAGTCTCTAGTAAAAATATAAAAATTAGCCAGGTGTGGTGGCAGGTGCCTGTAATCCCAGCTACTTGGGAGGCTGAGGCAGGAGAATAGCTTGAACCAGTGAGGCAAGATTGAGCCATTGCACTCCCGCGTGGGCGACAGAGCAAGACTCCATCTCAAGAAGAAACAAACAAACAAAAAGAAGTGGAATATAAGTGATAAAGCTTGAAATATACCTCCCTAAAATATGCTGGTCCTCACATTCTTCACAGACTCTCATTACTGAAGTCTGGTTTTCATCATTTGAAACTTATTTTTTGCTTTAACTGTAGGAGGAACTATTATTTTGCAATCAAGGTATTATCTTCTATCCATCTCCAACATGTTACATTTTTTCTGTAGCCACTGTTATTAGTCTACTGTGAGGCAGGTAGACAGTGTTAAGCCAAAATATCTGAGACAAGTCTCAGTCAATTTAGGAAGTTTATTTTGTCAAGGTGAGGCAGTCTCAGTAGGTCCTGATGACATGTTCCCATGGTGGTTGGAGTACAGCTTGCTTTTAAACATTTTAGAGATATGAGACATCAATATGTTTAAGATGTACATTGCTTCAGTCACGTAAGGCAGGACAACTCAAAGTGGGGGCTTCCAGGTTAGAAGTAGATAAGAGACAAAAGGTTGCATTCTTTTGAGTCTTTGATCAGCCTTCCACTGAATATACAATTAAGTCTGGCTCAGTGAATCTGAATTTTTACATAAATAAATAGGGCAGAGGAAGCAATCAGATATGCATTTGTCTCAGGTGAGTCTCAGAGGAATGACTTTGAGTTCTGTCTGTCCTTTGTCCACAAGGTATTTCCTTGTTGGCAAATTGTGAGGGAGGTGTGTAGCTTCTTATCTTTGTAGCTATCTGATTTAGAAATAAAATGGGAGACAGGTTTGCCTGACAATGTTCCCAGCCTGACTTTTCCCTTGGCTTAGTGATTTTGGGATCCCAAGACTTATTTTCCCTTCACAACAGTTTCTCCTGTCTGGTCAAGATAATAAGAATTCTCTTTTTATTTACCGTGTTCTGTCCTTGGTCCATGGCCGCACTTTGTGCTGGGCTCAGCTTCCTTACACTAAAGAAACTGTCATGCTAACTTTCCCTCATTGTGCTAGTGCTTTTTGCATCTGCTTCTCAAGTCTGTACTTTTATTGTGTTTATCAGCTCCTAAAGACAGACAGACAGCCTCATGGTATCAATACCCATGGAAAGAACATGGGCTTGATCTGAAGACAGATGTGGGCAATCACCACACTGCCAATGACTGCTGTGTGACTATAAACAAGTTATTTTATATCCTTGAGATTCACTTTCCTCAGATAGAAAATGAAATGAGGTAGTAAAGATTACTTTATATGGCTGACATGCTAAGACATGATAATGCATTAAAAAGAGTCCAGTATGGCTCCTATCCAAAAAAGACACCCAATAAATGCTTTTTTATCCTGTGTTGCTTTGTGAACCCCCAAAATGCTAAAATCCTACTCATGGTATGAATTATCTCATTATTCTTAATTTAATTACCTTGCTGAGCATCTTAAAATGATCAGTAATTACCCTGGTTAGTCTAGCTGCATGGTCATGATGGCACATCTCTTTACTCTCTCTGATGTTTAGGTCTCAATGTTGTTAGACACAATGAAGGTATTTACTCTGAAAAGTTGCTAGGCAAAGTGCCAACAGGAAGATCATCCCTCTCAAATAGGGAATCCTTCAGGGCCAGCCCTATGGGAGGGTGACTTGCGCAGTTGCACATGGTCCTACATTTGGTTTTATGCTCTGCTGTTGCTATCCTGGAATTCTTAATTGTTTTTGAACAAGGGGCTTGGCATTTTCATTTTGCACTAGGTCTCACAAATTATGTGGCCCATCCTGGAATCCCATTCTCTGTATTTTTAAAAATTTGTTTTAAAAATATTCATCAGCAGCTGTGGAGAAAGGACAGAATGGCAGTACTTAACATATAAAAACTGGCTACAGTTCAAATTGCTGCAGTTCAAACTGTATGTTTGACAGGAAGAAAAATACTATGACAGTATTAAATCTTTTAACTATTCCTTTCCTTCCCTATGTGGTTATATTTTCATTCTTATTTTCTCTTTATTTCGAGTGGGGAAGATAACATTGTTAATGCTGAAAGATTTCTACACAGGATACTTGGATAGAATGCTAATCTGAAGGGTATAAAGTCAGTATGTTAAAAAGAACCCTGTGGTTTCTACAAGTTCCAGCATATTTCAAAAGAGTCCAATATATAAATAGGAAAATAATGGATGTATATAAATGGCTCAATATATATACATTTCTTACAACATTCAAGGCCTCATACAACACTCTTGTAATGAACAATAGTAGCTCTCCCATTCAGGCACTGGTAGTTCATAGAAGTGGGGTGGAAAAAGGAAAGGCAGAAATAACAGACTGTAGACATTTTGGGGAAAATAAAATACCAATTAGATTCATCATATTAATTTGCAAAAACTTTTCCTCAGATTCCTCTTGAGTGATTTTGTTTGGCAAATGCTTGATAAGTGCTAAGCGTTCCTGAGGAATACAAAAGGTGAGTAAACACACTGACTTTACCAGCAAAGCTATCAGGATTTAATAGATTAAAGACCTTAAAAAGTAGAATTAGAAGAGAAACTCCATTAGAATTTTGCTTTGTGTTTTAGGGATAATATACTAGAACCTTTATATTGCAGCATTTGGCACTTAACTAAATAAGCCAATTAGAAGGGGTATAAAATGGCCTTGCTTTACATGCTAATTCTATACTCATTACTGCATCATACATCAAGTTACTGCAGGAAACCACATTAGCAGTACTATAGGAAAGTTCCAGGGAGTTACTTAACATACTTTTATAAAACCTGAATTTGGTCAATGCTATTCATTAAGTGAAATCATGTGAGATATTATATTATTACAATTTATATTTGAAACACAATATTATCTATTACTATCCAAGCATATTCGAGGAAAAGAAAATTATAAAATAGCAAGAAAAATACATTTTTATTATAATTCAACAACATTATTATCAGATATCATTTGTAGATCACCTACCAAGTGTCTGGCACAATGCTAAATACTTCATATTTATTATCTCGTTTATCCTAATAACAACTTCCTAAAGTAGGTATTATTATAGCCAGTTTAACAGATGCAAGGAGGGAGCAAAATAAATAGATCAAGGTCATTATCACAGGAGAAGGAACTGAATTTCTAATCATTATTGTGCTAATTCTGTTTCTATGCTTAGCTCTGGACTTCTTTTTTTGATCAATTTCATTTTGTATTGCTTAAAATCAATGTCTGCATGAGATGGATTTATATAATATGTTTAAACTACATAGTACAACAAAATATAAGGCAGGCCTGCAAATGCTCTTGCAATTTGGAATGTAGAGATAAGGAAAAGAACTGAGACTGTGAAAGACATGGCTCTCTGGGAAAAGTTAATGCAATTTTACCAGCAAAAGGACAACTCTATACTAGCTAGAAGAAGACTAGTAACCACTATTTAAAAGGGATTATTTGCTATTTTTGCAATATTTATGCCAAAGGATTTTGTTGTTGAGATGAAGTCCCGCTCTGTCGCCCAGACTGGAGTGCAGTAGTAAGATCTCGGCTCAGTGCAACCTCCGTCTCCCAGGTTCAAGTGATTCTCGTGTCTCAGTCTCCTGAGTAGCTGGGACTACAGGCCCATGCCACTGTGCCCAGCTAATTTTTGTATTTTTAGTAGAGACGGGGTTTCATCATATTGGTCAGGCTGGTCTTCAACTCCTGACCTCAGGTGATCCACCCACCTTGGCCCCCCAAAATGCTGAGATTGCAGGCTGGAGCCACCATGCTTGGCCCCCAAATTCGATTTATCTTTATTTCTAAAAATAGAAGAAAAATGTGTGCCTATAATTAAAGACTAGTAAATGATATGCCTTAAATAAAGCTAAAGAGAACATGAAGTGGAAACAAATGTTTAACTGACTGTCTGGATTCTGTTATAAACTACCCAAGATGACAAAGGATTAATGACTGAATAACAATTAACAGACAAGGGTAGCCATGACTTAATCTTTTAAAATGAACGAGTGCCATATGCTGACTTTTATGATATTGTGTGATTTTTTTCCTCAGGTAGTTTATATTAATTTCAAATGTGAATTAATATAATTAATACATCATATTCTGATGCTGATATACTATCTATATACATGCACACACACACACACACACACACATATATATATATACACACACACACATATACACTTACACACACACACTGGCTTACCTAAATATAAGTTTTAAAAGGAAAAAAGATCTGAGCAGAACATATTTAGGTTAAAAAAAATAATGGTTTCAAAATAGCTGTAAAAGCAACATTTTAGTTAATGTGGAGATTCAAAAAACAATAACCTCACATTAATATATTAACCAATAATAAGATAGCATTCTTTCATTATGTCTGGATAGATTTCTTTCATTATCTCTGAATTTATCAGATACTTTAAGTATTAATACATGAAGTTTTAGCTATTGTTTTTTTAAAAAAGAAATGCAGAAAGTGTTCTAAGTGCAAACAGTGGTAAAAAGCTAAGGAACAGAAAAAAAGTCTTACGTCAGTCTGGAAGCACACTCAGGTATTATTGAGCTACTTAAAGTATTTTATTGCTTTTCTAAATAAGTGGAGTACTGTTCAATTATTCTTCCAAGTATACTGAAACAAATGAATACAAATATCTTCAAATTAAAATATCAAACAATTCATTTGATGCAGCAAAGAACCTGAAGCTGATATGGTTAATATAAAGCTTTACGAAAGGAAATTTATACTTTTTGAGTATATACGTATATACAAGGAAGAGGGGTACAAAATATAAAACCAAGACAAATTAAGGAAGCAACAAATGGATATACATTTTAAGATGGCAATAAGGATGTGAAAGTTACAATTTAAGTACAGTTTAAAGAATTCAGGTTTATTATCAATAGCATGGAAAATAGTAATGAAAATTTATTTTGATAAATAGTATGTACATGTTTAAATATTTATTGGTATAAATATTTCAATTAAAATGTCTAAAGAAAAAATGTTTTCATTTTATCGTTTTATTTGAATATTAGTAAAATTCAGTATGATAAGTTCTGCAACTCTGTGCTAATGTAGGATGCCATTTGCATTGTACTGGGGGAACAAGGGAAGCTTTGTTTTTTTATAAAGTATCATACATTTATTCTGATATCAAATTGTGAGAACTGTAAGTATATGCCTCACTAAATATAGTATGTTTAGCATCTTAGTACTTAACAGATCTCTGTTGAGCTAGAAATTTTGCACTCTTATGATGGTTCCCTAACAAGACACAAGTATTGAACAATCATAGGTAACTCTGAAATAGTAAAATTCAGAAACAGAGTTTAAATTAGTATTTAAAATTATTATTCTATATACATATTCTCCAAAACAGGAAGAATTTCTTGTTCATATGAGTAAAGAGAATTGAAGGAAAAACATCTCTGTAAACTTGAAAAACTAACAGAATAAAACTCCAATTTTAATCCAATATTAAAATTATATTTATATACAGCAAAGATTAAGATTTTCAAATAGCTTCAGGAAGCAAATAGTTGCAAGTAAATAAAGATCATTTGAGCTTCATCCCAATAAGGCCTGGAAAACTCCTACAATCCCTTAACACTTTAAACTCTCAAGGTGGGAAAAACACAACAAAAAACACCAGCTTTCACTAAGCCATTCATGCCTTCAGAGATCATGAAGTGTCTGTTACATGATTCAAATGGCAACTACTACACTCAAGCATTTCATAGCCTGGGACAGTGTTTCTGCTAATGTATTTGGTTTCATGCTTAACATCACTGACATTGAGTATGCTGCCCTTGTGTTCCTGATAACAGAAAAGAAGCAATGACCCCTAAGAGCCTATTATGCATTAAAACTAGTAAGTCAAAATTCATGATCTTAAAAGCACCATTTCCTTCTAATTTCTTACATTTTCCCACATTAAAACTTAAAGGTTCTAAAGTTTATTGACAGTGTTAGTCCTGTTACTACAAGCTTCTAATTACTTAAATCCTTACATTCATAGAATTTTGAGACAGATGATTTAAAATCATTTTGCTCAATCTTCCTGAATGACACTTGGGGATCCCTGAGAGTTTAAGTGACATGTACAAGTCACACAATAAAATTAATGGAAAATTCAGGACTAAAACCCAGAAGTATTGATGCTTAGTCAAATGTTCTTTTCACAATGACATGTTGTTGCCTTTAATCAAAAGTCTTTATAATAAATAAGACATGAATCTAATAAGTTAGGAGGCAATATAGTATCTTATATTTAAATTCTCAAAAGAATTGTTTTCATATTTATTCTCTGTTGGTTACTAGTCTCTTTTTGGTTTTATTTTTTAAAATACATTTTTTTTGTTTTTATTCTTTTTGAGTTGAAATTTAAATTAATGATACTGTATTAGGTATCTATAGCTGTGCAAGAAATTACTACAAGGTTAGAGGCTTAAAGAAACACACGTTCTCTCAGTTTCCATGGCTCAGGAGTCCAGGCACTGGAACCAGTCCCAGGTCTCACAAGGCTGAAACCAAGGTGTCAACTTGGCTACACTCCTACAGGGAGGTATAAGTAGGGAAGAATTTGCTTTCAAGTTCATTCAGGTTGTTAGCAGAATTAATTTCTTTGTGGTTGTATGACTGAGGTTCCCACTTTCCTGTTGGCTGACATCTGGAGACTGTTCTCAGCTCCCAGAGGCTGTCCTCAGGCCCTCACTGCGTGACCCCCTCCCATAGGCCCTCTCACAACAGGGCAGCTGATTTCTTCAAGGCCAGTAAGGTAATATCTACCTCCTTTGAATCTTGTTTTAAAGGGCTCACATGATTAGGTCAGGCCCACCAAGATAATCTCCCTTTTAATTGTATTAAAGTCAACTGACAAGATACCTTAAATACATCCTTGAAATCCATTCACCTTTGCCATAGATCAAAACCTAATCATGAGAGTGAAATTCATCATACTCCTTGGTCTCAACCACACTGAAGAAGAGGGCAATTATACACCGGGGGGCAGGAATCCTGGGGGCCATCTTAGAATCCTGTCTACCATAGATGTTAAAGGAAAATCATCAATAGAAGGACATAAAAGAAAGTTTAAGTGCCTATAATTTATGACCTTAGAATTAGATTTCAAAGACATCTATAGAGGCAGCTATACTATAGCAATTAAAAGCCTCAGACTGAATAGTAACTTCACCACTTAATAGCTCGATGACCTGGGGAAAGTTGTTTAATCCTTTTGTGTGCCTCAGTTTCCTTATCTATACAATTGGGATAAAAATAATATGAATCTTACTGTATTGTGAGGAAGACTAAATGAAACAATAACTGATATTTATTGAGAGCTTACTATAAGTATTCTTCTAAGTCATTTACATGTATTAACAAATTTAACTCCCACAACCTCCCTAAGAAGGGAATACTGCTATTATCTCTATTGTACAGATGTAAAAATGGAGGCACAAAGGTGTTAAAAACTTGCTCGAGGTCACACAACTTTTAAATGGCAGAGCCAAGTTACAACCAGGCAATTTTGCTTCAGTTCCTGCTTGCTTAACCACTATGCTTTGAACACTGCTTGGCACGTAACTATCAAATATTTTAATGCCTAGTGAGCCCAACATTGAGATAATAATACAGCCTAAAAATTATACTTTAAAATAATAATCATCTAAGAATGATAATATCAATGCCAAAACAGTGGGAAAATGTCAGTCCCAAATATACACCTCCTTTGATGAGCAAGAAGTATACCCATGGCACTTCCAACTTACTTTCAGCTACTTACCTGAAACAATCTGGTATGAATTAAGAGTTGGGATAAGAGGCTTCACCACTACTTTCACTTCTGATAGGGAAATAGAGTAAGCTGAAAACCAGAATTGGATCTGGGACCATCTCAATTCTATTTATCTGCTGTTTCACAAGCAGGAAACAGAGACAAGCGGGCTTGTGGCAGGTTCCCAAGAAGATGAGAAATCACTCATTAGAGGACACACAACTTTCAGGCTCAAGAAAAAGAATAGTCTGGACATATTGGTACCTCAATTAAGATGTAGGTTATTAAAAAATTGTTTTGATTTTTGTTTGGATTTTATATTCAAATAAGAGTGAAGCAGTTCATAATAATTAGATGAGCTTCTGGAAATTTAAGGCACTATATATACACTTTATGGGTAAATATTGGGAACAAATGGCAGAGATCTGGGAGCGATGTCTTCACTTTCTTAGTCGAGAAATGTGAAGTTGCCATATGTAGTTTTATGGAGGTAAGAACTAACCACACTGCCAGTTATGAGTTTTGTGGCTCTCAGCTATAAATTCATCTTCAGTGCTTGCTCTGTGATAATGGATTGGACTCGCATTTATTTTGTACATAGCACGTTGTTAAGTTTTTGTCAATAGAGGGCAGTGGAGGGACACAGCAAGGAGAAGAAGGTTTCTAGGTTCCCCATGGGCTTTCTTTTATTTTTTCTTGTTCCTGCTGCAGGGTCCCCTAGCAGTGCATATTTGTGGGGATATCGGTAGTGCTGTGCCCCAGCTGCATGTCCAGATCACACAGTCCCCCAGTGACCTTGCAGCCTCGGCCTAGGCTCAGTGATCAACATGCTCTCCTGACCTGTTACAGCACCATCCTAACTCTTGCTGTGAGCCTTCCCAGCAGCATCACTTGTCTACATCGTGGAAGGCTGTCTTCCACTTGCCTGGCAACTGTGGATGAGCTCTGATCTAGGCAACCCAATGAAGCTGCAGCCACACCTTCTTAGCCTTGGTAAGGGTGTTCCACTTACAAGATATCCTTCCTTGGGTACTAGTCCTCAGTTGTAGGGCAGGGTGTAGGGTGCTCTTTACATGTTTGCAGGTATTTCTTATCAAAGTTTATAATTATTTATATCAAAATTCCTTTAAGTTACTGTGTAGCTTCTGTTTCCAGACTGATTCAATTATCTTGTTGAAAAAATTTTTACATTGACGCCGACTATAACTGCATTTTAAAAAATGCATAGCATTGATCCAGCTATCTTGCTACTGGCTATCTACCTAAAGGAAAATAACTCATTATATCAAAAAAATACTTGCACTTTTGTGTTTATTGAAGCACAATAGCAAAGGTATGGAACTAAACAATCTAAGTGTCCATCAACAGACTGGATTAAAATGTGATATATATGTGTGTATATATATGTCTCTGTGAGAGTGTGTGTGTGTGTGTGTGTGTGTGTGTGTATGTACACACACCATGGAATACTAATCAGCCATAAGAATTATAAAATCATGTCTTCTGCAGCAACATGGATGGAACTGGAGGCCATTATTTTAAATGAAATAACTCAGAAAGAGAAAGTCAAATACCACATGTTCTCACTTATAAGCGGGAGCTAAACAATGTATATATGTGGACATAGACTGTGGAATGATAAACACTGGGGACTTAGAAGAGTGGAAGGGTGGGAGGGGGTAAGGGGTGAGAAATGACTTAATGGGTACAATGTACACCATTCTGGTGATGGCTACACTAAAAGCCCAGATTTCATCACTATGCAATATATCCATGTATCAAAACTGAACATGTGCGCTCTAAATTTATTTTTAAAATATGTAGTGTCCTTGGTCATATTTAGGGTGGTCTTAAATAAAGACAGTCCTTCAGTTTATCACTTTATGTGGTCATACTGCTTTCTAAAGATCTTGTGCATTTGTCACCAATTAATTATGGCATTTAGACCTTAAAAGTCACACATACTCCAAGCTCTCAATTTAGTCAGAAAGGCTAATTTCACTTGTTTACAGCTAGTAAATGCCAGAACAGGGTCAGGACGCCTAACCTTTTAACCCTCAGACTGGTGCTCTTTCTACTATAGTATTCTACCTCACTTGACTCCGCAACAAAAATGAATACTACTGTGAGGACAAGGATTGTATTCTCAGAGTCAGTATGCATATAAAAGCATTTTGCAATGCATAATGTGTTCAGCAAATGCAATGCTAGCAAGAACACCTATATAAATAAATATACTGCCTTATAAAATGTCTATCTAAATCACAATCAGAAACACTAAAACCAGATTGTGTTAATTCTTCACATAGGCCACAGAAATTTTCTTTTTGTCCCAGGAAAGACAAACATCTTCCACCTCCATCATGTTATATCTGGATTTTTCCTTTTTCCTTTCTTGCATGAGACATCAGTTGTGAAGAATTTATAGTTAAAACAATTTACAATGCAATTAACCACCAAAGTGTCAAAATCTGAAAATAATATAACACTAAAGAATCAAATGCCTATTTCAGCAATATTTTTAGTACATTTCTTCAGACTGACCACAAAGATAGTAAAGGGGGCTGAGATAGAACGGTCACCTTAACTTCAAAAACATAAAGAAGCACCTTAGGCTTTTCATCTATAAAACTCAGTATTAAGAGTTCATGTTTTAGTGAGATTGACCATAATTTATATGTTGAAATGCTACAGTTACCGCCAAAATGTCAACCATATTGAAAAAAAAATCAGTTTGCGTTTGGATCAAGATCATAGCTTTTAGAAGAGACTAGGATACAATTGGCAAAAGCTGCCTCATCACAGCATCGGAGACCTCCTAAGACCAGTTAAAATTATTTTTATGGATTTTTAAGTCACTAGAGTACCACTGTTTTCAAGAAATCTCTAAAGATAAGGTATTAATATTAATATGATCACTTCTATTTCATTGTGAGGCATGCTGTTATCCTAGTATTTAAACACATCCTCAGGGTTTTGATCCATCAGAAGAGGAAAGCTATACTTCTATAAACAATATAATACAGATGTCAGGGCAAAGACTAAAATGGGCCCTTTACTTTCTCCTCCAGGCTCCTTTCTTACATCTGTTGACTCTATGCAGTTTAAGCTAGTTCTAGTCTGGA
Source organism: Saimiri boliviensis (assembly GCF_048565385.1). NCBI lineage: Eukaryota > Metazoa > Chordata > Mammalia > Primates > Cebidae > Saimiri > Saimiri boliviensis. The sequence goes on along the minus strand of NC_133470.1, from coordinate 18,299,466 downwards.
TAGCACAGAAGACATAATAATCTCACCCCAGATGGAGTTTAAGGGCAAGGAATTCATAAATTTAAAGAAAGGAAAAAAATTACACAGAATGTTTATGAAATAAAACAATACTTAAGATGCCAAAATAAGCCTAATTCATTAACAAACCTAAATAACTAAAGAAAAATATAGCTTGGAGAAAAAAACAGAGAGAGAGAGAGAGAGAGAGAAGAGAAGAAAGTGTTCCTATGCTCCATAAACTGTAAAATACTATATAACTATAAGATAATATTAACACTAAAATAATAAACAGGTATTTGCTATATTTATTATCTTTACACAAATAATGGGATAAAATGCTAAAATACAAAGTTCCGTATACAAGGCCACACCTTTGGCTAATGTAAAAGACGTTTTTGTGCTCAGAACAATCTGATTTAAACAGAGTGACCTTAATGATTATGGCTGGACTGGGATTTCCACGAGCTTAATCAAAGCCGACAAGTGTTTCAGGCTCACCAATGAGAGCAGCAGGGCAGGGACAAAGCAGAGGAAGTCTGCAAAAGCACAAGCTCTGAAATGACTTCTCAGAAGAGCTTATGACTCCAGACTCAACGGCTGTACTGAAAGGTAGGAGTGAGGAGAAAGTATAGAACTGAAAACTCCAGATTCTCTGTAACTCATTTATTATATAAAACAAGGATCTGTACTGAGTAAAACATATGGGCTCCAACATGCCAGAGAATGTGTAATCCAGAATAAAACCTAACTGGAAGGAAAAGATCAGATCAATAAAAGTGAAACATAATACTATTTATCTTTAGTTGATCATCACTGAGATATATAACTACATTGATTATCTGTATTGCCTTTTGTCCTTTATGGTTTCACTCTATTTTCTGTTCCATTGTATTTAATGGCAAATTCCAAGGAAATCCAAGCTGTTCAGTCTCCTTTTATTCATTCTCACACTTCAAATTAACAGACATCCCTGCCCAACATTGCAACCAATCTCCCTTCCCACCAGGGATTTTGGTATTCACAGCCTACTTCTTTCTGATTTTAAGCAGAAATACTCTCTCTAATTTTAGAGGTGAGAAAAGTGAACAGAAAATCTAGCCTAAGAAGTGTCCAACTCCATTCTTAATGGTTCAATATATGTACTATGAAATCGTCCTTTAAAAGCAATCAGAATTCTAAATATACTAGAATAAATATATACTTTGATACTTTTTCATTATGAAAGCAATGCAAATTAATTGAAAAAAATTGGGAAACACATACTTTTGCCATGGTTTAATTTCTGCTCCATGTTTTTAGTTTAATGAACTATGTTCTTAGTTCATTTTGCTCTCAGTTTATAGTGGTCTTACCTTCTTTACAGCCTGATATTCTTTTTTAATACAGGTAATATCTTTTGACTTATACTGAAAACAAACGTTAAAAAGTGTTCTTAATAAACTGCTTCATGGGGAAGGATTTTCTTCTACTACATTGAAGTATACTTCCTCTACTCTTTCCCATTCTTTTTATTTACTCATCCTTCAATACAGATCTATTTCAGGGAAAGACAAAACAGCTTACAATCTCAGATATCTATCTCAGTTTGCCCATGTGTTGAATGGCTCTCTGATGCTGCTGGTACAGGTTGAGTATCCCTAATCTGAAAATCAGAAACTTTTTTTTTTTTTTTTTTTTTTTTTGAGACGGAGTTTCGCTCTTGTTACCCAGGCTGGAGTGCAATGGCGCGATCTCGGCTCACCGCAACCTCCGCCTCCTGGGTTCAGGCAATTCTGCTGCCTCAGCCTCCTGAGTAGCTGGGATTACAGGCACGCGCCACCATGCCCAGCTATTTTTTTTGTATTTTTAGTAGAGACGGGGTTTCACCATGTTGACCAAGATGGTCTCGATCTCTTGACCTTGTGATCCACCCGCCTCGGCCTCCCAAAGTGCTGGGATTACAGGCTTGAGCCACCGCGCCCAGCACTGACATGATGCTCAAAGTAAACATTCATTGGAGCATTTTGGTTTGGTATTTTCAGATTGACGCTCAACTGGTAAGTATATTATGCAAATATTCCCAAATCCCCCCTCCCCCCAAAAAAATCTGAAATCAGAGACACTTCTAATCTCAGGCATTTCAGATGAGGTACACTCAGCCTGTATTGCCTTGTGAAATTCCTAGGATATAGCAAGTTTTCATAAGTGGTAAGTTATCCTTCCTCTTGAAAATTGCCCTCCCTATCCTCTATACAAAATAAAGATTTAGGGGTAATGTTTAGGCTAAGAACGTTGATGTTCTTGTGCCTATCTCAAGCTACCATAATCTCTGTTCAGTGACGTGAGGTCTCCTCCTTTTTCCTTCTAAAAGGCAGCCATCACTGGGGATGTTCTAAAAACCTATTTAACTCACAGTGCAGTGTGCTAAAAGTAAAGAGGTTCTTAAGTACTATTAGCATATTACATAGGATTCTAAATCTGCCTGGCACTAGAAAGGTTTCAGCCATGTTCTTTAGGTCAGTCAATGGTTGGCTACTAGCATTGTTTTCACTCCTTACCTATTTGAAATTCTTACTCATTTGTTAAAAATATTTATTTTTTAGAAACAATTTCTGGGTACATAGTAAGTATACATTAGGTATTTATGGAATACATTAGATATTTGGACACAGATATACAATGTGTAATAATAACATCAGAGTAAATGGGGTATCCATCACCTCAAGCATTTATCATTTCTTTGTGTTATGAGCATTCCAATAATACTCCCTCAGTTACTCTAAAATGTTTAGCAAATTATTTCTGGCTGTAGTCACTCTGCTGTGCTATCGAGTAGTAGATCGAATTAACTGTATCTAACTATAAAATATTCATTTTAATCTAGATTTTAGGTTGCTATTCAGGCATTTCTATGGATATTTTAGTAATTTATTTTTCTAATTAACACATATTTGTTATGCTATATTTAACCATTATACAAACACATAACTTAAAATTAATGCCCCTAAAATTTATCCTATTTCTCGCAAAGACAACCAACATTAACTCTGTTGCATAGTTCTTCAAATTATTTTCTTCACTATATACTGCTTTTTTACACAAATGTTATGCCTTATCTACTGTTTGAAGCTTGCTTTTGTGAGTTATGCAAATCTTGATTTCAATCACTATCAGGACATTTTATGTGATCCAAAATACTTTAAAATTTGGATTGCCACTTAGAGGTGTTTTATTGTACTAGAAACCCCTTAAGCTCCATCTCATACCCACTCAGCCCACTTTTTTCTCCAGCTACTGCTGTGGCAATCTGCTTCACCTCAATTGTACTACCTTTGCTTTCTATCCTACAGCTCTCTGGTACCTCCAAAAACCTGGTAGTGTGAGAGAGTTAACATCCCAAGGAGCAATCTTTGACCAGTGGGATAACTGGATTAGAGCAAGCCGATAAATTCTCCCCCTTCAATCTTTGTCAGGCGGGTTGGACAATTCTGAGGCACATTCTGCAGGGCTTCTCAGAAGGTCCCGATGGGATCAAACTTCAGTTCCCTGTAGCAGTTAGCAATTCTAGAACCCATACTGATTCTCCTTCCCAGTACTGCTTCTGTGCCTTGGGATCACTAATCAACATAAACTATCCATTCAAGCCTTTGTTATAATCTCTGTTTTCCAGAAAGAACCCAGGCGAAGATGCTCATAGAGTACATATTATTGTACTTAGAATATTCAAGTATCATAGAAACAAGTAAAACATTAAAACTAGCTCACAATTTCATCCTAAACAAGCTATATAAAAACTCAGGCTTTTGATTTTCTGGTACATATAAAAAGGAGATAAAGAGGAAATTAAAAACTCTAAATAATAAAATATAACCTAACTAAATAAATACTGGAAAGAAGACTACCAGATTATAAAGCTCTGTCTAGAAAACTTACTGATTTATTTTCTCCCAGAAACAATCATTCATGAAAGATATTAACATACCAATTTTATATAATAAGAACAAACTCTCAAAAACAACACTTGATTCAGGTGACCAAAATAGAAAATAATAGAATTAGGATTCAGACACAGTTTTTTAGACTCAAAGTTATTTCTTCTACAGTATAGATCTCGAAAGATACTTGTATTAGAAATTTTGTTTTAAAGAAACTATTCTAGCATCATATACTAAGTGATACCGTATACAATTTCATTATTCAAAAAAATTAATTATTCTTGTGAGAAAAGTAATATATAAGTATACATACAGCCTTCTAGTAAAGGCTTGGTAATCTTTGTATAAAAATGCCAGGATGAGAAGTATAACAATAACATGAAAAGACAAGTGCTTTCTGAGATGAACTGATTTGGTTAATGCCATTCACTGTTTTCATCATTATCAGAAAGGATTTTTAAATTCTCACTAGCTGGAATGCAAAATTGCCAAGGTAAATATACGGTATTCATTTCTAAACTCCTTCAGTACTACTTACGCTGTCACTTATTTCTAATAGCAAGTAGCCCAAAATCTGGCTTTTGAGAAAGGTAGGTCAGTATGAGTCAATTATCAGGAAATTATTTAAGAAACTAAACATTACTTATTATTTTTAAATTATTTAAAATTAAAAATACTTAATGAATGAGAAAGTTTAAAATTTGGCTATTATTATGATTTTTACTTAATAAAATTTCAATCATTATTTTATAACCTGCAAGAGCTTATTTCCTTAGTCTAATTAATTAAAATTATATTTAAGGTCTTTTGTACAAGACATAACCCACAGTATTTCTTTCATCATTTAAATTGATTTCTGTTATTCTGTCATATGGTGGAATCTGAATTTTCTTCAGAAATAAAATCGCATATTTTTTACAGTTCTCTAGAGACTCTTTTTCCATAAATTATTTACATTTCCTTTGTTGATATTTGAATACTGATCACAAATGTGCACTTGTAACTGGAACTATTCCTCCACAGAAAAGATTACATCAACAAATGTAAAAATATATAGCATACATAAATTAATTGAGAAAATAAGGCAAAAAGAAATCATGTATATAAATTAGAGCCAAGAATGAAACTAAATACAAAACAAATACCATGAGATGCACTTGCCAATTATGGGCCACGAATTTTAATCTGAAGTTCGAAGCAGCCAATGCATAAAGAAAAGTACAGCTCTTTTTGATACTAACAACAGGGAGAGATTACTCCTGAGAAACTTGATAAAGAAAAAAAGGTTAATACACATTGACCTCAATAACAGCCTTGAAGTAAACATCGAAGAACCCACAGCAGCGTACCAAAGTTAGATTCCATAAATTCAATACTTCAGAAAGAACAGTCATTGTCATAGAAAATTCAATGTCAAAGAAACACTCACAGGAAATAGAACATAGGGGGGAAAGGGTCTGTTCATGCTCCTTAGTTATTGACATAATAGGCGCAGCTAGACAGTAGCCCTGGGTTCCACTGGAAAAAAGATAGTATAATTTGTAAAGTCTTAGGTAACTAGAATTGGTAGCAACTGCCAGATCTGAAAAGAGTATGGGCTTTAGTATCAGATTCTGTGTTCAAACTGAATAGTTGAAAAGCTTAATATTTGTGACCCTTAGTTCTACTATCTGCAAAAATAGGATTAAATGAGAGAATATGCTTACAGAAACTAAACTAATACTTGAAATATATGGGCCCTAAATAAATATTAGTATCTTTTTATTCACCATGCCCTACAGGTAGATCAACGTGAGGGAGTTGTAACTATTTTCCCTCCTGGACTAATAAGGAGAAAAGTATGTTAATTATCTACTCCTGAGACTATCCTTACAAACCACAAAGGGCATCACTACTGCACAATGAGGGGAAGAGAATTAGCAGAGGATTATTCAGTATCATTTCTATAGTAGATAACAAAAAAGAAATAGGAATGTTGTGCTGCTGATACTCTGAATATTTTCCCTCCGTACATTTAGATGTTTTTAAAGTGTACGAAATAGTATTCTTTTAGAAATATTCAAACATTTCAGAAACATAAAACTTATAAAATTGAAAATAGGAATAAATGAGGCAAATGTCCTTTTACAGACACATGGATCTTCAACATCTAGTACCTGGCAGATGTAGAAATGACATGATTTCACACACACCAGAGGTAAAGAAGTTATTAGGACAAACCAGGATTGATCAAGAAATGCGTTTACAAACAAAAGTGGCCAACTGTTCATTAAGAAAACAGGAAATGGCCTTCCCACCAAGTATAATGTACTCATAGTCCATTTCTAGAAATAAAATAATATGTAAAGTCAATAATTCATTCAACAAATACTGTCATATTACCATTTGAAAAGTCATCTGGTGAGTATAGAATTGGAGCAAAGAAAATTTGATTTTTTTTAAATAAAGTATTTCATCTAAATGATGATAGAGATGAATTACCCATTACAGAACAGAATACCTTTCTCTGATCTTTTTTTTGTAATAGATGAACAGTATAAGAAATTCTCATTTCAAATTCTCCTTGCTCTACATTATTAATTTTTTAATTAAATTCCAACCTTGCTACATATTACAATCTTAAAATACTATATCAAGTTTTTTTCCTATTAGGTACAATAGAATGGTTATAACTAACGTAACTTTTTATGCTTTGATTCTTTTGTAGATTTCCTATAAAAATATGCTTAACTGATATGGTTAGTAGATTTATTTTTCTTATGGTTTACTTATTCTAACTAAACAAGAAAATATTCTCTAATAAATTTAAAATAAATCCAAGTATACTCACCACATGAAGAATTTTATTCTCTGTTTCATATACAGTACAATCCTGGAAAAAAGAACGATATACATTAGATTAAAAACATCAAGCATTCTTTTAAAAAGTTTCTTAGAAATTATACTATAATTTGAAAACTTTTAATTCAAGTAAAAGCAATAATAAGAGTAGGAAAAATCTGGGATGCTATACACCAAAATATTAATAATGGTTAGCTCTGATGGTCAGTAGCAGAGGATATCCTTATTTTTGCTTAACTGTATATTCTAATTTTACTACTTTCAAACACATACTAAATGACAATATACATTAAGTAGACTTTTAAAGACAAAAATTGAAAAAATATTGTACCATTTCTAAGCTTTTACATGTAATAAATGTACTTTGCTAAAATATTCCCAACATTACAAATACTAACTTATAATGGATTAGAGCATTAAAAAAACACACTAACATTTATTTCAATAGCCCTATCAAAATCTCAAATACTTTTATATTTTAAACTATGGTAAGCTATTACATATACTTTTACATTATACACTTAAAATTAATACATCTACTAATAATAATTACCAAGTTCACAGTTCTCACCTAAATTTAATTCCCAGAAATTATAAAAAAATATTCTTTCAAAAACCACCATGGTCTTTTTTTTTTTAACCTGCAAGTACTTGATATACAATAAGCAGCAATACAACAAACTGATATTTGCTTAGAGACTTAATGCTTCTACAGCACAGTTTCCTCAGAGAATTTATAAAATGGGCATATTGGTAGTAACCCAATAAGAATGTTGTGAGAATTAAGTGACAAAATGAGATAAATCAATTGAATCTGACATATATTAAGTGATAAATACATTTTAACCATGTACTAGTGTTATTCTTCATCACTATTTTAATTTTAAAAATTAATTAACTTTACTTCAAAAAATAAAATTAAGTAATTATTATTTGGCTAATTTTGAAAAAATAACATTTCCACAGTACTGAATATTTTAGGAAATAATATTTCGTTTCATTTTTTCCCAAGTTTAATTTTAACAAAAAGGAATGTTGCTCAACACAATTTTTGATAATGCAGCTTTACCACAATGCCTTGTCAGAAGAAGTAGGTATTCAGATCGGGGCCAAGTTTTAAAAATAAAACTTAGGTATATTTTACAAATTAATAGAAATATTTAAGAATTGGGTCTTGCCTTTCGGAGGGACTCATATGCCAAAGCAGAGATAATGTGGGAAAAGTTGAGAAGTTGCCCAGTTTCTGCTTGCTGCTTCTATAGCTTACTTCAGCTGTAATGTATGCAAATTCCATTACTTGCCTACCTTCACAGAATCAGAGGGTATGACTAAACATTCAAACTTCAAAGAGATTCTCCTCAAGGAAAAAAGTAAATATGATCTGAATATATACTCTAGTAGTAGATAATAATCATACAGAAAGTAACTATTTCAAGTATCTTTAAAATATAAAAATTTACTAGCACATTCCTTGTGTGATCCAACAAAAAGGACTGTTAAAATAATCTTGAACTGTTTTCAGTAATCATATGATGTTTGATGGTAGTGTTGTGATTATTATTGTCATGTAGAATCTGTTGCGTGTGCTTTATAAGATGAATAACTGAACAATTATGTGACTGTCATTCTATCACTTCAGTGTCATTGATAAGTATTTTTAGTATGGGAGAAAGCAGACACATATATAAGATTAAGGAAGTTAAATAATATGCTGGAGTCTCTTGAAGTATTATCTATACACATATATGTAGGCATGTATTTCTTAGCTCTTCACCCTGAAAAGGCATAGGAACAATGATCAACCTACTAATGCTAAACTTCCCACAGTTTATGGTCTTAAAACCACATTTCCCAAGCCTTCCTGGAAACTGGCTGATTCAAGATCTCATATAGGAAATATACAAGATGAGCTTGGATTATACTGTGATACAAGACAGAAGGAAGTTATCTAAGTCTACTAGGAGTAGTCTATCATGACTACTAGTACACAGAAGTTGACTCCTGTGTCAGTAGGACTCAGGATTCAACATGAAGAGATTCCCACTGACCAAACATGAAACAATTTGAGTGCCCCCAATTTACTATTTTTCTCTAATTAAACTTATTTCTTTCTTTAATAGCTTACTACGTAGAACACTTGCTTCTACTTGTTTGCATCTATACCTTCTTTCAGCAAGATTACCTTGGTAGTTATTGAAAGCCAGAGGCTTTCACAAAGGGTGAGGATGCACCATATTAAAATAGAGGCCAGGCGAGGTGGCTCCTGCCTGTAATTCCAGCACTTTGGGAGGCCTAGGTGGATCGCTTGAGGCCAAGTGTTCAAGACCAGACTGGTCAACATGGTGAAACCCCATCTCTACTAAAAATACAAAAATTAACTGATTGTGGTAGCACATGCCTGTAATCCCAGCTACTCGGGAGGCTGAGGCAGAATTGCTTGAACTTGGGAGGTGGAGGTTGCAGTTAGCCAAGATTGCACCACTGTACTCCAGCCTGGGCAACAGAGTGAGACTCTGCCTCAAACACACACACACACACACACACACGCACACACACAGAGCACATATTAACATACTACTTTAAAACTTTATATTAGGGAGAATAGAAGCTAAATGACTATATTTTGTTAAGTTATAATTTTATGGCATTCATTTTATCATGCTAAATATTTAAATAGCTCGAGGTACTTTGGGGGGTTTATTTATAAATTATTTTACTTTCATCAACAGGTGATTTTAAAATATTTTATCCTCAGGTATGGATTTTATTAATACTTGGTGCCAAATCTTTTCCTAAAAGATATTTCAAGTTTTAAAGAGAAAACAGCATTGCATATGGAGAAATCTATACTTTACAAACCTATTCATGCTAAGAAAAGGTACACCTCTGATGTTCCAGTTATTTTTAGGTCAGAATTAAATTTAGATTTTAAAGACTGGGTTGACAGCAATGATACTATATACCCCCAGGAATTCTCTTCAGTAGCTCAAGCTTTTCGTATATGCAAAATAAAATTTTGATTACTTCTTTATCCTTTTCCATATAAAGCTTCTACAAACTGTGTGACATATTTACATGAGCCAAATTCCTAATGAGAAAATATTCATAAAAATGAGGCGTGTTTCTTGAATTTTGATCACTAAGTATGCACAGAAACATCCTCACACAGATGAACTATACACCCACACAGGATCATAATGTTATCCTTTCTGTGAAACAATGATGCAATGCTATACTGAGCAGAATAACAGAACGTTTTTTTCTCCTAGATATTACCACTGATGTTCCATACTTTGTCAACAAGTTTTAAGTACCTGGTGGGTCACAATGCTCAGAACAGGTAATATTTCTCATCAATTGTATATTATAATCTTAAGAACAGTGTATATGTTATTAATAGCAAATATGTAAAGAGAGATAGTGAAAGGAAATAGCATATATCTCTAATAAGAATACAATTATATTTCATGGAGCTTTAGAAATGCCACAAATTTCCACGTCTTATTTTCGTGTATATATTGTATACTTTTACAAATAATATAAAAATATTGTTTTGCTTAGAAGTAATATATAAATAATCCATCTATGTAAACCTTTGATAATGGTACTTTCATATTCAATACTTCAACATATTCTATTATTATCAAAATGTCTTTACATGCCTAAAGGGTTAATTCAAGCAATGAGTATTATACTTTTCTGTTTTTTTCTTTTCTTCTCCCTCCCTCTCTCTCTTCCTTCCTCCCTTTCTTGCATTCATTTATTTATTGAAGTCACAATTCAGTTCATCAACATGTTTTTTGTCATCTCCTAAATGCAATTCAGTTCCAGATACTATTACGTGATCAGGGATAAATTACCCTTGGTATTTGGCCATCATAATTTCATTAATCCGGGGGGGTGGGGTGGGGGAGAAAACATTCAAATAAAAATAGAAGGTAGACAAGATAAATGCTAACAAAAGATTCCATTAAAAAGGGGATAAATTCTGATAATCCTAGATTAACTATGTGGAGAAGATGATATTTTTCCTGGCCCTAAATGGCTTTCAAATCTGGAAATTTGAAGGTTTAGGGAGAAAGAACATTTCAAATTGTGTGAACACACTGAACAAATGTACAATCAATAAGAAGCAAGCAGACTGATTTGGTTAAAGTTTAAGCTATGTTGGGAAAACACAGTGGGAAAGAAAGCAGAGAAAATAATATGAAGCATATTATGGAGAGCTACCAATGCTAGGTTGAAGAAAATTTTTGTTTTTGTTTTAAAAGAAAAACAATTTCAATTTTTCTATAACAATCTAATTTCCATTTTGAAGTTCCTTCAAAAACTTAACTCAGTCAGTTTATAATTTCTCTTGACTTTCCTTGGGGAAGAATTGAAGACAAGGCAGCCTACTTAATATAATAGTTGATGTTACACAGCAAGGTAAGCTGTGAGTGAGAGTTAAGGGGTCTGTGGAGATGAAATGTTCTTGTCCAGCTAACAACTCCCATAGCCATCTCTTGTTCCATTCTTCATAGCCCCTTAAGTTACAAGAGTAACTTTCGTGCCATATCTCAGATACAGAAATCTCTGCAAAGCTGTGTATCTTCCGAGACATACTAAAGTGGATGTTTTATCTCTAGAAAGGATGGAGGAGTGTGAACTTTATTTGGATACAAGGGCATATTCGCAAATATTTTAACATGAGAAGCATGTGATTGAATTTATGTTTCATGAAAATGATTAGAAGTTAGGAATTTGGAAGGGAGACAAACTGGAGTTAGGAAGATCAGTTTTCATTAGGAAATGTGATATATAATCAGGGCTTGAACTGAGGTTATGCTAGTGGAAGGAGAGATGAAAACAAGTGGATGTCATGCAGATAGCCAGATATGAAAAATCAGTTACCTAATTTTTTCATATTAGGTAATATTAGGTAACTGATTGATCAGATACAAAGAATGATGAGTGGGGGAGAGGGACAGAGCAAGATGGTAGAATAGAAGGCTCCACAGATTGTCCTCCCAGGCCCCAAACAAGGACATCAATTTAACAAATATCTCCACAGGAAAAAAAAAAAAAACACCTTCATAAGAACCAAAAACCAGGTAAGCATCCACAATACCTAGTTTTAACTTCATGTCATTGAAAGAGGCAGTGAAGAGGCAGGAAAAACAGTCTTGAATTGTCAATGTCCCCTTTCCCCCAAACCCGGGCAGCAGCTGCCTGTTAATGATTGTGTTTCTGTGCACTGGGAGAAAGAGAGCCAGTAATTCTGAGGCATTAAACTCAGTGATGACCTTATTATAGCAGAAAACAAAACTGAACCAAACTCAGCTGATGTTCACCCATGGAGGGAGCATTTAAACAAGTCCTAGCCAGAGGGGAATCAATCACTAATCCCAGTGATCTGAACTTGAGTTTCTATGAGCTTTGCCACCATGGGTTACAATGATGTGTGACTCCAAATAAACTGCAAAAACAGTCTAGGCCACAAGGAGAACAACTCTTAGACAAGTCCTAGTGCTGAGCTGAGGCCAGAGACAAGTGGACTGCGGTGGGGGGGTGGCTCACAACTTACTGAGATACCAGCTGGGATGGGTAAAGGAGTGCTGGCATCATCCCTACTGTAACCCCAGGTTGCATAACTCGTGGCTTCAAAAAAGACTCCTGCCTTTCACTTGAGAGGAGGAAATGGAAGAGTAGGGAAGACTTTGTTTGTGTCTTGGATACCAGCTTAGCCACAGCAGGATAGGGTACCATTCAGAGTCCTGAGTCCCCCTTTCCAGGCCCTCGTTCCTGAAAGAAACTTCTAGACACACTCAGGGCCAAAAGGGAACCTGTTGTCTTAAAGGAAAGGACCCGGTCCAGGCAGAATGCATCACCTGCTAACTGAAAAGCCCTTGGGCCCTGAATAACTAGCAGCAGTGACATCCAGGTACTATGTGAGAGCCTTGGGTGAGATGCTGAGACCTGTTGGCTTCCAGTAAGACTCAGCACATTCCCAGTTGTAGTGATTATGGGTGAGAGACTTTCTGCATGGGAAAAGTAAAGGGGATTTTGTCTTGCACCTTAGGTATCAGCTTGGCCACAGGGAAGTAGAGCACCAAGTAGACTTGTGGTATCCCTAATTCCAGGACTTGACTCTTAGATTGCATTTCTGGACCTGCCCTGGGCCAGAGAGGAGCCCACTGCCCTGAAGGGTGAAGCCCAGGCCATGCTGTATTCAACAGGAGCTGACTAAAGAGCCCTTGGGCCTTAAGGGAACGTTGGCTATAGTCTGGCAGTACTCCAGGGCCTAGGTGAATGTGGCCACAAGGGGAGGTTCCTCTGTGTTTGGAAAGGAGAGGCAAGAGTAGGAAGGGCTACATCTTGTGGTTTGAGTGCTAGCTTAGCTGCAATAAAATGGAACACCAGGTAGACTTCAAGGTTTTTGACTCTAGTCCCTGGCTCCTGGATGGCACCTCTGGATCTGCCTGGGGCCAGGGGAAATTCAACGGCCCTGAAGGGATGAACATAGGTCTGGCCGGCTTTGCTATCTGCTAATTATAGAGCCCTAGGACTTTGAGCAACCATAGGTGGTAGCCACGGAATGGTTACAGCAGGCTTTGAGCCAGATCCAGTGCTGTGCTGACCTCAGGTCCAAATGTAGCATAGCACTAATGGTGGTGGCCAAAGGGGTACTTAATGTCATGACAGGTGGCTCATAACAGAGAGACAGAGACTACATTTGTTTGGGAGAAAGTAAGGGAAGAGAACAGGCTTTCTGCTTGGGAACCCAGATGATGCTTCCAGATCATGTCCAAGACCATCAAGGTGGTACCTCTACAAGTCTACGAGAACCACAGCATTACCAGGCTTATTGTGTCCCCTAAAGCAGATACAACTTAGATCACAACACCTATGTCCTTTCAGATTTCCTCAAAGACTTCCCAAGAAGGATGGGTACAAACAAGCCTAGACAGTGATGACTACAATTAAGTATCTAACTTTCAATGCCAGAAATAGATGAATATCTACAAATATTAAGACAATCCAGGAAAACATGACCTCACGAAATGAGCTCAATAAGGCACTAAGGGTCAATTCTGGAGAAACAAAGATATGTGACAGAGAATTCAAAATAGCTGTTTTGAGGAAACTCAAACAAATCCAAGATAACAAAAAAAAAAAGGAATTCAGAACTGTATCAGATAAATTTGACAAAATGATTGAAATAAAGAAAAAAAATCAAGCAGAAATTCTAGAGTTGAAAAATGCAATTGACATACTAAAGAATGTATCACAGTCTTTTAATAGCAGATTTGATCAAGCAAAGAAAGAATTACTGAGTTTGAAGACAGGCTATTTGAAAATACACAGAGGAGAGAGAAAAAGAATAAAAAATAATGAAGTACACCTACATGATGTAAAAGATAGCCTCAAAAGGACAAATCTAAGAGTTATTGGCCTTAAGGAGGAGTCAGAGAAAAAGACAGGGGTATAAAATTTACTCAAAGTGATAATAAAAGAGAACTTCCCAAACCAAGAGAAAGATATTAATACCCAAGTACAAGAAGGTTATAGAACAGTAAGCAGATTTAACCCAAAGAAGGCTACCTCAAGGCATTTAATAATAATCAAACTCCCAAAAGTCAAGGATAAACGATCCTCAAAGCAACAAAAGAACACAAATAGCATACAATGGAGTGCCAATATGTCTGGTAGCAGACTTTTCAGGAGAAACCTTACAGATCAGGAGAGAGTGGCATGACATATTAAAAGTACTGAGGGAAAAAAAAACTTTTACCCTAGAATAGATTATCTGGTGAAAATATCCTTCAAATATGAAGGACTTTCTCAGACAAATAAAAGCTAAGGGATTTCATCAACATCAGACCTGTCCTGCAAGAAATGCTAAAGGAAGTACTTCAGTGAGAAAGAAAAGAGTGTTAATGAGCAATAAGAAATCATCTAAAGGTACAGAAGTCACTGGTAATAGTAAGTACCAGAAAAACAATATTATAACACTGTAACTGTGGTATGTAAACTACTCTTAAGTAGAAAGACTAAATGATAAACCAATAAAAATAATAACTAAAATGGCTTTTAAAGACATAGACCCTACAAAAAGAGAGTAATAGTAAAAACAAAAAGTTAAAAAGCAGAGGGATAAACTTAAGGTGTAGAGTCTTTATTTTATTGTTTTTTTTGCTTGCTTACGCAAATAGTGTTAAAGTTGCTTTATGGGATAGTATTTGCAAGCCTCTTGGTAACCTCAAACCAAAAAAACATACAATGAGTATGCAAAAAATAAAAATCAAGAAACTAACTTACATCACCAAGGAAAATTACCTCCACTAAGAGAAGACAGGAAGTAAAGAAAGAAGGAAGAGAAGTTCACAAAATAACTGGAAAACAAATAACAAAGGACAGGAGAAGTCCTTACATACCAATAATAACATTCAATGTAAACGGACTAAAATCTCCAAAAGACATAATCTGGCTGAACAGATTAAAAAAATAAGACCCAATGATCCACTGCCTATAAGAAACACACTTCACCAATAAAGAACACATGAACTGAAAATAAAAGGATAAGAAAAGATATTCCATGCCAATGAAAACCAAAAAAGACAAGGAGTAGCTATACTCATATCAGACAAAATAGACTTCAAAACAAAAGCTATGAGAAGAGACACTATATAATGATGAAGGGGCCAATTCAGCAATATAATAATTTTAAATATATATTTACCCAACACTGGAGCACCCAAACACATAAAGCAAACATTATGAGAAATAAAGAGAAAGATAGCCCCCAAAACAATAATAGCTGGAGACTTAACACCCCACTTTCAGCAATGGACAGACCTTCCAGATAGAAAGTCAACAAAAAAAATCAAACTTAATCTTCACTATAGATAAAATGGATCTAAAAGATATTTACAGAACCTTTCATCTAAGAGCTTCAGAATATACATTATTTTCCTCAGCATATGAATCATTCTTAAGGACAGACTATATGTTAGGTTGCAAAACAAGTTTAAAACATTAAAAAATTGAACTCATATCAAGCATCTTCTCTGATCGCAATAGAATAAAACTAGAAAACAATAACAAGAGGAAGTTTGGAAATTATATAAATACTTGGAAACTAAACAATATGCTCCTGAATGACCAGTGGGTCAATGAAGAAATTAAGAAGAAAATGTAACAATTTCTTGGAACAAATGATAATGGAAACACAACATACCAAAACTTGTGGGATACAGCAAAAGAAGTACTAAGAGAGAAGTCTGTAGCTATATGTATCTGTATAAAAAAAAAAACAAACTTCAAAATAAGCAACCTAACAATGCATGTTAAAGAACTAGAAAAGCAAGAGCAAACCAAACCCAAAATTAGCAGATGAAAATAATGAATACCAGAGCATAAATAAATAGAAGTGAAATGAAGAAAACAATGGAAATAACGGATGAAACAGAAAGTTGGTATATTTAAAAAAAAAAATTAACAAACCTTTAGCCAAACTAAGAAAAATAAGAGAACAGATCCAAATAAATAAAATCAGAGATGAAAAATGAGACATTGCAACTGATACTGTAGAAATTCAAAGGATCATTAGTGGCTACAATGAGCAACTATATGGCAATACATTGGAAAATCCCACACAAATTCCCAGACACATACAACATACCAAGATTTAAACATGAAGAAATCTAAAACCTGAGGAGGCCAATAACAAGCTATGAGATCGAAGCCATAATAAAAAGTCTCCCAAAAAGGAAAGCTGGGGACCTAAAGGCTTCACTGCTGAATTCTACCAAACATTAAACAACTAATACCAATCCTATTCAATCTATTTCAAAAAAAATAGAGGAGGAGGAAACACTCAAACTCATTCTACAAGGCCCGTATTACCCTGGTACCAAAACCAGATAAAGACACACCAAAGAAAGAAAACTACAGGCCAATATTTGATGACTATTGATGCAAAAATCCTCAACAAAATTATTAGCAAACTGAATTCAACAATATATTAAAAAGGTCATTCATCATGACCAAGTGGCATTTATTCCTGGGTTGCAAGGATGGTTCAACATACAAAAATCAATCAGTGTGATACATCATACCAAAAGAATGATGGACAAAAACCATAGGATCATTTCAATTGATGCTGAAAAAGAATATGAAGAAATTCAATATCCCTTCATAATGAAAACCCTCAAAAGACTGGGTACAGAAGGAATATATCTCAACATAATAAATGCCATATATGATAGACCCACAGCTAGTATCATACTGAATAGGGGAAAAACTGAAAGCCATTCTTCTGAGATCTGGAACACAAGGATGCCCACTTTCATCACTGCTATTCAAGATAGTACTGGAACTCCTAGCCAGAGCAATTAGGCAACAGAAATAAATAAAGTATATCCAAATGGGAAAGAAAGAAGTCAAATTACCATTGTTTGCAAATGACAATGATCTTAAATTGGGAAAAATCTAAAGACTCCAAGAAAAAACTATTAGAATTGATGATCAAGTTTAGTAAAGTTGCAGGATACAAAATCAACAATAAGTAGCATCTGTACATGCCAAATAGTGAAAAATTTGAAAAAGAAGACAAAAATAATCCCATTTCCAATAGCCACAAACAAAATTAAGTATCTAGAAATTAATATAATCAAAGAAGTGAAAGATCTCTATAATGAAAACCATAAAACACTGATAAAAGAAATGAAAGAGGCCACCAAAAAGTGAAAACATATTGCATGCTTTTAGATTAGAAGAATCAATATTGTTAAAAAAATGTCCACACTACCAAAACAATCTACGGATTCAATGCAATCCCTATCAAAATACCAATGACATTCGCCACAGAAATAGAAAGAAAAAAATCCTAAAATTTATACGGAACTACAAAAGAATAGCCAAAGCTATCCTAAGCAAAAGAACACAACTGGAGGAATCACAACACCTGACTTCAAATTATACTACTGAGACACAGTAACTTAAACAGCATGCTACTGGCATAAAAACAGAAACAGAGACCAGCAGAACAGAGTAGAGAACATAGAACCAAATCCACACACCCACAGTGAACTCATTTTCAACAATGGCGTCAAGGACATACACTGTGGAAAGTACAGTCTCTTTAATAAATGGTGCTGGGAAAACTGTATATCCATGGGCAGAAGAATGAAAGTAGACCTGTATCTCCTACCATATACAAAATTCAAATAAAAATGTATTTAAGACTTAAATCTAACACTTCAAACTATGAAACTACTACCAAACAACATCGCAGAAACTCTCCTGGACATTGGTCTTGGCAAAGATTTCTTAATACTCCACAATCACATGCAACCAAAGTAAAAATGGACAAATGGGATCACATCAAGTTAGAAAGCTTCTGCACAGCCAAGGAAACAGTCAACAAAGTGAAGAGACAACCCACAAAATGGGAAAAAATATTTGCAAACTACTCATCTGACAAGTGGTTAAAAACCAGAATATGTAAGAAGCGAAAACAATGCTATAGGAAAAAAAATCTAATAATCTGATTTTAAAAAGGGCAAAACAGTAAATACACAGTTCTCAAAAGAAGACATACAAATGGCCATTAGGATATGAAAAGGTATTCAATATCATTAATCATCAAAGAAGTGTAAAGCAAAACTAAAATGAGACAGCATTTCACCCCAGTTAAAATGTTTTATATCCAAAAGACAGGCAATAACAAACGCCGGTGAGCATGTGGAGAAAAGGGAATTTTGTACACTGTTGGTGGGAATGTACATTAGTGCAATCATGATGGAGTACAATTTGGAGGTTCCTTAAAAAACTAAAAATACAGTTGCCACATAATCCATCCATCTGACTTCTGGGTATATACCCCAAGGCAAGGAAATCAGGATATTAAAAAGATATCTGAACTCTCATGTTTTTTGTAGCTTTGTTCACAATAGCCAAGATTTTGAAGCAATCTGTGTCTATCAACAGATAAATGGATAAAGAAAATGTAGTTGCCAGGTGTGGTTGCTCACCTCTGTAATCCCAGCACTTTGGGAGGCTGTGGTGGGAGGATCACCTGAGGTCAGGAGTTTGAGACCAGCCTGGCCAACATGGTGAAACCCTGCCTCTACTAAAAATACAAAAAAAAATTAGCCGAGCATTGTGGCAGTCGCCTGTAATCCCAGCTACTTGGGAGGCTGAGGCAAGAGAATCACTTGAACCAGGGAATCAAAGATGGAGCCAAGATTGTGCCACTGCACTTCAGCCTGGGTGACAGAATGGGACTCTGTCTCAAAAAAACAATAAAATAAAAATAAAGAAAATGTAGTACATATACACAATGGAATACTATTCAGCCATAAAAAATGAGATTCAGTCATTTGCAACAGCACTAATGGATCTGGAGACCATTATGTAAAGTGAAACAAGCCAGGCACCTAAAGACAAATATCACATGTTCTCACTCACTTACGGGATCTAAAAATCAAAATAATTCAACCTATAAAGACAGAGAGTAGAAAGATGGTTACCAAAGGCTGGGAAGTATACTAGGGTGGTGTAGGAGAAGTGGGGATGGGTAATGGGTACAAAAAACATATAGTTAGAAAGAATTAATAAGACCTAGTATTGGATAGCACAACAGTGTGACTATAGTCAATAATAATTTAATAGTACATTTTAAAATAAGTTAAAAACATAATTGGATTGTTTGTAACATGAAAGATAAATTGAGGTGATGCATACCTCATTTTCCATGATGTGATTATTAATGCACTGCATGTCTACATTGAAACATCTCATGTATTCCATAAATAGGTACACTTACTATGTATCCACAAAAAGTTTCAAATTGCAAATTAGTAAACAAGAAATAATGAGGAGGAAAAGTTAAACATTATTCCAAGCGTTCAAGCCTGAGAAAATGGACGTATGAATGGTAATAGTAGAGATGGAGAAAGGAATGTGAGGAGATTCAAACAATTTTATTTTACGCACATAAAATTAGAAGTGGCTCTAAACAGAACATGTTACATACAACTGTCCAGTAAGCATTTGAAAAAAAACTGAATTAGAATGGAAATAGAGCCAGATCTTGGAGATACTGACATTGAAGTGATAGTTAAAGCTAAGAAAACAACAATGATGACTTCACCAGAAAGGAGTATGTATGGTGGAAAGACAGCTGAGGATAAAACCTCAGACAATGCTTGTTTAGGAACCAGAGGAAGAATTAATCCCCTGGCCAGGATTAAATGAAGAAAGTGATATTACAGATAATGGAAAGAGTTTTTGAAAGGGAGAAGAGATAAATATTGTCTAATTTAAGTAAGAGTCTGAGAAAAATAACAGCAAGAAACTTTAAAAATCAGTTTTAATATAATAATGGAGATGGAGTAGATGGAAAAGACAATGTGAGGAGTTCAGATGTACAAGTAACAGCACTAATATAAACTGTTCTAAGAAATGTTTCAGAGTAGAAAAGGAATTAAGCCTAGTTTTTTTGAGAAGCAGGGTCAATGTAATGAAAAATCGTAGAGAGGCAGTTTAGCATTTATCATGATATGGTAATTTACAAAAATCCAGATAAATATATTTGTATAACTCAGCCAATATAAAGATTATAAATGGAAAGAATATACACATATGCTCTATATAACATGATTCTTGTCATTTTTGTTAGGAGATTGTATTAGGAGATGGAAGATCTAGTACTATATATACACCAAGGAGAATGCATCATTAGAGGAGTTGACATGACAAATGCAAAGAAAGGAGAATAGTTGACTGAAGTGTGATATCAACGGGAAAAATAAATGAACAAAGAATATATCTAATACTTTCCATCTTCTTAAAACAGTATAATAAATGTGTCAAATTTATCAATCAGGGGTAAGGAGGCCAAAATCTGGTGAGGCTTAAAAAGGATGGCCAGGCGCAGTGGCTCACACTCGTAATGCCAGCACTCTGGGAGGCCAAAGTGGACAGATCACTTGAGGTCAGGAGTTTGAGTCACAAACACAGTGAAACCCCGTCTCTACCAAAAATACAAAAACTAGCTGGGCATGGTGGTGCACACCTGTAATCCCAGCTACTCGGGAGGCTGACACAGGAGAACTGCTTGAACCCAGGAGGCGGAGGATGCAGTGAGCCAGGATTGCGCCGTTACACTCTAGCTTCATGGATAAAAGTGAAACTCCGTCACACATACACACACACACACACACACACACTCTCTCTCTCTCTCTCTCTCTCTCTCTCTCTCTCTCTCTCAGATGAAGAATAGTGTCAGGAATAGAAAATATTTAGATCAGCTTCTTATTCGTCAGGAAAAAAAAGATACTATGATATAGTATTGGCCACAATTAATGAGCTGGAGAAGAACAAAAGCAAAAAGAAAACACAGAATACCAAATACCTACCACGTTTTCACTTTAAGTGAGAGCTAAATGATGAGAACACAAGAACACATAGAGGGGATCAACAAACACTGGGGCCTATCAGAGGGTAGAGGGTAGGAGAGGGTGAGGATCAGAAATAATAACTAATGGGTACTAGGCTTAATACCTGGGTGATGAAATAATCTGTACAAAAAACCCCCACCACATGAGTTTACCTATGTAACAAACCTGCACTTGTACCCCTGAACTTAAAAGTTAAAAACGAAAGCAAAAACCTCAGTTTTTTACTAGGTTTAAGTCATTTTATAGTCTTTTACATAGAAAAAAGTTTCTAACAACTTTTCCACAGGGGGGAGGGACTATTCCATTTTTAGTAACAAGCTAGAACAATCCTCATTCATTTACCACTTATTCTCAGTCTGATTACTTTTACAGATTTCTGCCTTATAACATCCCAAGTTAAGTACTGACAGATGACAACTTCATCAAAATGCATACATACAGCAATGGTCTAGAATAGCACTGTCCAGTAAAACTTTCTGGGACAACAAAAATGTTCTATGTCTATTCTGTTCAATTTGATAACAGTTAGACACATGTGGCTATTGAGCATTTGAAATATGGCTCATGCAAATGAGGAACTGAATTTACTTAATTTTAACTGATTTAAATTTACATTTCAATATCCAAATGCAGCTAGTGGTTACTGCGGTGTTAGATGCAGTGTAGGTCTAGAGAAACATACTATAGTACACCCAACAGTTAGAAAACAGGAAGCCATTTAACAAACATTTCAAACAATTAACAGTAAAGTCCACATCAGTAAGAAAACATGAAGGGAGTTAGTTCTCAGGTATTAACAAGATGCATCCCTTATTAATCCTTCAGCAAACAGCAGATTCCAGTCTATTATGACATCTACAATAGCACAGTACAATAAAACCAATTCTCTTTGTAGAGTTGCTATGAGCATCATACCAATAACAACTCTGTTGACCTGCCTATGAATGTCAAGTGATATGGAAATATTTTGTAAATTACATAACATGCAAATGTTAGCTGTTATTATCATTATCCACACACAAATTTCAAAAGCAGTTGAAATAAGATGATTCCTAAGGTCCCTTCCAACTGAACAAGGCCCTGATTCCATAATTCTGTACTTGCAGTATCTCCATATGCACAACTGTCATAATTTTCCACCTGTCACATATACTGATATACTCTTTATCTGCATACATTTATAGATCATCATTACCTTTGAAATGTGTTATCTGCTTCAATCGCTATAATACATTAATCAATACCATGGTGTTTCATGCAATGATGTTTAACAAAAAATATCAATGTCTCTTACCTAAATACAACAGAGTAGTGAAATGTTTTATTCTTGGCATGGCACTTATTTATTATTTACTTCTTAGTAATGCATCATGCCAAATTATGTGTTATTTTACTTAGCAGTCTATAGAAAAATGAGCACAGACCATCCAAAAGGTACAAGGATAGAAAAATATCCAAATAATTCTTAAGGGAAGAAGATGCAAAGAGCTCAAAAGGGAGCAGGAAAGAAAAATCACGTAAATGCCTATATAGTACAATATAAATTGGTAGTCACAGGCAACAAAAGCAAAAATAAACAAGCAGGACTACATCAACACAAAAAGTTTCTGCACAACAAAAGAAACAGTCAACAAAATGAAAAGGCAACCTACAGAATGGGAGAAAATACTTGCAAACCATATATCCAATAAGGGGTTAATTTCCAAAATATATAAGGAACAGAAAAATAGAAACAAATAACCTGATTAAAAACTGGGCAGAAGACCTGACTAGATATTTTCCCAAAGACAACATACAAATGGCCAATAGGTATATGAAAAAATGCTCAAAATCACTAATAATCAGAAAAATGCAAATCAAAACCATAATGAGATATCATCTCACTCCTGTTAGAATGGCTATTACCAAAATGTCAAAAGATAAGAAGTATTGGCAAAAATATAGAGAAGAGAATTCTTGTCTGCTGTTGGTGGAAATGTAAATTGTTATAGTCATTATGGAAAATAGCATGGAGGTTTCTCAAACAATTAAAAATAGAATGACTACATTATCTAGCCACTTCTGAGTATCTATCCAAATGAAATAAAATCACCATCTTGAAAAGATATCTGCCTTCCCATTGCAGCATTACTCACAGTAGCCAAAATATAGAACAATCTAACTATACTACATGAGATAAATTGATACAGAAAATGTGATACACACACACACACACACACACACACACACACACACACAATGGAATATTAATAGTCCTTTAAAAACAAGGATATTCTCCCACTTGCAACAACATGGAAGAACCTCATGCTCAATTAAATAAGCCAAACAGAAAGACAAATACTGCATGATCTCATTTATATACGAAATCCAAAAAATGAAGTCAAATTCATAGTAAAAGAGTAGAATGGTGGTTACAATAGACAGGATGGGAGGAAATAATGGTTAAAGGGCACATACTTTCAGTCATAAGGTGAATAGTTCTGGAAACCAAACCTACAGCATGGTAATAGTAGTCAATAATAATGTGTTGCATACTTAAAATTTGCTAAGAAAGTAGACTTCAAGTGCTCTTCCTCACGTGGACACACATACATAGGTAACTACGTGAGGTGATGAATATGTTAATTAGCTTGTTTGTGGTAATTATTTCACAATGTGTATATACATCAAAGCGTCATGCTGTATATCTTAAGCATGTACAATTTTAATGTATCAATAATACCTCAATAAAGCTGGAAATACATAAATGGGTAGCTGTAAAGAGAGGCATGGGTAGAGGGTGTTAAGGAAGCAAATACCACTACCTAGGTAAGCACTCTGAGAAAGGCATTTTAGTGAAAGAGAAGCATGAGTACAATCTGGAGGAATAAACAGGAGTTACCCAGATAAAGGCTGAGAAATAGTCAAGGTAAGGGGACTAGCATGTTTAAAAGGCATAGGGCTGAGAACAAGCTGTATGCAGGGAGCTAAACATAGTTTGTTTTTACTGGAATATGAATTGTAAAGCAAGAAGAAGTGAAATGAGGCTGATGAAATAGGCTGGCAGTTGACCATTTTGAAAGAGCTTAAAATTTATCTTGCACATGAAGGGGGGGGGGCTCCCTGAAGTGATATAAGCAGAAGAGTGTTATGATCAAATATGCCAGTGACATCAATCTCTCTGGTGGCAATATGATTTAAGGGGAATAAAAAAGAGTGAGGGAGGATTCTGCCAATAAGGTTTTCTACAAAGATTTATTTCTGACTTGCCTTCATTCAATCTGTTATATAAGGTAATCTTCATTACAGAATGGCTTTGGGTATAAAAGTTTCATTTACAATCTCTTGGGTAAAGCAAACATCTTTACATAAAAATGACTTATTAGTTATACACTGAAACTGTAGAAAGAAGATCGTAGAAGATTTATGCAAAAATGTCACATAAAATCATTAATATAATTTTGTCAGTTTAATCATTAATAAATTAAAAATAGTTGGATTTTCATGTTTTCTGAGACTCAAGTTCAATACTTCAACACTTTTATCTCAATATAAAAACCTAGAACATTATTGATGCCAAAAACTGAGAAAGTAGCAAGACTGAGTATATAGAGACTCTCAGGTTTACAAAGGCTCTAGAAGAGATGTAAGAGAGAAAAATCCTAAGCTTACCTTTTTTTCTTTTGAAATATAAAATCCATTGATTTACCAGTCAGGTGGAAGATATATTCTAATTGCACTATTGTTTTACTTTGATCATCATGAATGCACATTCAGGTTAGGAATTTTCAACAACAGAAAGAACTGCATTGCTCTATATCCAGAGATAAATTGATCAACAAGTTTTCATATAGAGAGGTTATCTAGTCAAAAGATGTGGACTTGAGTTCTAGTCCTGCCTTACTGCCATATAATTTTGCAGGTTATTTAACCTGTCCCAGCCTGTTGCCTCATATCTGAAACTTAGACCAAAAATATCTGCCTCCCAAGTTTATTATAAGGGCCAAATGAGATGGTATATTTGGAAATACTTCATAAATTGTAAAATGTTATACAAACAGATGTACCTTTAGACATAGTTTATATTCATGTTTTTTCTCATTTGAAGACCCACTCTGTTATAGAGTGCAACACACAGGAATTTTAGGCTGGAATTTCTCATCTCTAAGTACAAACTTAGAGAAGGCAAGGCTTTTGATTAAGTAATTGTATACCATGAGAAACTACTAGCTTACCATTGGTTTTGTTATTTAACAAATATTTATTGATGAATATCTATGTTCCAGGCACTGTCCTTGTTCTGGAGATAAGATGTTGAACAATAAATACATAATTCCTATCATCAAGTTGTTTACAGTCTAGTGAAATGTGCAGAAAAATAATCAGATTGTTTAATAAGCACCACGATAGGTTAAGAACAGATTGCTGTGCAGTGCTAAACTACTTACCAAGCAAACAAGAAACTTGATTTTGTGAAATAAACATGACACTCAATACTTCAAAGAATAAAATAATCAAAATAGTTACTATTAGGAAACCAAAATTTTAGACTTCATTGCACTTAATGTTGTGTTTATTGTGAATAACATGGTGGTAGGGCAACAACCATATATCTTATATGACCTTTACTATTTGAGGATTCTAAAATGTCCTAGTTTGGGCTCTGGTGTCATATTTTGGAAAGATCAGAGGCAACTTCCTAGAGGAAGTCATGTGTAAATTCATGTTACATTAACAATCTAATGGGACAGACTAAGAGTAGCAAATAATAACTCTCTCCTCCAACATTCAGGATCACAAATTTGACATGAGATTTGGGTGAGGACACAAATCCAAACCATATCCAAAGCCTTTCCACATATTTTTCCCAATACAATTCTTCCAACTTCAGTTCCTCTCATCCTTCCAACCTCAATAATACTGAGAATAAATAACTGATGAATGGATCATCATGGGGGGGCGGATTTCTTCCTTCTTGTTCTTGTGATAGTGAGTGAGTTCTCACAAGCTCTGGTTGTTGAAAGGAGTGTAGTACCTCCCCTTGCTCTTTCTCCATCGCTGGCCATGTAAGATGTGTCTGCTTCTTTTTCACCCTCTGCCACTATTTTAATTTTCCTGAGGCTTCCCAAACATGCTTCCGGTACAGCCTGCAGAACTTTGAGTCAATTAAACCTATTTTCTTTATAACTCACCCAGTCTCACGTCGCACTTTAATAGCAATGCAAGAATGGACTAATACAGCTTTAGAAATGGAAATTTTTAAAAAAAAACTTAAAAGGCACTATGACTGAGGCATACAGAGCAACAAGTCTTAAGATATGAAAGAGAAATACTGAGATGAACTGAAGAGGGAAAATTTGGGAAATCTAATAATATGTTGACTTGAATGTCGGTTTTATGAGTTTTTTTTTTATCAGGATAAAATACGAGTTTTATCCTGAGGCTAATGAGCAAGCCATCAAAGAGTTTCAATCAGGGTCTGATAGGACTACTATATCAAACTTCTGAACCACTTTAATTATCCTATCATAATCCCATATCCTTCTGTTTAAATTCCATGATGTTTTATTATTAACTAAAATTGAGAAGTAGAATATATTGTTTATGCATATATATGTAGCAAAGTATATAAATATCAACTAAAAAGATGCATGCCAATGCTCATGCATGCCTCTGAGGAAGGGGCCTGAGCAGAAATACAAACAACTTTATAAAAAGTTCTGATGCAAATATGACCAAATCTTAATATTTACCAATTTGTAATGCTGGTCCATGTGTGCTTGTTACACTGTTCTACATTTCTTTCTGTCATTCAATTTTTTCCAAATTATAAAATAAAAGAGATATTATTAAATCTCACATTTTCCAGGATAGTATAAAAAGACAGCTCTGGAGAAGTGGGGCCTGAGAACCACTATGGGTAATTCAAAAAGGGCAACAGAAACCATATATTGTACAAACTGACTTTGGTAACACTGGCTGTCTCTTGCAGACTAGTGGTTCAACATAATTAAAATTTAGAGAAATTGTTATACAGAAATAAAGTTCAAAAGCCTTAAATTTTTTGACACATGAGGTCTGTAAAATAAAATAGTCATGCTTGTAAAATGGCTGATAACTACTTTTTCTTCTGTCAGTGAAGATGGCTAATTCTTCCACATCTTGTATTATATTCCTCTACAAAATTCTATTTCAGATCTCTCCCACATGGTCATCTAAAGTTAGCTCCAACTACTCTAGTCTTTCACTTCACAATGAAAAACCAACGTCCTAATAATTGAATGAGTGTGTAAAATAATTTTTTTAGCATATAGAGATGTGAGGGTATAGGCAAAAGAGAGGCTAAACACTTTTTCAGCATTCATAAGAGTCTTTAAAAAATCAAAAAAATTGAAATTTCAAGACTGAAGTAAAAATGTCAAGGTGTTCAATGATCAGAAAATTCATTAGAGTGGGCTGAGTATGGTGGCTCATGCCTGTAATCCCAGCACTTTGGGAGGACGAAGTAGGCAGATCAAGAGGTCAGGACTTTGAGACCAGCCTGGCCAACACGGTGAAACCCCATCTGTACTAAAAATTCAAAAAAAAATTTAGCCTGGCATGGTGGCATATGCTGTAATTCCAGCTACTTCAGAGGCTGAGGCAGGAGAATTGCTTGAACCCAGGAGGTAGAGGTTGTAGTGAGCTGAGATCATGTCACTGCACTCCAGCCTGGGAGGCACAGCCTCCACTTGGGAAAAAAAAATTCATTAGAGTGAGACTGTAATCCCTATAACTTTAATAGCTGTCCTGTAACTTTAATAGCTGTGTTTTGACAGCCTGAAGAGGCAGTGAGTTAATTACCATTATGAACTAAGTTTGTTTATTTTGCATGTCTTGAGACAAGGCCTAAATGGTTTTGAATGACCTACCAAATAACTCTACTAGCTTTACATATTTTATGTTTTCATCATTTATTTATTTGCTACTCTTAGTTTGTCCCATTAGATTGTTAATATTTTCAAAAAAGGAACCCTATATTCAACTTCATTGTCTTTTTACTTCCTCAAGGTTCTCTGTACACCCTATAAATATAATTTGAATTTATCTGTTATCAGTATTTTATTGCATTGATTCGCTATTTTCGCTTTCCATAATAAATGTTATACATTGGTTTTACATGGGAGATACAAAAATGCAACTCATAAAGCCATATTGTTGGAAATAAAATTTCTAATTGCAAAACTAGTACAGTACACTTAGTTTCTTCACACTTCTATACAAAAATAGACTGAATTTCACAGTTTTTAAAACATTTTACATGTGAGTTTGTTTTTAAACTTTAATCTGCATGATCTCAGAAGATATTTTTAACAAAAATAATTGAGCCTTTACTGCAAGATTTGTATCATAGAAACTATATCAAAAACTTTACAGTCACAGAATGAGGCTAACATTTCTTTGTAATAGAAAGCTCCTCTAGCTTCCAGATATTCAAGTTGCTTACGGCAATGACCATCTACTATATCCCAAGGAAAGGAAACTCTATAGGGTCTAAGCAATGGGAGACACTTTTTCCCTTGTAACAAACTCAAATAAAGGGTACAAGCAAAACTAAAATCAAACACTATCATAAATAAAAATATAAATGAAACATTAATTTTTTAATTCAAGATTATTCACTGGCTGTCAGAAAATAGAGATGGTATGGTATATAATTTCCAATATTAGTTAAAAAAAATTCCTCAGGCCGTATATGTTTGTCTCTTTTATCTATTTAGGTTGTATTTTCTTGTACAAAATGGAACCATTTCTTTTCAGTAATTGTGTGCAGTATTTGAAAAAGTGTCAGTTATATCCAGGTACGCAAAAAAAGTTTTAGATCATTGATGATGATAAGATGTTAAAATCCTAATAAATACTAAATTGTCCAAGTAATAGTATTATCTTAAATATAGGCTTAATTTGGTACTTGAAAAGAGATACTGCATAGAATCCATATCCATTTAAGTTTCCTAGTACTAACACTAAGTACTGAGTGATTATTAACCAGAATTTTGTGCTTGGACAAAATCCAACAGGTCATTTATTGCCCCCCACCCAAACCTACCAGTCATATTCCAGCAGATTATACTTAAAATACCAACTGTCTCTCTCTGTCACACACACACACACACACACACACACACACACACACACACATACACACACACTACAAACACACTACAGTATTGAGGAGAGAGATGTTACATTCAAATAAACCAATATTGTTGTCCTCAAAATTCTAGTATAACACTATACTGGAATTCTTCATAGATCTATTGCTGTGGCAGACTGTGTTATGATTTCCAAACATATACTGCCATTTTTTAAAGGGAATAGTAAACTTCCTTGAACCATTGAAGTCAGTCATGGCTACGTGAGTTGTTTTGACAAATGAATTGTGAGTAGATGTGCTAGGTCTCATTTTCATGCAGAAACTTTAAGAACCAGTGCATGGTTCAACATGTTCTCTTTTCCCTGTGCCATAATGACCAGCAATGTTCTAGAAGAGGCTACTCTATCAGTGTGGGCTTTGAAATGAACAGTATATAGAGTAGTGCTATAGCAACCCAGGATGCACATGGAGCATGAGCATTGGATATGAACATTATTAAAAGACACTAATATTATCAGGTTGTTTGTCACTGCAGCTTAATCTAATTTACCTTGACTGATACAACTCTGCACCAATCGAAGGGAAACATAAGACAGACACGCATATGAAGACATAACCAATGCAGAATTTAATGCAATAACCATTTCATTAGTTTTCCAGACTGTATCTCTTCATTTCATGGGCTATGAGAGTTATGTTTTAGAGGTTCTATGTCAAGCCTCACAGATTGTTAACCACAATCAACCTCAGGTTGCATTCTGCTACCTTCTCGCAAATCTAGTACTTTCCAGTCTGTTTTATTTTTCTTTTTTTGAGATGTAGCCTCATTCTGTTGCCCAGGCTGGAGTGCAATGGTGCAATCTCAGCTCACTGCAATCTCTGACTCCTGGGTTCAAGTGATTCTCCCACCTCGGCCTCCCGAGTAGCTGGGATTACAGGCATGCACTCCCATGCCTGGCTAATTTTTGTATTTTTAGTAGAGACAGGGTTTCCCCATGTTGGCCAGGCTGGTCTAGAACTCCTGACCTCAGGTGATCCACCTGCTCCGGCCTCCCAAAGTGCTGGGATCATAGGTGTGAGTCACCATACCTAGCCCAATCTGGTTTTTACAGATAAATTTTGCCTCATTTTATAAGTTTGATTTGTGCTCACTTATCCTAATTATTTGATTCTGACCAGTTCTTCAACCTACCATTGTCATTTACAATTTCAATCCATTATTTTACTTGTGTTAGGGCCTAATTTTATTTGAATTACCTATTTGATGTTGGTGGTCTTTCTGACCCAACCCAAGCAGACTGGGATGTTAAAAACTACTACTTTGGCAGAGGCGAAATGCCTTAATAAATTAGTGCCTATAACTGTTAGGTTGATGCGAAAATAATTGTGGTTTTTGCCATTAAAAGTAATATTAATATTATGACATATGAAAAAAATATGATAATCCAGAGAGTAGGAAGTACAAGACATAATAAGGATTAAAAGTAACGGCAAAACCCGTGATTACTTGTGCACCAATCTAATAGTAACTAAAATGTATTTGGTTTGCTGCTTTTATCTTACGTAGGTATGAAAATCTATGTCATGTAAGTCATATAAAGTATGGTATGATGTAATAAATGCTTAAGATGTTACTAATGATAATTACTGCTTCTTGTTTTATTAACCTTAGTGCCTTCCTATGTCTACTACCACTATGCCAGTTTCTAGCACCGGCTCTTCCTTTCTTATTACAAGTGTGCGATAATCACTTTTTAATTAGTAACTTATAACTGACGTTTCAAAGAACAAGCCTAATCCTTTTGGATATGTATTTACTACAGAGGGACTATAACCCACTAATAACTACAGTTATAAGTTGAAAACTTTAACCAGACTCCTTTATAAATGTATAGGCTCTGGGCTGTTATTACCTATAAATAGTTGAACCTCCTGATCCACACTTCTCAATCATTCAGCCTGTGGTAAAATCTAGAGAATCTACATTTTTAATATGCTTTCTCAGATGAATCATAGTCCATGGAAACATGGTCGACAAAGGAAACACTGTTCTTAATTACATGCATTTTCTTCCCACCTCATATTTGTCTCCTTCTAAAGTATGAGTACAGCACAATTGTCATTAACGTTGGCTCCATATTAGAATCACTTGAGGCATCACTTTAAAAATACTGATGCCTAACCCCATTACAAAGAGTCTAATTTAATGAGGCCTGGATGGGGCTCAGGCATCAGTGTTTTGAAACAGTTCTTTACTGGATTCTAAACTCCTAACGTTTCTAAATTTCTGTAATCACTTTTGGTGAACTTTTAAGGGAAAAATAATTATATTGTTCTTTCAGCAAACACTTATTTGCCAGGCACTGGCAGAAGTGCATGGGGTCTACTCCCGCTTCCAAGTCTGTCACAGCAAATCTTTTCTTAAATGAACTATTACTGTTGGCTTGGTTCTTTAAAAAGAATAGTCACAGTACATCACAAATGGTAGCATATCAGGGACTCTCCCCTGAAGTTTATTTTATCACTCATGAGGGTCAAAAATAGCCTAACTCACATTTCTACATCTGTATCCCTATACACAATATGAATAAGGGTAAAAGTTACCTCTTTTTAGGGTCTTTGTGAGAAAACTATAAAAGCCTCTTCAAAGGTGAACTGCAAAGTAAGACTCAAATACAGTAATTCAGAGAGTACAAAGATAATGAAAGTACAAGACATAATAAGCAATAAAATTTTGAGAACATTATATTCACAATTGTAAAGATGAGCATGTGTAAACTGTATAACCTAGTAATTACACTCCTAGGTATATACATAAACGTAAATGTACAACAAAATGTCCATAATCAGAAGAATGGATAATCATACTTGGATATGCACATAATGTACAGAATTCAACATTATAAGCAGTAAAAATGAATGAACTACAGCTACAGAAGAAAACATGCATGAATTCAGAAATACATCAATTGAAAAGACAAGCATAATCAAATGATACATTTAGAGAAGCATATGAAACTATTTTAAGAAAAAATAAAATGATAAACCCTTGAGAAGGCAAGCTGATGAAATGGGGGAGGAGCTCAAAAGTAACTGAAACAGTATTGGTAATGTTGTAGTTATTAAATTAGATGGCAGATTCATGAGTATTATTATTCTTCATAACATACATATATTAGATATATTCTTTTGCATGTATGTAAGTTTCATAAATTTCAAAATGTAACACAGTGAAGAAAGATGTCTGAGAAATAGGATCAACTATTTGCTATCTAAAAGGAATTGATTAGTTTAGTATATCCCCATCTATTCTCCTTCTGGTATTACTGATGGTTATACTATCTTTAAAAACACTTTGGCAGGGTGACTCTGATAACATGCAATGTTCTTGGTTTATAAAAGAATAAATGTATGAAAACAATCTATTTCAGCATCCATATTAATATGATACACAGTACATCTTTAAGTTTTTGCTCACAAGCCAGGCCAGTGTCAGAAAGCTAGAAGAAGAATAAATTATTATGTCCCACTCTTCTAAAGAGTGCTTTGTTAAGTATTAGTATGCAATGATTTCATCACCCTTATCTCTTCATTCTGAGCCTTCAGAAAATATGCAGCTGCCAATAATTATATTTAATAACATGAATGAGAATTTCTTGTATGTGTATTTATATCTATTTTGATAATATTCTCATTATACATATGCCTTTGAGAAGATAGAGGTACACATATGTAACATACCTTCAGTTTCAAAAACTTATATTTTTAGTTTTCACATTTTTCTTCAGAAAAAAGTCTTTAAGTTATCTGGGTGTTATCTCTGATGGTTCTATAACTTCTGACTTACTGTATTAGCATTATGTGAAAAATCTGAAAAGATATTGCTTCTTTATAATTAATGTAAAAGGCTGAAGAAAAATTAAAGGCTGAAGCATAATTGCACTGAATTAAAAGTATTATTTGTTTAAACAGAAAGGAAGTGAAAAATACTGTTGGTAGGAATGTAAATTAGTAGAGCCATTACGGAAAACAGAATATAGATTTCACAAAATATCATATGATCCAGTAATCCCACTACTGGAAATTTATTCAATGGAAAGGAAATCAGTATGTCCAAGAGATATCAGCATCTCCATGTTTATTACAGCACTATTGACAACAGCCAAGATAAGGAATCAACCTAAATGTTAATCAACAGATGAACAGACGAAGAAAATGTGGTATACATACCCAATGGAATACTATTCAGCCCTAAAAAGAATTAAATCCTATAATTCAAAGCAATATGGATGAGTTTAAAGGACATTATGTTAAGTGAAATAAGTCAGGCACAGAAAGATAAATATTGCATGTTTTCACTCATGTGAAAGCTAAAAAACTGAGCTCATAGAAGTAGGGAGTAGACTGTAGTTATGAGAGGCTGAGAAGGGTAGAAGAAAGGAGGGGATAGGGAGAGATCGGTTAATAGATACAAAATTACATCTAGATAGGAGGAACAAATTCTAATGTTCTATAGCACTGTAGAATGAATAACAGTTACCAATAATTTATCTTATATTTTCAAAAAGCTGGAAAAGAGGATTTTGAATGTTCCCACCATAAAGAATTGATAAATATTTGAGATGATGGATGTGCTAACTACTCTGATTTGATTATTATAGATTGTATACATGTACTGAAATATGACTCTGTACTCCATAAATATCTACAATTATGTGTCAACTAAAAATAAAAGAAAAAAGTGAAAAAACAGAATCACATTTTACATTGCCTTCAATGTGCATGTTAATATAATCCATACTGTTTTTAAAAATGCATATAAAGCTTAGTATATCCTGTTTTTTGGTTTCAAATGTCCCAGTTTCAATCTCAAGAGCCCCAATACAATTTTCAGGTCACCTAGAATGTCTGATTCAGGAGAGTTTAAACACTAACTTTGAGTACATAGTAAAAGTAGTATTTAAAGTTGTGTTTTAAAGAACTATGAGACCATCCTGGACAGGCTTTCAACACTTGCCACAGGAACCATAGAATATATACCCTGCCTACACCAGCATAATTTCTATCCCCATTTTACATCTTTACATGTATTTAACTATAACTTGAACTTAATATCTCTTTTAAAACATACATCTGTACTACAATATATATTAACACATATAGTCTCCTTCACCTTTATATGTTTTGAGTTTTCTACTTATAACTCCAGTTTATTTGAATATGTAGATAGGGATGATACACTCCTGGGTGATCAAAATTAATTTCTGTATTATATTTGAACATGAATATTTCAACATATCTTGCAAAAAATGAAGCACAGGAATGAATTTGCATTAAAATTTAAGGAATGTTCTAAATTATACCAATATCTTTTTTTTAATCACTCATTTTAGAAATAAGATCTTTCCTCATTGCCACTCAATACCAAAAGTGAGCAGAGCATCACTCCTTGAAATTTTCTGTGGAGAAAGAAACTAGCTGAGTTTAGCATTTCCAAAGGCCTTTGTCTACACAAAATAACTTGAGTGGCCATTTATTAAGCTCCCACTATATGCCAGATGGTAGGCTAAATCAGTTGCTAATGTTCACAACAGCTCTACAATAATCTAAAAATGGTAGGGATCCACTTTTACAGATAAAGAAAAATAATATCAGAGCTATGAAGTAATTTGTCCAAGTTTATACTGTTCGTTGAAAAGCAAAGCCAAGATGATGAATTTGGATCAACTTCATGTCAAAGCCCACTACATTATTTTGCCGTAAATTATAAGCGTAAATGACATGAAATGTCAACTAAGAAGGTAACTGAAACACTATTCATAAACATAAATGTAATTAAGTAAAATAAAATATCTATAATCAATAAAACTACAGGCCAAATTTCCTTGAATACATCCTTAATGAAATTTAAAATTACTTCTGGGCTATTTAACAAAATTTTGTGATCTTTCCAAACAGTATTTACAAATTTGTGCTCTAAGCATTTAAAACACAAATCCCAATTCAATAAGTCCTAGAAAAACTCTTATTTTCTCAAGTATTTACCTTGAGCAATTAACAACTTAAGATAAAACATAAAATGGTTAAATTACATTTGAGCAGGAATACATTTAAATAGGGTTATATGCTCAATATGCTCATTTATATCTTTATTTTAGGATGCAGATTTAGAGAGAGTTTAATAAATTATTTACTTTTATTTTCTGCATTTAAAACATTATCTAGGTAACACAAGTGAATAGAAAGCACATACACATAATTTAAAGGAGGCTCCTCATCAAAAAGAAACATTTTTAATACTGATCTTTAAAGAATATTTTCCATTTACTTGAATAAGGTTTAGAAAACAAAATATATCTTACAGGTAAATATGGAACAAGGTAAAACAAATCAACTGTCAGAAAGTCATAACAACTTAAGTAAAGACATTTATTACAGGAAAGACCAAAGCAACAGCACTAACTGTTTCTGTGTAATTAGGATTATATATATATATATATATATATATATATATATATATGTATATATATATGTGCATATATATATGTATATATATGTGTGTATATATGTGTATATATATATGTGTGTGTATATATATATATATATTTTTTTTTTTTTTGAGACGGAGTTTCGCTTTTGTAACCCAGGCTGGAGTGCAATGGCGCCATCTCGGCTCACCGCAACCTCCGCCTCCCGGGTTCAGGCAATTCTCCTGCCTCAGCCTCCTGAGTAGCTGTGATTACAGGCACACGACACCATGCCCAGCTATTTTTTTGTATTTTTAGTAGAGACAGGGTTTCACCATGTTGACCAGGATGGTCTCAATCTCTTGACCTCGTGATCCACCTGCCTCGGCCTCCCAAAGTGCTGGGATTAGAGGCTTGAGCCATGGCGCCCGGCCAGGATTATATTATTATAAATATTCTTCATTATAGTTTTTTGTAAAATGTTTTCAACACTATTCAGATAACCAGTGATAATCAAGAACATGGAAAATGGATCTAAAAAGGTTGGAAATGGCCGGGCGCGGTGGCTCACGCCTGTAATCCCAGCACTTTGGGAGGTCGAGGGGGGCGGATCACGAGGTCAAGAGATGGAGATCATCCTGGCCAACATGGTGAAATCCCGTCTCTACTATAAATACAAAAATTAGCTGGGCATGGTGGCATGCGCCTGTAGCGCTCCAGCTACTCGGGAGGCTGACGCAGGAGAATTGCTTGAACCCGGGAGGCGGAGGTTGCAGTGAGCAAAGACTGTGCCACTGCACTCCAGCCTGGTGCCTGGTGACAGAGTGAGACTCTGTCTCAAAAAAAAAAAAAAAAAAAAGGTTGGAAATGAACAGACCCATAAGAAAGCAGAAAAAGATTTTTAGTAAATACAGTTTAGAGAGGACCAGTTCAGGTAAAAAGCGTATCGTCAAAATTTGAGTTTTAAGAGGAATTTTTCACTCTGTATTTAACATTTCAGAATCTGATTTAAAATGTTTTTCAACATGTTTGAATTTTCCCTCAGCACCTAAATCAGATTTCACTGTAAATGTAGCTCAATAAAACTAACGCCAAATGGAGAAAAAACATCTCTGACATTTATTTTTCAAAACTTATGTTACTTCCTTTCATCAAGTCTTGTTATTCCTTACCCATTTTTGTAAACAATATTACTTTCATCTTTGTTTTTCACTTTACATTCATTGAATATTTTTATTTTATTTTCCTTTTTTAACTTTTATTTTAGGTTCAGGAGTACATGTGCAGGTTTGTTATGTAAGTAAACTGAGTGTCATGGGGGTTTGGTGTACAGATTTCATCACCTAAGTAATCAGCATAGTACTGAAAATAGTTTTTTGATCCTCACTCTCCTCTGACCCTTCACCCTCAAGTAGGCCCCAGTACCTGTTG
Source organism: Saimiri boliviensis (assembly GCF_048565385.1). NCBI lineage: Eukaryota > Metazoa > Chordata > Mammalia > Primates > Cebidae > Saimiri > Saimiri boliviensis. Next base: position 18,262,250 of record NC_133470.1, on the reverse strand, counting down.
TTCCCCTGCATACACGTGTACTCAATGTTTAGCTCCCACTTATAAGTGAGAAGATACGGTACTTGGTTTTCTGTTCCTATGTCAGTTTGCTTTTGATAATGACCTCCAGCTCCATCTGTGTTGCTGTAAAGGACATGATCTCATTCTTTTTTATGGCTGCATAGTATTCCATGGTGTACATATACATTTTCTTTATCTAGTCTACTACTGATGGGTATTTAGGTTGTTTCCAAGTCTTAACTATTTATAAGTAAATCTCATTTGATTCTCACAATAACTCTGAGGTAGATGTGATTAATTCTGTTCATAGATGGCAAAAACAATGACATGGTTTGTCCAATGTGGATTCATCATGAATCAACAGGGCTGAATCTCAAATCTTCCAAGATTACATACAACCCTCTCCCTTGCCCCATGTATTTTAGGCTTCACCAAAGTTTCATCTTGCAAACCAACACTTTTGTGCTTATTTCTTAAATAGTGACAATCTAATTCATCATTTTTGTGTTTGAAGTAGAGAATAAAAAAATGGTACAGTACAATAATTTTAGGTTAAGCTGATATCCATTAAGGAAGGCATCATGGCAATTATTTCAATGCTGACAAGTAGTGTGTGGGTAACTGTCTCATTGTTCTGCTTCAGTTGCTGACAGTGTTCTAAATGAGCTTCAGTTCTTTGTGAGAATTCTATTTAAGATTTTAAAACCAGTTTCTCTCTTTTTTTTTTTTTTTTTTTTCAAAAGTGTCATCATAACCAACCTTACGAGATGAGGAAAGTGTTGGTGGGGGGGCGGAAATCTCTTTAAAAGGCTTCAAATACAATGATCCAAACCCATCACAACTGGGAATAAGTAAAATAAATATAGTAGATTAAATAAATTCCTACAAATGAAAATTTTAAAAAGAAACTGACATTAAATTTCTCCACTAATTTTAGTATTATTTTAAATGTAAGTGGCCAATATTAAGAAGCACTTTCCTCTTACTTCACATTAGCACCACTTTGTGTTAGGAAGGGGAAAAAAGGCATTTGTGACAGTTTATTTTTAGATATTGATTATCTAATCTTGCTGCAAAGGGAATAAAAATAATTAAAGCTGAGTGAAAAATAATTTGACGCACAGCATATTTCAAAGCATAACCATCATCATAACTGTTCAAATGAGATTTCTTGAAAGCCTGGTAATAAATGCATGCCCTAGCTTTTCTTTAAAGTCTACACCTTGCTTATTCAAATTGGCCTCTTTTACTGGCAGCTTAAGTTTAATTCCTGTCTTCAGATACTTCATACAATTCCAATCAAATGCAGTGATTAGTATGTATATAATGGCTGAATTAGATGATTAGATGAACATTAACTGTTTGTAAGCATGTAATTTATTTTAAAGTATATTTAAATATTTGTCTAAGTTGTGTTCCTCTGGCAAACTTAAAGCAGTATTTCTTCAATGTACTTAACATTCTTTTTTTTATAACTCAAACTCATTTTAGAAAATAAAAATTCATTTGGAAAAATACAGAAAAGTAGAGTCTAAATAAAATCACCCATAGTTTCACCATAAAGAAATAAACACTTAACTATTTTATTTCATTATTTTGCCTATTAATCCTTATTCTTATTTCTACTACAGGTAGCAAAAGACCACAGAGCCCAAAAAACTTGGAACTGAAGAGAGATATCATCACATAACAGTAAGAAAAAGAACAAATTATTTAAAAGATAATTTAAAAGCACTAATATATCATGCCTATAATTACATTTCCTCTAAAAGACATGTTTGAATATGTTCTAGTCAAATCACCCAAGTCTCTTGCATTTCTCCATGCCTTATATCAGACTTAATTCAACCATTTATATCAGCTGCTGGACCCTGAAGGCATCTGATTTTGGGATTCCTGGCTTAGATAGTATCAAAGCAAAAAATCATTTTGGGTAATTAGATCATTGTTAAAAGTTGTTAGGCATATTTGCTTGTATGTGTGCAGAAGTAAGTAAAACTAATAGTGTCTTAGAGCAAAAATCTGAGATTGTTATCTGAATGGGGTAATTTTTTGAAAGGCAATATACCTTAGTCATCCCCATTGAAAGTGTGAGACTAACAGACATTATTTTATTATAATTGTTTATTTACAGGTCAGGTAGGTTCCTTTTATATCGTCTGGTAAGTTAACTGAGGTATATGCATAGTTTCCCAATAAATATTAAACATATTTGATTTCTTTAGAATCATTTGTCTTTGAGAAACTTTTAAACCAGTATCTTACAAACTCTTGGTACACAGGATACTTCCCATTATTGGAATATGAAGCTGCCAATAAATTAACAGAAAGAAAGTTTGTCAGTTAATACCTGTTGCACAATTGTTGTCAACTCCAGGCAGAGTTGTATGACATTATTTCTTGTAACTGAATAGTCTGTCACAGCAGCAAATGGTGACCTATAAAGGAAAAAGGAAAATTGTGATTACTAGGAACAGCTTTTGAAAAGTCCCAAAATATAGTAGCCTAAAATGCATTTTTCCATAATATGAAATAGATTATATAATATTATAAAATAAACGTTATGAAATTTGCATATTGATAAAAATATTCAGGACTTATTTTAAGGAAAGATTTGAAGAAAATAATTGGAAGAGAATTAAATTCAGGAAATATAATGTTTCCTTTCTACCAAATTTCTCTCTCTTTTTTTTTCAGACGGAGTTCCACTCTTGTTACCCAGGCTGGAGTGCAATGGCGTGATCTTGGCTCACCACAACCTCTGCCTCCTGAGTTCAAGCAATTCTCCTGCCTCAGCCTCCCGAGTATCTGGGACTATACATGCATGCCACCATGCCCAGCTAATTTTCGTATTTTTAGTAGAGAAGGGGTTTCACCATGTTGATCAGGATGGTCTCGATCTCTTGACCTCGCGATCCACCCGCCTCGGCCTCCCAAAGGGCTGGGATTATAGGCATGAGCCACTGCGCCTGGCCTCAAATTTCTCTCTCTCTCTTTTTTTTTTTTTTTTTTTGAGACGGAGTTTCACTCTTGTTACCCAGGCCGGAGTGCAATGGCGCGATCTCGGCTCACCGCAACCTCCGCCTCCTGGGCTCAGGCAATTCTCCTGCCTCAGCCTCCTGAGTAGCTGGGATTACAGGCACGTGCCACCACGCCCAGCTAGTTTTTTGTATTTTTAGAAGAGACGGGGTTTCACCATGTTGACCAGGACGGTCTCGATCTCTCGACCTTGTGATCCACCCGCCTCGGCCTCCCAAAGCGCTGGGATTACAGGCTTGAGCCACCGCGCCCGGCCGATAAATTTCTCTCTTTTTAAAGTTCTTAATTATTCAGAAGTTTTTTGGCTTTTACAAGGTATATTCACTGTATCTAAAACCAAAATGGAATACTTTGGGCAAAGATAACATGTTAGTTTATTTTCACAAGAACCTAAGATTCTGAGTACAATATCTACTTAGAATATTCAAAATTAAGAGCTAGTAATAACAACTGCTAAGGTTTACTGAGGGCTTACTATGTGCCAGTTACAATTCTAAATGCTTTACGTGTATTAGATAATTTAATCTTCACAACCATTACGAGATAGGTGCTATTATTATTCCTGTTTCACAGATGAAAAACATAAGGTAGAGAAAGATTAAGTGACTTATCTAAGGTCACATGTCTAGTAAGTGGTGGACCTGTACACTGATTATTTTCAGGTGTTTGAGGCAATTCATTTAGTCTTAGGTATAATTCTTTTTATACATGTTTGCAGTTAGTTTGCTAATATTTTGGTGAGAGTTTTAACATCTAAGTTCTTGAGAAATATTGGTCTGTAGTTGTTTTTTGTTTTGGGTTTTTTTTTTTTTTTATCAGGATAATGATTTCCTCATAAAATGCTATGGGAAATGTTTCTGCCTTTACTTCCTGGAAGAGATGGTGTAAAATGGTGTTATTTCTTCTTTAAATACGTTGAATTCGCCAGTAAAATAATTTGGGCCTGGAGTTTTTTTCCCACACCCTGAAGTGTTTCTAGGTAATATTTAATTTCTTTAATGGTTATAGGATTATTCAGAGTATCTATTTCATCTTGGGTTATGTTCTAGTACTATTTTCCAAGGAAGTGGTCCATTTCATCTAAGTTGTCAAATTCATGTATGAAGTTATTTGTAATATTCCTTTTCTAACTTTTACATTTAGATTGACTTTTTTATTGTTTCTGTTTTCAATTTCACTAATTTCTGCTCTAATCATTAAGAGCATCTTATCATTACTCTGTGCTTATTTTGTTCTTATTTTTTCTATTTTGTTGAGATGGGAACTTAGACGATTGATTAAGATCTTTCTTCTTTTCTGATATAAAGCATTCAGTGCTTCTGATATATATATATATATATATATATATATATTTACTATATATATTTCTGATATATCTTGAATATATATATTTTTGATACATATAAGAATTCAGTGCTATACACTTCCTTTTCAGCACTGCTTTAGCTGTGTGCACAAATTATGATTTGGTCTTTTTTTCATTCTGTTCAATGTATTACTTTTTAGTTTTCATGAGACTTCTTTGTCCACTGGATTACTTAAAAGTGTGCTGTATGAGTGACTAGTTTCATTTTATTATCTGGTTTCAATTCTTTTAAACTTGTTGAATTTTGTTTTATGATACAGATATGGTCTATCTGGGGGTATGTTCCATGGGCACTTGAAAAGAATTTTTATTCTCCTGCTGTTGGATGAAGTGCTCTAAAAATGTCAATTACATCCTGTTGTTAGGTGGTGGTACTCAGCTCCTCTAATCTTTACTGACTTCCTGTTCAATTCTGTCTATTCTTGAGAAAGAGGTAAATGAAGTCTACAACTGTGGATTTGTCTATTTCCTCTTTGATTCTGTCAGTTTTTGCTTCATGCACTTTAAAGTTCTGTTGTTTCATATACACATCTTACGAGTGATTTCTGTTTGTTGTTTTTTGATTTACCTACTTAAATGCTCATCTGTCACTTTTTGGTGTTTTTTTTAATCAATATTCACATGTAGTTTATCAATATGAATATTCACATATGTGACTATTACACATTATACCTTAACCCTCTACTTTTCATGTTTGTTGCAAATACTTTTTCCAGCTTGTCATCTGTATTATACTTTGTTACATGTTTTTTTTTTCTTTTTTATGTAGTCAAACAGTACATTCCTTTGTATTTTATTCCATTTTAAAAACACTTAGAAAGTCTCTCCACATCTAGAAATCATTTTTGCTTATATTTTTTCTAGTTTTCTTATAAATTTATATTTCCTTCTTAAATAGCTGATACATCTAAAATTTATTTTAGTGGAGAAAAATAGACACTGCCCTATCATTATTTATTTTCCAGTGGTTTTAACGTGTTGTTCTCTAAATGACGGCAATTTACTAAATGGTCCTTCCTTTTTCCAGTGGTTTTAACATGTTGTTTTCTAAATGATTCTATATACAGTCATGCCCTGCACAAAATGATGTTTTGGTCAACAATAGACCACATATACCATAGTGGTCCCATAAGATTATAATACCATATTCTTACTGTACCTTTTCTGGGTTTAGATATGAAACAAATACTTACTGTTGTGTTAAAATTGTCCATAGTATTCAGTACAGTCACATGCTATACAGCTTTATAGTCTAGGAGCAACAGGCTATACCACATGGCTTAGATGTGTAGTAGGCTGTACCATCTAGGTTATGTAAGCATATTCTATGATGTTTGCACAACAAAAAAATTGCCAATCCTCATCAACAGCAATGTATGACTATATCACAGTGCAATATAGGCTCTCTTTCATGAACTTATTTATTCCTACTCCAAAACCCAGTATATTTTTTCAACATAATTTACTTAAATGGACGGAGACATAAGAATTCAAAAAAACAAATTAGAAAAAAAAATGTGATTAATTGAAATTCTCTGTTAAAAAAAATTAACCTCTTTAATTGTAAGCAGAAACAAGCTTTTAAAAATCCACCCTGATGGAAGTTTTCTAAGACTGGATTGTAAAGATGGGTGTATAAGTGTTACTGAAATTTACTAAACCCCATCAAACTGTATACTTAAAATAGGTTAATTTATATAATATAAAGTAGGCCTCAATAAAACTATTTTTTAAAGATGAAAAATGTAAGCACTTCAAGGAGAAAATCATTTATTTAAAAAATTACTTTGGGAGGCTGAGGCAGGTGGATCACGAGGTCAGGAGTTCAAGACCAGCCTGGCCAATATGGTGAAACCTCGTTTCTACTAAAAATAAAATAAAATAGCTTCAACATCAATAAAAAGGACATCCACTCAGAGACCCCATCTGAAAGTCACCAACTACAGATAGGTGTACCTGAATGTGATGGAGAGAATCAATCCAAGCTGGAAAACATTCTTCAGGATATTATCTAGGAGAACTTCCCCACCTAGCAAGGTAGGCCACCATACAAGTCCAGGAAATACAGAGAACACCACAAAGATATTCCTCAAAAAGAGCAACACCAAAGCACATAATCATCAGATTCACCAGAGTTGAAATGAAGGAAAAAATGCTAAGGGCAGCCAGAGAGAAAGATCAGGTTACCCACAAAAGGAAACCCACCAGACTCACGGCAGATTTCTCAGCAGAAACCCTACAAGTCAGAGGAGAGTGGGGGTCAATATTCAACACCCTTAAAGAAAAGAACTTTCAACCTAGAATTTCCTATTCAGCCAAACTAAGCTTCATAAGTGAAGGAGAAATAAAATCCTTTACAGACAAGCAATTGCTGAGAGATTTCATCACCACCAGGCCTGCCTTCCAAAAGCTCCTGAAAGAAGCACTAAACAAGGAAAGAACAACCAGTACCAGCCACTCCAAAAACGTACCAAATGGTAAAAACCCTCAAAATAATGAAGAAAATGTGTCAACTAACGGGCAAAACATCAAGCTAGCATCAAAATGGCAAGATCAAATTCACACATAACAATATTAACCTTAAATGTAAATGGGCTAAATGCCCCAATCAAAAGACACAGACTGGCAAATTGGATAAAAAATCAAGACTCACTGGTGTGCTGTATTCAGGAAACCCATCGCACGTGTAAGGACACTCACAGGCTAAAACAAAGGGATGGATGAAGATTTATCAAGCAAATGGAGAGCAAAAAAAAAAAGCAGGAGTTGAAATCCTATTCTCTGATAAAAATGGACATTAAACCAGCAAAGATCAAAAGAGACAAAGAAGGGCATTAAATAATGGTAAAAGGATCAATGCATCAAGAAGAGCTAACGATCCTAAATTTATACATACCTAATACGGGAGCACCCAGGTACATAAAGCAAGTTCTTAATGACCTACAAAGAGACTTAGACTCCCACACAATAATAGTGGGAGACTTTAACACTCCACTGTCAATATTAGACAGATCAACAAGACAAAAAATTAATAAGGATATCCAGGACTTGAACTCAGAACTGGACCAAGTGGAGCTAAAAGACATCTACAGAAATATCCAACCCAAATCCACAGAATATAAAATCTTCTCAGCAATGCACTGCACCTTCTCTAAAACTGACCATATAATTGGAAATAAATCACTTCTTAGCAAATGCAAAGAATGGAAATGATAACAGTCTCTCAGACCACAGAGCAATCAAATTAGAACTCAGAATTAAGAAACTAACTATGAACCACATAACTTCACGGAAACTAAACAACCTGCTCCTGAATGTTGACTGGATAAACAAAGAAATGAAGGCAGAAATAAATATGTTCTTTGAAACCAACGAGAATGAAGACACAACGTACCAGAATATCTGGGACACATTTAAGCAGTGTCTAGAGGGAAATTTATAGCAATAAATGCCCACCAGAGAAATGAGGAAAAATCTAAAATCGACACTCTATCATCAAAATTGAAAGAGCTAGAGGAGCAAGATAAAAAAAAAAAAAACTCAAAAGCTAGCAGAAGACAAGAAATAACTAAGATCAGAGCAGAACTGAAGGAGATAGAGACACAAAAAATGCTTCAAAAAATCAATAAATTCAGGAGCTGGTTTTTTGAAAAGATCAACAAAATAGACCACTAGCCTGATTAATAAAAAATAAAAGGGAGAAGAATCAAATAGATGCAATAAAAAATGAAAAAGAGGATATCACCACCGATTCCACAGAAATACAAACTACCATCAGAGATTACTACAAACAACTCTATGCATATAAACCAGTAAACATGGAAAAATGGATAAATTCCTGGAAATTTGCACCCTCCCAAGCCTAAACCAGGAAGAAGTTGAAACCTTGAACAGACCAATAACAAGGGCTGAAGTTGAGGCAGCAATGAATAGCCTACCAACCAAAAAAAGCCCAAGTCCAGATGGGTTTACAGCCAAATTCTACCAAATGTACAAAGAGGAGCTGGTACAATTCCTTCTGAAACTATTCCAAACAATCCAAAGAGAGGGAATCCTTCCCAAATCATTTTATGAGACCAACATCATCCTGATACCAAAACCTGGCAGAGACTCAACAAAAAAGGAAAACTTCAGGCCAACATCCATGATGAATATAGATGCAAAAGTCTTCAACAAAATATTGGCAAACCGATTGCAACAGCACATCAAAAAGCTTATTCATCATGGTCAAGTAGGCTTCATCCTGGGGATGCAAGGTTGGTTCAACATACGCAAGTCTATGAACATAATCCGCCACATAAACAGAACCAAAGACAAAAACCACATGATTATCTCAATAGATGCAGAGAAGGCCTTCAACAAAATTCAACAGCACTTTATGTTAAAAACTTTCAATAAGCTAGGTATCGAAGGAACATATCTCAAAATAATAAAAGCTATTTATGACAAACCTACAGCCAATATCGTACTGAATGGGCAAAAACTGGAAGCATTCCCTTTGAAATCAGGCACTAGAGAAGGATGCCCTCTCTCACCACTTCTATTCAATATAGTATTGGAAGTTCCAGCCAGAGCAATTAGGCAAGAAAAACAAATAAAGGGCACTCAATTAGGAAAGGAGGAAGACAAATTGTCTCTATTTGCATATGACATGATGGTATATGTAGAAGACCCCATCATCTCAGGCCAAAATCTCCTTAAACTGATAAGCAACTTCAGCAAAGTCTCATGATTCAAAATTGATGTGCATAAATCACAAGCATTGCTATACACCAATAACAGACTAACAGAGAGCCAAATCATGAGTGAACTCCCATTCACAACTGCTACAAAGAGAATAAAATACCTAAGAATACAACTAACAAAAAATGTAAAGGACCTCTTCATGGAGAGCTACAAACCCCTGCTCAAGGAAATAAGAGAGGACACAAACAGATGGTGAAATATTCCATGCTCATTGTTAGAAAGAATCAGTATCATGAAAATGGCCATACTGCCCAAAGTAATTTATAGAATCAATGCTATCCCCATCAAGCTACCAATGACCTTCTTCACAGAACTGGAAAAAACCACCTTAAACTTCATATAGAACCAAAAGAGAACCTGCATAGCCAAGACAATACTAAGCAAAAAGAACAAAGCAGGAGGTATCATGTTACCTGATTTCAAACTATACTACAAGGATACAGTAATCAAAACAGCATGGTACTGGTACCAAAACAGAGATATACACCAATGGAATAGAAAAGAGGCCTTGGAGGCAATGCCACATATCTACAACCATCCGATCTTTGACAAACCGGACAAAAACAAGTAATGGGGTAAGGATTCCCTGTTTAATAAATGGTGTTGGGAAAACTGGCTAGCAGTGTGCAGAAAGCAGAAACTGGACCCCTTCCTGACACCTTACACTAAAATTAACTCCAGATGGAATAAAGACTTAACCATAAGACCTAACGCCACAAAAACCCTAAAAGAAAACCTAGGCAAAACCGTTCAGGACATAGGCATAGGTATGGACTTCATTACTAAAACACCAAAAGCATTGGCAACAAAAGCCAAAATAGACAAACAGGATCTAATTAAACTCCAGAGCTTCTGTACAGCAAAAGAAGCCATCATTAGAGCGAACCAGCAACCAACAGAATGGGAAAAAGTGTTTGCAATCTACCCATCTGACAAAGGGCTAATATCCAGAATCTATAAAGAACTAAAACAGATTTACAAGAAAAAAAAAACCCACCCAAAAATGGGCGAAGGATATGAACAGACACTTTTCAAAAGAAGACATGTATGAGTCCAACAAACATACGAAAAATGCTCACATCACTGATTATTAGAGAAATGCAAATAAAAACCACATTGAGACAACACCCCACGCCAGTTAGAATGGCAATCATTAAAAAATCTGGAGACGGCCGGGCGCAGTGGCTCACACCTATAATCCCAGCACTTTGGGAGGCTGAGGCAGGTGGATCACGAGGTCAAAAGATCGAGATCATCCTGGTCAACATGGTGAAACCCCATCTCTACTAAAAATACAAAAATTAGCTGGGCATGGTGGTGCACGCCTGTAGTCACAGCTACTAGGGAGGCTGAGGCAGGAGAATTGCTTGAACCCAGGAGGTGGAGGTTGCAGTGAGCTGAGATTGTGCCATTGCACTCCAGCTTGGGTAACAAGAGCGAAACTCTGTCTCAAAAAAAAAAAAAGAAAAAAAAATCTGGAGACAACAGATGCTGGAGAGGATGTGGAGAAACAGGAACACTTTTACACTGTTGGTGGGAGTGTAATTTAGTTCAACCATTGTTGAAGACAGTGTGGTGATTCCTCAAGGATCTAGAAACAGAAATTCCATTTGACCCAGAAATTCCATTACTGGGTATGTACCCAATGGATTATACATCATTCTACTATAACGACACATGCACACATATGTTCACAGTGGCACTGTTTACAATAGCAAAGACCTAGAACCAACCCAAATGTCCATCGACAATAGACTGGACAAGGAAAATGTGGCACATATTCACCATGGAATACTATGCAGTCATAAAAAATGATGAGTTCATGTCATTTGTAGGGACATGGATGAATCTGGAAACCATCATTTCAGCAAACTGACTCAAGAGCGGAAAATCAAACACTGCATGTTCTCACTCATAGGTGGGTGATGAACAATGAGAACACATGGACACAGGGAGGGAAGCATCACACACTGGGGTGTATGGGGGGGCAAGGGAGGGACAGCGAGGGGGTGGGAAGGTTGGAGAGGGATAATATGGGGGGAAATGCCAGATGTAGGTGATGGGGGGATTGAGGCAGCAAACCACATTGCCATGTGTGTACCTATGCAACAAACCTGCATGATCTGCACATGTACCCCAGAACCTAAAGTACAATAAAAATAAAAAATTGAGTAAACAAATGGAAGTTTCTACAAATCAAAAAGAAAAAAAAAAGTAAGGAACTGTCCTCCTTAAATCGCCATATAGATAATATGATGCTTATAATTCTCTCTGGTGCGAAAGTTTATGACCCTGTAAGAAATTATTCTTTGTACATTATTTCTAAACAGAAGCCTTACATTTATTAAAAGGTTATTAATGATTCAGAAATCCTAAACAAATTAGGAACTAATAAGGAAAGCTAAGATGCTAATAAGGAAAATCTGGAGCACCTTACTGTTTCTCAGGTTGGCACTGCTGAAGCCTTAGGGTAGTCCATGAATAATGGTCGTGCTAACGTCACTGCTCTTCCCTGAAATAATTAGTGTCAAGTGACAAGCAATGAGCACATAAGAGAAAATAAGACCAAACATTATCTGGTAGTATTTGATATGGTTTTCTTGGTCTCTGTAATATTCTTACGGGTATAGAATTAATTTGTCCAAAAGGTTCTTATCATGGAAGAAGAAATTAGTTTAATCATTTTCTTACATGAGGCAAAAAATTTCAAAGAAATCTTAACAAAAATTCCCTAGTATCTTAAACTCTTATGTCTTAAATATGTAAAAGGTTTTCAATGATATTAAGAGATCTCATTGATTCCATCAAAACAGGATGGCCTTAAAAGGCATTTTGTAAACTACCAGAATTGGATATTACTGCTAAAAATGAAGGAAAAAAACTGTCACTATTGAAGGCAAAATAAACTTTGTTAAATAGTAATTTTGAACATTTTTATTGATGTCACTCTACAACATAACACTTGTAGTGATCTGTAAACTTCTGAGCATAGATGAATTTGGCAAAGCAACAGAAAACTGCAAGAAATATAAGGTGTCAAAAACAGTAGGATGTAGATTAAAAATAGACAAGTAAACCATGCACTGAAAATAAACAGTAAAGCTACCAACTGGGATTTACTTCTGAGGCTATTCCTCTGGGAAAGTCTGCTGTTTCATTGGAACCAATATTTTAAATAGGAGAAAAAAATGGAATTCTATTAACCTTAGATTTTATCTTATTTAGGAAATGTAAGGAGCTGGTCTTTGAAAGTGTATCTCATTTAAATGGAAGCTCCATTGAAATCAGAGTTTTTCTGAGTCATAAATGTTATTTTCCTAGCACACTGCTATGCCTTAAACATTTAAAGGTTTTTCAGTGATATAAAAAAGTTTCTCATTGATCCCTTTAAAGCATAAAAATCTTGAAAGCTTATTTTAGAAACAATTAGAATTAAATTTTATTAATGTTAAAAATAAAATAGTAAACCTTTATAATACGGTGAACTTAAAATTTTCTATAAATGGAGTTCTATGCAGCAATTTAAGATACTGAGGCCTAAAACAGAAAAGTGGTAGTCTTACTTAGTTTTTGAAGAGAAATAGCAAAATGTAAATAAAGGTTTAGATGCCACATCCCTTCCTCAAAATCCTCAATAATTAGCATGCAAAATGAGGTAGCATGACAAAGGAATATAAAGGAAAAAACAACAGGACTTCAGTGTCAGACAAAAATAGATGTAAAGTATAATTTTCATACTAGATGAGTGACTTTAGGCAAGTTATTTCACATCTCATACGTAAAATGGAGATTAGGACATCTGCTTTGTGAGAATTCAATGAGCTGAGATTATATATATATATATGCATGTATGCATAAAGCATCTAGTTCAGGATCTAGAACAAATTAAAGATTTTTCACCTACTCTTTTTTTTCTCCTCTTTCAAGTAACATAAAATAAAAATTGTAGTAAACCCAAATCATATTACTGTGCATGCAAGTTTTCTCCAAAATAAAATAAAAATTTTGTAATGCCAAAAAACTTACAGCTGTTTAAAAATGAAAAGTTGTTTAACATCAAATTAATCCTATTTAACTGATAAAACTTTTTATTCTTCAAGTAAAATATTACATATTGAAGGAATAAACTAAAGTTAAAGATCATACACTTGGCAGTATTCATCTACAGTATTCATTTTAAACCCTCCAAATTAAAGCAAATCTACATTGATACAATGAAACATTAAAAATTTTTGGTCAAAATTGTTTCTGTGGAACTTGCATAATTAAGTATTTAATTTCTAAATTCTTGAAAAGCAAACAAAAAAGACAAGACACATTCTTACTTTATATAAGCAAAATATAGAGAAGAATTAAAGTTTTTAAGAAGTTAACATGAAACAAACCAAAATATTAACTAAATTTATTTAGAAAGGAGATAGGAATTAAAAATCATTCTTCCAAAAGTCACTACGAAATTTTGTCGTTGTCTATCTTTGTTATTATATACAGGGAAATAAGCTGGAAATATTCCTCACATGGTATTAGTCAAAATCAATGCATTATATCATAGAATATTAGTGCTTAGAAAAGAACTTTAAATTCTGCAGGTCTTACATCCTTATTCTAAAAGGAAAATAAAAATAGAGGTTAAGGTTCAAGTTATGGAGGGTTAGAGGGGAGCTGAGACTCAACTCTCAGCCCTATGCTCTCATGCTACATTACCATGCATTTTGGTGGGAATTCGCAGTAATGGTCATGGAGAACGCTGTTCTTCTGGCTTTTCTAGCATTTGATTAATGTGTAAAGTTTGTAGGACACACTCAAACAAGAGGGCATGTGGAGTGCTGGCTTGTACTCCTGCTGCTACCTAGAAAATATTTTTTTTTTTCTTTAAAAGGAATAAAATTATAACTTAAACATACACCTACTAACAATCTCCAATAAAAGCCTGGACTACTTGTCAGGTAATCAAACAGCCTAAACATTTCACCTGGCACAGTTATAGATAAAATCCTATTAGATTTAAATTGATCTCAGGACTTTCTGAAATTTATATAAGCCAAGGAGCAGTTAAGATACCCATACAAGCCATGGCAGAGGAGGAAGCAAAGTCGAATTCCCAAATATATTAGTAGCACTCATCATTTAACTTTCCTCTTTCCTATTATGGGCAAAAGATTTAAAATCTGTGAAAAGGGAAAGTAAACATGACACAAAACTATCCTGAACTATAAACAATCTCAGAGAAATTTTATTTCAAAGAAGAGTTCTTAGTTATCGTTAACTTCCAACTAACGAAAGTCATAGATACCCTGACTACCTACCACTTTCAGTCCTTACCCTGCCTAATCTCTCAGCAGCATTTGACCCTACTGACCATTACCTTCTTTCCTTAAAACTCTTTACTCACTTTGTTTCCATCACATTACTCTCAGCTGATTTCCTCCTGCCTCTCTGGTTATGCCGTCTTATTTTTTTTTTTCTATAAGCCAAACTTTTAACCATTCTTCAATTGGCGGTGCTGCACAGGCCTCATTCCTTATCCCACTTTTTTCCATTCATTCAAAAATATTTTTTGAGCAGCCACTATTGACTAGAACTCATTTAGATAACTGTGGTATCAGTGTACAAAGCAGATGAAAACTACCTGCTCTCTTGAAGTGGACATCATATAAAGAACAGTCAGATAAAAATAATATGCATAATATATAAGTAAATTATACAGTATATTGGAAGGGTCTAAATGTTATAGAAAATAGAGTAGGATAAGAATAATTCATTCTAAAATTCTCCTTCAGCTACCTATTTTCATAAGGCTTACCCCCACGACTGGGTCAGCCAAGTCAGATTTCTCTTATTCACCCCAGATGCCTTCTTTTTCCTTACTCTCAAGATCTTATCTGTTACCAAGTCTTACTTATTTACATAAATAACTCTAACATTATTCTATCCTCATTGCTGCTTCTTTAATTAAAAATATCAACAAAAAGAAGTGAGGAGATTAAGTTCTGTAGTTAGACTGTCAAGACTAAATCCTGGCTCCACTACTTATGTGCCACTTGGTTTTGAACTTAATCTCCTTCATTCCCAGTTTTTCTATCTGTAAAATGAAGACAATCCTTCTAGGGTTGTTTTGATTAAATGAGAGTGTCTGGAGGCATCAGTAACCAAGAGATGGCATCATCATCAATTTTAGCATCAGAATCACCACGAGTAGTAGCAGCATGATTAATTCCTACAAGAGCCTCCTAACTGGTTTCCCTTCTTCTAGCCTTACTCTTCTCTAATCTTTGCCAACACTGTAGCCCAGATAATCTTCCAAGTTCACAGATCTGAACACAAGCATGACCCTAAGCACCTCCCCACTGCCTTCAATATAAAGTCTAATGCATTAGCATGGCAAATAATCTTTTCTTTTTTTATTCTTCTCCTTTTGCTTTTCTTTTCAAAATCTAAGATGTTAAAGAATTATAATTTAAAGCACCAGCCTAAAGCTGAACTTTTCCATGAAAGAGCTTCAAAATATAAACTTCAGTTTTTTTCTGTCAATTTACAAGAGTCTCAATTGAAGATTTTAGTTATCACACAAGTTGTATTCTGTTCCCTTTTAAGTCTTTATTTCATTTTCATTATCAAAATGTTAAATGACCTTTGATTTAATTGATCACCATAGTATAACACCAAATAAGCATTGTGAGAAACTTTGCAGAAATGGAAGCCTAATAGATGACTTAAGCTATTTCCTTTGGGCTTTTTGTCATATTTTCTCTTCCTATGAAATAAACACAAAACATGAATTGACTTCATGGATTGTTACATGTGTTTTTACATATTTTTGTAGGTATGTATGCACATATGTATTTTGTAGGTGAATTGGCACTTAGCAAAAGCATCTTATCAGATACTGAAAGTATGCCACCATAAAAAATTGATACAATGAAATCTCAAGGACAACTATGGTTTGGGAAATGTGAGATCTCTGTCGTCAAGAAGTAAAAACGTTCTCTATTCGCGCTAATAATTTTTATCTATTCATCTAACAATATTAAGGTAAAATACATATATAAATAAATTTACTAAATGCAAATATCAAGGCTGAGCAAATTTATAATTACAGGGAAAGTGAGAGTAAAAGAAGATATAATTATAATCAAGGATGTGTTCTTTAAGTCTTCCATTTACTGTGAATCCTACCAAAACAAATGTATTATATTAACAGTACTTAAGGACTAAGCCATATACATGCTGACCATTCATAACTTTTGAAATGGATATATTTAAAATGCAATTAAACACTTGATAATGTGGTTTTGATAATTATGAAAATTAAATTTTAATAATGTTATAATGCAAAAGAAACATTCTGTCCATTAACTAATTATTAAAAGCTAGTAATATATAGTTTAGTGTTTCATATTTGCATTTAGTATAACTTTATATTATATAAAAGTATATATAAAATTACACAATATAAAATTAAGAAAAATTATCTCAATTTTCACCTTAAAAATACAAATGCTTAGTCCGGGCACGGTGGCTCAAGCCTGTAATCCCAGCACTTCAGGAGGCCGAGGCGGGTGGATCACGAGGTCAAGAGATCGAGACCATCCTGGTCAACCTGGTGAAACCCCGTCTCTACTAAAAATACAAAAATTAGCTGGGCATGGTGGCACCTGCCTGTAATTCCAGCTACTCAGGAGGCTGAGGCAGGAGAATTGCCTGAACCCAGGAGGCGGAGGCTGCAGTGAGCCAAGATCGTGCCATTGCACTCCAGCCTGGATAACAAGAACAAAACTCTGCCTAAAAAAAAAAATACAAATGCTTTACTTTTAATATAAGGTCTCATGGTTTTAAAATGCCAAAATGTTATACTGCTGTGTGTGTGTGTGTGTGTGTGTGTGTGTGTGTGCGCATGTGTGTGTGTTTGAACACATATGAATATCCTACTGACATTCAAGAAAGAATTCTGGTAATATATATTATCAGAGTTTCTTATGAAAGACAAAGAGTATTTTAAAAATTTCATTATTTGGCCATTAAACATAGTACATATCCCTTACCAAAAATTCCAAAACTGGAAGTAGATAACTTGCTTAGTTTTTTCATAAATCATTGTAATGTTTTATCATTATAATGTTTAACCACATACAGTATATAATTTAAATCTAACCTTTTCATTTCATATTACAATACTTTAAACTATTTTATGTGTTCCAAAACAAATGAAAGTCACCTAAACTTTAAAAAGTCTAAAAGTATGTTTATGATATCCAAAATAGTACAATGAATTTAATAACAGAGAATGAATGAAGCAAGGCTAAGGAGACACACAAGGCATGTTAAAAAGGTGTCAGTGTCTAATTACCTATTTAAAACAGTTTATAGCATCCCAATGGTCATTTCCTTAATTAAAACCAATTAATACAAACAAAGAAAATCAGGAGACAGAGCAGTATTATAATAAACAAAAATTTATAAATTGTATTATGACAGCCAAATAATGATTTTGCTTATAAAGCAGCAAATGTGTGCTGGGCATGGTGGCTCATGCCTATAATCCCAGCACTTTGGGAGGCTGAGGTGGGTGGATCACCTGAGGTCAGGAGTTCAAGACCAGCCTGATCAACATGGAGAAACCCTATCTCTACTAAAAATACAAAATTAGCTGCGCATAGTGGCACATGACTGTAATTCCAGCTAGTTGGGAGGCTAAGGCAGGAGAATTGCTTGAACCCAGAAGGTGGAGGGTGCGGTGAGCCAAGATGTCACCATTACACTCCAGCCTGGGCAACAAGAGCAAAACTCCATCTCAAAAAAAATAAATTAATAAAAATTAAAAAAAATTTAAATAGAGCAGCAAAAGTATTTTACAGTTGTCAGAGACTAATTTTTGATTGGCTAGTTGGACATCAAAATTCTACAAAAGATTAGTATCTATTTGATAATGCCCTATATTGTGGTAAATCATCATTAGATATTTATTACTTGGTACTCCTCTGCCTATCTAATCCTTTCACAAGAAAATGCAAAACAATGTTATATTCAAACTGGCGTCTGAGGAGAGGCTACTTATGAAACATGTAGAAGATTTTACCTGTCCAACCAGGCAAGCAGACTCTTGGCTGCTCCAATCAGATCCACAACTGAGGTCAGAAAGTCATTTGGCAATTTTCGGCTGGTCCTCCCATCATAATGGCCACTCCTTCTCCTTCCTGTTATAAAATTCTGTAGATTTTTGGCAGATGCATTCAACTTGTGAGAAAGGGTTTTCAGATTTTCTGTTTCCAAGCCATAATTCTGAATTACAAAAAGAGAGAGAAAATATATACTTAAGGTCAATATTTTATTCATTCATGAAAATATTTACCGAACACTTTATTATGCATAGGTCATGGGGTAGCATTAGAGTTACAAATGAATAAGACAGGATTCCTGACCTAGTGGAGCCCACAGTTAAGTGACTACTTGGGGAGGTGTCATAAAAAGAAAGTATAATAAAATGTGTTAAGTACTAATACGAACATGGAAAGATGAGGGCATTGTATCTTGGAACTATGCTACCCAAGACAGCAAGATTTTAAGAAATAATAAATTTGTTTCTTAAAACCAAAACCTAAGCTCATTTATTTGTGAAATTAATTATTATCAACAATTATTTTTGAATATACATTCAATTAACAATATGCATAGTCATGAATGTAGGTACTACAAACAATTCTGCTTCCCCAAAGTTAGGAAAATAAACACAACCAGCAATAATAAAATGGAAAAGCAAGAAATAAATCAGGTAAATAAATCAGATGAAAAAACATATATGTACTCTACATATGATGCTTAAGAAATTTCTTCTGGGACTGCTGGGAAGATGGCTGATTAAGAACAGCTCAGGACTTCAGCTTCCAGTGAAAGTGCAGAGGGTGAGGGGACGTCGCATTTCCAGATGAATTTTTATGGCCCACAGACCAGGAGATTCCCAGGCAGAGGGGTCGCCAGCACTGCTGTTCCGGCCGGTGTGGCTGTTTTGACCCCGCAGGGCTGATTTGGCCCACATGGCTGCTTTGACCACACCCTGTTGTGGCAGTTCTCTGTACAAAAGCCACTGGTCTGGGAGCCCTCTTAGCTGGTGATTGGAGCCCTGAGATGGCAGAGTTGCCCATTCATCTGAAATAGCAAGCCAGGCCAGGAGATTCATAGGCAAAAAAACTGCCAGGAGCCTCGGCACTGCTATTTGAGCTGACTCAGTGAGTCGCAGCACAGGAGATCCGGGCGCCTTTTCAACCAGCGACTGGAACACTGGGTCGTTCAACTTAAAAAATAAAAAAAAGACTCTGAGTCAGGGAGCCAGGTGATCAGGCTTGGTTGGTCCCACCACCCACCCCCCAACAACAACAACAACAAAAACAACAACGACAACAAAAACAGTAATTGAAAACGCTCTGTGTTGAGCGCTTCACAGCAAGCACAGCTGAACCCGGGATGGTCCGGCTCTGTGGTGGGAGGAGCGTCTGCCATTACTGAGACTCTCCACCACTGCCGAGGCAACCTGCCACAACAGAGAGAGTCCGCCATAACAGAGGAGGGGCCACCATTGCTACACCCGTATAAACAGGACTGCAGGGAAGATCACACAGCAGCTGGGTGGAGCCCACAGCAGCTCAGCAAAGCCTCTGCAGGCAGACAGTGACTAGGTGGGCTGTTAGCTGGGCAGGGCAGACCTGAAAGAAAAAACAAAAAGGGCAGCAGCACAACGGAAACTCATAAAGCCCTAACTCCCTGGGACAGAGTACCTGGGAACAAAAAGCAGTTTATGAGTTCAGCTGCAGCAGATCTAAACGTACCTGCCCAGCAGCCCTGAATGAACAACGGAGCTCACAGCTGAGGACTTGAGCCCCAATAAAAGACAGACTGTCTCCTCAAGTAGCTCCCTGACCCCCATAGATCCAAAGAGTCACCTCATAAAGGAGAGAACGGACTGACATTTGGCGAGCATTCTTCTGGGACAAAGATAGCAGAAGAGGAAACTGGTAGCAACCCTTACTGTTCTACAGCTGCTGCAGGTGATCCCCAGGAAAGCAGGGCCTGGAGAGGACCTCAGCAGTCCTACAGCAGAGTGGCCAGACTGTTAGAAGGAAAGCTTAAAAAAAAAAAAAAAGAAGTAACTTCAGCATCCACAAACTGGAAGCTCACTCAGAGACCCAATCTGAAAGACAGTAACTACAAAGACAACAGGTGGATAAACCCACAAAAATGGGAAGAAACCAGTGCAAAAAGGATGAAAACTCCCAAAACCAGAACACCTCTCCTCCTAAAAGGGATCACAACTCCTCACCAGCAAGGGAACAAGACCGGATGGAGAAGGAGTGTGATGAAATGACACAATCAGACTTCAGAAGGTGGGTAGTAAGAAACTCAGAGAGCTAAAAGAACATGTTCTAACCCAATGCAAAGAAACTAGGCACCTTGAAAAAAGATTGGACGAAATGCTAATGAGAATGGACAACATAGAGAGGAATATAAGTGAATTGATGGAGCTGAAAAAAACAACACAAGAACTTCACGAAGCATGCACAAGTTTCAACAGCTGAATTGACCAAGCAGAAGAAAGGATATCAGAGGTCGAAGATCAACTCAATGAAATAAAAAGAGAAGGCAAGAACAGAGAAAAAAGCACAAAAAGGAATGAACAAAATCTTCAAGAAATGTGGGACTGTGTGAAAAGACCTAATCTACATTTGATAGCTGTACCTGAATGTGATGAAGAGAATGAATTCAAGCTGGAAAATACTCTTCAGGATATTATCCAGGAAAACTTCCCCAACCTAGCAAGGCAGGCCAATATTCAAATCCAGGAAATATAGAGAACACCACAAAGATATTCATCAAGAAGAGCAACCCCAATGCACATAATCGTCAGATTCACCAGGGTTGAAATGAAAGAGAAAATGCTAAGGGCACCCAGAGAGAAAGGTCGGGTTACCCACAAAGGGAAGCCCATTAGACTCACAGCAGATTTCTCAGCAGAAACCCTACAAGCCAGAAGAGATTGGGGGCCAATATTCAACATCCTTAAAGAAAAGAACTTTCAACCCAGAATCTCCTATCCAGCCAAACTAAGCTTCATAAGTGAAGGAAAAATAAAATCCTTTGCGAACAAGCAAGTACTCAGAGATTTCATCACCACCAAACCTGCTCTACAAGAACTCCTGAAAGAGGCTCTACACATATAAAAAAACAACCAGTACCAGCCACTCTAAAAACATACCAAATGGTAAAACAGCATCAACACAATCAAGAATCTGCATCAACTAACCAACAAAACAGCCAGGTAGCATCAAAATGACAGTATCAAATTCACACATAATAATACTATCCCTAAATGTAAATGGACTAAATGCCCCAATCAAAAGACACAGACTGGCAAATTGGATAAAAAGCCAAAACCCATCAGTGTGCTGTATCCAGGAAACCCATCTTACATGCAAGGATACACAAAGGCTCAAAATAAAGGGATGGAGGAAGATCTACCAAGCAAATGGAGAGCAAAAAAAAGCAGGAGTTGCAATTCTCATCTCTGATAAAATAGATTTTAAAGCAACAAAGATCAAAAGAGACAAAGAAAGACATTACATAATGGTAAAAGGATCACTGCAACAAGAAGAGCTAACGATCCTAAATATATACGCACCCAATACAGGAGCACCCAGATACATAAGGCAAGTTCTTAATGACTTACAAAGAGACTTAGACTCCCACACAATAATAGTGGGAGACTTTAACACCCCATTGTCAATATTAGACAGATCAACCAGACAGAAAATCAACAAGGATATCCAGGACCTGAACTCAGACCTGGAACAAGCAAACCTAGTAGACATTTACAAAACTCTCCACCCCAAATCCACAGAAAATACATTCTTCTCAGCACCACATCACACCTACTCTAAAATTGACCACATAATTGGCAATAAATCACTCCTCAGCAAATGCAAAAGAACGGAAATCATAACAAACAGTCTCTCAGACCACAGTGCAATCGAGTTAGAACTCAGAATGCAGAAACTAACTCAGAACCTCACAGCTTCATGGAAACTGAACAACTTGCTCTTGAATGTTGACTGGATAAACAATGAAATGAAGGCAGAAATAAAGATGTTCTTTGAAATCAATGAGAATGAAGACACAACATACCAGAATCTCTGGTACACATTTAAAGCAATCTCTAGAGGAAAATATATAGCAATGAGTGCCCACATGAGAAGAAAAGAGAGATCTAAAATTGACACCCTATCATCAAAATTGAAAGAGCTAGAGGAGCAAGATCAAAAAAACTCAAAACCTAGCAGAAGACAGGAAATAACTAAGATCAGAGCAGAACTGAAGGAGATAAGAGACAGAAAAAAACTCTTCAAAAAATCCATAAATCCAGGAACTGGTTTTTCGAAAAGATCAACAAAATAGACAAACCACTAGCCAGATTAATAAAAAAGAAAAGAGAGAATAACCAAATTGATGCAATAAAAAACGATAAAGGGGATATCACCACAGATTCCACAGAAATCCAAACCATCATCAGAGATTATTACAAACAACTCTATGCACATAAACTAGTAAACCTGGAAGAAATGGATAAATTCCTGGACACCTGCATCCTCCCAAGCCTAAACCAGGAAGAGTAGAAACCCTGAATAGACCAATAACAAGGTCTGAAGTTGAGGCAGCAATTAAGAGCCTACCACCCAAAAAAAGCCCAGGTCCAGATGGGTTCATAGCCGATTTCTACCAGACATACAAAGAGGAGCTGGTACCATTCCTTCTGAAACTATTCCAGACAATCCAAAAAGAGGGAATCCTTCCCAAATCATTTTATGAGACAAACATCATCCTGATACCAAAAACCCGGCAGAGACTCAACAATAAAAGAAAACTTCAGGCCAGTATCCATGATGAACATAGATGCAAAAATCTTCAATAAAATACTGGCAAGCCGATTGCAACAGCATATCAAAAAGCTTATCTACCATGATCAAGTAGGATTCATTCCAGGGATGCAAGGCTGGTTCAACATACGCAAGTCCATAAACGTAATTCACCACATAAACAGAACCAAAGACAAAAACCACATGATTATCTCAATTGATGCAGAGAAGGTCTTTGACAAAATTCAACAGCCCTTTATGCTAAAAACCTTCAATAAACTAGGTATTGACAGAACGTATCGCAAAATAATAAAAGCTATTTATGACAAACCAACAGCCAATATCATACTGAATGGGCAAAAACTGGAAGCATTCCCTTTGAAATCTGGCACTAGACAAGGATGCCCTCTCTCACCACTCCTATTCAATATAGTACTGGAAGTTCTAGCCAGAACAATCAGGCAAGAAAAAGAAATAAAGGGTATTCAAATAGGAAAGGAGGAAATCAAATTGTCTCTATTTGCAGATGACATGATTGTATATCTAGAAGACCCCATCGTCTCAGCCCAAAATCTCCTGAAACTGATAAACAACTTCAGCAAAGTCTCAGGATACAAAATCAATGTGCAAAAATCACAAGCATTCCTATACACCAGTAACAGACTTAAAGAGAGCCAAATCAAGAATGAACTGTCATTCGCAATTGCCACAAAGAGAATAAAATACCTAGGAATACAACTAACAAGGAACGTAAAGGACCTCTTCAAGGAGAACTACAAGCCACTGCTCGACGAAATAAGAGAGGACACAAACAGATGGAGAAACATTCCATGTTCATGGTTAGGAAGAATCAACATCGTGAAAATGGCCATACTGCCCAAAGTAATTTACAAATTTAATGCTATTCCCATCAAGCTACCAATGACCTTCTTCACAGAACTGGAAAAAAACCCCTTAAACTTCATATGCAACCAAAAGAGAGCCCGCATAGCCAAGTCAATTCTAAGCAAAAAGAACAAAGCAGGAGGCATCTCACTACCGGACTTCAAACTATACTACAAGGCTACAGTAATCAAAATAGCATGGTACTGGTACCAAAACAGAGATATAGACCAATGGAACACACACACACACACACAAAAAGGCTGGTTAATATTATCCAAGGATAACCTTTATCAAACCACTTAGCAGGATGCACATTACTGTTGTGTATAAAGTTAAATTTATTACCATCTTATTGAAAATGGTAAAACCCAAAGAATGTAAGAATTTGCTTGGGCCTTTGAGGCTTAGTTTGACTTACCTTTTCACAGTTGGGGAAACCGAGGTATGGGAAGATTTTTTTTTTAATAGTTTGCTTAAGAAGCTCAGTACTTAGACTAGACAGAGTTCAGAATAAAACTGCAAGTAACCAGGCCATCTGTGAGGGGATATGTCTACCACTTTCTTTAGCATCAATATTCTACTCCTATTTTAGAAACATGGTAACAATAATTAAAGCAAAGTAAAAGATGAGTGAAAAGGAAAGTAAGTCATACAATAAATTAAACTATATTATTAAGTCAACAACCAGTGGGTACCTACTTTGTATAACATTTAAGTGTTTTTGTTTCCTACTGCAATTTAAGACAAGAGAAAACTTAGTGGAGAAAAATGAGGTGAGAGGAAGGTTTTGATGCATAAACAGTAAATACCAAGTTATACATGTTACCACTAAAGATTTAATTGTGATAAAAGTCTGCTTGTCCTTTAGTGAGAATTTACATGTTTATTAAAAGAAAACATTCTTCTGAAATTATAAATCTGTTCTCTAAAATAACACAGCATTAATATATTAAATATTCACTGCTTAATTTGAACTGTAATATTCTTCTCTCAAAAGATTTGGCTTGTGCAAATAAAACAACATCCTATTCAAATTCTATTGCATCTGAGAATGGATTATCTGTGAAACGTGGGAGACTTTGTCCAACTCGTCCCTACAGTATGAAAGAAATCCTCTTATGTTTATAAAAGATGCTCTCTAATGACTAGATAAGAACAATTTGTAACTATACAAACTAACTGTAAATGAGATTTCTTCCATAAATGTAACCATAAATGAAAATACTGAAAAGTATTTTTAGAAGTTTTCCCTGTGTTAAAGCATTTTTCTGGAGTAAAAATGATTGTATTTTTCATTTTTGTGTATAAATGTGTTTAATGAGAAAACATTTGTTTGCCAACAAATTATAGTAATTTCTTTAAAAAGTTCAAATTATAACAGTTTATTAGAGAGAGGCCTACTCAATCAACCTGGTTGATTGAGAAATCTTTCACTCGGTAGCCATTAGCCTCCATAAAAGATGAATTGATTTAAATTATTTCTTTCTATATAACATTAGCATCTCAAGTGATTTATTAGGAAGGGTAAAATAATATTAGTGTTTATATAAATAAAAATCCAAAGGCAAAGTTAAAAATATTTCAGAGTCTTCAAAATCTAAGAAACTAAAATTATTATTTTTCATATGACTCAAGAATTAGGGAATATAAATAGTCATCTGGACAAAACCTGAAAGGTCTAACTTGGAAACCTCCTAAAAATATATCCTATGCAGAATAGAGGTGAAAAATATGGAGGACAGAGAAATACAGAGACAAAAATAATCAAAAGATATGTAGCAGAGGATGGGGAAGGAAATTCTTAAAATTTTTGTTCTAGTTAATGAACATAACTAGTTACACTGATAATCCAAAAACATTTTTTAAAAATTTAGAAGAGTATAATAGGTTAGAAGCTCATCTGTATGTAACCAGATTTATGTGCCACTATTTTAACAAAAGAGACTAACTGATCTCTCAAGTTAATTTTTAAATTTTATTTTATTATTATTTTTTTGACATAGGGTCTCCCTCTGTCATCCAGGCTGGAGTGCAATGGCATTATCATGGCTCACCACAGCCTGGACTTCCCAGGCTCAACTGATCCTTCCATCTCAGCCTTCTACATATAGCAGGGACTACAGGTGTGTGCCAGCACACCTGGCTAATTTTTAAATTTTTTGTAGAGATGAGGGTCTCCCTATGTTGCTAAGGCTGGTCTTGAACTCCTGGGCTCAAGTGATCTGCCCTCCTTCGGCTCCCAAAGTGCTGGGATTATAGGCATGCCACCATGCCCAGACTCTAGTTAATTTTTATCATCACAATTGTCTATTACTACCAATACAGATACCTTCTGGCTATTTATTTCATGAAAGTGAATGGTTTGTTGTAACTTGGTAAGTCACCAGTAAACCACACACCCTTACCTGTCACTTAAAGAATCAACAAGTAAATCAAGCACCTTTTACGAGGCCAGGGGTGTGGAAGGTACTGCCTCAATTTTTTTTTAAAAATGCAGGTTTATTCACCATAGATTTGCTTTTCATTGGATAGGCAGGGGAAAAATTGGTATTACTATTAGCATAAAAAGGACTACCTCAACAAAACAAAAACTTAGACATGAAATGTACTTAGCTGCTGTCTTTGTTCTATATTTTGCTTATTTGTTCATATACTTGGCCGTTACCATGTGCCAGAACCAGTAATGACTTAGAACTGATTCAACACAGCCATTTAAGTCTTAACGAATTTGTGCTAAGTTCATATCAGTCTTCTCTTTCAATCATATGCATGCAAAAACATTAAGAACATATTTAACATTTTAGAAAAATAATGTTGGCTATATCCTCACTAGTGGCAAATTTTCACTAAACACTTAACTAGAAATATTTAATATTGGCATCACATATTTTACAATGTCAATGCCATTTTATTCACAGTTCTTAACTTTAATGCATCATGTAGCAGGTTTTTAGGTTTATAATACATTGCTTTATAAATATGAGTGAGTTCTAAAAGGCTTGCTTTAATGAATTTTTTTCAGAAAATAAATTATTTTAAGATGAATGAACCAAGCAATCATGTTGCAAAGAAACAAATCCTAGCAATTGCAAACATCAAATCTTTCATGCAAGATGCCTGAAATTATAAGTACATAAAAAAATGAAATGAAAACTGTTCTTATCCTGTCATAAATGATTCATTCACAGTTCCTAATAAAAAGTGTATTGTCAGAACACAAATTAAGGACCATATATTAAGCTATATATATTTTTTACTTATGTTTTTACTCTTTCCATTACTATTCTTTGCTCTCTATTGAAGCATACTAAATGATAGCTTAATAGCTTGAAATATTATTACACTTCCAAATCATGAACAGCTTACTTCTTTCTAGAATAACATGATACAAACAATATATCTGATGCTTAACAAATACACATTGCATAAATAAACAAGTGACTAAATAAACCTTTGATTCTCATCAGCTGCCATAAACATTTATTCACATAAGGAATAACTTCAAGACAAGGTAGACGAAAATATAGTATAGTATAGCTTAAAAGAAACAAAATGAATCTGTTAATTTCTCTATGTCTTCCTTATATGAGGAACAGAAACTTCAGAGTCAAAGGCTGTGTAGGTAAGTGAAAAATTTTGGTTCTCTCAAGAAAGGTAGAGTTTAATTCAGTAAGGTAACATTAATTTAACATATTTTATGAGTTAAGCACTGGGCAGAAAGCTGAATAAAAAACAAGAACTAAAAAAAGGTGTCTTCCTTTGAGGAGCCCACCATGAATTAAAGGATAAAAGAACCTAAACAAATAATTGTAATGTGATACAAAGTGTTAAGTTATCTTCTTTTCTCATTAATTCCCATTCTGCAAGCTAAATGAAAATTCTCAATTTTCTCTGAATATTTCATATTCTTTCACAATTCTGTCTCACACATGATATTTCTTCTGCCTAGACAACTTTTCTCCAACTTTTTGCCTGGCAAACATCTAACCATTGTGCAATACCCAATACAAATTCTACCTACACTACCTGAATCCTTCAGAAGTCTTCATTTCTTTCCACATTCCCCTGGAATTAAAAAAAAAAAAATCTATGTTGTCTTCTAATGGCTATTGTCTTTCTTAATGAACTGTATATATTTTTGATATTTTTGGAATACAGACTATGTCTTTTTCATCTTTGCATTCCCAGTGATAGCACTGTTTGAGCATATGTAATTGTTGTAAAAGAAATGAATACAGTAGACATAAGGAAAATGTAAAGGCCAGTAAAGATCAGAGAGACAAGACATAGCACGGTAAACTGAAATTCAAAGACCACTTTGTGGGCAGAGGGGAAGGAGGTAAAGATACAGTTCCAATAGCACAACTTCCTGGACTAGTCAACTTAGCCTGCTGATAAGGAATCTCACCTCCTGATTTCATAATTGCATGTAGAAGAAAATCAGAATTCACTCCTCAAATTTGCTTTATATTCCTCAGAAATCATCTGTTGCATAAACTGAAATATATCTGTACTTCTGACTTGTTGATGTGTATCCATTACATTAGGAAGGGGTAAGAAAGAAGTTTGATATTTGACCTCGGTGGGGACTATGACCAAGGAATTGCTA
This sequence comes from Saimiri boliviensis, assembly GCF_048565385.1. Taxonomy (NCBI): domain Eukaryota; kingdom Metazoa; phylum Chordata; class Mammalia; order Primates; family Cebidae; genus Saimiri; species Saimiri boliviensis. Next base: position 18,233,707 of record NC_133470.1, on the reverse strand, counting down.
AATAAAAAGAAAAAAATTGGTGTTTAAAATTATTTTCTGCGTTAGAGCTTAATCACATAATGAAGTATCCAAATGATATGACTTAAACATGGTGCTTAAACCCAGAACTATAAGGTTTAAAGCTCAGCATCTGAAAGGATTCACTACAGCTACACAGTTCAAATTTAGAAGTGGTCTGGACATCTATTTCTGATGTCCTGCTTTTAAGTAGGGTTAGGTCAGCAGATCCTTGTTCATGGATCAAATTTTGAATGTCTAGACTATATGTATGTAATACTGTGAATCATCAATAATCTTTCCTTTCTCAAACTGGCAATGTGAGAGCCTAGCACATGAGTGGTTCATCTACAAAGAGCCCTGCTTATGAGACATACACTGTGGACTTAAGGTTCTGATATGCCCAACTCTTACTCTTACAAAAGATGTTAACAAGCAGGGAACTGTTATTTGGCACTAATATAACAAATTTAAGGAAGGAAGAAAATATCATGTCCAATTGGTTGAGAATTAGGATTTTTTTTCTTCTATTTGCATTTCAATTATCAAAAGAAGAGAAGAAAAAAAGGGAAAGTAATGAAAGAAAAAAAAAAAGGAGAAAAAGAGAAGTTTTCCTCTTCACCAGTTTTATGTCCTTACCAATGCACACAGAAGGTCAACTGCTTCCAAGATCAGTTCCTGATGGCCAATGCGGCTGACCCCCAGATCCTCTAGCTCCTGATGTGTAATGCGCAGCAGCTGGTCCCCACTGATCTTCTCCCTCTCAAAGTTCTTAATATACTGCTGCAAACAGTCATCAAGACCTATAAAATAAAAGTATGAAAGATCAGAATGAAAACATGGTTAAACAAAACAAATATGAAGGATGGGAAAAGCAAGCATTAATGCTACCATATCACAAATTAAGTCCATTTTAACTGTGAACTAGCTAAATCCTTCACCCTTTATTAACCTACATATGTACTACAGTGAAAAAGAAAATCACTTCATCATACTCATAGTTGTTAGGTACCTATTTCAATTTTTCCTCAGCAAGTACTGGAAATCTTTATCTTTCTTCTGTGCAGTTCTCCTTGCTGACTATTTCATAAAGTATGCCAACAGGCAGTTTCCCCTATCTAATTTTTCTGCATCACAGTCTTACTCTCTTATTTAAACCCCAATTCAGAGGAAGAATTGTCTTTCCTATTTAAAGCTAATCTATCTTTCTGTACTCTGTAGTCCCATCTTTTGCCAACTTAACACTACTTCAGTGACTAAAAATTAAATGCTCTCTTTGTTTCAACTATTTCTTATAAATTGACTCGTTCTATGTTCAAATTTCTGCCATCTTAAAACAAAAAACAAAACCCTTTTTTTTGATTTTGTTTATTCTGTGTGCTCCCCAATAGTCTGTCATCCTCTTTGGATTCAAGTCCTTATCTTTATTTCCTCATCTGTGATGCACTCCTTAATCCATTATCATTTGGATTTTACTCAGATCTAAAAGTAGAAATCCACAGGATTATCCGGGGCAATTCATAAGTGATTGGCTCTGCTATAGATTGAGTTGGTTTCAATCACCTGTGAAGTGGCCTGATACAAATGATGAACTAGACTAATAAAACTAATGCTCTAGAAATTTAAGTAAAGAATACCAAGAAAATGAGGCAATTAGCTGAAACTAAGAGGTCCTCAATGTATCAAGGAGGGAGACCAGAGGCTATAATGGGCTACATTCCAGCTGAAATTATGAAGGAGCAGAAATTATAACAGAAAAAAACAGATAAAATTAGAACAGATGTGCAAAAGGTAGCCAAGTTTCCAAACAGAGATTATGTAGCCAGTGAGAAAGAAAAAGAGTCAGCATTGTGATTCCTGACAGGGTCTAGTATAAGGCCACAGATGTCTTTACTATATTCTCAAACTTCCTTAAAGTAACTAGAGTAACTTTGTAGTCTCTCTAAATAATCTTTTTCTTTCATTCTCCATTATTATGTGTATACTGATGAGGACGGATATGTTCTCACTGGATCTAGCAACGTGAAAGTCACCAATGACATTCCTGAGAGTTGTTTTCACAGTGATGGCAATAAGCCAGCACTGAATGAGTTAAGGAGGCTTCAAAGCAGTCAGGCTACATAAGAGAAGAGAAAAATTAAGAGGCTATCTAGAGAATATGGGATTGAGAGCGAGAGTTTGTTTTTCTTTCTTAAAGATGTTAGAGACTTGAAGATATTTAAATGCGGATAAGAACTATATGTCTCTATTGAAAAAGGAGGGAAGGAGGAAAAGATGGGTGTAGATGCAGGTAGATTTACAGCCTGTGAGTAAGATGAGGAACTCCCTGCCTAATGACTTTAAGACAACATTAAGGATCTGTGTGAGAGTTCAGTGAAATATTCGTAAATAAAATAAACATGTAAATTGACACCATTACAAATATGTGCTGAATACCCAAATGGAGTTGGTACTAATTACAGTGTCCCAGAGCTAAACATGATTATTTTTTAAAGGGAAGACTCTAAAATCAGAAACAAGGGGAAAAATAAAATAATTGTTTGTCAGACACTGCCATGAATGCTGGAGATAAAATAGTAAAGAAGACACAGACCTCAAGGAATGCAGTACTTGTATTAGTTATTATATGTAACCTAGAGATAATTTAAAGTGTACAGGAGAATTTCATAGGTTATATCTAAATAGCATACCATTTTATATAAGGGACTTGAGCATTTGCAGAGTTTGGTATCTGTGGGGGTTCCTGGAACCAATCCCCCTCAACTGTATAGGGTGACAGTTATAGTGGTCCACAATACTGAGGGATGGGCAGACAAAGGGGATCTAAGAATGAAAACAAAAATGGACCAGAGAGGACAAGGTAATAATAAGGAAGGCATGACAGACAAATGGTAAATGTAGCACAGCATTCTAATAAGATAAGGACTAAAGTACTCTTAGAATTAAGAGACTATAGCCAGAACAGTATCAGAATAGTGCAAAGAGAAGTCAGACAGACTATGGGATTGAGGAGTGACTGGGAAATGAGAAAGTGAATGCCTTGCATGTAGAATATTCCTTTAGAAGATTATAGGATAATGGAGAGGATGGGAAGTAAATAGAGAGATGCCAAGTAGTGTCAAAGAGACCATTGTTATACCAATTTCAGAAGCGAAGAAACTAAAGCTTAGTGAGATTAGGTAACTCTCTAAGTGTACGTAGTAAGTAACTGACAGGCAAACCAAGAATTAAAACCTAGTCCCAGAGGATCCAAAATCTAATCTACTTTGACTATATCAGATCATCTAAAGACTGAAAAAACACATCTTAACAATAAAATGGATTCATATCCTGGCAAAAGTAAACGGGTAAATGGAGTTAGAGACAGTTATTAAAATGAAGAATAATAATAACATACAACAGTGGCTAATGAAATCACACTCTTCTGGACCCACGAGAAAAAAAATTAAAACTACCAAGGACTAAAGTCCATGCTAGCATATTTTTGATGAATTAAATACTGTGTAGAGTACCCAGATGGCATTCAATCTGAAGTTGCATTTGAATGAATGAAAGGGAAAACATTGCAAATAGTTTTTAGAAACCACTGAAACCAATATATGTTGACCTGAGAAACCCCTGTTCTTTATGTTCTTCAAAGCCATCCTTAACAATCATCCTCCTACAAGCAAATAGTCACTCTATAACAAGCAGTATATGATTTGTTTTCACAAGGATTCTCAAGAAAACCAAATAAAACCAAATAAAAAAGGAAGGATAATTTTCTTCTTGGGCTGTTCTTATTTATTCTGTCCTAATTTATTTTGTAAAAGGCTACGCTGTTAATAGTTTTGTATAATTACTATATAGAAGAATTGATACTGAATAATAGTAATACCTTCCAGTTATTTATTAATTGTATATCATTATCTTAATTTTACAGATAAGAAAATTGAAATTTAGGAACTATGCCTGGGATCCCACACCTTATAAATGGTAAGGCAAGGTCTAAACCCAAGTTCATCTGACTCTAAATCCATGCTCTTAAAGACTATGTGGAATTAGGAGTGAGGGAAGAATGGAAAGCATGGTTTTCAAAGCTCTAGACTGTTTGTCTGTACTATACCAGAAGTCATTATGCCAAAAATATTTTTCTATTTTACATTTAAAACTTTAAGGTCTTTAATATATATTTATTTAAATTATGCTTTGTATCAAAAGGCATTTAAGTATATTGTTCACACACACACAATTCAGGAGGGCAATACAAATTAAAAGTAGATGAGAAAAATACGGTTAGAGGAAAATAATATGATTAGTCATAAAGTGGGAACCAAAATAATGAAAATGAAAAAAATTCATACAAACGATAAATACTAATAGCTTAAAACATCCATTAGATAACAGCAAGCCAGTTTCTCAGAAAAGCCCATCTGGTCTTTTCTTAAATTGATACATAATAGTTATATATATTTATGAGGTACACGTGATATTCTGATACATTCATGCAAAGTATAATGATCAAATCAGGGTAGCTGGAATATCCATCACCTCAAACCTGCCCATCCTTTTTTGACACTAAAGTCAGCAAAAAGGATTTCTTGTGGGAAGAAATCCTTGTGTAATATAATAAACACCACCTTCAATAAAATAAACCCTTTTGATAAACACAACTCTAAGTTCCCATTGGACTGGTTTTTTTACAGCAAAGCTGAAATACATTTTAAAAAATATTATATTGTATTGTAGACCAAATAATAGTTGGTTATCATGAAGACAGAAACATATTTATCTTCATTGGCTTTAAGGAAGTTACAATCTATCAACAGAGTTTATAATTCCAGGGAGAAAATAAGTAGTAGGGTTTCTTTTTTATAATGAAAACAGACAAAAGTGAGCTCTATTTGAATCATCTTCTGAAAATTACAAGTTTGTCAACTGGTTCCTAAAATATTTTGGGGATACACAGTATATATTCATTTAATATTATGATAGTTTCCCATAAAATTACTACCCTTGTCATACTTCTTATCTTAAAAAGCATATTTACAGATGTTAATTTTTAAAAAGTTTAAGTCACAGGCAAGAAAAGAAAAAATAGATAAATTAGACTTCGCCAAAATTAAAAACTTTTGTGCATCAAAAGACACTATAAACAGCAAAAAAGCAACTGATGGCATGGAAGAAAATGTTTGAAAATCATATATTTGATAAATATTCATATACAGAATATATAAAGAACACCCACAACTCAACAACTAAAAAGCAACTTGACTGATAAATGAGCAAAGGACTTAAACATCTCTCCAAAACATATATACAGATGGCCAATAAGCATACAAAAAGATCCTCAACGTTAGTAATCATCAGGAAAATGCAAATAAAAATCACAATAAGGTATTACCTCATACCCATTATGATGGCCACTATCAAAACAAACACACAGAGGTGAGTGAGGAGGTAGAGGAATTGAAACATTTGTGCACTGTGATGGGAATCTAAAATGGTGGAGCCACTATGCAAAATGTTTCGCAGTTCCTCAAAAAACAAATACATAAGTGAAAATAGGCCCGCACAGTAGGAAAGAGCATCAGGGACAGGGATGTGGGGAAGAGAAGACCAGGAAGAGGTTGACAGCTGAGGCCAAGATTTAGCCACAGTGAAGGTTAGGAGATTTCTTGAAGACGCAGGGAAGAAGGTCCAGGGTGATTGAGGGAAACCTACGCAGCAGCTGCTGGTCCTCCTGGCCCTATGGCTGGGCACCATGGGATTAGGCAGTGTTGAGCTCCTAGGGGCCTAGCAGCAGGGCCTGCAGGTGTCCTGGGGAAATTCCATAAGCATCCACTTACGCAGTGAGCCTTCATGGAGACCAATATCAGCAGTTTTATGGATACACTCTTCCCAGTAGGAACTTCTGTGAGGCTAGAATTTAAGCTCCAGTATACAAGCTTGAGGAAGAAGTAATCAAAGAATCCTGAGTGCAAAGTCAAGTTCAGTGGAAAGAAGCAGAAATGCCTGGCCTACATCAAACTTGAGGATAAAGTTTTGGGCCAGATGGTCCATTACCCCATACAGAAGCAGGATTGACACGTGCCTGAAAAGCACCAGGAGATCCAGTGCAGTAGAGTGGAGCCGGCCAGCCACGACCCTCACAGTCATTACTTCCCTGGACAATTTGCCTTCTTTTTAAGGCCCTGCTCCCTAGCACAGAACCCTGGACTGAATTTCATCCTGCTCCCCAGACAGTTGCAGGTGGTAACCAGTAGAAAACCCTGCCTTCCTAGATGATCCCATTATATCCTAAGCTAATAAAACTACTCTCCGAAAAACAAAGAAAAAAATATAAAATTTAGAAAAAAGATTACCATAGGATTCAGCAATTCCGCTTCTGGCTATATACTCAAACAAAATGAAAGCAGAGATTTGAAGAGATAGTTGTACACCTATGTTCATAAAAGCATTATTCAAAATAGGTAAAATGTGGAAGCAACCCTAGTGTCCACTGATATATAAACAGATAAACAAAATGTCGGAGGAGGTGGAGCACAATGGTAGAATAGAAGGCTTCCCTGATTGCCTTCCCTAGCCCGTGCAAGGACACCAATTTAATTATCTACACAAAAAAGCACCTTCATAAGAACCAAAAATCAGGTGAACATTAATAGTATCCAGTTTTAACTTCATATCACTGAAGGCACTGAAAACATTACAAAAAACAGCCTTAAATCAGTGATGTCACACCTCCCTCAAGCCCAGGCAGTGGTAGTGTGGTGACTAGAGTGTTTCTGTGTGTTGGAGGGAGAGCACAGCAATTTGTAAGGCATTGAACTTACTGCTGTCCTAATAGAGCAGAAGGGAAAACCAGACCAAACTCAGCTGATGCCCACCCACAGAGAGAGTATTTAAACCAGACCTAGCCAGAGGGGAGTCGCCAATCCTGGCAGTTGGAACTTGAGCTCCTGCAAATCTCACTACCATGGGCTAAAGTGCTCTGAGGTTTTAAATAAATAAACTTGAAACATAGTCTAGGCCACAAGGACTGCAAATCCTAGGAGAGTCCTAATGCTGAACACGGTTCAGAGATAGTGGATGGGGGTGACACACAACATACTGAAACACCAGCCAGGCCAGAGTGGCCAAGAGAGTACTGGTATTACCCCTTCCCTAACCCCAGGCTTTATAGCTCATGGCTCCGAAAGAGACTCCCCTTCCTTCCACTTGAGGAGAAAAAAGGGAAGAGTAGGAAAGACTTTATCTTGCATCTTGAACAGTAGCTGAGCCACAGCAGGACAGTGCACTAGTCAGAGTCATGAGGCCCCCCTTTCCAGGCCCAAGCTCCTGAATGACATTCCTTAGACATACCCTGGGCCAGAAAAGAATGACTCCATCATGGCATGATTCATTACCAGCTAACTGAAGAGCCCTTGGGCCCTGAATAAGCAGCAATGATAACCAAGTACTACATCAAGGGCCCTGTGTGAGACTGTGAGACTTGCTGGCTTCAGGTGAGACCCAGCATATCTGCAGCTGTGGTTGACTATGGGACATAATTACTTCTCCCTGAAAAAAGCAGAGGGAAAAGGAAAAGGGACTTTGTCTTCTACCTTTGGTACCAGCTCGTGCATAGGGGGTAGAGAACAAAGCAGGCTCTTTGGGTCCATAATTCTAGGACTTGGCTCTGCGATGGATGGCATTTCTGGACATGCTCTGGGCCAAAGGGGAGCCCACTGTCCTTGAAGGGTGAGGCCCAGGCCAGGCAGCATTCACTACAAGCTGATTGAAGATACCTTGGGCCTTAAGGAAATAACAGTCGTAGTTTGGCAATGCTCACCATGGTTCTGTGGTGATGGTGGCCATAGGGTGGGGCTCCTCTGCCTTTGGAAAGGGGAGAGAAGAGTGGGAAGAACTACATCTTGTGGTTTGAGTGTCAGATCAGTGGCAGTATAACAGAATACCAGGTACACTTCTAAGGTTTTAAATGCTAGTCCCTGGCTCCTAGAAAGCACCTCTGGGCCCACCCAGGGCCTAGGGGAAATTGCTAATATAAAGGGAAAAATCCAAGACCATGAGTTGGCTTTGGCATTTGCTGACTGTACAGCTCCAGGGCCTTGAGAGAACACAGGCAGTAGCCAGGGAGGGGTTAAAGCAGGCCTTGAGAAAGATGTAGTGCTGTGTTGACTTCAGGTATGACCCAGCAGTCACAGTGGTGGTGGCCACAAGGGTGCTTGTCTCACTCCACCCACAGCTTCAGGTGGCTCACAACAGAGTGAGAGACTGTTTGTTTGGGAGACAGTAAGGGAAGAGAACAAAAGTCTCTGCCAGGTAATCCGGAGAATTATCCCAGATCTTGTCCAAGAACATCAAGGAGGCCTCTACGAGTCTATAAGAACCACAGCTTTACTGGGCTTGGGGTGCTCCCTGAAGAGATACAGCTTATGTCTTAACATCTAAGTCCTTTAGAATATCTGGAAAGCCTTCCCAAGAAGGATGGGCACAAACAACCCTTGACTGCAAAGACTATAATAAATTCCTAATTTTTAATGCCTAGCAACAGAAGAACATCTACAAGTATTAAGACAATTCAGGAAAATATAACCTCATCAAATAAATGAAATAAGGCACCAGGGACCAATCCTGGAGAAACAGAGATATGTGACACTTCAGATAGAGAATTCAAAATAGTTATTTTGAGGAAACTTAAAGAAATTCCAAGATAACACAGAGAAGAAATTCAAAATTCTATCAGATAAATTTAACAAAGAGATCGAAATAATTTTTAAAAATCTAGCAGAAATGCTGAAGCTGAAAAATGTAATTGTCATACTGAAAAATGCATCAGAGTCTTAACAGCAGATTTGACCAAGCAGAAGAAATAATTCGTGAGGTTGAAGACTGGCTATTTGAAAATACAGTCAGAGGATATTAAAAAAAAGAATAAAAAACAATTAACCATGCCTATAGCACCTCAAAATGGAATATCTGAGAGTTATTGCCCTTAATCAGAAGGTAAAGGAGAAAGTCAGGGGTAGAAGGGATAATAACAGAGAACTTCCTATACCTAGAGAAATATATCAATACCTAAGTACAAGAAGGTTACAGAGCAGCAAGCAGATTTAACCCAAAGAAGACCACCTCAAGGCACTTAAAAATCAAACTCCAAAAGTCAAGGATAAAGGATCCTTAAAGCAACAAGAGAACAGAAACAAATAACATACGATGGAGCGCCAATACATCTGGTGACAGAGTTTTCAGTGGAAAACTTAGGCCAGTAGAAAGTGGCATGACATATTTAAAGTGCTGAAGGAAAAAACTTTTACCCTAAAAGAGTATAAACAGCAAAAATATTCTTGAAACATGAGGAAGAAATAAAGACATTCCCAAACAAAAGCTGTGGTATTTCATCAACATGAGACCTGTCCTGCAAGAGATGCCAAAGGAAGTACTTCAATCAGAAAGAAAACAACATTTATCAGCAATAACTAGTCACTTAAAGGTATAAAACTCACTGGCAATAGTAACCACACACATACACAAAAAAACCACAGAATATTGTAACAACACTGTAACTGTGATATGCAACTCCTTTGATCCTAAGTTGAAAGACTAAACAATGAATCAATAAAAAATAATAACTACAAGAGCTTTTCAAGACACAGACAGTATAATAAGATCTAAATAGAAACAACAAAAAGTTAAATAGTGGGAATATGAAGTTGAGGTGTAGAGTTTTTATTAGTTTTATTTTTGTTGTTTGTTTATGCAAACAGTGTTAAGTTCTTATCAGCTTAAAATAATAGTTATTAAGATAGTATTTCCAAGGCTCCTGGGAACCTCAGACCAAGAAACTAAATCATATTAACAGAGAAAATCACTTTCACTAAAAGGAAGATAGAACAGAAAGAAGGAAGAAAAGACCACAAAACAACCAGAAAACAAATAACAAAACGGCAGGAGGAAGTCTTTACTTACTAACAGTAACACTGAATATAAATGGACTAAACTCTGCATTAAAAAGTCATAGAATGGCTGCATAAAAAAAACACACACACAGTGATATGTTGCCTATAAGAAAACACACTTCACCTATGAAGACACACATAGACCAAAAAGAAAGGAATGGAAAAGATATTCCATGCCAATGGAAACCCAAAAAGAATAGGAGTAGCTATACTCATATCAGAAAAAAATAGATTTCAAGACAAAATCTATAAAAGGAGGCAAAATAATAGAATGATAAAGGGGTCGATTCAACGAGAGAATATAACAATTTCAAATATATACGCAGCAAGCACTGGAGATCCTAGATATATAAAGCAAATAGCAATGAAGCTAAAGAGAGAGAGATCCCCCAATATAATAATAGATGGAGACTTTAACAGCCCGCTTTCAGCATTTGACAGATATTCTAGATAGAAATTAACCAAGAATCATTGGGACTTTATCTACACCATAGAACAAATGGACCTAACAGGTATGTACAAAACATTTCATCCAAAGACTGCTGGATACACATTCTTTTCCTCAGTGAATGGATCATTCTCAAGGACAGACCATGTTAGGTTACAAAACAAGTCTTAAATAACAAGGGGAACTTGGAAACTATACAAATAAATGAAAATTAAACAACACATTCCCAAATGATCAGTAGATCAATGAAGAAATTAGAAAGGAAATTGAAGGCCGGGCGCGGTGACTCAAGCCTGTAATCCCAGCACTTTGGGAGGTCGAGGCGGGTGGATCATGAGGTCAAGAGATCGAGACCATCCCGATCAACATGGTGAAACCCTGTCTCTACTAAAAATACAAAAAATTAGCTGGGCATGGTGGCACATGCCTGTAATCCCAGCTATTCAGGAGGCTGAGGCAGGAGAATTGCCTGAACCCAGGAGGCGGAGATTGCGGTGAGCCAAGATCGTGCCATTGCACTCCAGCCTGGGTAACAACAGCGAAACTCCGTCTCAAAAAAAAAAAAAAGAAAGGAAATTGAAAAATCTCTTGAAACAAATGGTAATAGAAACACAACATACCAAAATCTTTGGGATATGGCAAAAGCAATACTAAAAGGGAAATATATAGCTATAAGTGCTTACATTAAAAAAGAAGAAAAACTTCAAATAAATAACCTAACACTGGGCAGCCCCCTGGCACCAAGCAGCCTGAAAGTGCCCCAGCCCAGAAGCTAAACAACCTAACAATGCATCTTAAATAACTAGAAAAGCAAGAGCAAACCAAACCTAAAATGCTAGAAGAAAATAAGTAATAAAGATAAGATCATAAATAAATGAAATTAAAATAAAGCAATACAAAGGAACAACAAAACAAAAAACTGGCATTTTGAAAAGTTAAACAAAATTGACAAACCTTTGGCTAGACTAAGAAAATAAGAAAGAAGACCCAAATAAATAAAATCAGAGGTGAAAAAGGACACATTACACTAGATATTGCAGAAATTCAAAGGATCATTAGTGGCTACTATGAGCAACTACATGCCAATAAATTGGAAAATCTTGAAGAAATGAGCAATTTCTAGACAAAAACAACCTACCAAGATTGAACTATAAAGAAATCCAAAACTTGAATAGGCCAATAACAAGTAATGAGATTGAAGCCATAATAAAGTCTCCCAGCAAAGAAAAACCTGGGAGCTGATGGCTTCACAGGTGAATTCTACCAAACATTTAAAGGAGAGCTAACACCAATCTGACCCAAACTATTCTGAAAAATAGCAAAGAAGAGAATACTTCCAAATTCATTCCATGAGGGTGCTATTACCCTGATATCAAAACCAGACAAAGATGCATTGAAAAAAGAAAACTACAGACCAATATATCTGATGAATATTGATGCAAAAATCCTCAACAAAATACTAGAAAGCCAAATACAATAATATTAAATACTTTAAAATGTTCATTCATCATAACCAAGTATTTATCCCTGGGATGCAAGAATGGTTTACCATATGCAAATCAATCAATGTGATATATACACAGAATAATGAAAAAAAAATCTGATCATTTCAATTGGTGCTGAAAAAGTATTTGATAAAATTCAACATCCCTTCATGATAAAACCCTCAAAAAACTGAGTATAGAAGGACCATAACTCAACATAATAAAAGCCATATATGGCAGTCCCACAGCTAGTATTATACTAAATAGAGTAAAAGTGAAAGCCTTTCCTTCAAGATCTAGAACATGACAAGGATGCCCACTGTCACCACCATTATTCAACATAGTACTGGAAGTCCTAGCCAGAGCAGCCAGGCAAGAGAAATAAATAAATGATATCCAGATTGGAAAGGAAGAAGTCAAATTATTCTTATTTGCTGACAAGATGATCTTATATTTGAAAAAAACCTAAAGAATCCACAAAAAAAAAACTATGAGAAGTGATAAATTCAGTAAAGTTGCAGGATACAAAATTAACACACAAAAATAAGTAGCATCTCTACATGCCAACAGTCAACAATCTGAAAGAGAAAATAAAGTAATTTTATTTATAATAGGCCCATATAAAATTAAACACCTAGGAATCAACTTAAAGAAGTGAAAGATCTCCACAATGAAAACTGTAAAACATTAATGCAAGAAATGGAAGAGGCCACCAAAAACTGAAAAGGTATTTCATATTCATGGATTGGAAGAATCAATATTGTTAAAATGTCCATACTACCCAAAACTACAGATTCAATGCAATTCCTATCAAAATACCAATGTCATTCTTCACAGAAATAGGAAAAAAAATCCTAAAATTTATATGGAACCACAAAAGACCCAGAATAGCCAAAGCTATCCTAAGCAAAAGGAACACAATTGGAGGAATCACAACACTTGACTTCAAATTATACTACTAAGATACAGTGAACAAGACAGCATGGCATTGCCATAAAAACAGACACAGAGACCAATGGAACAGAATAGAGAACACAGAAACAAATCCACACACCCACAGTGTACTCATTTTCAACAAAAATGCCAAGGACATACACCGGGGAAGGCCACTCTCTTTAATAAATGATGCTGGGAAAACTGGATATCCAATGGCAGAAGAATGAAACTAGATCTGTATCTCCTGATATATACGAAATTCAAATAGAAATCTATTAAAGACTTAAATCTAAGACCTCAAACTATGAAACTACTACTACCAGAAAACATTGCAGAAACTCTCCAGGACACCGGTCTTGGCAAAGATATCTTGAGTAATACCCCACAATCACAGGCAACCAAAGCAAAAGTGAACAAATGGGATCACATCAAGTTAAAAGGCTTCTGCTCAGCAAAGAAAACCATCAACAAAGTGAAGAGACAACCCACAAAATGGGAGCAAATATATGCAAGCTACTCATCTGACAAGGGATTAATAACCAGAATATGTAAGAAGCTCAAACAACTCTATAGGAAAAAATCTTAACAATCTGGTTAAAAAATGGGCAAAAGATTTGAATAGACAGTTCTCAAAAGACATACAAATGGCCATAAGGCATATGAAAAGGTATTCAACATTACTGATCATCAGATAAATGCAAAGAAAAACTAAAACGAGATAGTATCTCACCCCAGTAAAATGGCGTATATCCAAAAGATGAGAAATAACAAATCCTGGTGAGGATGTGGAGAAAAGGGAACCCTCATACACAGTTGGGAATGTAAATTAGTACAACCACTATGGAGGATAGTGGTTCCTCAAAAAAACTAAAAAATAGAGCTACCACATGGTTCAGCAATCCTACCGCTGGGTATATACCCCAAAGAAAGGAAATCAGGATATCTATCTGCATTCCCATGTTTACTCCAGTTCTGTTCACAATAGCCAAGATTTTGAAGCAACCTGTGTCCATCAACAGATGAATAAAGAAAATGTAGTATATATAATGGAGTAATATTCAGACATAAAAAGGAATGAGATCCTGTCATTTGCCATAACATGGGTGGAACTGGAGATCATTATGTCAAGTGAAATAAGCTAGGCACAAAAAGACAAACATCAAATGCTTTCACTTATTTGTGAGATCTAAAAATTAAAACAATTGAATTCATGGAGACAAAGTAGAAGGATAGTTACCAAAGGTTGAGAAGGGTAGTGGTTGGGGGAGGTGAAGGGCAGGTGAGGAAGGTTAATACATGCAAAAATATATTTAGAAAGAATGAATAAGTTGTACTATTTGACAGCACAACCAAGTGACTATAGTCAGTAAATTGCACATTTTAATATAACTAAAAGAATATAGTTACATTGTTTGTAACACAGGATAAATGCTTGAAAGGATGGATATCCCATTCTCCATGATGTGATTCTTCCACATTGGATGCCTATATCAAAACATCTCATGTACCCCATATATACACACCTACTATGTACCCATAAAAATTAAAAATATTTTTTAAAATGTTATATACATGTTTTTAAATGTATATACATTTTCATTCAGCCTTAAAAAGAAAGTGCTAATGCATGGTACTGCATGGATCAACTCTGAAGACATCATGCTAAGTGAAATAAGGCATTCACAAAAGGACAGATACTGTATGATTCTACTTATATGAGGCATGCAATCACCAAATTCAGAGACAGAAAGTAGAATGGGGCTGCCAGAGGCTGAGGAGAGGGATAATAAGGATTGCTGTTTAATGAGTAAAGAGTTTCAGTTTTGCAAGAATGAAAAGAATGCTGTGAATGGATGCTGAGGACAGTAGCACAAAAATGTGAATGTACTTAATGCCAGTGAACTGCACACTTAAATATGACTAAGACAGTACATTTGATGATGTGTGCATTTTACATTTAAAAATGCAATGGTTAAAATGGCAAATTTTATGTTATCTGTATTTTACCATTAAAAAAAGTACACATTAACCAACAGATTAAGTAGCCCAAATTTGCTCCTTTCAAATTTTAATTAAACCTAAGCATTTTGGGAGGCATATGGGTATGTGAAAGTCACAGCTGTGAGTTACTATATCTGATTACGAATGTTATGTCTATCTATGCGTAATCAAACTTCTCTAATAAAAATACAGTTTTCTTTTCTATTGAATACAAAGAAACCACTGGTGGCAATGATTTGCTAAATTTAGTATATTCTACATGGAAGTCATCAGTATGATGTCTTGCCCAATGCTAATTCATCATGAAAAAATAATTTGCCTAATCATGATGAGATTTAATAGTTACCTTTTTAAATATTTTCACTTAATATCTAAGCAATATTGAGTGTGAGGACACACTGAAAACTGTACACTAGACCTATCAAGGGAAAAAAAGAATTTTGCACCTAAATCACATCTAGATGAATTTTGAAAGAATTAGTGTCACGAAGAATTAGTCAGTCATCTTTGTCAAGGTGCTGGGAGAGATTATCTTTTCCAGGGAGGACTTGCCCAAGGGCAAGAGGAGACAGTCTTCCAGGTGAGAGGTAAGAGGAAGTAGTAATGAGAACAATGCTGGAGATTTGCCACTGTAAAGGGCAAAACTTGCTGATTCAACTTTACTTCTGAGGACACATCTAATCTTGGCATATCTCAGTGCCAGGCTTCCTTAATGCTCCTGATATTTTTAGATTTAAACTAGGTTCCAAAGTCAATGACTGCCTGTTCTTTATTCTTCTACAACACAGACTTCTATGTGATTTTCCTAAGGAACGCCTCCCTTCCTGTCCCTAGTATCAGGATGCTCACCTCACTGCTTTTCTAATTCCTGATACCAACTTTCATTTATTATTTGAACAAATATTTGTTGAATGCCTATTTTTGAGCCAGGCATTATTCTAAGGAGCAAAGAAGAAAAGTGAGCAGAAACGGACCTGGCCCCTTTTTACTAAAGTAATAGTTAATTGAGAGAGAATCATGTTAAGTAAGTAATTACATAAACAACCCTAACAAGTAATTGAAGGAAAGGAAAGTGGCATGGTGCTCTGACAGCCCATAATGTGATCTGACCACATCAGAGAGGTCAGGGGTACATTTCCTGGGAGAAGTGTGGCAAGAACTGAGATCTAGAGATGACTAGGAGTTAACTAGCCACAGAAGGAGGAAAGAGTATTAGACCCTAAAAAGAGCAAGGACTAAACAGCTTGGAGACAGGAGGGAGAATATGAGGCATTGAAAGAAGGCCACCATGACTGAAGGCTGTGCTCAAAAAAACTCTCTCTGGTTTCAACATGTAGAACAGTGACTTGTGGCCAATTTGCCTTTTGCCATTGAAAGGATCGTCTTTGGTAGGAGTTAAACTTCCTGCTTGGCACCTTCACTTGGTTGACTATTTTAGCTATGCAAGTTGAAGCTTTTCTACATATGTTCTCTCTTTGGCCATTTTATTTCTCTATTCCTATCTAAAATTCCTCTAACTCTCCCCTTATTAAGGGAAGTTAAAAAAAATTCTACAAGTAGAACTTACTTCATACATTATTTAGAACTGTATCCATTGTCTCCTGAATAAGAAATCAAAATCAACGGAAAGGTAGTAAAAGGTAAATTACCTTCAAAACTGGTAATTCTAGAAAAGCTGTATAGTAATATAAAGGTAAAAAACTGCCTTTAGAAGTTATAGCCAATCATACTGAGACATACGCATCTTATTAAATATGACTGAAGTAATTTCCACAAAAGAAAATTCTAGCATAAAAGTAACTGCAGAAACAAAGGGCACCATCTACTATTAAACCTAATCTCAGTATATCCCCTGTGATCCTTCCCTAATACAAAACAAATCTTATTCATCATTTCAAATACATACACACACACACACACACACACACACACACACACACACATACACACACTTGCCCATTATAAATGAATGTCAGCATTATTAACTACTCAATAAGTTTACAGGGTCAAACACACACACACACACAAAATCCTTTGGTGCTTTAGAATTTTTTGACTCTTAAAACATGTTCTGGCCAGGCACGGTAGCTCACGCCTGTAACCCCAGCACTCTGGAAGGCCGAGGCAGGCAGATCACAAGTCAGGAGATCGAGACCAGCCTGGCTAACATGGTGAAACCCTGTCTCTACTAAAAATACAAAAAGTTAGCCAGGCATGGTGGCACATACCTGTAGTCCCAGCTACTTGGGAGGCTGAGACAGGAGAATTGCTTGAACCCGGGAGGTGGCGGTTGCAGAGAGCCAAGATCTAGCCACTGCACTTCAGCCTCAGTGACAGAGTGAGACTCTGTCTCAAAAAATATATATATAAATGTTCTAAAATACTGGGCCAATTTAAATACTTAGTCAACATGTGCTTTACATCTAATAACTAAACTGTCATTACTTTTATTGAATTTTAAAGTTAAAATAAAGCTATGAATTTTGATCTTATCACAAGTAAAGATTTATTGTCAGGATAAAAAGAATCCTACATTTATACCACAGCCATTTCTGATATGTTTCCTAAAAATAATATAAATATTGATATTCAATTTTTGTGTTTTGTTTTATATATCAGAATCAATTTGTAGCATAACATAATGAAATTAAAAGCCAAATAATTTCTTTTCACCTATGACG
This sequence comes from Saimiri boliviensis, assembly GCF_048565385.1. Lineage (NCBI taxonomy): Eukaryota > Metazoa > Chordata > Mammalia > Primates > Cebidae > Saimiri > Saimiri boliviensis. The sequence goes on along the minus strand of NC_133470.1, from coordinate 18,216,222 downwards.
TAAATTTTACTTGACCCAGGAAAATAGCCTATTCTGAAGGCCTGCTTTTTCCTCCTAAAATTGATAAGATTTTCTCAAAATAATTCCAATTTTATTTTAAAATTATAAATTAATTACAAATTTCTAAATGCTACTCAAAACAATGTCAGTTTTCTATTGCTTCTCAAATTTTCTGTGCATATAAAACATCTGGGAATCTGATTAAACTGTAGTAAATTTTGATTTAGTTGGTCTGGAGTGTGGCCTGAGATTTTGTATTTCTAACAAGCTCTAAAATAATAACCAACATTACTAGAGCAACACTTGTCAAGGCAAAAAAAGACTTGATCTTTTTCAATAAGTGATGAATTAATCAAGTAGGACAATAACGATGACTAGTAATATATATACACACATAGTAGACACGATTAGGCTTATGTTTCTAGATTATCTAGCCATGTCCTTTTTGGAATTAGTCCCAATTAGAAAATAATGATATTCAAGAATTAACAACTATTTCTCAGAAATCAACAGACAACAAAGGAACTGTAAGCTAGACAAATTATTATAACTAAATGGAGAGAAAAAGTCTATTCCAAACTAATTTTAATTATGCTTATTTGAATAAATCCCTAATTTCTTGTTTTAGGGATAATTAGGAAACTTCCTAATTTTCCCAAAAGTGAGGCCTGTGGAGAAATTCACCAGGCTAAATGAAAAATTAGTCTCAACCTGCACAATACTGTTACTAATTCTAAAAGAATCTGGCAGAAGTTCTTCAAAAAAAGGAAAGAAACCACAAACAATATAAGCTCATGTTCCTTATCAAACATTTCTCAAAGAACTCTGAAAATGTCTTCTAATGTTTTTTATAATTCCTCTCTGCTCAGCAAAATTCTCCTGATTTATGACAGCATTTTACTATGATCAATGTTCATTGAGGAAGTGGGGTTTCTCCTTTCACCAGTCAAACTGGAAGATGTCAGTTGTAATCACTGCTTTCCCTTGGTTCCCTCCAGACTCCAAATTTTACAATGGGATAGGAATCAGAAGAAATACCTGAAAGTCAGAAAGGAAGGAATAAAAAAACAACCAAAACGACTTCTTCCTGTTCAGGAAGAAGTCGTTTTGGTTGTTTTTTTTCTCCTTCTTGGCAAGATTTGAGATTGCCCTGAAAAGTAATGAAATCTGCTATTTTATATATAAAATTTTCCATGGATGACATGACTCAGTTTTGAATAGAAATGCAAGGTTCCATTTTGAATTCTTTACCTTTTTTGGATTATAGCACTGGTAGGTCAAGATCAGAGTTTTTTGTTCATAACTAACGTGTATAAAACTTAACAGGAATTGAAAGTTGCTTTTATCATTATTGAATGAATCACACACTTCTTAAATGACTTTTAATCTGTGATGCTGTAACCAAAGGAACATGGTTCCTGGGAGGCTGCTGACAATAAAAAGTAATTGTAGATTTTCTTGTGTTGTTACATATTTTAGTATATTTCTTATTTTCTTTTTTAAAATACAAAGTTCTTCTTCACTCTAGGATCCTTATATATTTTTTTTCCATTTCTAGAAAAATAGCTTGAATCAGTAGCCTGCTGTTTAAAGTTACCATGAGTAGTGAACTATTGCCTTAGCAAAAAAGCAGTTTGATCCAACTGTACATTTAAAATAGATAATATTAATCTCTCCCATATACGTTAATTTAGAAATGTCTACCAATATTTTCTATACACTTCACCATGATTATTTGCAATTCTTATCAACATTAGCTTTTACTTTTTATATTTATAACATTTGCAAAATAGTGCATGAAATTCCCTTTAATATGTGGCTGCTCAGGATGACTCGGTAGGTTGATGGTTTCTTTCACAGGTTGACTTACAGCTGTGTTGAATATAATCCTGTGTAGCAGGCAATGGTAGTGTATTTATATGTATACAAAGCTTGCATCCTTCAGGTTCTTCTCATTGAAATACACCAGTGGAGAGCTTGCTAAAAGATTGTTTACAGAGCTGCTTTCAGGCAGTGACCGAAGTCTCATAGGAAAGTGAACGAATATACTCCTGTTGAGCCAAGCTCAGAAGTTTCTTGGATAGTGCTTTACATAATATAAAGTCATTACATGTGTTGGATCTTCGCCCTTACCTAACTTCCCCCCAGCCTCCACTTCACTCCACATTCTTTCTTTTCTTGTTTAGTCTCTTTTCACTAGAAGAGCTTTTGTTTACCCTTTTATGTCTTATGAAGGTATTAAAAAAATTTGTCTTCTCATATGACATCGTTATCTAAGGATCTTAAATTACATATCACGTTAGTTTTTTTAAATCCAGAGACCTAAGTGAAGATGATGTCCATATATTTTTCTCTTCTTATAGACTCCTATCTATGAAACTAGGTTTTTGAGAAGTAATATAATCACAGAAGAATCATAAGAATATTAAGTTCTTTTAACTGTTGGGTTGCCAACAATATGAATGTGGTATTAAATCATGACTTGGACTTTGCAAATGTCGTCTAAAAGTTCTTAAATTCCTGGCAAGCAATTACACTGTGCTAAGAAACAGATGTTATGGAGGTTAATTTGTGACTGGAGAAGCAATATTGTCTCTGTGGTAAGAAGAGATGAGTTCAGGATTTAAAAAAATACATTTTTATATATTCATAATATATATAATAATTATATAGTATATTTTAATTATATATATATATATATATGGCTCTGTCACACTGTTTCTTAGTCACAGTATTAGTCAAAGATTTGATAGACACTCTCCCCACCATCCTGATTCAAATGCATGTGCAGAACTTTTTATTCCTTCCTTTCTGACTTTCAGGTATTTCTTCTGATGTAAGGGATGAGTTTTCATCTTTTATTTGAACCTGGTGTCTTAGTTTATCAAGTAACTTGCTTTCAGATCTTATAATAAAAATGTAGTTTTATCTATAAAACATCTAATTCTATTTTGAGCTGATATCAGTTTATGTATATGTATTGATGATATGATTAACATTTTTATTATTGAACTATTAAGTAGTATAACTATGAGTCCCCATTATTTAGAAATTTTCTGAAAACTGTTTCATGCATTTCTTTGGAAATTCATAAAGCAAGCTTCTGAGAATAAAGAAGTTGAGAGATGCGACCACTGGACCAGTCCTAGCTGGGCCAAAGCATATTCCACAAAATTTATGATCTCCCCTCTGCATTCCTATGTGTCAAGATAAGAAGAGGTGGGTGTAGGGGAGTCAGTATCATGTCTCTTTAGTTTATAGAAATCATGATTTGAAATACATGCTATGCTTTTTATTATTCTCTAGTTTCTTTTTCTTTTTCTATTATGTTCTCACAAGATTATCAAGTGAGAACATAATAGAAAAAGATGAAAACTCATCCCTTACATCAGTAGTCCCCAACCTTTTTGGCACCAGGGGCTGGATTTGTGAAAGATAATTTTTCCATGGACAATTGGGGGATGGTTTTGAGATGAAACTTCCACCTCAGATCGTCAGGCATTAGATTCTTATAAGGAGCATCCAAACTGGATCCCTCAAATGTTCAGTGCACAACAGGGTGTGCATTTCTATCAAAATCAAAATGCCACTGGTCATCTGACAGGAGGCGAAGCTCAGGCTGTAATGCTCATTCATCAGTCACTTACCTCCTGTTGTGAGGCCCAGGTTCCTAACAGGCCGTGAACCAGTACAGGTCCATGGCCCAAGGGCTGGGGACCCTGGGCCTACTATGTAGAGTCTACATGCCACTTTGGTACTCTGCTATGTAGAATCTATATAGCAAGTTAAACCCTTAAGCCTCAGGAACCATGAATGATCATTTCCTTAAACTAACTTTTCTGAACCAACTGTTAGGATTTTATATAAATATATTTAATTACAAAATTTAATTACAAATTTGAAAGTTAATATATCAATTAACCAGACCTTGTCAAATGCAGAGCAAATTTAGAACAATTCAGAATCATCATGATCAATATAACAGTGAAAGACCAATAAGCAAGTTTATTAAAGTAGTCAAATACAAGAGCCGTATGCAATAATTTCCCCCATATACAGCAAAGCCAATTAGAAAATGTAATGAAAAAATTCCATTCACAATTGGTAAAAAACAAACAAACAAACAATAAACTAGGAATAAACCTAAAGAGACATGTAGATGACATTTATTTTTAAAAAATGTATCAAATTCCACTGAAGAATATAAAAGAAAATCCGAATAAGTAAGAAAGTGTAGCACATTCCTGGATAAGAATGCCCAATAGCATATGGATGTTAATTTTCTCTAAATTAACCTATAAATTCAGTGCAATCCTAGTCAATATCCTAATGAGATTACTTTTGTGTGGGCCTTGACAAACTGAACCTAAGTTCCACGTGAGAGGAAAAATGGGCAGTAATCAAGAAATATTTGAAAAAGCAAAACATGGGGGTGGGGAAACTTGCCATTCAGATGGCAAACATCTATAAAGCAACAATAATTCAAAAATTGCACTGAAACAGAAAATGGATAAATGCATCTAAAAAGGAAGAATCCAGAAACAGACCTATCCATGTGTATTTTAGTTTACATAATTGAGGTTTATCATTTTGATTTTTTATAAAGTTAGCATTTCAAGTAAGTGAGGGGAAAATTACCCCATAAGTTGTGTTAGAACGCCTGGCTCTCCATCTGGAAAAACAGTAAAGTCAGATCCTCTATTTTATATTGTACTTTTTTTTTTTTTTTTTTTTTTTTTTGAGACGGAGTTTCGCTCTTGTTGCCCAGGCTGGGGTACAGTGGCACAATCTTGGCTCACTCTGACCTCTGCCTCCCAGGTTAAAGCGATTAGCCTGCCTCAGTCCCCCAGTAGCTGGGATTACAACATGCATTATAACACCAAGCTAATTTCTGTATTTTTAGTAGATACAGGGTTTCACCATGTTGACCAGGCTGGTCTCAAACTCCTGACCTCAAATGATCCGCCTACCTTGGCCTCCCAAAGTCTACACAAGAATGAACCACCACATTTTGCCAGAATATACTTGACATTTTTTAAAATTACATAATAAAATGCTAACTAAAGTTTTTAAGAAACAAATATACTGGAACAATATATAGGAAAAGATTTATATAATATAGGGATGGAAAGTGTCTTCCTAAGCAAGATACAACAATGAGTAGCCATAAAAGGGAAAAATGACAGAACATTAAAATTTAAATATTGTCCTGTTAAAAAAACACTTAGGGGACCTTTTAAAAACTATATAGATGAACCCTAGCTTCTGATAAAATATCATCATCCCCATTTCTCCCTCTTTACTCCTTAAGAAGTTATGCTTTAGTGAGCCACTGTTTCTTATAGGAGTATGCTGCATCTCTCCAACATGGATCCCAGAATGGGCTATTTTTTTTTTCAAAGCAAATTCTATGAAAGGTAAGTGATTAGGTACACTGGTTCTGTCAACTAAACTATTCTTACAATTCTGTTTACTTTAGCTACATATTGCTGCATGTTTCTACTTATGACAATAGAAGCTGCAATGAAAGACCCTATGTGGAATAGTTATACAATGCCATTTTTTGGAAGTAGTTACTTAAAATGTACTGTAGTTTACCCAGTTTATCCTTTGCTCTGCCATGTAGCATGAGGTATACATGAAATATAACAGCAGCTGTATAAAGAATAAAATCTTTTACATTGGAGTCAATAACCCTCACTTAGGAAAAGATTCTGCATTTCATTATCAGATACTTATTAATAGTAAGACCAACTATGGGAATGAATGCCATTTTTGTATTGCCAGAATAGAATCTAGTTCACAGAAGGTATTTAATACATGCTTGCATAATAAGTATCGTTTCTGCTTTATTTTAAAATTCAGTATAGGTTTAAAGTTACTTTTGTGGGTTTCCATACATTTTATGTAAGATCTTTTCCTTCCAAAATCTTCCCTTAGTGAAGAATCACCAATTAACTTTCTCTCTAAAACTAAACTTTATGATCATCAGTCATAGTCACAGTAGAATTTAACATACTTTCCATATTTCATCATCATGAAATCTGAGTTACCTCTGATATTTTATGAAGTTAGACTAATTGACACTGAAGTTCATATGATAAAATCTAGGGTAGAACTGCTTGTTAATGTATATAAACAAATCATGGTAACCAAGAGTGAGTCTACTCTTAAAAATAACAGTATAAACTTAAAATTTTGCCAGTGATGTTTTAAAGAGAATACAGGTAGCTGGTGACAAGATTGAGAATACTGATGGAGAACTGATTTCCCCTATGCCTGTTACCTGCAAATAATCACATCTGCAAAATGAGGGGGGAGAGCCTGCCATGTCAGAAGAAAATTTTCCTATTGTATGTGAAATTTTCCCTAGAAATATTTACCAGTGTTAAAATCTTGAGTATTTTAGTACTTTTGTGGCTTTAATTTTCACACTTAGATTCCTAATCCACTTGGAGGTTGTTCTTGTGTATGCTGCAAGGTATTAATCATATCTCTTTCCAAATGCCAATGGACAATCATCTTTTCCCCAATGATTTGAGAGGCAACCTTTGTCATAATACATTTCCTTTATATATATATATATATAAATTAAATATATATTTATATAAAATTTATAAATATATATTTATATTTTTTTATTGCATTTTAGGTTTTGGGGTACATGTGAAGAACATGCAAGATTGTTGCATAGGTACATACATGGCAATGTGGTTTGCTGCCTTCCTCCCCATCACCTATATCTGGCATTTCTCCCCATGTTACCCCTCCCCAACTCCCCATCCCCTGCTGTCCCTCCCCTAGTTTCCACCCAGAGACCCCAGTGTGTGATGCTCCCCTCCCTGTGTCCATGCGTTCTCATTGCTCAACACCTGCCTATGAGTGAGAACATGCAGTGTCTGATTTTCTGTTCTTGTGTCCGTTTGCTGAGAATGATGGTTTCCAGGTTCATCCATGTCCCTACAAAGGACACAAACTCATCGTTTGTTATGGCTGCATAGTATTCCATGGTGTATATATGTCACATTTTCCCTGTCCAGTCTATAATCGATGGGCATTTGGGTTGGTTCCAAGTCTTTGCTATTGTAAACAGTGCTGCAATGAACATTTGTGTGCATGTGTCCTTACAATAGAACAATTTATAATCCTTTGGATATATACCCAGTAATGGGATTGCTGGGTCAAATAGAATTTCTATTTCTAGGTCCTTGAGGAATTGCCACACAGTCTTCCACAATGGCTGAACTAATTTACACTCCCCATCAACAGTGTAAAACTGTTCCTATTTGCCACATCCTCTCCAGCAACTATATGCCAGGATTTAGTTCTAGGTTTTCTATGCTGTTCCACTGGTATATCTGTCAATGCATGGGCCAGAAAAGGAAATTTAAAAGATTCTTTTTACTTGCCCTAGGTTAGCAAATCTATGTCCTTACTTATCCATACTGTTTTTGTTATAGAGGTTTTAATGGCTGGTAAAGCTAATCTTCCTTTATAGTTTTCCAGTGTTTTTCTGGCTCTTCCTGTTCATAGGTTTGATGTACTTGTTTATAGGATTGACTCAACCATGAGTTTAAGGATTCAACAGATCAATTTAAGAATTACGTCCTAAACATAATTAAGATGGTAAACCAAGCACAAGAAATTATGTCAGAAAAATATAAAGATATCGTTATCTACACTTTAGCCTTATCCTCTCCTTTAGCATACTTAGGAGCTAACTAAATGTTAACTAATTTCATGTTCTAAGATACTAAAAATATATTTTTATTTGTAAAACGTTGTAATATAATCTATGTGCTCATTTGCCACTAAAATTTCGTATTAGTTACTAGATTAAAAATGAAAAAAATCACAATTTTAAAATATTAAGCCTGCTAAGTTGATCATAACTTCAAATATAGCCTTCAGCATAAACATTTGCATTACCTAAAACTAAATATGAAAATGTAAAAATCATTTAAAAATATTAATAATTTATTCTAATTTTCTAAATTCTATTGAATAAACAAAAATAGGGGTTATGAAGGGTCCTTTTACTTGGCCTAGGTTAGCAACTCTATGTCTTTACTTATCCAATGACACAGTATAGAGTTGTGCAGGTAATCTACTACTAACCTACACAACCATGTATGGATGTGGCAGCCCTGTATTTATCATTTTCTGATCAGTAGAAAAAAGCACTTTGAACTCACGTTAAGATGAACCAGAGAAAAATAAAGGTCACTATTGGGTAGCTGTTCTTATTTAATTTGGGAGACCATATGTTTGAGAGAAAATGCATGGTCTGTGGCATCAGAGGACCCTGGGTTCTGATTTTTGAATCTGTCATTTACTAGTAAGTCACTTAACCTGTTTCATCTTTAAAATTGGTTAATAACATCTACCCTAGAGATGCTGCTGCAATGTACAAATCAAGTCAGTATGAAAAGTGGCTGACACTTAGTAGGCACATCGTGAACAGTGATTATTTGTACAAGTATCGAGTTTTACATTTATTGTATATTAGAAGTTTCCAAGGATCAAAGACTATGCCATTTCCATTTGTTTCCAGAATGAGCTGTGCAGTGATCCAAAAACAAAGGTGGTAAAAAATAAAATGTCTGTCTGATCAATTCATAAAATGAAATTAACCAAAAGACAGGGATTGCTATATGTTATATAGGTGTCTCTACTCTAGACAGGACTTAGTACACTACTGAAAAGAGGCATATAGGTGCACGTGTATACACATACACACTCTCACTACAGGACTACATAACTATGAAAGAAAAGGGGAAAAATGGACCACTGAAAAATGATGTGCCACGAACCCACGAGCGATATTTGTTTGGCTAAAACTAAATGTGAATATGTAAAAATCATTTAAAAATATTAATAATTTATTCTAATAATGAAAATGTCTGTAGATTCAGATAATGATCAAGAAACATAAACCCATATTATTTCCAATTTTTAAATCCACTTTTTTTTTAACCACATAACATTAAAAAGACAGAAGGTTGCTATCTACCCTTACAGAAAATTTTTATCTATTTTAAGATTCTTTATAGTGGACTATCCAACCTCCTGACTTTCTTCCTGATCATTTCTTAACCCAGTTTTCTAAGCCCATTCATTCTAATACTCTTAGTATTGTTGACATCCTAGCTTATAATAGAATTCCTAATTTAACAAATCATTGTTCAGAAAAGATAAATCTTGGCCAAAAGGAACAAGCTCGAACAAGGTATATCTGTATGTTTATATTCTTGGACTTAAAAGCTAAAAAGACTAAAATCTTTTAAGACTCTACTTGTGTACTTCTAGCACTGCAAAACACTTGTAAGGAAGTAGGAAAGAAAGGAGTCATTGAACCATAAAATTTTTAAATGTGTTATTTCATCTGCCCTTTTATCCCATCCATAATGAACCTTCTAAATTTAGGAAAGTTTATCCAAAAAGAATTAAGACATTTTATTCATTGAAAACTATTTTCTCTACATATTTTGATCTGGTTTTTCATTCAGGCAAAAACATTTGAACTTTTCACTTACAGAACAGCTTTCAATAAAAATGTTCTACAGAAACATATAAAAAGGAAATCTCTGATCTTAAATAAAATGTATCTTCCTTAGGTATTGAAAAGGAGGAAGAGGAGAAAAAGGAGACCTACAATATTTCTGGCCCTGCCCCTAAATTGACAAATGACATAAAAGTTTAAGAGTAGTAGTAGTTGCTTGAGATCAAGTTTTATTAACTAGTGTGATTCCATTCATTTATTCATTTGAGAAATATTTATAGTACCCATGTGCCAAAAACTATTCTTAAAGTCTTCAGAAACTCAGACATTGCTAAGTCCTAATAAAATACCATGTAAAACCAAATTGAAATTATGTGGAGTTCTACATTTCAGAAGTATGACTTTTTAAAATGATCAGAACAGAGGCATCTAAATATATTAAGGCAAAGCATTCTATAATCAGAAATTTTTATATAGGCAGGCCATGTTGAGTTGAGCTGCCGATTCTTGGACTCTTTATTTCTATGTACATTTTCTCGGTAATTTTTTATTTTTCTCTAATTTCATTATGTAATTTCGGTGAAATTAAATTGGAATGGCTCAAAAAATACATTTTTTACATTGAACTTCAATTACAGCATTAATTAATTGCAGATTATTGGCATGATGCCTGGTTCTAATAATAATTACCTTCTACTGTGATCTTTGCATATATTATCACTCCCTTACTACAACCCTTCTTTATAGATGATGGTGGTGGTACTAAAAGTAGCCAACATTAAATTAGAATGTACTAAGTGCCAGTGACTTAGTACATCTTTTACACAGACTACTTCATTTAAACCTCAATACTCTTTGAGGTAAGTGTTTTTATTTCCTCACTTTAAAAATGAGAAAACTGCATAACTCAAAGAGGTTATTATGTATCCAAATTCATACAGCCAATAAATAGCAAAGCTGGCATTTAAATCTAGGTGTATTTAGCTTCAAAGGTCACACTTTTCCACACTGTAATATAGTGACTATTTATGCTAGTGGTAGTTAGTTATACAATAGTCATAGTGGACAGCCTGACAGGCCCATTCTTTGGGAGCACAAGTTAATGTGACTTAAATATCTGACAAAACTTAGAATGGGCCTATGCTGATTCCCTAAGAAAAGGAATAACTGCATTATCCTAAGAGGGTTTTATAATGTATTCAAATGTCTAGAGAAATTTTTAAAACATCTAAGTAGGTAGCAACATGTTATATTTTATTATTTAAAAACTCACATACAAATAAAAATATTACCCAAACATACAAAATTAGTTCTGTTATAATTAGTAAGCTATGTGTTTGTTTCGAGTAAGACTCCAAAGATAGAGGGACTACTGTCTCTAAAATTTCCTTTCATTTGAAGAATATGCAAGTTACTTCTATATAAAAAATACATATAAGGCATAATTTGAGGATATATACTCAGAAGCTAACCATTTAAGATTTTGTTTTTTATAAAGTACTTATAAGTATGTTGAATTATATTAATAAACACTTTTAAACAGCATTTATGCTTTCAAGTTATTTATCTGAGTGGATGGAGGTTGGCAGTTTCTGTAGTTCCAAGTTTTATTGGTATTTATGAAGGGTAATCAACCAAGTTTTCAAATATTGTATTACTGTTCTGTATAATTGCATAAATACTTTAGATACACATGTAGATTACAAGCCAAGCAGAGATCTAGGTTAAATTAACATCAGTATCTTACAAAGACAGATAGGAAAAAATATTAAGGGTCATATTCCAGTGCTACTTAGGTTGAGAGTGGGTAACACATTAAAAAAATACAATAACAAGACTCAATTTTTGAGTTATTCACTGTACAAGGTTCTTTCATTTTAACGTTTCAAGTTATAATTTAAATTTAGTTCAACTAAATTAGAATTACAAATGTGTGAAATAGGCATAACTAAGAATTCAAAACCACTGGTTCAATACAAAGTCATAAATTTCAGTTTTTACACTTCTTAGCATTAATTTTTCCAAGGACTTAAGTTATACTATGTGCCAGTTTGCCATTTGCCATGGAACATGAAGAGCCCAGGTGGCTGCCAATGATGAAAACTTGTCCTACTGGCCCCAGAAGTATGACTCAGTGCTGTCCTGAAGTGACCATACTTCTAATGGTGGCAGGAAGTGTTATTATTTTATCTTTGACAGCAGCTACCAGAAAATATGCATAATGACACAGTTCATTTTCAAGTGATTAAGTTACATATTTTTGCCTTCCTTAAAGGATGAAAAATCTTGAACAATGCAATACCTAAAAATTAACATGCAACAGAAAGTAGTTTGTAAAAGATAGTAAGTGCCAGTAGAGAAGATATGTAGAATAAAAATCATACAATGGCATTATAGTGCTGAAAAAAATTATTTTATATTTTCACATATTGAATACTTGATAACACACATAGTACAAAAGACCTATATAGCTATTAAACTTGAAAAATCTATTAATGTTTTTATTTCCGTTTTGTTAAATACTTTTACTCAGCTATTAAAATAATTACCAGAAATCTCACTATGGTCTGTACAATTTACATACCTTATCAAACCACTGATAAATGCAGATTATCACACTGCTACAGTTACTCTCATTTTAAATAAATTAGTATTTTTAAAATCTGAGATTCCAGTTGTTGAGGCTTTAACACTAGGATGTTAGAATGTTGAAAAGAGATAGAAATGAGAACATTTTAAATGATATAAAGTCCACTATATAGAAGTAAGTAATATGTACAATAGGTACAAAGGAGGACATCAAAATCAATAAGTTTTCTGAATAAATTTTAAAATAATTCAGCAGCCTTGATCTTTCAAAATGCACTTTTTAAACTGACATGTAATAATTGTGCATATTTATGGGGTACAGAGTGATATTTTGATAAATGTATAGAATGTAATGATCAAATCAGGGTAATTAGCATATTTATCACCTTAAACATTTATCATTTCTTTGTGTTGGGATCATTCAAAATCCTCTCTTCCAGCTATTTGAAAACATAAATTACTGTCAACTATAGTGACCCTACCATACTAAAGAACACTAGAACTTATTCCTCCTATCTTGCTGTAATTTTGTATCTGTTAACCAACCTCTCCCAAACCCCATCCCAATTCCCCCTCTCCACTCCCCTTCCCATCCTTTACTAATCACAATTCCACACTCTACTTCTATGCACTAAATTTTTTTTAGCTCCCATATATGAGTGAGAACATGTGGTATCAAATATACTTTTTTGGTGTATCAAAGACAGATACTTGTATTATAAAATACAAGGGATCAATTTATTCTAACATATTAATTCGAGTAGTATGAATGAGGTTATTTAAATAATATAGACAGCTAAGGGTTAAAGAGGCAAAAAATTCACATTTAGAGCTTTAGGTGCATTATGTTGCTCACAATAAAAACAAAAAATTATTAAAGTGAATTACAATAAATTATTCAGCAGAGCAAACCATTTATTCAGCTCTAAACAGACCTCAAAAAGTACTGTGTGTTCAGATTTGTGTTTAATCTTGTTGCACTGGGCTACGTTAACAATCTGCAAAGCTTTAGAAAATGAGATTTAAAATCATTGAGTCACAGCCCACAGAGATTAGAAGACCATCAGGAGAAGATTTTCTAGCAGTTAATAGCATTTTAACTATAAATGGGGTTTGGCATTCTCCGAATCTTACAATCAATTATGATAAAATGAAATCTAAAACAAACATTTTTAATGAGGAGATTATTCTATGAAGTAGGTTTGTTGCACGTGTTAATAAAGACATGCTCGAACTTTGACCCCAGTGATCAAAAGAACTCATTCTCTTGTTTCTAATAGAGGATGTCCTCATAACAATGAAAAGATCTATACAACAGACTACTTCTGAGCTTTCATACTGGGTTCTTTGTCATACTAATTTTGAGACTAGAAAGATATATGAATTTAGACAAGTCCTTTAACCTCTCTGAGCTCACTTGCTTACAAGAAATATGAGGGCATAGGACCAAGGGATTTCTAAAAGTTCATTCTCATTCTAGCTATTGGTTAATCTCATAGATTGTGCAAAGAATAAGAGTGTCAGTGTGTATAGCATGTTATTTTATAAAAGAAAATGTTACAAACTGTTTTAAATGATAATGTGTTTCAATAATGAACACAAGAACTGTATTTGAATTTGTGTTTCAAATTTGCCCATTAAATATAATTAAAACCATAAAGTTTGATAAAAATAGGTATAAATTTCACTAAGAACTTAAGGGTTATACTTGTACTCCATGCATAAAACAAATGTGCTTGATGCATTCATACACATCTAGATATAACTTATAGAACTATCATATTATGGACTTTTATTTTAAAAGTATGATTTAAATATAACCACCAAGAACAAAAAGTATTTTTTTTCACATACTCCATATCAATTTACATATACCATATAGTCTAATTTATGTTTTTCTTGGTCTTACAGGTGTATTTGGAATTCAAGTTTTTGTTTTTAAAATGCTAGGGCTGCAGCCACCTGAAACTTTTATGTGTAATACCAAGGGGCAGGCAGAGAAGACAGTGTAAAGTGTTAGATTCTCCAAGAGGCTAGAGGACATTTGCTCCATGACCTGCTTGCTAACCTGTAACTGTTAAGAGTTTTCAGTTTATAAGAAAGATTATAAAAAAGAAAAAAAGAAAGAAAAAAGAGAAAGGAGAAAGGAGAAAGATTTGTAACCTCGTGTCTCATGAATTTGCCAAACAGAATTTGTAAAGGTAACCTGGCATTGGTGGCCTAAACCTGGGGGGATTCAAATTCACCTAAAAAATCAAAAATACACCTTCCACTTTTGTTACATAGCAAGTCTTTGTGTAAAGCACATATAGTTTTGTATTTGGCATTTAATTACTGGGCGGAAAAAAATTAAACTGAAAAATTCAGAGGGCCCAACTGTCACTGGTGGTCATAGAAGTATGTAAAGAAAACCAAGAATGCTTAATATTCATCACTTATAAACCAAATAGGAACATGAATTTAAAGCTTAGAATCACCAAATATTACAGTTTTTAGGACCATATAATCCAATTTTCTTTTATAGGAAGGAAAACCAGAAATCCAAATTATTTACCTTAGGTAACTCTGACAGAAGCAGAGTTGTCTCAACCACAAGATGTTTTCTTTTTCCCAAGGTATTCATTTATTTGAAGACTTACATGTTTTTAACAAACGAGTTGTGAATGGCTCAGAGCCGATCGTTCCAAAAAATCCAAATGGTCTTCAAAGTTTGAATGAAAGTATAAAATCTGACATCTTATTATCCACTGTCATTTAGAAACATAACAATATCAAAAAGATTGAAGAAACAGCAATAACAAAATCACAGTGAATATTTCTGAAAAGCTTAAAGGTCAACATTATTATACTATTATACTGATTAAAAGAAAGCTCTTAATAAATTTGCATATTTTAAAAATTCCTCAAAGTGAAGTCTTATATGTGAGTTGACATCATTTACAGAAGATGTGCTTGTTGGATAAATATATAGAGCATCTTTAGAAGGAAAACACAAATGCAGACGAAAATGTAAAACCAAAAAAAAAAAAAACAAAGAAAAACCTGCTGGTAATAAAAAAATTAAAAGCTGCCATAGGAGCTTTGGGAAAGTACACTTTCAGACAAGTATTCCACACAACTTGGAAACTAATTTGCAGTCTTAATACTTCTCAATTGTCCTCAATCCAAATACCACTTGCGACACACGAATGAGAAAAGGCATTGTTTGGCCTGTGATTCTCTCTTGTTTTCAGTGATCCAAGCTGAAATGAATTGGTTCATTTGTTTCTTACAATTGACTGTTTCTCCTATGAAAAGTCAATACATTTCTATCACTTAAACGGAGCTCTAGTGCTACTAAGTACCTATCATTTTCATTGCACATATTCAGTATTTAATAATAATTTCGAACACAATATACACAACCTGTGATAATAAAACTCTTATATTACAATCTTCTGACAAGATCTGAGAAATAAAATTTAAATAATCATAAACCTTGTGATAAAATAATGCTGAGAAGTACTAGAGGACTGTGATATACAGGGTTTATTACTGAGATGAGGCCTATACTGACTCAGGACTTAGCCAGGTTTAGTGGAGCCGTCAACAACAATGCCTTAGGACCTTTGTATTGAGTTCTCTGGCAGGAAAAATGGAATATACCATTCTAATAACTAGGTTAAACTGGTTAAGTAATCTTTTGACTCAAATAAGTAAAAACATTGATTTGGAGAGAAAGATTCCAATACAGCCATTAGAAAAAGAAGTGGTTACGTGACAGAAGTTAGTAAAAGGCAAAGAGTCCCCAAAAAAATGCCAGCCACCTGAAATCTATACCCTAGATACATTTTTAAATCAGTACAATCTTATTTTCATGCCATATCATAAGGCAAACACATGTGAGTTATATCTAGCAATTTATTTCTAAACTGGAATACTTAAAAATTCTTTTCTATGAAGATCATTTTTAAATCCTATACAGGAATAAATTCTTTTTTGCCAGTTTCAGAATGTTACTCCATTTCTGCCTGGACTGTACATTAATTATGCCTCAGCATTCTCTATAAAACACATTTTAATTATTTCCATTTTAAAATAACGATACCAAGAGTTTCAGAAGTAAAGACATGAATTAAACACACATACAAATACATAACAGAATGTGTTATTATGTATCCCAACTTAGCGCTACAGATAATTTATAGTGTCTTTTATATACAGTGCTTCCTACTAGCATTTGTCCCTTTAATTTTATTCATCTGTATGAAATCTAGAGATGGAGGAAGAGAGGGGAAGAGGAATGGGTCTTGTGACATACAGGTAATAAAGATATTTCCTACAGCCTGGAAAGGCATCATCTGGCATTTTCATTTGGGAAAGTAGAATACTGATTTCATAGCAGCCTACAAGACAGTGGTTACCATACAATGATTAGTTTTAATTAACTTCACTGAAGAACGCGTGTCCATCTGCACCCTGTAAAAGCTTCCAAGTCTACTTCTCACCATCTGTATTTCATAAGTCATGCAAATCACACAATTTGCTTCTAATATTCTGTTAATTATTATAAAGTTGTAATACTGCAATAGCTAGCCACCCCAAATCTGTGAAATTTTATGAAAAGTATTATTGAAAAGCATTGAAACAACTTTAGTCTAAACATTGCCCACCTAACCAGAAATAAATTCTAAAGTTTTAAGATATTGGAAATTCATTTGAAAAGTCAAACCATCCTTTCTGGTCACATATTCAAAACTAGTTTCACACCCTTGATATTTAATGTATAATCTACACAGGTTGTTTTTTAAAGCATTCTTTAAATGTAAAGCATTCTTACCTTACTGAAACAAAGCAACCTATCCTTCATTCCTGTGAGCATAGCTGAAGAATAATTTGTACAAAAAGCAGAAGCATTTCACAGAGAGCACATTAGTGTATAGCTAGGCTGGTATTCACAGAGCATAAAGTCAGAAAAAGACATTTAACAGAAAATCAGGGCAACACTTTTAAGGCATTCACATCAACAACATCAACAAAACTTCACAATTTTACAGAGATGGATTAATATAAAGAATCAAATAAGTTGAAATTGTGACAGTTATAACATTTCAATTTTTTGTGGCAAGAAAAAAAGTATCAGGTAAATACATTAAGTTTTCTGTCAGTTTCTTTATCTACTGATTACCAGAGACTGAGAGTTTTAGAATTTTCACATCAGTAAACTAAAAAACAAGGAAGATCTTAATAAGGAAGGCACAAGAATTATGGGCAAGTATTAAAGTAGTTCTGTTTTGAAACTTAATGTAATTTTTGGAGATGTGACCAAAGGAGGTCTTAAATTACAACTCTTCATAATACAAACTCATCTGCTAAATGCACTACATGGACTCATTATAAGATGAAAATAAGGTACCACATTTAATGTCAAGAAGAAAAACTCAATTTCCTTGCAGAAAAACAATCTGAAAAGGTCTTTGAGTTATATTCAATTTCAGCAAAACTGCTTGGTACGGTTTGGAATTCTATTCCCACCCAAATCTCATGTTGAACTGTAATCCCCAGTGTTGGAGGAGGGGCCTGGCGGGAGGTGATTGCATCAGGGAGGCAGATTTTCCTCCTTTGCTGTTCTTGTCATAGTGAGTGCTCACAAGACTTGATTGTTCAAAAGTATGTGGCATCTTTCCTTTTGCTCTCTTCTTCCTGCTCCAGCCATTTAAGAAGTGCCTGCTTCTCCTTCGCCTTCTGCCATGACTGAAAGTTTCCTGGCTTCCCCAGAGATACTTCCTGTACAGCCTGTGGAACTCTGAGCCACTTAAACTTCTTTTCCTTATATATTACCCAGTCTCAGGTAGTCCTTTAAAGTAATGTGAGAACAAACTAACACAAAAAATTGATACCTAGGAGTGGAGCATTACCATAAAAATACCTAAAAATGTGGATGCAGTTTTGGAACTTGGTAATCGGCATTGGTTGGAACAGTCTGGAGGGCTCAGAAGAAGACAGGAAGATGCGGGAAAGTTTGGAACTTCCTATAGACTTATTGAATGACTGTAACCAAAATGCTGATAGTGATGTGGACAGTCAAGGCCAGGCTGAGGAGACCTCATATGGAAATGAGGAAATCACTGGGAATTGGAGTAAAGGTCACCCTTGCTATGCTTTAGCAAGGAGACTGGCAGCATTATGCCTCTGCTGTAGGGATCTGTGGAACTCTGAACTTCAGAGTGATGATTTAGGGTATCTGGAGGAAGAAATTTCAAAGCAGCAAAGTATTCAAGAAGTGGCCTAGTAGCTTCTAACAGTGTATGGTCATATGTATGAGCAAAGAGATGATATGAAACCAGAACTTATATTTAAAAGGGAAGCAGAGTATAAAAGTTTAGAAAATTTGCAGTCTGACTATGTGGTGGAAAAGAAAAACCCATTTTCTGGGGAGGAATTCAAGCCATTTGTGGATATTTATATAAGTAAAGAGGAGCTGAAAGTTAATTGCCTAGACAATGAGTAAAAGGCCTAGAAGGCATTTCAGAAACCTTCAAACCAGCCACTCCTGTCACAGGCCCAGAGGCCTAGAAGGGAAAAATGGTTTTGTGAGCTGGGCCCAGAGCCTGGCTGCCCTGTGCAACCTCAAGATACTGCTTTCTGCATCCTCAGCCACTCCAGCTCCAGCTGTGGCTAAAAGGATTCCAAAAACATCTCAGGCTGTTGCTCCAGAGGGTACAAGTTATAAACCTTGGCAGCTTCCACATGGTGTTAAGCCTGTGGGTGCACAGAGGGTAAGAGTTGAGGCTTGGGAGCCTCTGCCTATGTTTCAGAGGATGTATGGAAATGTCTGGATGTCCAGGCAGAAGTCTACTTCAGGGGAGAAGCTCTCATGGATGACTGCTACTAGGGTAGTGCAGAGGGGAAATGTGGGGCCCACACACAGAGTCCCCACTGGGGCATTGCCTAGTGGAGCTGTTAGCAGAGGGCCACCATCTTCCAGACCCCAGAATGGTAGATCTACCAATAGCTTGCACCATACACCTGAAAAGATGTAGGCACTCAGTTCTAGCCTGCGAAAGTAGCCAAGGGTGGGGGGTGTACTCTTCATAGACACAGGGGCAGAGCTGCCCGTGGCCTCAGGAGCCCACCCTTTGCATCAGTGTGGCCTGGATGTGAGAAATGGAGCCAAGGGAGGTAATTTTGGAGCTTTAAGATTTAATGACTGCCCTGCTGGGTTTCAGAATTGTGTGTTCCTGTAGTTCCTTTCTTTTGGCTGAT
Source organism: Saimiri boliviensis (assembly GCF_048565385.1). Classification (NCBI taxonomy): domain Eukaryota; kingdom Metazoa; phylum Chordata; class Mammalia; order Primates; family Cebidae; genus Saimiri; species Saimiri boliviensis. The sequence continues at coordinate 18,196,886 of NC_133470.1, read as the reverse complement.
TTCTCCCTTTTGGAATAGATGTATTTACCCAATGCCTCCATTGTATCTTGGAGGTCCTAACTTGATTTTGATTTTACAGTCTCATAGATGGAAGAAACTTGCCTTGTCTCAGATAAGACTTTGGACTGTAGACTTTTGAGTTGATGCTGAAATGAGTTAAGACTTGGGAGACTATGGAGAAGGGATAATTATATTTTGCAATGTGAGAAGGATATGAGATTTGGGAGAGGCAAGAAGCAGCATGATATGGTTTGGATTTGTGTCCCCATCCAAATCTCATATCCAATTGTAATCCCCAATGTTGGAGGAGGGCCCTGGTAGGAGGTGACTGGATTATGGGGGTGGATTTCCCCCTTGCTGTTCTCATGATAGTGAGTGCTCATCAGGCCTGGTTGTTTAAAAGTGTGTGGCACCTTCCCCTTTGCTCTCTTCCTCCTTCTCTAGTCATGTAAGACGTGCCTGCTTCCCCTTTGCCTTCTGCCATGATTGAAAGTTTTCTTTGGCTTCCCAGCCATGTTTCCTGTACAGCCCGTGGAACTGTGAGCCAAATAAACCTCTTTTCATTATAAATTACCCAGTCTCAGGTAGGTCTTCATACAAGTAATGCAAGAACAGACTAATACAATGCCCTAGGTAAATATCTGCCCTAAGTAAATGTGTGTGCATATTTACACACACATTTATTTATACAGCTGATTACCAATTAGAAACAATAAGACTTATTTACCTAAAAATTATTCTTTGTTTAACATTCTGACATAAATTACCTATAGGAAACAGAAACTACAATTAGAAGGAACACTGGGAGTCAAGCTTTGTTAACAACATTTAGAATAGCACACTCTTCTGTCTGAGAATTTAATTGCAAATTGTTTGGCATTAAGGTAAAATGAGAACATGGAGCTAACTTTCAGTGGTCTCCATCCTATCCACGTACATTTAGTTTCTTTTTCTTAAATATATTTCTAATTAGCAAAAGTTAAAAAATGCTAATCAAAAGAGTAAATTTAGTAGAATGAAAACAAAGTATAACATTCATTCAATAAAATTATTTTTCAAATCACAACAATATGTATTCATAAAAATTTTTTTAAATGTTCACATGTGGAAAAGTATAAGGTTTACAAAAAAAAAAAAAAAAAAAGAAGCCCAGGGTTCGTGATGCTGGGCCAGGGCCAATATTGTTTCCTGGGAGCATTTTGAGAATTGTGGGGAGTACTGGGTTATCACAATGATTAGGTTACTGAATGATGACTAGATCCATGGATGGAAGAATTCCATATAGTGAAGAACTACTCTATATCCCAAGTGCCCTTTTATATTTGAAAGACTTTATTATTAATACTTCCAGAGAGGCAAAAAAAACTATTCATATATGAGATATAGCTTATCTTTTGGTATTACCAAATTTGAAAAATACTGTAAGTTTTTTATTTGAACAACTTTTTAAAAATTTCAGAATCATTTTACATGTATGGAAAAGTTGCAAAAAAATAGTATAAAGAGTTCCTGTATACCCCTCACCCATATTCTCCTATTAGTAACATCTCACATTCTTATGATACATTTAGTACAACTAAGGAACCAACCATGGTATATTACTAATAAACTAAACTCCACACTATTTTTTTTATTTCATTAGTTTTTTCCTAATGTACTTTTCTACTACAAGATCCTATCCAAGATGCCATAATATAACTAGTCATCATGTCTCCTTAGCCTTTTCTGGTTTTTGAGTTTCTCACATTTTCCTTGTTATTGATGATCTTGACAGTTTTGAGAAGTATTGGTTGGGTATTTTGAAAAACGTCTTTAAATGTGGGCTTTTCTAATGTTTTTCTCATGGTTAGAAATAAGTTAATGGGTTTTGGGGAAAGAAAAGAAAGACTACAGAGATAAAGAACCATTCTCATCATATCAATCATATCATATCATATTATATCATATCATGGGTACATGCTGTCGACATGGCTTATCACTGATGACGTTAACTTTGATCACTTGGCCAAGGTAGCAACTGCCAGGTTCCTTCATTGTAAAGTTATATGTTTCCCTTTTTTTACACTCTACTCTGTGGAAACAAGTCACTAAGTGCAACCCACAATGAAGGAGTGGGGAATTAAGTGCCACCTCCTTGTGGTGGTGGTTAGGGAGTACATATATAAATTATTTGTAATTCTCTACATGGAAGATTTGTCTCTTCTCTTCCATTTCTTTAATTATCCAGACATTTATTTTTATCAGTATGGAACCATAAATATATTTATTTTATATGCTGGGTTACAATTCAATACTATAATACCTTATTGCTCAAATTGTTACAGCTTTAGCTATTGGGAGCTCTTTCAGATTGGCTTTTGAGTCTTTTACATGCCCTCATCGTTGTGGTTTTTGAACATTTCCTTACTTTACGGCACTACCGGATACTCCAGCCTCTTCTTGCATATTCTCTACCCAGCCCTAGAATATACCATTTGCCAAAAAGCTGTTTCCTTCACTCACAGCTTTCAAATGGTCAATAGGAATTACTAGAACGGCATATCAAGTGAGTCTGGTCCATTAACACTTCTTCTAATATATGTTTTTACTTCACAGTCTATCAGATCACCTGTTCTTCCATTTTCTTGTATACACTCTATGGAACAACTTCTAATCTTAATGCTTCTTTTAAATCCAGATATGTTCATTATAAGTAGGCAAAAATCTCAATTATTTTCTTATTGTATAGTCATATTCAGTATATACATATAGAAACCCATATTATTTTATAATGTATTTTTCTTTTTATTACAATAAGAACATCATAGTGAGTTCTTAAAAATCACATAAGTAGGTAGGTTATGTTATCTATAAATTTTATTTCAGGGAATATTATATAATATCTGTTATGTAAAATCTCCAAAAAGATTAACATAGGAAAAAAGAATAAGCTAGACTACAATGCGTGCACCTGATTTGGATCCTGATCAAAGAAAAAAAACTAAAAGTGTTTGACATTGTAAAACTAGAAATTAGCACAAATAGATATTGATATTAAGGAATGAATGGACTGTGGTATGATAATAGTGTTACAGTTCCTTAGCTATTATTCTGCTGTATTTCTTTTCTTTTCTTTTTCTGAGACAAGGTCTCCTCACTCCATCACCAGGCTGGAGTGCAGTGCTGCAATCACAGCCCACTGCAGCCCCGACCTCCCTGGCTTTGGTGATCCTCCCACCTCTGCCACCTGAGTTGCTGGGACTACAGGCATGCCTCACCATGCCTGACTAATTTTTGTATTTTCTGTAGAGACAGAGTTTCATCATGTTGCCCAGGCTGATCTCAACCTCCTGGGCTCAAGTGATCTGCCCACCTCAACCTCCCAAAGTGCTAGAATTCCAGGCATGAGACACTGCACACAGCCTGTTGCTGTATTTATTTTCTATGTGTGTGCCTTAGCTTCTAGTATGAATATGTTTAAGAATAAGTAGCTTCATTTGAAAATCTAAAACATAAGAAACCACTGCCTGTAAACATTAAATCAGATACATCTTAAAAATAATGTAGATGGAGATTCATAGTATTACCATATTTAAACCAGACTGTTTTTTAACACAAGATGTCAACAATTATTTCAAAGAAAGTGATGAAATTCTCAAAAACATACCCAAACAAAATTAATTTTAATTTATATGAATTTTAAAAGATAATGAGTAATTTAGGAGAAAAGGGTGCTTTATATAGTCAGAGAGACAAGACTAAGTTAACTTTAAAATATTTGTTAGTTTACCACAGTTCAAAATTTTTAAAGGTTCTATTGTCCTGCGTATTGTAATAGCTTTTATAAGAAGTGAGAAACTTCAAACCATTCTCTCCACAAGTAAAGAACAATTTAAGTTATTTTCAATTATTTTAACACTTTCAGTCTAAAGCAAAGTCACCTTAATTCTTTCTATTAAAAGAAAGCAAGGAGAAACAGAAAATGTCATCTTTGCATAACTTTGAACAAATCCTACTTTAAGTTCCTGCATATATACTAGAATATATATTTTTAAAACATATGCAAAATTATGTATATCACTTTAATATATAATGTAGATGGAACTGTACTTTTCATTACCATTTTACAATCTCTCCACTGGTCAAACATCTCTAATTCAACTTGACCACTCCATATTTTGCATTTATTTCACAATAGTTCTTTAACTAATTATGATTAAATTTCCTCTAGCATTTAAACTGCTTTCGTGATTCACTGAGATTTCCTATCATATGACAATTCGGTCTATGATAAATGTTTCCAAACAAAACAATTTAAGGGATGAATCAACATTTTGTAGGTATCTAAGGGTTTCAGAGCTATAGGAACGCATCAAAAAAAGTCTGCTGCTCAAAGAAACACTAGTGAAATGTAGGTGGCGAGGCTAACTACTGCTGAGTAAATCTGAACAAAATAACTATTTCTGATAAAATGTGATGTACTTATTAATGTCTATTGTCAGGTACCACGTTTTTATTAGCAATCCTTTGAGAACAAAACATCTCAGCATTGGGTTCGTGACAGTAGTGGTCAGAGTAGGTTTTGTTTTGTTGTTGTTGTTGTTGTTTTGGCCTAGGTCCAGACTCAGCAGAGGGGAGCATCAAACTCTAGGAGTCACTTCAAAATAGAAAAGACTTTGTAGTCTTGGTGACACAAAGATGTGTGGCATCTTTGTCACTAATGAAAGACCTATCCTGAGAAGTAGAAACAACTCATCGTGCCAACACATATGCACACACACATCTTACCAGAAACCCAAAGGACACAAAAACTATAGCTCACCTTACCAGATACTAGAGAAGCTAGGTCTGATGGAGAGGACATACACATCTTTGAAAGTATTTCCAGGATTCATGTCATGTCACATCTACCTCTGCTAGAAAGGCAAGGTGGAAATATTAGGTATTTTGGAACCAATCAGAAATCAATACTTAAACACCTGCTTAATAAATATACAGGTATATGGCACAAGTCATTCAACATTTATTTCTAAGTAAAAATCTCTCTAAGCCAAAGTTCCTTCATCTGTAAAATATAGATCAAGTCCAACCTTTCAGGGCTAAGACAGCCATTAAATGTAATGTAGGCAAAGCACCTAGCACAGGACACAGTATGTAGTAAGCACTTAATAAATATTATGTATTATTAGTTCTGCCTCTGAATATTGCCAACAGAATATAATTTCTTCCTCTAAAAAAGTTGGCATTTGTATGTGCTTACTATATACCAGGCATTGTTTTAAGTAGGCCAAAACAGAAAAACGTGGTAAAAGGCAAAAACACATTTTAGATTGGTAATTGTAGGTAATACCAGCATCCCCATTTTATAAAAAGGAGAAAACTTGGGAAAGTTACTTAAACTCTCCCTAAGATCACATAAGCTAAACAGGCGTCCCCAAACTGCGGCCCGTAGGCTGCATGCGGCCCCCTGAGGCCATTTATCTGGCCCCCGCCGCGCTTCAGGAAGGGACACCTCTTTCATTGGTGGTCAGTGAGAGGAGCACAGTATGTGGTGGCCCTCCAACGGTCTGAGGGACAGTGAACTGGCCCCCTGTGTAAAAAGTTTGGGGACGCCTGAGCTAAGAAGTTATAAAGTCGGACATAAATCCATGTATCTCGATTCCAAAATGCTCTTAAGTGTACTATATTATATATTATGCAAATTTTTAAAGGGTAGAAAATTCAGAAAATTTTGTAAAAGGTCAAATCTTAAAATAATTGTGTATATATCTGAATGGTGTCCTTTACCCACTAAATTGTAAATCCAATCCAGTAGGGGAAAGGCTGATGTCAAACCTAATTTCAGTGAAGAGCAGTTCAATCTCTGTTGAGCTGCTTAACTTCTCTGTGCTTCACCTACAAAAAGGCGTTAATAGCTCTCCCTTATCTCACTTTTAGAGATTACTAGTAATAATATAATGTTAAGTACATGACACCTTTCCAATTTGGGTGAATGAGAAGAAGAACCAAGCTGTATTAAATAATGTTTGCAAAAATACTCCAAAAAATAAAAACTGATGATTCTAAGTACACAGCAATTCTAACTAAAAATACAACTCCTTTCTAACTAGCATATTTTCAGCATGTAAGTGGCTCCTGGCAAAGTGTAGTACAAAAGCATTGTATTCTCCAAGGTCAAACAATTCCTTTCCAATGCTGTTTGCATTATTAGATTTATCAGCAAACCCTTCCTTCACATATTAAGAGTAATCTTCAATAGGAGCACATTAAAATTATCACAAATCCCAAATAAACAGAATATGAATTAACAGGTTTTTACCATAAATAAACTCAAAGCATTATATCTAGGGGCACTGGAAAGAAAAATCATCTAACCCAAATAATCCACAGAACTAACTACTCTGTGTATGTCAATTCAACATCAAACTGAAAAGCTCTGGTCTGACAGCTAGAAGGCAACAGATCAGGCTTCTGGATAAGGAAGCCTTGTTTCTTTGATTTAATGCAACATTGGTGCCAACAGAGACTGCCACAAAGCTCATCCTGGCACCAATATAAAGGGAAATGGGGAAGGAGCACCTAGTCCTGCATATCATGCTAGCCCTGTATCACATCAAATTTGGTTTATACGTAAGTTCCAGCAGGCCGGGAGGGAAACCAACAACTAGACTACTACATGTCTGTTTTGAGCATCATGAGCAAAATCTCTACACTTTCTCTGTTATATGTATTTAATATCCCAATGGCCTGTTTTGAAAACCAAAATATAAATGATTTTCACAAAATTAAAGTATCAATTTTCCAAAAAAATATATTAAACTCCTATATACATATAAAAAACACACCAAAATTAAACAAAAATTCACCTAGTATTGTTAAAACTAACCATTCAGCAGTATTATTTAACACCAGGATTTTAAAGGTTTTTACTAATAAATTACATTGTTAAGTATAACTAACTTACTAGAAAATGGATTATTTAATGATCTTTGGTAAACAAATTGAAAAAAGTAAAATCCAGGATTTAAGCCAGGCTTCCATTGATTTGTTGTAGTTATTACTTAAGAAAACATGTTGCAAGTCTGTTTTAAAAATAGCAGCTGTAGCAAGAACAAAACAAAAAGTTCAAACAAACACCAAAGCAATGATCTTGGGTAACATTTTAAAAGGCAGCTAATTTAATAAGGTTTCTTCTTATCTACCACTGTATCTAAACAATAGCCAATCTATCTAATTTCTAAGAACATTAATGTCAAGTAAACATGTAACAGCCATGTATGTTATACTTGATATTAGTTATGTAACAATATTTGTATCATGGCAAGCTATTGTATATTGATGTCAGTGCAAGTTTTGGTTTATTAAATAAATCTTGGTTTTTAAAATAATTTTATGTTGTGGTAAAATAGTCAACAGATGAACAAAGAAAGCTAAAACAGTTATTACTGTACTTTAGTAAAATTTAAAATTCAATTAATTTATACAAATAGCAACGTAGTTTTTTTCCTGAAATTGCAAGAAGATAATGAAAACTTCCATTAGAATTAATGATTGTAATTAAAATTGAAATCAAACAATAAATACATCTGTAAAGTTCAGAAATTCTATCTTATAGAATGGGTGTTTGTAAGTCAAATCAGAGCACAATTGCAACCCACTGTTTTGCAGTACTAGCTAGAGCATTTAAGCCTGACAATGTTTTAGAAAGAATTAACAAAATGGCATGCCTAGTAAGAGCTTTACAATTTCACTTATACTAATTTGTATTTTAATGATTCTAAATTGGGAGGAGGCAGGCTTTATTAGAAAAATCCAGGTAATTTGCCTACTAGTGATTATCTAGCAGCATGTAATTCACAGAAAATCCACTTGAGGCACCTGTATTTAGCAAACTATGCTTTATAATAATTTTGGACATATGTTCTTAACAAGTGGCCTTCAAGAATCAGTAATGATAAACTTACATGTAGTTTTTAAAGCTTTCTGTTTTTCAAAATCAGAGGGAAGAATGAAAAATTACACAAGAAAACGTTGATTTAAGATGTACCTTTAACTATCTTAATTGTATTCTTATTAATAAAAATGCAAATTGAACACTAAATATAATAAATAAGATAATGGTTTCATTAAGCTCAAAAGGTGTTTTTCCATTTTATCTTCCTAATTAACAAATAAAGGATATTCTCACAACAGAAAAATGCATTTTAAATTTTTATATGAGCTTTTTGCTTTTATTTTTATAAGAAGACGAACCTAAGACATTTTATCAATTTCACTCTATCACGCATTCTAAAATACAAAGAGTTCTTTAAAAAATACCAAAATGAAGAAACAATTAGAAAATTTGAATGAAGGGAAATAAATGCTTAGGAGGAGTATGTTTTAATGTTTTAATTAGTATTTACTTAACATGTTGTCCTATTAAGTGACATTAGTAAATAATATTTATACCATATTTATATTACTTATGGTATAAATACAAAAGTGTTATTAATTTAATGAAATTATTAATATTTTATAACAAAATGAGTTTAAACCATGATTTGTATCTTTGAATTGGCTAGAGCACTACAACTATGAGAACGGATAAATCAATCATACTTCCACTGTATTCTGGCACACAATATGCACGTCGGCACTGAAGTACCCATTTCAGCATTATAAGGGACTTTATGTGCATTGTTATTTAGGAAAGCAGATTTGCTGTCAGACCAGTAATCTGTGAATAAATTAATTCATTCTTTCCCTTGACAAATATTTTCTAAGTGCCTATTTTATACCAGGTGCTTTTTTACACATTAGTACAAGAAACAGATGGGGTCCCTGCCCTCATCTAGTGGGGGAGTTAGAGATCAATCAAATAACCATACAAAGTAATATAAAAATAAAACTGGTGAATGGGACACGGAAGATATACATGGTACTAGGACAGCATATAACTGAGGATTTGATGTGATTTAACAAATCTAAAAAGGCTTTCGTAAGGTGGATGAGAAAAAGCCTAAGACCTGAAGGATGAGTAGGACTTAACTAGGTGAAGAGGGATGAGGGAACATATTAAGCACAAATGCCCAGTGGTGGGCAAACAGTAAGGACGGTGAGGCAGCCTACATACTTGGTGCTGGGCATGACGCTTACCGCATAGGCAATAACCAAATCTTCAAGGGTCTTATAGGCCATGTTAAGGACTTTGACCTTTATCCTAAAAACAATGAAAAGTCATTAAATTGTTTTCAACTGATGAGGGTAAGGCGTAAGAGAATGAGATAGAATGAGATTCATTTTTAAGGAATTCATCCTGACTGCAGGTATATGGATCAAAAAAATAAACAAAATTAAGATGCTATAATTATCATGATCTTGACTGAAAAAGGTCATTATTTTGTGCCTTGCAGTAACAGGAAAAAAAGGAAAACAGAGTACATTAATTTTACCTTTTCTAAACTCAACCACCACTTCTCCAACTTTTTCCACTGATGCATCTGTAATTGCTCAAAAGAGAGTACTCATAACCCTGGGAGGACTGGAGAATACAGCTTTCAACAGTCTGCTGCAAGCCTAAAATTCTGGTTAAGTCTCTGGTCTCATCTTTGAAATAATGCCAATTTAGCTTTCTATATCATAAATATCCATGTTTGTTTTAATATAATGTTTAAAAATGCTTAGCAAAACAAAAAACAAAAAACAAACAAAAAACCTCTGGCTTCTGGCTTCTTTTGATCGTTTGGCTTCCACAAACACGAAAATATTTAGGAACACAGGCCTATGTTATTCATGAAAACTGTGAATTCACTCAATGAATGTTATTCAACACAATAATTCCACATTGAAGACGATACTTGCTGTTCTTTAATCAAACACTAAATAATGAAAAACCTATAAACAGGTTTTTGACTCCACTTTTTTCAAATTACTTGATCCTCCCTTCTCCCTCCCCTCTTTTCTAAAATTAGTACAAATGATCCATTCTTTTAGTACTCTTTATAGAAGCTAATAACTTTATTCTTCACAATATGCCTTACGTGCGAGGTATTGCAGGGAAGACACATAGAAATCTAAAAGTCATTAAGAACAAAGTGGGGCCGGGTGCGGTGTCTCACGCCTGTAATCCCAACACTTTAGGAGGGTGAATCACTTGAGGTCAGAAGTTCAAGACCAGCCTGGCTAAGATGGTGAAACCCCATCTCTACTAAAAAATACAAAAATAGGCCAGGGGTGGTGGTGGGTGCCTGTAATCCCAGCTACTCGGGAGGCTGAAGCACAAGAATCACTTGAACCCAGGAGGCAGAGGCTGCAATGAGACAAGATCTCGCCACTGTACTCCAGCCTAGGTGACAGAGTTAGACTGTATCAAAAAAAAAGAACAAATTGAGCCCTAATCTAGGGTTGCTCTGTTCTAAATAAAAATGATAATTTATCATTGCTTTAAGAACAGTATTAATATTTAAAAGTCCATTTCCATTCTTCATAGAAGAACTTGGATCAGTAAAATTCTAAATATCTAACAACATAATGTTAATGATTTAATGAATCTTCAAAGTAATTCATTTTAACATTATTTTGAAATTATTCCCGAGAAACATATTTGAAACAGCTGTACCAATTCAATACACATTCTTTGTGGGCTTATTTTTGGCAGCTAAAGTTTTATAATGTGGCATTTATTTAAACTCAGGACATGATGAGAGTTTTATTGTCTTTGTGAAATGCAGATTTGTTCTTGTACTTCTGTGCCACCTACTCATGATCCTCCCTCACTTTCCCTGTACTGCCCACCTCTCTTCTTCATCCAGACAAACCTAGATACAACCCCCCTCTAGTTAATAACCCCATCTCGACTCTAGAGTTTCTTACTGTGCTGCTACATTTAGTATACAAACCTCTTAGATTATGTCTTAATTAAATAAGTAGCTTAAGTAGTTGCTAGAACCCTCCCCTCCCCACAGACCCCTTCCTGATTCAATAAAATTATCGTCTTCTATTTCCAATAGTGCTTATATACATAATGCAGCCTTTAAAAAATTACCATGTGTGCTAGTTGGTACCTGTCTCTGTGTTGGCCTAAATTTGTCAATGTAATTACCATCCCTTACAGAGGCTAATTTCCCCAATGCAGAGAATAATTAATTTAAAACAATCCATTAAAGCACCTTCGATGCAGAAGCACTGATAAAATAATATCTATGGAGCAAATATATCCACATAAATATACACCTTATTCCTAATCTGCACTAAATCCTGAGTGTCACCTTAAGGAGCAAATGTTAATGACACTATAAGAAAAATGGCATTTCTTGGGAACTAAATTTCCCACATAGGAAAGATAAATTTCTTCTTTACATAAAATGACAAGAATCCCTGTTTCCCAAAAAAAAGTCAAATCAAAAGTAGATGACTGTTAAGTCACTTTTCAATTGAAAAAAATACCTTAGTTTTTCAAAGGGAATTGATACAACCAATTTGATCACTTAAGTTTATTTGTAGTTCCTGCCAGAAAATTATTTCCAATCTCCCTCTCAAGATAGCTTAACTCAAAATTTTGACATTTTTCTTTATTTAATAAAGACAAATTTCAACCTCAGCTCTGGGTCCTATGAAAGGAAAAAAGAATTACTAAAGAACATTGTACCTGTCAAAACATCTTTGCCTTATCAGATATATTCTCCTTTACAGCATTTAACTGCTATACTGACTAGACTTTATATAATCACTACATTTTCCTCTATTATAGGGTTGTATACAAAACACTGGCTTTGGTTTTTATACCTAAAAGAATGTATTTTATTTTCTGTCCTCAAGATGGCTGAGTCATCAGGACAGAAATGAGAAGTCAGAGGATGCCTCTTGAAGAAATGATTTACAGTAAACAGGAAAGAATACAGCAGCTAATTGCGGAATGGGCTGAGAAAAGACTATCTTAAAAATTTAGATTATTTTAGCAATCGTAATAATACAAAACAGGCTGAAGCTAAATCACAGAGATGGTAAGAAAAGACCAGCAAAATGGGGCCTATTGGTTAACTCTGAAAAATCATAATCATTGTATTTGACCCAGAGAGATTAAAGATCACTGGAAGAATGTAATGTAGGGAGCTGAGTCCTGGAAAAATAACTATCTTAGTCATGTGGATATTTTAAATGAGTTTCAGAGTTGGAAAAGATGTAAGAAAAAAAAAATTGGAATGACTGGGTGTGACATGGAATAGGAAAATTAATAATAAAGTTAATAGCAGGGGCCCTAAAGCATTCAGAGGTTTTTGTTATATTTCAATGGGAAAAAAGTAGAGGTCTGGGGACTCAAACAACTACAGATTATGAAATATTTCCAGGCCCTGCAAGTGAACAGATAGGAGCTGAGAAATAATTTATTTTGGAGTAACTGAGCAAAAATTTACAACAATTATTGGCCTACTTTTCTATGTTTTTTTCTAATAACTCATTTGCCTTTATTTACCTTAAAGAGAGTTTATGCTTTAAAATACAAAAACTATAAGAGGATTGGATACAATTTCCAATTGAAGGTTAGTTTCAAATGCTAAATTATGAGTATTTGATTTTCTCCAAAAATACTTTTTATAAAATTAATTTAAAAAATTAATTTGAAGATCTATAAGGTATCTCCAAATAGCCAGAAGTACTGTCAGAATAATTTGGGATATAGTTACTTATTTTACTGACTCATAAGGGGTTCATGTATTTACTGGAAATAACATTGACACTGTGTCATATCCAATTTTTATTGTCAATAGAAAATTTGGTGAGTATTTGATTTTACAAATAATGAAGTTGATAAGCAAAAGAATGTAAGGATTTTCTTATATCTTTACAAATAATAATATATAAATTTTATATTTCCATCTCCCTTAAATATTTTAATAAAAATTAATCAAAATGAATCCATTTATACACTGCATCAAAATTGCAATTTATAAATTGTCCCTCATAAATAATTTTGAATATATGCCACTAAAGATTAATAATCTTGTCAGCTTTTTTTCCTCTTCATTTCCCTCTCTGGGACTGAATTTCTATACCACTTCTATAAATTGTCTAGAATCATAAATACATGGCCATTCCTATTCTTATACACTTAGTGATTCTTCTGTTTAGTGAAGAGAAAAATAACCTAGAATGTACCTTACTAAACAGAGTTATATGGTGACCAGCTAAAAGCATATGCTATATGCTTTCAATGTTAAGGATGATGAAACTGTCTCATTAACAGCATCCTCTGAACAACTCTCGCAGTGTTGTAGTTGTTCAAGAGTCTTGTTCATTCTTTGGTACTGCCTTTACAACACTATATATTATACAACACTAAATGAGGTTTAGCCATCTCGAAGCTATAGCCTAAATTAGCAGCTCGCTTCTAAACATTACTGCATTACTGCAGGATAAAAAATATTTTTAAAATGTCCTTTGTTAAACTTTATTTGGGGAAAAGGGCAAAGAGGAAAATTAAGGTAACAGTGTAAGTTACAAGTTGAGGAAATGTTCGGTTCATCCAACTTTTTAAAAAATCTCGTATGTGTACACAGATACACAAAGTCTCTCTTGGCACCAATTGATCTTTTCAAATAGCTCTAAAGTGCGTCACCAACAGGTATGAAAACAAGGTATTCGACTTACATATAAAAAAATGTTTCAAATTACAGCTAATAATATTAATGTAACTTCAAAGAAGCTGCATTTTAGGCTAGAAAGATTTTTAAAGGACTGGCATACTGAACAACTAATAATGTGTGTCAGAATATGTGCATCATATATTATACTTGCTTCAGTGGACCTAAACTATGGAAGAGGGGGGAAACTGCAAGAATGTAATTGGGAGGGTGGGAGGTGGAGATTGAATATGCAGCACTCACTACAGGCATCATGGGAATTTTTGAAAGGTAGTCTATGAAGATAATCAGACTCCCGTAGAGCCAAGATAGCTTGTCTTTTAATATTTCAGCAACAGACTCAAACTAAAGTAACCTTTTAGAGAAATTCAAAGAAAGAGTTTTTAATTACGTATTATTGCTTCCTGCATATGCTCTGGCTCTTTCTTCCCTGACTGAGAAACAGAGAAGGTGGAGAGTGAGAAGAATTGGTGGGAATGTAAGACACTGGAATTTCAATAGCAGATATATATATATATATATATATATATATATATATATATATAAAGAGAAAAAGCAGTAGAAAAGATGAGCTACTGCAGGACTTTGTCTTAGTCATCTTTATATCCCCTATGGCACCTTAGCCCAATGCACTGCACATGGTGGGGGGGGGGCAGTGGATAAATAATGAATTAGGTTTAATTCAATTCACTCACATTTGTACTGTGCTTTGCAGTTACAAAGCAGTTTCCACATATTAGAAAAGAAAAGTAAATGAGAAATAAAGGGGCAAGTACGGGAATAAAAGGAAAGCAAAATAAAGAAAAATCCACAAGAAAAAGCAAGCGGCAGAAAAGGCTGGGGAAAACAATAGGCAAAAAAATTCAGTTTTTCCTTATCACTCTCAATCCCTCCCAATCACCTCACCTTTTTTTCTAAATTATATGGAGCTTAAAAAGTCTGACTGTTAAGCAAGCCCAAGGGGCTCTTTCATGTAGGAACGGGCATTTTCGGAGATAAGTCTTAGGTCCCTGAGTGATCTACCTTGAGTTTGCTCAGGTAAGACCTCGAGCAAAGCACTAACATTTCCCAAGTGTGGCCACGGATCGTTTATTCCATTCCTTCCCATCCATCCCCTTTTCAATTCCCAAAATCTTAGGGAAGAGTTGAGGCTGGGGATCCAAGGGGTTGGAGGGTGAGGGAGTCCTCTACAAGCCCCTTAACTGAGACAACAGAGGGAGGTAGTGAGGTAGGAAAGCCCAGGGATTAAAGAAAAAGGGATTTGCGATTAGGAGGGCGAGTGTGCATAACTGTGGTTATTATAAATCACCAGGGGTAAAAAGGGGGGAATCTTCAAGATGGAAGAAATGTGAAGGTACTTCAATGCGCATCACCTCACACCTAGCTTTGAGCCCTTAATAAAAAGCCGTGAAGTCCAAAAGCACAGTCCAAAACCTCAACTGGCTTGAAAGGGAGAAAGCAGAGAAGGCAAAGGATGCGAGGGGATGCGTTGGTGGGAGCCCACAGACACCAGCGAGGATGCTGTCCCAGGGGAAGCATGTTTTCCTCCTCCTCGCCCCAGCAGCACGTACCCCCGCTCTGAGCATCCTCAGCCAAACCTGGGTGTGTGGGGTGCCAGGCTCCAAATGGGGGCGGCCGCGTCCTGACCCCATTATGCGGGCTAAAAGTTGCTTGGGAGAGTTGGCTCTGGGGAAGGCACCTGGCAAGGGCGGCCGCCTAAGGGGGCGTCAGCTTTCCCAGGAACAAAGGGTCCAGGAAAGGGCGATCAGGGGAGCAGGTCCTGGGGTAGTCCACCCTGAGCTGGGAGATAAGGGTCGCCACGTCCTCCTGGCCCGGGGGCACTAAAGGGAGCGGGGAGTACGCAAGATGCGCCGGCATTCCGCCTCCCGGCTTCCTGCTTCCAAGCGGGTGGTTCCCGCTGCCCTCTAGCTCTCCGGTCGCTCCGCGCCCCTCTAGCTGGAGACAAAAGGAGACTGGGACCTTAGGCCCCTGCCAGTCCCGGAGGACCCCCGGTAGTTCCCCGCCCCGACGCGTACGACAATCAGCCACTGGTAGCCGCGGTGGCGGGCTCTGGCGCGGCGGGCGTCCTCTCCTAACCTCGCACTGGTGCCCCGCGCCCCAGTGCCGCCTCACCCTCCCTGCAGCACGCATTACCTTTCATCCAGTCCACTACTTGACTCGGAGACCATTTGCTCACCGGTTCCATTATCAGAGCCATGGGTACGGGGTCGGTCGGTTCCGTGGGGAGCGCGGAGCTCAGACACAAAACGAACTCAGCAGCCCGAGCCGCCCTCAGGTGGGGTCCCTTGCTGGCCGCAGCCTCCCCGGGCGGGCGGCGCGGAGAAAGCTGCTTTTGTGTGTCGAGTCTCCCGGCTGTAATGCCTCTTAGCCAACAGCTGGCAGGAGCGGCGACTGGGAGGGAAACGTGAAGGAGTAGTGGCTCCGCGCCGGGTCGGCTCAGTTCCCGCTAAGGCGGCGGCGGCGGCTGCTGCTGCTGCTGCCTCCTCCACTCCGCTGGAGTCTCGGTCCCTACCAAGCTTCAGTTCATGGCTTAAGCTGCTGAGGGGTCGCGTCGCCGAGGGAAGGAGCCTCTGCCGCACGCCCTCAGCCAACTTGCCCGCTCGCCTCACGCGCGGGAGTGAAGCCCCCAGCACGACTAGCTGCCCGGCGGAAATGACGAGGGGCCTCCTGCCACCCAAAATATCTCTCCGCAGCCCTCGGGTGCCGGGCGCGCGCGCCACTAGCCCCCCGCCCGCCGGCTGCCGCGCGGTCCCGCCCCCAGGGCCGACGGCAGGCGCGCTAGGCGCGTGCGCGTGCGCGTTCGCGTGCCGGCACGGCGCCGGAGCCCAGGGTCTGTCTGGCAGGCAGACAGGTGCCAGCAGCTCGTAGCCTGGCGTTCCCGCTCTGGGGGCCGTCCGGGAACAGAGGCGCGCGAGGTGCGCGTGCGCGTGCGCGGCGGAGGCGGTGGCTGCGCGAGGCAGAGCCAGAGCCCTGAATCGGTCAGTCAGTCAATCAGGTGCGGGCCGTTTGAGCACGGCTTTGTGAGGCCTCTGAGGGGACCCGGCGGTGGCGGCCACGACTGGACGGGCCCCCCACCAGTTGAACTTCGACAGCTGAGGCGGCTGAGGAGGTATCTGCGGCCCCACCACCGAGGGGAGGGAGACACCACTGAGCGCGGGGGTTACAGCGAGAGCCTGGGTTTTCCTGGCTCTCGTTTTGACCCTCGCCCTCCCCGCTGCTGAGTGGGCTCCGGAGGTGATTCCCGAGACCCGCGTACGCCTGCAGAGACAGAGGCGTGGATCCCCGTGGACGAGAACGGCGTTCCGCCATCCAGAAACGCTGCTAGGGCTGTCTTCCCGGGGTGGTGAGCGGGTCCTAGGAAGTCAGGCGTTGAGGCTGTCACCTGCCAGCTCCTGGTTGTGGTGATCCTGAGACAGATTCTGCCCAAGTATCATTTTAAGAGGCTCTGTTTCAGGTTTTCCACCAACTCCTCTAAAGTACCTGTTTTAGAGGATGTCATTTTGTCTTTGATATTCTTATAAATCAGAACCGAAGGGCAACCTGGGATTTAAAATGAGTGACAAATTTTAAACATTTTTCAAAATTCATTTTCTTCAAAAACCATACACAGGCTACTATGCAACCGTTAGTAAAATACAGTTTGCCTAAATATACAGTTTGCCTAAATGAGGCTTCACTTTAAAAGACAAATATTCCTAGAGTGTAGATGCAAATTCCCTACCACCATTATAGGCGTTTTTTCTGTATCCTTGTTAAATAGGTCCATTAAGTAAAAGAGAAACTTTTAAAATAAGCATTCCAGTAATGTCAATAGGTTTTGCAAGTTCTTGTGGTAATACATTTTCTCTTGTTCCATTTTATAACATGCAGAAATGTCATGTTCTTCAACTGGCGTAAGTTGACGGCACCCCTCCCCACATACACACACAAACAGCTAAAACCACAGGAGTTAAAATACTGTACCGTCTTTAACTGCTGTTTTAAATGCGAGTGATAGAGAACAAGTAAAATTTAAGATGGCCTGTATTTAGGCTTCTTTATTTTTCTAGCTATTCAAACTTAAAAGTATACGCAGAAGTTTGGAAAGACATTTAGCTGATTATCTAGACAACCCTATACTCAGAGGACACAGAAACACCACCTTCCTTTCATAATCCAGATCATGGTTTTCACTTACAATTTTTTCTTGGCTGACCAGGTGTGAAAGGTATTATATTTCGGAGTGCTTACATTCCAATAGAGTCTAAGAACATTACATCAATATTTCTAGAAAAGACTGTTTTCAGTGTCAGCAATTTAAGGAGTAGTTTTATACATATTTTTGAAAAGTGTAATGGATACATTGTGGGGCTTCAGCCATAGGGAGATGTTAAAAGTAATTTTATCAAAATAATACTGCTAATAATAACAATGAATATTGACCATGGTGCTAACTCCCTTACATATATTTTATCCTCCGAAACAGCTCATCATTAACCATATTTTACAGATTTGGTAAGACATTTAGATAATTATCTAGACAAGTCTATACTCACAGTACACAGAAACAATACCTTCCTATCACATTCACTTCCTATCTCCAAACCTATTAAACAGGAAAACCCTACCTATCACATTCACTTCCTATCTCCAAACCTATTAAACATAATTCAATAAATGTTGGATAAATTAATGAATAAGGCTTAAAAACATAATTTATCTCAGGTCATGATGCACCAAGTTAAGGTGATTCCAGAATGTGAACTTCTAAAACTAGCAAAAAGATTTTTATCAGTGTCACAAAATGAACAGTATGAGTGATAGAAAGTCCATTGAGTGTTAACACAGTATGTCTCATCAGAAGTAACTACAAAGGAGTGTGACAGTCACCCTGAGTGTTCCCTGACCAGAATCTAAACAGCAACTCTGAGAATGAAGGAAATGACTAAATTTGACTGACACACCAAACTGCACCTTGAGGCTGGGCTTGCAGGACAAGCAACCATACTGTGGAAGCAGATTCAAAGTGAAATATTGCTTGCTTAATGAGTGGAATATCAAAACAAATGTCAAAGACCAGGATGCAGTAAAAATAAAATACATGTGTATTTTATGAAAAGACCAGTGCCAAGGAAGAGGGGGAAACAAGATCCCAGAGAAATATTTTGAGGAAGACCCTAAGTAAGAATTCAGCCATATATGTTCTCCTCTTATTTATGTTACAGTAAGGAATTAATTTGATCTAATCACCTAACATTATTTTTAAAAAATATGTCTAAGAACGAATAATGACTGAACCAAAATGTAGGTGTGGAGTTTCACTACCTAATAGATTTTACCAACACCTTAAATATTTGCCCTAAATCCTTCTCCCTGAGGTTTCCTTTACAAAACATAGCATTTGCCTTTGATTTTGACAATATAATAGGCATTAAATACTTCATTTAATTTGTCCAGAACATACTGGCTTTTTCAAATATTCTTGATTTGGGGGAGGGAATAAAAGGATTAAATCCTCATTGCCTTCACTCTTTTATTCTTGAACTACAAATGACTCAGCTAAACTTTCCTGCATTTCTCCTTTCACAACTTTTCAAATAAAATAGGTTTTTTTTTTTTTTTTTTTTTGCTTGTTAGTCAAAATGTTAATGTCTCGTTCCATTTTTGTAAGTGTAGGGTAATGTGATTATATACAGACTTTAGCAGCTTATTTTTGCCTTCTCCTACTGCAAAATACAGTCTCAAGATTAGGAGAAAGTATGTTGTCATAAAATACATACTAAAACATAATGTGCTAAATAGTATGATATGCACTAAATAGTATGATGTCACATTTACTTCAATAGTCTAGGTATAAAAGAAAAGCTGATCATTGGAAGCAGTCTTCGATTCTTTTTGTAAGCAGAAGAGTAGAAATATTAAATTAATTGAAAATATAACTTGTGAGCTATTTGCATCCATATCAAAATGAATCACTTTAAATGATCTTTTTATTTTAAAAATAATCTCGAGTCAATCTGTGGCACTAGTTGTTATAGTTTGGTCTTTTCTAATCTTCTTCCTCTAGATTTCACAAGTCTCTTGACCAAAATATGTTAAGGTTTTATAGTAAAAGTAGTGATTTTAATTAGCTTCAATATGGAATTTGCAAATGGTTTTCTAACTAGACGCTGGGTGCTCAAAAGATCTGACTTTTAGAGGTTAGGTCAGATAGGGAGGCAGCATTCAACTGGAAGAAGGACCTTCAAGCCTTTGTCTCTTTGGGGCCAAGGAAAGGAGTAAAAAATGTGAATGTTTCTTCTTGAGCTGCACGCTTAGTATCTCTGACCCCTACGTTGTCCAACCTAGGATATCTTATAGGGGTCGTAATTTTCACTTAGTGTTTTTTCCTGCGAAGATGCTTGCTCTGCGTCAGGCTTCAGACTTATCCTATAAGATATATTTTAGTGTTTTTAGTTAACATTTAGGCAAAATGTCTTGCATAGCCGTTTCTGGTAGTTTTCCTGGTTTGCTTAGATTTCGTATTTTTTGCTATAGCTTTCTGTTTGATTTTTTAGAATTCTTGCCATTTTAATGAGTAATATTGTATCAAACTATTTTCTCTCTTTTATGTGTTGTCTTTTAATGGGTAGTGAGACGTGACAACACAGAACAGCTGTGAGGGTAGTCCATTACATAAAATAGAGAAAAGGATAGGAACCTCCTTTTTCCACTTATTTTTGCCCAGACCTTTCCTGTAATTTCAAAAGCTGGTGTTCTATGCTCACCCAAACCGTATCCCTTGATCAGAAAAAATTAATTAGGCATTTCTGGTAAGACTAGTAAACAAAACACATTATTCCCAAGAACAATATGTAAAACTTGCTCCAGGGAAATCTTAGCAAAATTTCTGAAACAATTTCTTTGCAGTGTAATCCAACTAACAGCTATGAATTAAGAACCAAAGCCTCTGATATAACCAACCACTAGACAGCAATCTGTCTAAGCTTCCAATCATCAGAAAAGCAAGTAGAAAGAGACCTTAACTGTAAATGGGCCTTCAGTGCACTGCCCTGGGCCAAATCTCCCTCTAGATTAACAGGGAGAAACACCCAGAGAGGATAATTAAATTAGTAGAATCCTTTCTTTGCTGTTCTGCCTCTAGGGTAAACTGTATTAAATCAAGCCATGTCCTTTCTTGACCAAGATATACAGAAATACTCCCTGGGTGAGGAGAAATTAGCTTGAGTTGAGGTTATCCCAATAGGGTTTTATAGGGCTCTTTACAGGGCTCCTCCCTGCTGCATAATCACAGTCTAATAAAAATCCCAGAGCCTGCCAAGATTAGGAAACTTAGCTTTCTTAACACATAAAGCCCTAGCCCACCAGGGAAGTTTTCAGTGCACTTGTCAGCCATAATAACAGGCATATAAACTCACTATTCAACAAACACTTCTTTGAGCACAATGTGCTACTCAAGTTGTAACCTTTGATTAGAAAAATCAGCTTGATTTTATGGATGCAAAGATGACCAAGATTTTCATAGACTGGTAGCAGAAACAGAAACATTTAGTTAATTTAATAGTATAATGGGATATGTGCAATGATAGATGTGTCCAATGATAATGTGAAGAGAAGTACCTAGCAGCTAGGAGGAAGACTATATGGAAAGGATAATGCCTGGATTAGATTTTAAAGGATGACAGCCAGGCAGTAGCGCAGAAGCAAGTTTGTAGGCAGAAGTACAGTGCAATCAAAGTTACATGGCACTATGTATAGGTACCTGGATTGCTGGCATTAAAAACCAAAGCAAGATGTGACAGGAGATGAGGTAGGAGGGATGGGCAATAGCCAGATTATGGAAAAAATCAAACTGTCCAAGATAGAGCCATTTAAGGATTTTAAGAAATGGAGTAGCTTGGTCATATTTATGTTTTATATGGTCTACTCTGGCAACTATGGAGAAAACAGATTCAAGAGAGATAGAATGCAATCAGGAGGCATATAGACGTGAACAGATGACTCAGGTCAGAAACAGGGCAGTGGAGGTGGGGATGAAGAGAAAATATATTTAATAAATATCCAGGAGAACTTGGTTATTGATTAGATACAGGAGATTAGGAAAAGAGCAATATCAAGAATGATTCCTGGGATTCTAGCTTGGGTAAATTGGGTAAATTATTTATCCTCCATATAACATAAAAAATAAAGGGAGCAGACTTGGGAGGGGAAAGTGATCTGAGATATTAGTTCTGTTTTGGACATTCTAAAGATGAAATACCTATAGGACAGTCAAGAAGGGATTTCCAGTAGGTAGCTTCTGTATTCATGTATAGGAATGTGAAGCTGAGTATGGGCTAAAGATACAGGTTTAAGAGTCACTACTAAAACAAGAATATGGATGAGACAGAGAGGATGTCAGATGCTCCATTGAGGAAGTCCACAGAAGAGAAAGAGAAGATATGTAAATTATGAGAAGAATCAAGAGATTGCAGTGTCATGATACCCCAGTGAACAAAGAATTTCAAGTAGAAACAAGTGAAAAATTGTGTGAAGTGCAAAAATGATGCTGCTCCAATGAGAACCGAAAAAAGAATATGGTAGTTTTGTCAGTTTTTATATCCTTTATGGTGTTATTAAGGTCTGTGAAAGAACTGGATGTCAGAATAGGGAGACTTGGTATATAGGACATTATTATTTTCATAAGTTGATTTTCTATCTTTCCCCATAGCCTACCTATGTGTATATTTTATTCAGTTAGATCCACAATGAATGACTGCAGTTCTTCTCCAATTTACCCACTACCACTTGCATTAATGTTTTCTGATAAAATCTCAGACACTACTAATGACACCTACTCTTATCTGATTGTACTTTACCACTTCTAGTAGTATGATGGCACTCTTTAAACTGTACTGGCTTTGCAATCCCCCCTCCGTCAGTTGTAGGGGAACAGCTTTGCCATGGCACCCTGGGATCTTACACATCTCCACATGAGCCATGTAGGCAAACATCAATTACATTGTGACACATGTTTTGGCTGAATTCTCTGCAATCCTACCTGAAACATGGCAAGACAGTCAGTCCAGTGAAGAACTATCCCAAGTCAGTTTTTCATCTGCCACCCTGGTTCCAGTAAAGCATGGGACTTTCCATCTTACCCCAACTTCAGATACAGTTTCGGACTAAAAATGGTTTAGCTGTAGTTTAGAATTGGCTCTTCAACAACAGAGTGACCCAACATCTGTGTCTTCTATCATCTGTCTCTTAGGATTTGGCATCATCCTATGGGACTAGGGACATGGGGAGCTGACACCATTCTGATTTTGCACTGCTGTCTGTGTAAATAATAAACTTTCTTAATCTATTCAGAGTTGTCTCTTTACTGGCCAAATCTATGGAAGTGTGACAGGCCAACTTAGCAGCTGTCACCATGCTTCTGTTTAGGTACTGCTTGACCACTTGGCACAGATCTTATCTCAGAAACCCATAAATACTCCCAAAAGGAGTGAGATCTGCTGAACCTCTGCCTGGATAAACTAGGCCAGTCTAGCCTGCCCTAGTAAATTAGCAGCAGCAGTGGCAGCAGCAAGAGCAACAGCAGCAGCAGCAGCAGCAACAACTCGATTTCAAATTTGAAAAGACTACATTTTTCCTAATCATTAGGGCTTCCTAAGATAACCCATAATTAATAAAAATCCTGTGTTGATATTTCAAGATAGGAAACGAAAGAATCTGATCTAAAGCCTTTATTATGAGCTTTAATATTATTTACAAAACACAGAAGTTTAGGGAATGCTCTCACATTCAAGATGATAGGTCCATTTTCATCTGAACATTTAGCAGTCTTACTTGGAAGTGGCAAATGTAAACTGGCAAAATTCATGCTGGATAAGCTGAAAGGTCCTGTTTATAAGTTAACTGGTATATCTTGATAGATCAAAAATTTTAATGTAAAAGGTGCCTAAGGTAAGAGAGCAATTATTTAATATTTGGCTAATAATTGACAGACTACAGAGTATTAAAGATGGAGAATGGGAAAGAGTTTATTTTCTCCATAGGTTTTTGTCTTTTTTTTTTCTCAAATAAGTCTTATTTACTTCTAGGAAGATTGGGTAATTTAGGATGCTCATACCAAGTTGGAACAAAATCAGTTATTTCTACTGACCGGGAACTGTATCCAGAAAGAGAGAGGCATGTAAGTGTGTCATTGCTTTTGACATTTCCTTGATTTTGAAAGAAAACAGTTATTTTGGTAATGTAATGAAAATATTTTGGTTTAATTACTCATAGAAACTATTTCAAATATTTTATAATACAATGTAAGCTGTTATTTATTGATTTTTCAAAGTTAGCATGTACTCTGTATAGGCCCTGTGCTAAGCGCTATCAATATGAAAATGAGTAAAACGTGGTTTCTGTCCTCAAAACCTATAAACCAAAAAAGCATACAAATATATATTTTTGATATAATGTAGCAAGTGAAATGACAGAGACATACAAAAGTATCATGGCTGTATGTCACAGTATGAAAATATAAGTACCTACCAAATTAATAAATAAAAAAAGCATCTCTCTATATTAGAAGATGGCAACGGAGAGCAAGCAATCAGGCAAGAGAAAAAAATAAATTATCCAAATAAGAAAAGAAGGAGTCAAACTATCTCTCTTTACAAACAATATGAGTCTATACTTAGAAAACCCTAACAACTCCACCAAAAGGTTACTAGAACTGATAAACTATTTTAGCAAGGTTTCAGGATACAAAATCAATGCACAAAAATTGCTAGCATTTCTATACACCAATAATGTTCAGGCTGAGAGTCAAATCAAGAACATAATCCCATTTAGAATAGCCACAAAGAAAACTAAATGCCTAAGAATACAGCTAACCAACAAGATGAAAGATCTCTGCAAAGAAACCATGCTGAAAGAAATCAGAGATGACATAAATAAATGGAAAAACATTCCATATTCATGGATTAGAAGGATCAATATTGTTAAAATGGCCATATTACCCAAAGCAATTTACAGATTCAATGGTATTTCTATAAAACTGTGAACACCATTCTTCACAGAATTAGAATGAGATATTCTAAAATTCGTATGGAATAAAAAAAGAGGCTGTATAGCCAAAGCAATCCTAAGCCAAAAGAATAAAGCCAGAGGCATCACACTACCCACCTTCCAACTATACTGTAATGCTACAGTAACCAAAACAGCATGATACTGGTACAGAAACAGATGCATAAACCAATGGAATACAATAGAAAACTCAGAAATAAAGCCACACACTTACAACCATCTGATCTTTGACAACAAAAAGGCCAAAAAGCCGGGCGCGGTGGCTCAAGCCTGTAATCCCAGCACTTTGGGAGGCCGAGGTGGGTGGATCACGAGGTCGAGAGATCGAGACCATCCTGGTCAACATGGTGAAACCCCGTCTCTACTAAAAATACAAAAAATTAGCTGGGCATGGTGGCGCGTGCCTGTAATCCCAGCTACTCAGGAGGCTGAGGCAGGAGAATTGCCTGAACCCAGGAGGCGGAGGTTGCGGTGAGCTGAGATCGCGCCATTGCACTCCAGCCTGGGTAGTAAGAGCGAAACTCTGTCTCAAAAAAAAAAAAAAAAAAAAAAAAAAAAAAAAAAAGCCAAAAAAAGCAATGGAGAAAGGACTTTCTATTCAATAAATGGTTCTGGCTTAGCTGTATGCAGAAGAATAAAACTGGACCCTTACATTTCACTATATACAAAAATTAACTCAAGATAGATTAAAGATTTAAATGTAAGACCTCAAACAATAAAAATCCCAAAAGAAAACCTAGGAAATATTCTTCTCAACATTGGCTTTAGCAAAGAATTTTTGGCTCAGTCCCTAAAAGCAATTGCAACAAAAACAAAAATTGGCAAGTGGGACTTAAACAAACTAAAGAACTTCTTCACAGCTAAAAAAAAAAAAAAATGATCCACAGAGTAAACCTACAGAATGGGAGGAAAATATTTGCCAACTATGCATCTCACAAGGGTCTAGTATCCAGAATCTATAAGGAACTTAAATAAGCAAAAAACAAGTTACCCCATTAAAAATGAACAGAAGATATGAACAGACACTTCCCCAAAGAAGACATATAAGCACCCAGCAAACTCATGAAAAAATGCTCATCATAATTAATGATCAGAAACTGCAAATCAAAACCACAATGAGGTACCATCTTGCAACAGTCAGAATGGCAACTATTAAAAAGTCAAAAGACAGCAGATGCTAGTGAGGCTGCAGAGAAAGGGGAACATTTACAGGCTATTGGTGGGAAAGTAAATTGCTTCAGCCACTATGGAAAGCAGTTCAGAGATTTCTCAAAGACCTTAGTACAAAACAATCATTTTATCCAGCAATCTCATTACTGGGTATATACCCAAAGAAAAATAGATCATTATACCAAAAAGACACATGCACTCGTATGTTCATTGCTGCACTGTTCACAATAGCAAAGACATGAAATCAACCTAGGTGCCAATCATTGGTGGAATGAATAAAGAAAAAAATATTGTACATAAAATACCATGAAATACTATGCAGGCACAAAAAAAAATGTCCTTTCCAGAACATGGTTGGAGCTGGAGTTAATGCAGGAACAGAAAACCAAATACCACATGTTCTCACTTATAAGTGGGAGCTAAACATTGAGCACACATAGACATAAGCATGGGAACAGTAGACACTGCAAATCACTGCAGATGGGTGAGACACCTCCTCATCACTGTACTGGTGAGGAGGCATGGGTTGAAATACTATCTTTTGGGTACCATGCTCACTACCTGGGTGAGGTATACCCATGTAACAAACCTGAACATGTATCCCTTGTATCTAAAATAAAAGTTGAAAAAAAGATGGCAACATAATTTGTATATTTTGTTTTGTCTCCATTCAGCAAACATTTATTAAATGGTTATTGTGTACCATGTATAATGCTTCATCTCATCCATATTAAATTGTTACCATGTACCAGGTACTAGGCTAAACACCATGGGTAAACCAATTAATATAATGGACATAGTTCTTGACCCTATGGAGCTTACAAATCATACAATATACTAGTAATCAAAAAACATATGTATTAACTCAAATTATGAAAAGCACTGGTACAAAATGTACAAGGTATAGTGATAGAAAACAACTGGAGTGAAGGAAAGAGGAAACTCCCTAAGATGATCAGAAAATACTTCTCCGAGTAGGTGACTTTTCAGCATAGTCTTGAGATATAAGAGGAATATAGGCATGAAAAGACCAGAAATAGCTCATTCAAGGGAGAAATAAAAGCATGTGTGAAATCTCTGAGGCATAAAGAATTTGAGATGATTGTGGAACAGAAAGGAAATCAGTGTGGCTGAATAGTGAATGGGAAAAGGACATTAAAAGAGGCTAGATAAGTAGACTGGAGTTAGAGAAAACAGGGTTGTAATCTATGTGATAACTCTTAAAGTGCAGTGACAAGCCATTGAGAATTGTAAGCAGGTCAGAAACATGATATGACTTATTTTTAAAATTATATAAGGAGATTCACTTCTAGAAAGATCTAGTAGACATACCTTTCCCTATTTCCTCCATTAAGTACACCCAAAACCCCTGAACATTATATATATGTATAACATAAGAAGACTGAAAGGTGGAGAGAAGAAAGCAGAACAAGAAGTTAACTCAGAACCAAGGAATAACATTGTGGTGAGTTCTTCAGGTTTTTAATTTTTTTTACCTGATATATTTCATACTTTGAGCTGAAGAAGCCAGAAACCTCGAAATGCCAAAGATACAGACAAAAAGGGTCTAAAAACCTGCTCTATCAAAGTGACCAGGAAAGGGGCAGCCGAGAAAGATAGGAAATGTTCATAAAATAACTGCTCTACTCCAACCACAGAAAAGACTGTGGCCCTACTCCCACCCATGCCAGCAAAGTAAAAGTAGGGAGCCTAGACTTCCACCTTTGCCAGACTGTATCAAGGCACCCAACCCCTCCTGCCATGGTGGATGGAGTCAGAGAAGAACAAGTAGGAACTGGGACTTTCATTTCTGCCAGGCAGTAATGAGCCCCCTACCCATCTGCAGTGTCAATAGAACCTGGACTTCTACCTCCATCCAGCAGCAGTGGAGTGCCCCGTCTCCACTGGGATGGTGTCAGAGGAGTCCTTGTGGAAAGTTAAGACTTTGACCACTGCCAAGCAGTAATTAGGCCACCTCCCACCCCATGATGTCAGCAGAAACCAAGTAGTGGCCTTAAGTAATGAACTACTCTTATCCATCCTAGCCAGGAAGTATTTGTGGAAGTCAGTAGGAAAGTTAGACCTCAAACCATAGTTCAGATAGCTCAGTAGTAATGAAAAGCCCCATCTTAGGTGTCATTGAAGGCTGAATGAGAAGCCTGGACATTTACCACACCTGGCTGAAAGAAGGCAGTGCCTTGCTTCCTCTGCTGGATCTGTGTCACAGAAAGCAAATTAAAGGAAGGTTTATATAAGATTCAAAGGCTCATAACATAGTACCCCCAACATCTAGGTTTCAACTGAAATTCACTTGTCAGACCAATAACTAGGAAAATTTCAAACTGAATGAAAGATGATCAATAGAGGCCAACATGATTACAGAAATATTAGAATTATCTGACAAAGATAAAAAATAGTGGTTACCAGGGGCTGGGGGAAGGCAAATGGGGAGTTGTTGCCTAATGGGTAAGTTTTGGAAAGGAATAGTGGAGATGCCACTACATTTTGCATGTAAAATGGTAATTTTGTTATGCATATTTTACCAAAATAAAAAAATACAAGAAAAGGCAAAAAAGAGAAAACCATAGAAAGAAATGGCACATTTTTTAAATGTTGAAAAAAAAAATACTGTCAATCCAGGATTCTATATTCAGCATATTCTCTTAAGAATGACAGATAAGGCCGGGCGCGGTGGCTCAAGCCTGTAATCCCAGCACTTTGGGAGGCCAAGGCGGGTGGATCACGAGGTCAAGAGATCGAGACCATCCTGGTCAACATGGTGAAACCCCGTCTCTACTAAAAATACAAAAAATTAGCTGGGCATGGTGGTGCATGCCTGTAATCCCAGCTACTCAGGAGGCTGAGGCAGGAGAATTGCCTGAACCCAGGAGGTGGAGGTTGCGGTGAGCCGAGATAGCGCCATTGCACTCCAGCCTGGGTAACAAGAGCGAAACTCTGTCTCAAAAAAAAAAAAAAAAAAAAAAAAAAAAAAAAAGAATGACAGATAAATCAAGATATCCTCAGATGAAGGAGAACTAAGAAATTTTGCCAGCAGATATGACATAAAAAATAGGTAAAGGAAGTTCTCTACATAGCAAAGAAATCGTAAAAGGAGGAATAATGAAACGTTAGGAAGAAAGAACATAGGAAGTAAAAATATGTATAAATAAAATATAGACTTTCTCTGCTTCAGTTTTCTAAGTTATGTTTTATGGTTTCAGCAAAAATTATAACATTAATGTGGTTTTCAATGTATGTAGATGGTATATATGACTAGGGAGTAAAAATAGGGAAATTAAAGTCATGTAAAGAAAGGTGAGCTTTCTAAACTTCATTTGAACTGGTAAAATAATGACACTAGTAGACTATGATTAGTTATGTTTATATAATGTAATACCTAGAGTAACCACTAAAGAACTATAAAACAGATGCACTCAAAAACACTGTAGATAAAATGAAACTTTACAAATATTCACATAACCCATAGAAAGGCAGGGAAAAGAAAACAAATGAAAAATAGAGAACAGAGAAAAATAAAATGCTACACTTAAGCTCCAACACATCAATAATTATCTCAAATATAAATGATCTAAGTATACAAATTAAGAGTGCAGAGTAGATTTAAAAACATGACCTAACTATATGTTTTTTATGGGAAACTCACCTCAAATATAATGATATAGATAGAAAGTTAAAAGGATGGAAAAAGATACACTATGCAAATGAGGTAGACTTCAAAGGGGAAGAAAACTAAAGGGGCAAAATAGAAGGCTGGTATACTCATTTTATGTGGTGGAGAGTTAAGGGATACTTTACATAGTTGGTGGAAAAAAATCATCTAAATATATTCCTTAAAGTTACAATGGTAAGCGATAAAGGGGCTGAAAATTAAAACAACAAATGACATTGGGGGAAATGAACGAAACAGTAGAGGTGTAAGCTAGCTAAATACTCTTATGCCATGATGAAAAGTCCTGGGATAATGCCCCAAATTAACAAATCTACTAATACAATCAGCTTAAATGAGGTAAAAAGGAAGTGCATAAGGATGAGGCAGAGGACCATGGTTTTTTCATTGTAGGTACTTATAAACCATTTTCATATGTATAACTTAAGTAAATATTTTTTAAATATTTTATTTTTTATAGAGACAGGGTCTTGCTCTGTCCCTCAGGCTGCAGTGCAGTGGCATGATCATAGCTCAGTGTAACCTTGAACTCCTGGGTTCAAACAATCCTCCCACCTCAGCCTCCTGAGTAGCAAGGACTATAAGCATGCACCATGCCCAGCTGATTTTTAAAAACTCTTTTGTAGAGAAAAGGTCTTGCTATTTTGACCAAGCCTGTCTCAAACTCCTGACCTTAAGAAATCCTCCCACCTCAGCCTTGCAAAGCACTGAGAATACAAGCATGAGTCACTTTGCTGACCTAAAAATATTTTAAATAAAGTAAGAAGTCTCTACTGTGACTCTCTAGAGCATAAAGACTGAAGTCCATTGCATGGTGGTCATTTGCAAGATGACCTCAATCTAGCTTTACCTCTCTATTTTAAACCATACTCTTAGCACAATTTATGTTTTAACTACATCAAAAAACATAATCTTGTTTCTCTTGTTTATCTCTCCTTCAAGCACCATTTTCACTCATCAAAACTATTGAAATGTATCTTCCTCTATGGAATCTTTTCCAAATCAACCATTCACTCACTTCCAAGGGTAGAATTCTTATCTGCTTTAGAGCATGTTTTATTTTCACTCCATTTTTATATGCAATGGGTATATAGTATACTTTCTGAGTGGAAGTAAAGTAGAACATGAACTCTCTGAATTCAAAATAGAAAAAATTTCACATATTCATAGGTAAAAAGCACAAGAATTGTACATGTAATATGAAAATATAGGGACATCCACATTTAAAAAGGCATATTTGTTAGTAGGAAAGTACAGTCTATCCCCCTGAAAATTCTAATCGATCACATTTTATGACAAATTCTCCTTTCTCCCTGACTTCATGAAAATTCACCATATGTCTCCTAAGTCAGAAACCTTATTTTCAGAACAATATATTATTTCTAAGCTTGTCTGAAGCACAGTTTTTCTCATTAGAGAAAATGTATATCATTCAATTATAAATTAATTCAATTTTTATGAGATTTGAAATCTGATAGGAGAAATACAAATTGGTTGATAATGAAAATCTTACAGCATTTTCTTGCTTTCCAAGCAAATAATTTTGCAAAAATCCTATATGAAAGCGTAATTATCAAGCTCTTTTCCATGAGCATGTGGCTACTTTTAATTTTCAACAAAAACAATCTGATTTTTGTTTTATTTTATGGCAGATTATGGCCATTACAAGAAGGGGTGTGTTACTACTTGTTTGCCTTTGAATGTGTCTAGATTTTTAAATTGTTATCAATGATTGGTTGTTCTGATATGATGACTCTTAGGGTACCAGATGTCTGGCAATTTGGAAATAAAGATTTATGGCTTTACATCTGCCTAGCTATTAATCTGAATGTGTAAATTCAAAAGGCAAAGTTAAGAATGATTTTAGTAGCAAAACTTTTTAATTTTCATTGAAGTGTATGTCCTCATCAAAATTATCTCATAGAGCTAGCTGGATAAATTACATTCTTATAACTTACCTGAAAATAAATTTTTTATTAAAAAAAATCACAATTTTACCAAAACATGTAGAATTGCAAAGCAATGTGATGTACTTAGAGAGACAGCTGAATTAAGGGTGAGAAGAGTTAGAATTTACGTATAATTTCAAGTTTAGGGCTCTATAATATTGTATAAATTATATAACCCCACTAACCCATGCAATTTTCATTGGAAATATGGGGATTCCCATCTCTTAGAATTGTTATGAGGCTCAAGTGAGAAAATTTATAATCATTATAAACTATACAAATATATAGTAATGCTGTTATGCAAGTTGTGTACCATTCATAGTATAAAATAACTAAATATCCTCAAGCCTGGATACTCTTTAAGGTAATCTTTAAGGTTAACTTTGGTAGTCAAATCTCATTTGAAACTAAGTCTAACCAGTAAATTTGATGCTCCAACTAGCAGACACTGTTTTTGGTTAAAGAAAAAAAATAACTATAAAATAGACATTTAAAAAATAATGCCACTTTAAATTACCGAAGGCAATGTTTTAAAAGTTCCTGAATATTTTGAATTATATGAATATTCCAAAAATGACAATTTTGAGTGCTTAACACCAGTGGATTATATTTCCTTGGTTATGTTTCTCAAAAGAATTTGTTTATCTGCATTTTAGGAATATTTCTGCATAAGCTCCTAGATTATTCTATTTTCAGTCTTATGTTTGGTTTGAAATACTACTCTACAAAAAATTAAAGTAGAGCACAAAATAATCAAGTATATTTGTTTGCAAAATGAGAAATCGAAATATTCATTCATTTGCTGTGCAGAAGCTCTTTAGTTTAATTAGATCACATTTGTCTATTTTGGCTTTTGTTGCAGTTGCTTTTGGTGTTTTAGTCATGAAGTATTTGGCCATGCCTATGTCCTGAATGGTGTTGCCTAGGTTTTAATGTAGGGTTTTTGTGGTTTTAGGTCTTATGTTTAAGTCTTTAATCCATCTTAAGTTAATTTTTGTACAAGGTGTAAGGAAGGGGTCCAATTTCAGTTTTCTGCACAAGGGCCAGGCAGTTTTCTCAGCACCATTTATTAAATAGGGAATCTTTCCCCCCATTGCTTGTTTTTGTCAGATTTGTCAAAGATCAGATGGTTGTAAATGTGTGGTGTTATTTCTGAGGCCTCTGTTCTGTTCCATTGGTCTATATATCTGTTTTGGTACCAGTACCATGCTGTTCTGGTTACTGTAGCCTTGTAGTATAGTTTGAAGTCAGGTAGTGTGATGCCTGCAGCTTTGTTTTTTTTGCTTAGGGTTGTCCTGGATATATGGGCTCTTATTTGCTTCCATATGAATTTTAAAGTAGTTTTTTCTATCTCTGTGAAGAAAGTCAATGGTAGCTTGATGGAAATAGCACTGAATCTATAAATTACTTTGGACAGTATGGCGATTCTTCCTATCCATTAGGATGGAATGTTTTTCCATTTGTGTCTTCTCTTATTTCCTTGAGAAGTGGTTTGTAATTCTCCTTGAAGAGGTTCTTCACATCCCTTGTAAGTCGTGTTTATAAGTATTTTATTGTCTTGTAGCAATTGTGAATGGGAGTTAACTTGATTTGGCTCTCGATTATTGGTGTATAGGAATGCTTGTGATTTTTGCACACTGATTTTGTATCCTGAGACTTTGCTGAAGTTTCTTATCAGCTTAACGAGTTTTGGGGCTGAGACAATGGGGTTTTCGAAATATACGGTCAGGTCAAGAAACTATCAACAGAGTAAACAGGGAACCTACATGGGAGAAAATTTTTGCAATCTGTCCATCTGAGAAAGATCTAATATCCAGAATCTACAAGGGACTTAAACAAATTTACAAGAAAAAAACAAACAACCCCATGAAAAAGTGGACAAAGGATATATTAGACACTTCTCAAAAGAAGACATTTATGCAACCAACAAACACATTTTAAAAAGCACATCATCACTGGTCATTAGGGAACTGCAAATCAAACCACAATGACATATCATCTCATGCCAGTTAGGATGGCAATCATTAAAAAGTCTGGAAACAACAGATGCTGGTGAGGATGCAGAAAAATTGGAATGCTTTTACATTGTTGGTGGGAGTGTAAATTAGTTCAACCATAATGGAAGACAGTGTGGTGATTCCTCAAGGATCTAGAACCAGAAATACCATTTGAGCCAGCAATCCTATTACTGGATATATAACCAAAGGATTATAAATTATTCTACTATAAAGATACATGCACATGTATGTTTATTGCAGCAGTATTTACAATAGTAAAGACTTGGAACCAACCCAAATGCCCATCAATGATAGACTGGATAAAGAAAATGTGTCACATATACACCATGGATTACTATGCAGCCATAAAAAAAGAATGAGCTCATGTCCTTAGCAGGGACATGGATGAAGCCAGAAACTATCATTCTCAGCAAACTACACAAGAACAGAAAACCAAACACTGCATGTTCTCACTCATAAGTGGGTGTTGAGCAATGAGAACATTTGGACACAGGGAGGGGAATATCACACCTCAGGGTCTGTTGGCATGTAGAGTGCAAAGGGAGGGGTACCATTAGGACAAATACCTAATGCATGCAAGACTGAAAGCTAGATGATGGGTTGATGGGTGCAGTAAACCACCATGGGACATGTATACTTATGTAACAAATCTGCACGTTCTGCACATGTATCCCAGAACTTAAAGTATAATAATAATTTTAAATAAAAGAGCATGTTGATGTTAGCTGAAACAAAATATTGCAAGACACTTGCCTGAGCAGTTGTTCTCATATGAATATATCACATATATAATCATTATAATGCTTGCCAATACTTCTGTTCGGGGTACCCCAGGTTTACTAGTATCTTCAGCACCTCCTAGTTATCAATTATATATTCTGTTAACATTAAATATTAAAACCTTTAGTACTACTTTCAGCTTTTCCCCCAAACTGGCAAATTTTAAAATCCATTTTTAAGTTTTAAAAATTGCTGGTCAATAGATCACTATTCTTCCTTTTGCATAAAAAAAGCTCAGGCCATCATGTATTGTTTTCCTAAATGCCCATCATAACTCTAATAAGTAGATTAAAGATCAAATATATATGTTAGCCTCCAAATATATGCAAAAAATGAATTTGGCATAATTAAATATTTGATCCATATTTTAAAAATGCTAATAAGGTATAATAAAAAATATTGCCTTCTCAAAATAATCGTTTGGGTGACTTCTGGGTTCTGACAAGATGGAGTAGCCTCATTCCTTCTATGTCCTCCCACTCACAATTAAGTAACCTAGATCTAACAATATAACAAGCATAAGAAGACTCTGAAACATTCAAAGAAGCAGGTTGACAACTAGGTAATTTGTTACTTGAGGAAATACACAGTGGTGAGTTTCCTGGATTTCCTTATTACTTCCTATATATCCTGGACAGAGTAAGGCAAAATCCTCCTATCCAGAACTGCCAACAGGCAAAGACAAATAAGTTCCAAGAAAAGCCAGTCTCCCCCTCCAACCAAGCCAACAAGTCCGGAAAAGTGTGGCCTAACATCAGAAACTTTTTTTGGCAATACCTAAACTATACAAGACAAGCAACAATGGAGAAGCAACACCTCACTCCCCCATAGTTTCAGTGGTATTCCATTTGGTGCAAGTGACTGGCACTCTAATTTCTGCACTGCATAGTGTCTATAAGCTGAATGGGGATCTGATTTTCCATCCCTTGCCCAGTAGTGGCAGGCAGCGGTTATAGTAGAAGTAGTATTATGTAGTAGAAGTAGTTATATGTAGAAGTAGTATTGATTGGACCAAGCAGGTTGCTTATCTTCCACCTTCTGCATGGTAGAAGCATGTAGTGCTCTGATTCCTTTACTAGAATACTATTGGTTGTGCTGGGATGGGAGAGAGGAACTTTCATTCCCCACCTGGCAGGAGCACATAATGTTCAGACTTCCCCACCAGAGTCATTTCAGTGGTATTCAATGGTGAGCTAAATCTTGAGTTGTATCTAACAGCTATAAGACTTAATGAGGTGGTTGGGGGTGGTGCTTGCCACCAGTAGGCTTCACTACTCACCACCTTCTCCATGTCACAGGGCACAGTGAGGAGCTGTACTTTCACTCCCACCTGAGATTAATAAGACTGAATAAGGCAGTGCTAGTCAGGACAAGTGAGCACTCACTGCCTACTCCTGGTGTCGACAAGTCCAGTGCAGAGCTGAACCTCTAAAATTGCCCAACAGTAATAAGACTGAATGATGTGCTATTAAGGAAGGCTAGACAGCTCTTCTCTTCTTTCACTGAAGATGTCAAAGTGGTCCAGTAGGAAGCTTAGTTGCTACACCCACCTGTCTGTGTCCCACTTTCACTAGGAAGTTATCTGTGGGGGCTGAGGAGGAGCTTTTATTCCCGTATCTTCCATAAGGCAGTGTAAGTAAGTGGCCCACTTTTGCCTGAGTGATATTGGCAGGACATTCACCCCAGCTGTCATGGCAGCTACACCTAAACAGATGGACTGTCTGTTAAACTAAAGAAGATTAAATAGAATGCATAGTTTCATAATATAATATCCAGAATGTCCAGGATACAATAAAAAATATCCATTATAACACAAACCAGGAAAATCAAACATGATCAAGAAAAAACAATTAATGGATGTAACACCAAGAGAGATTAAGTATTGGAATTATCTGACAAAGTTTTTTTTAAAAATTTTTTTCTTTTCTTTTTTTTAATTGCATTTTAGGTTTTGGGGTACATGTGAAGAACATGCAAGATTGTTGTATAGGTACCCCCTCCCTGTGTCCATGTGTTCTCATTGTTCAACACCCGCCTATGAGTGAGAACATGCGGTGTTTGATTTTCTGCTCCTGTGTCAGTTTGCTGAGAATGATGGTTTCCAGGTTCATCCATGTCCCTACAAAGGACACAAACTCATCGTTTGTTATGGCTGTATAGTATTCCATGGCGTATATGTGCCACATTTTCCCTGTCCAGTACAAAGTTTTTTAAAGCAGCTATCATAAAAATGTTTCAGTACAAAATTACAAATTATTTTAAATAATGAAAAGTTGGAAAGAAATTAATTTTCTATTTTTTACCAAAGAAATAAAAGCTATGAGAGAAATAAATGGAAATCATAGATATAAAATTAGAATAATCAAAATGAAAAACTTGCTCAATGACTCAGTAGTACAGAAGATAAAAAACAAAATAAATGAACTAGACTATAGATGAATAGAATTTATGCAGTCTATACAACAAAGAAAAAACAGATTGAAAAATAAGAACAGAGTCCCAGGGACTGATGGGACAATAGCAAAACATACCATTTCTATCATCAGAGTTCCAGAAAAAGAGGAGAGAGATAATGGCAGTGAAATATTAAGTAATAACAAAAAATAATAGTGGCCAAATTTGTTTTGGCAATTTGTTATTATTTATTAAGCAATCCAGCTCCTTGTGAAAAATCCTATGTGTGATTTTTCAGGCCTGATTATAAGCAAGCCTGATTGGGGTGAAGCTGCCTTCCCATTACCACACTTGCACTGTCAATGCATTTCAATTTTCTGAAGAGAGTCAAGGACTCAGCTCTTCTTTGCCCCACCCCAATGAGCCCTGCTCATATGCATATTTACAGTCCTAGCCTGGGTGCCTTCATTCATTGAAGGCACCCTCTTTTTTTTTTTTTTTCAAAATTTTAAGTTCAGGGGTACATGTGCAGGATGTGCAGGTTTGTTATAGGTAAA
Organism: Saimiri boliviensis; assembly: GCF_048565385.1. Taxonomy (NCBI): domain Eukaryota; kingdom Metazoa; phylum Chordata; class Mammalia; order Primates; family Cebidae; genus Saimiri; species Saimiri boliviensis. The sequence continues at coordinate 18,159,665 of NC_133470.1, read as the reverse complement.
GGCGTGCTATGGTGGTTTGCTGCACAGACCATCCCATCATCTAGGTATTAAGCCCAACATCCCTTTACTATTCTTCCTGATGCTCCCCCTCCCCACACATCCCCTCTGACATGTTGCAGTGTATGTTATTCTCCATCATGTGTCCATGTGTTCTCATCATTCAATTCCCATTTATAAGTGAGAACATGTGGTGTTTGGTTTTCAATTCCTGCATTAGTTTGCTGGGGATAGTAACTTCCAACTCCATCCATGTCCCTGAAAAAGACATGATCTTGTTCCTTTTTATGGCTGCATGGTATTCCATGGTGTATATGTACCACATTTTCTTTATCCAGTCTATCATTGATAGGTATTTAGGTTGATTTCACATCTTTGCTATTGTGAATATTGCTGCAATAAACATATGCATGCATGTGTCTTTTTTTTTTTTTGAGACAGGGTCTCCCTCTATCATCCAGGCTGGGGTACAGTGGCATGATCTCGGCTCACTGCAATCTCCCAGGTTCAAACAATTCTCCTACCTCAGCCTCCTGAGTAGCTAGGATTACAGGTGCATGCCACCATGCCCAGCTAATTTTTGTATTTTTAGTATAGATGAGATTTCACTATATTGCTCAGGAACTTCCAACTTCAGGTGATCTGCCTGCCTTGGCCTCCCAAAGTGCTGGGATTACAAGCATGAGCCACTGTGCCCAGCCTCATGTATCTTGAGAACAAAGACATTACAGGAAAACAAAACCACAAACTCGTATTCCTTATGAATAAAGATGCAAAAATCCTCTACTAAAATGTTAGCAAATTGAATCCAGCAGTACATAAGAAGGATCATATATCATGACCAAGTGGGATTTATTGCAGGAATGTAAGACTGGTTCAACATGCAAAAATCAACCATTGTAATTAATAGTATTAACTATATTAGGAGATCAAAGAAGACATATCATCTCAATAGAACCAGAAAACACATTTGACAAAATCTCACATCTATTAATTTATTTGAAAAAAATCTCAGCATGCTAGGAATAGAAGGCAACTCCCTTTACCTGAGTTACCCACAGCTAACATCATACTGAACAATAAAAGACTAATGCTTCTCTATACAATGAGGAACAAGACAAGGATATTTGCTTCCCCTGCTCTTGTTCAAAAGCTTACTGGAAGTCTTATCCTTGTGCATTAAGTCCAAAAGAAGAAAAAAAAGACATCCATATTGGAAATGAAGCAAAACTATTTCTATGCTCAAATGACATGGTTGTCTATACAGAAATCATTAAGAAGTCTACAAAGAAACACCTAGACATTATAAATGAGCTTAGCAAGTTTGTAGGTTACAAAGTCAATAAATCTAAAATGCCAATTTTATTTCTATATATTAACAATCAATAATTGGACTACAATATTGAAAGAACAGTACCAAAATACTGAAATGTATAGATTTAAATATAACAGAATGTGTGCAGAATCTATATGCTAAAAACTATAAAACACTGAAGAAAGAAATAAGGACATTGATATTGTTTGGCTGTGTCCCCACCCAAATCTCATCTTGAATTGTAGCTCCCATAATTCAATGTGTTATGGGAAGAACCTCATGGGAGATAATTGAATCATGGGAGTTGTTTTCCCCATACTGTTCTCATGGTAGTGAATATGTCTCACAAGATCTAATGATTTTACAAGAGTTTTCCGTTTTCACTTGTCTCTCATTTTCTCTTTTGTCTGCTGCCATGTAAGACATCCCTTTTGCCTTCTACCATTGAGGCCTCTCTAGCCACATAGAACTGAGTCAATTAAACCTTTTTCCTTTCTAAGTTATCCAATTTAGTGTATGCCTTATTTAGCAGTGTGAGAACAGGCTAATATAGTAAATTGGTACCAGGTAGTGGACATTGCTGTAAAGATACCCAAAAATGTGGAAGCAACTTTGGCACTAAGGGTAACAGGCAGAGGTTAGAACAGTTTGGAGGACTCAGAAGAAGATAGGAAAATGTGGAAAAGTTTGGAACTTCCTAGAGACTTGGAGGCTCAGAAGACAGGAAGATGTGGGAAAGTTTGGTACTTCCTAGAGACTTGTTGAATGGCTTTGACCAAAATGCTGATAATGATATGGACAATCAAATCTAGGCTGAGGTGGTTTCAGATGGAGATGAGGAACTTGTTGAGAACTGGAGTAAAGATCACTCTTGCTGTTTTAGCAGAGATTGGTGGCATTTTGCCCCTGCCCTAGAGATTTATGGAACTTTGAACTTGAGGGAGATGATTTAGGGTATCTGGTAGAAGAAATTTCTAAGCAGCAAAGCATTCAAAAGGTGACTTGGGTGCTGTTAAAAACATTCAGTGTTAAAAGAGAAACGCAGCATAAAAGTTTGGAAAAATTGCAGCCCAACGATGGCATAGAAAAGAAGAACTCATTTTCTGAGGAAAAATTCAAGCTGGTTGAAGAAATTTTCGTAAGTACTGAGGAGCCAAATGTTAATTCCAAGACAATGGAGAAAATGTCTCCAGGGCATGCCAGAGGTCTTCATGTCATGCCCTCCCATCACAGGCCCAGAGGCCTAGAAGGAAAAAGTGGTTTTGTGGGCTGGGCCTAGGGCCTTGCTGCTTTGTGCAGTCTCAGGACTTGGCACTCAAATTTCTGCACAGAAATTGAATGGCACTCTAATATCTGCACTACATAGTGTCAATAAGCTGAATGGGGATCTGATATTCCATCTCCTGCCCAGTAGTAGCAGGCAACAGTTATCTGATTCCTCTGTAGAAGTAGTATTGATTCGACCAAGCAGGCTGCTGATCTTCCATCTGCTGCATCCCAGCCCTGGCTAAAAAGGGCCAATGTAGAACTCAGGGTGTTGTTTCAGAGGGTGCAAGCACTAAGCTTTGGAGGTTTACAGATGGTGTTGGGCCTGCAGGTGCACAGAAGTGAAAAATAGAGATTAGGAATCTTCTGCCTAGATTTTAGAGGATGTATGGAAATGCCTGTATGTCCAGGCAGAGGTGTGCTGTTCATGGAAAACATCTGCTATGGCAGGGCAGAAGGTAAATGTGGGGTACAAGCTCCTACACAAAGTCCCCACTGGGGTACTGCCTAATGGAGCTGTGAGAAGAGGGCCACCATCCTCCTGACCCCAGAATGGTAGATCTAGCTTACATTATACACCTAGAAAAGCCACAGATACTCAATACTAGCCCATGAAAGCAACCAGAAGGAGGCTGTACCCTGCAAAGCCACAGGAGTGGGGCTGCCCAAGACCATGGGAGCCCACCTCTTGCATCAGTGTGACCTGGATGTGAGACAAGGAGTCAAAGGAGATCATTTTGAAGCTTTAAGATTTGACTGCCCCATTGAATTTGGGACTTGCATGGATTCTGTAGCCCTTTGGTTTTGGCCAATTTATCCCATTTTGAATGACTGTACCCCATTGTATCTAGGAAGTAACTAACTTGCTTTTGATTTTACAGGCTTATAGGCAGAAAGGACTTGCCTTGTCTCAGATGAGACTTTGGACTCTGGACTTTTGGGTTAATGCTGAAATGAGTTAAGACTTTGGGGGACTGTTGGGAAGGCATGATTGGTTTTGAAATGTGAGGACATGAGATTTTGGAGGGGCTAGGGGCAGAATGATATGGTTTGGCTGTGTCTGTGCCCAAGTCTCATCTTGAATTGTAGTTCCCATAATTCCCATGTGTTGTGGGAGGGACCTGATGGGAGATAATTGAATCATGGAGGCAGTTTCCCCGTACTGCTCTTATGGTAGTGAATAAGTCTCACCAGATCTAATGCCTTTATATGGGGTTTCCCTTTTCACTTGGCTCTCATTTTCTCTCACTTGCTGCCATGTATGACATGCATTTGCCTTCTGCTATGATTTTGAGGTCTCCCTAGCTGCGTAGAACTGAGTCAATAAAACCTCTTTCCTTTATAAATTACCCAGTCTCTGGTATGTCTTGTTTAGCAGAGTGAGAACAGACTAATACAGACATATACATAAATGGATACATACACCATTTTCATGGATTGGAAGGCTCAATAGTGTTAAGATGTCAGTTTCTACCTGAAGGAGCTACAATGAAATCCCAACCAAAATTCAAGCAGGATTTTTATAGACATCAGCAAGTTGATTCTAAAATTTATATTGAAAGACAAAGTAATAAGAATAGCCAAAATAGTCTTGAAATAAAAAAGAACAACTTTGGAGGACTCACTGTTATCTGATTTCAAAACTTATACAGCTCCAAGATAGTGTGGTATTGGTAAAAGGATAGACACATAAATCAATGGAACAGAATAGAGTCCAGAAATAGACTGTCACACGTACAACCAATTGATTTTTGACAAAGATGCAAAAGCAGGATGGATAGTTCTTTCAACAAATAGTATTGGAACAATGGTACAACCATGTGCAAAAAATAAACCTTGACACCTTATGCCAAAATGAACTCAAATTTGATCATAAACCTATACAATTTATAGAAGACAGCATAAGAAAAAAGTTTTGTGACTTGGATTCGGCAAAGAGTACTTAGATATGATACCAAAAGTACAGTTCATAAAAGAACAAATTGAGCTACCATCATCTCTCTTCTCACACAAACTTCTAAAAAGTTTATACTCACTTATACTCACTTCTTCATCTATCATTTACCAATGAAGTTAATGTAGTCTACTGTCTGCTTTTATTCCCTACTGAAAATTTTCTCATTATGTTCTTTAAGCCTTCTTAATTATCAAATATTACTGGGCATTTTCAGTTCTTTTCTAATTGGGCCTATTTGCTACATTTGACATGTTGATAATTCCCTTCTTGAAGTTTCTTTTTTGTTGTCTTCCATGACACTGTCCTTAACACTTTCTCCATTCTCCCCAACTCTGCTCTTGTGGTTTTCATTACCAAAACATCATTGAGGGATTCTAAGATAACTAACTCTCTGATACACAATTCTAATCAGATGACTGCCCCAGCATTATCTCAAATTTGGCATGTCTATTTAAATTCTTCTTATCTGTTTACTGAATCTCCCTGTTTTTGCATTCTGTATCTCTTTGCTGTCAGTGCCATTCACTTCGTTGTCCCAGTAGAAACCTTGGAATTTTTTGCCTCACAGCTCACAACCCATCAATCACCAAACCCTGCTAAATATTTTGAGATCTCATCCCCACTTTTTTAAGTTCAAGCCATCACACACTTTCACATAAATTATTGTAATATTGCTTTCCCAGTCTTTAGTATTATATTCCTGCAATCTATCATCGTCACAATTCAAATGCTCTATCTGAAAATACAAATCTGACCCTGTCAGTGCTTTGCCTAGAACTCTTTGAAGACACCCTTTACTTCCAAATTCCAAAATCTGGCAAATATAGCCTCTATTATCTAGCTACTGCGTGCCTTTTCTGCCATCTTTTGCTACTCTTTTCTTTGTTATGCTTCAGTGACACAAAGATGTTTGTACTTCCTCCTACACACCATGTTCTTTCTGCTTTTTTTGTCTTCACTCAAACTGTCCTTTCTGCCTGACCACCTCTTATTTTTTCTTTAAGACTCAGCCTAGAAAACTTTCCCTGAGCTCTCTGTGCTTAAATAGGGGCCCTCTCTTTGCTGTCTCATACTATCCTGCAGTATATAACTCTATATTGAATTACAAGAATCTGTTTGATCAAATAAATTGTGTAGTCTTTTAAGACTTGGACTGTTCTCTTATTCTTCTTTGTATCCACAACATTTAGCACACAACTCATTATTCAATAAATGTCAAATGAATTGAATGAGTGGTTGTTGACTTTACTTCTGAGAAGCTGATCTTATAAGAGTAACTGACCCCTTAACAATTTTCATTATTCTATAATAGGTCTTATATCTTAGACATTAAGGGATATAAAGCATAAAATAGTGGTTTTGAAATTAAGGTTGTGAACACTACTATTCTAAATGGCAGTAAGAGTAAGAACTCAATTAAGAAAGTATTTTTACCTTGTATATTTTTCTAAGAACTTGGGCAGCAGCCTGGTCAAGTACCTGGTATTGTTCAGTAAATAGTCTATTCTGAAGCTTAGGTGATCCACTGTACAAACCAATATTTATTGAGTACATTATCTAGAAACTAGGAATACAAAGATAAACAAGATTAATTCTCAAAGGAGCTCACACTTTCCTAGGAACTAAAGAGAAATGAACAAATTTTGAAGATTTCCTTATTTTGGCTATGGGGTAGGAGGCAATGCTGATAGAGAGTTTTTCCTTATTGTATGCCTATTTAGCATTCATCTGCCTCTAGCTATAGACCCACCACAATAAATCAATGCTTTGGTCAGGAGGAAAACAGCCAGGGATTGTGGATGTATCAGAAAAATATTTAAACTGCTTTTGGAAAAACAAACAAAAATTCCCTGCAAACCAAAACCAAAAACAACTCCCCAGTCCAACAGTCTTAGAACTCATGTCTTGTAGACAGTGAATCAGTTATGTTACCTTTTTAGATGAAGGAAACTTTCTGATTAATCAGAGATTATAGTGACAAAGAAATACTGGTTTTGCTAATGAAAGCCCCAAATTAAACTACAAATATTAGAGTCTCTGGTTTGGACTTTTTTGGGGGATACGAGTTATTTCCCAGGGTTGAAACAGTCATCAAACTCTATGTGGAAGAAATACAGAAGATGAATAATTATTTGACTGTCTTTTTCTAAAAGACATTTATTCAGCTCTGTCACCAGGCATCACATTTCTCTTTCAATTAGGTCAAGTCTCTGCAGAGCAACCAAAACACACATTCATTCATTTTGCCAATAAACTTGCAGAATGGTTGCATAATCTTTTCATTTTCTCCTCCTCTGTTTTAGTTTTGAAGAAAATAAGGTTATTATATACCAGACAATTGTTTTCCATTAAAATGTATTTCTTTAAAAGTATAATCTATGCCAAGTCAAACAGTCTGTCTCTATCAAACAGGCAGTTTGATTTATAATATATTTATATATTAGAACAACCAATTGGATGTTTTATTTAATTAGTACTAAATAAAACTACTGGAACTCTTTGAAAATATACCTTTATTTTTATATCAGCTGTGCATAAGGGAATTTTTATTAAATTTCTTTTTAAATATGTATTTTTAAGATAAGGAAGAAAGTTTCATTCTGGTAGCCATACAGATCCCTTAGTTCCAATGTGTAAAGGTTAGCATTTAAATCCCTTATTGTTGCCCAAGTTCAAGTGGCTATGCCAGTATATCAGAGAGTGACATCTTCCCTCCCATATACGCTCCAAAGCAACTGTGGCTCCTCACCACTTGCTCACCATCTTTCTACCATCACTGATAGTTCTTGAAGTCCTGGCAGGACTACCACATGAAATTCTGAATTTCTGAAAGTTGACATGCAATATGTATGGCAAATTTTTTATTGTTAATAAGAAATTAACAGAACAGATACATATCTTGTGGGAGAGGTGGTGGAAGTATAATGCAAAGCTTTAGTCAGTGACTGAGGTCTGATGAGGAGAGGAAAGAATGATGTGTCAGTTAGGGGTTAACTGAGTTACACGGAAACTATGCTACATATTTAAACTGCAGATTTTTTTTTCTTTTTTTGAGACGGAGTTTCGCTCTTGTTACCCAGGCTGGAGTGCAATGGCACGATCTTGGCTCACCACAACCTCCGCCTCCTGAGTTCAAGCAATTCTCCTACCTCAGCCTCCCGAGTAGCTGGAATTACAGGCGTGCGCCACCATGCCCAGCTAATTTTTGTATTTTTAGTAGAGACGGGGTTTCACCTTGTTGACCAGGATAGTCTCGATCTCTTGACCTTGTGAGCCACCCGCCTCGGCCTCCCAAAGTGCTGGGATTATAGGGGTGAGCCACCGCGCCTGGCCCTAAACTGCAGATTTAATATAGAAAAATGTTAACATAAGTGTTGGAAAGCTGAAAGAGCACAATGGGATGTAGAAATAAGCATTCAGATAATAGTAATACTTTTTAATTAATAGAGAAAAGAACAAAGGATAAACTAGTTAATATATTCTTAACAATCAAGGAAGTTAATATGCATAGCTGCTACATTCTTCTTCCTATAACTGGTCAAAAGGTCATAGTTGATCTTTCTAATGTCTTCCTTCTACTATCCTTTCCATGTTTGCTTTACTGTCAGACAGAAAATCAGTTCCTTGAGTCTTTACATGGTGAGGTGATTCCAAACTTAATTCCTGAAGGATCTGAGTTCTTCATAGTCATTTCTTATTTGCATTGTGCTCGTCTTTAAATTAATTTTTACTACTGGGTATGCAAATATGAGATGGTGCCCCAGAGACTCCCTTGAGATTTCTATATAGCCCCTCATTTTGTAGAAGCAACCAAAATTTCCCTTGGTAATAGGAATCTATCACCTTCACCCTTATCAGCCTTTTGGCTCAGTGGTATGAGGATCCCCAAATGAACAGGTGATTACCTCATCTTCCAATTAAATAGAATCATCATCTTCTCAAGTGGAAGCATTTCTTCCTTGGGATCTTAGACTTCTAAGGCAGCAGAACCCAAAGTTATGTTATTAGATGTAAGAGAAATAGGATGTACTCTAATTGCCATTTGTTGTGATTCCTGGATCCATGTATTTTGGCTATAGAAGAAAATGCCATGTATTTGTGACTGGTCAAAAGAGTATTTCACTTCTTGTAGAATAGGGTACTAATTTCACCAGGTGTTTTCGTCCAACTACCACTGTAACTTCCAACTGGTGCTATAGTTTTCAGTAGGTCATTGCATTCAGGTAAAGCATATTAGTTTTCTATTGCTTTCAAACAAATAATCACAACTTAGAGGCTTAAAACAGTACCCATTTATTAGCTCACAGTTCTGTAGATCAGAAAGCTGTCAGGGAGTGACTGAGTTCTCTGTTCATGATATCACAGACTGAAATCTAGGTGTTGGCTATTGAGTTCTCATCTGGAGGCTCTGGGGAAATTTCTACTTCCAAGCCCATTCTTGATGTTAGAAGACTTCAATCTCTGCAGCCATAAAACTGAGGTCTCTATTTCCTTGCTGGCTGTGAGCTTGAGGCTGTTCTGAGTCCATAGGGACTGCATGAATTCCTCACTATGTGGTTTCCTGTATCTTCAAGTCAGCAACTACGTGTTGAATCCTCATGCATTGAATCTCTGACTTCCTCTACTGCTACCAGTGGTAGAAAACTTCTGCTTTTAAAGGGGGTAATTAGTTCAGGCCCACCTTGATTCTATCGTTTTCTTAAAGTCAGCCATGCCATATAACGTAAATAATTATAGGAGTGAAATCCATCATAGTCAAAGTCCTGGAGATTATACAGGGTGTGTACACCAGGAAGTAGGGATCTTGGAAGATTTCCTAGAATTCTGCCTACCACAGAAGGCAAATCCATATCTAGAGCTTCTATGCCGGTTAGAAATATTGCTGCTTTTTTCCTGATAGAAATGGTTTCATATAATCACCTGCTTGCTGATTCAACTGAGGAATTATGCCATCTTGGGAGCTCAGCATTGGTTTCTGCTATTGGCAAGTTAGACCCTCAGTAACCAGTGGTATCCAGATCAGCATTGGTGAGAAAAAAGTCCATGTTGTTGCACCCATCCATAACTTCCATTTCTGCCACCATGGACATTATGTGCATAAGCTCATTGAACAAGTGTCTGGGTGTCTGGTGAAAAGGCACACCGAAATCAACAGGACAGGCTCTCTTGACCTTGGCCATCTACTATTGGGAAACTTCTTCTACATAATTATCTTCCAGATCTCCTTATCATCAATAGATCAATCATGTTTTTTCCAGATCCCTGATCATTTAAGTCAAAATATTGGCCACTGTCCAAAAATCAGTTTAGATCAATACCTCTGGTCACTTCTCTATCCAGGCAGAGTAGAAAAGCTAAAGTATAGGTAGTGCTCGACTTAGGACCATGGTCGGGACCGCGGAACGGTCGTAACATGATTTGGTCCTAAGTTGAGTAGGCTATATGTACAGTTGAAATGGTGCACGTGGAGATGGTAGTGCTGCCAGAAGCTGGTCTGCACTGTCGTACGCCCAGCTCGGCAACATTTGTGCTGCCAGACGCGGAGCAGTCGTGACTAGCGATTGTGGTCGTAAAGTCGAATGGTCGTAAGTTGCATAGGTCGTAAGTCGATCGATACCTGTACTGATTAAAGTTCTGGCCATTCAAAGGATTTCCCTTCACCTCTGTCTTTCAAAAGACACTCCCGTAACTAGGGACATAATGCTGCAGCAGTCTGTTTCTGGTTTGACAGAATAAAATAGAGAATCTTCTATAAACCAACCCCTAATTTATTTTCCTCAGCCAGCTGGTAAGAGAGAATTTTCCATGAGGCCATAGTGTGTGTGTTAAGGGAGAGTTGGTGATGCAGTAGAGTCTGAGCCAACTGCTCATGCAGCTTATCTGTACCTTCAGGACCTGCTCGAACTCATATACTATTTTCACCTGATGATGAATTGCTACCTTGCATATCCACACTTATAACCTGATGGATCAGATAACATCCGGTTCATAGTGGGCAGCTTAGGTCATATGGCTACTTTTTGGCCCATGGTTGGGTATTTGGTCTCTTTCAGAGCTGAGTAGCAAAGTAGGATCTGTTTCTTGAAAGGATATTGGTTATCATGGGGCACTTGGTTTTGCTCAAGGCTCTAGTTATCTTGTTGGTCTATGCAGCATTCCTATTTACTACAGACACTTATAGTATCATTGGATCTTCTGGGTCATAAGACTCAAGTAGCAGAGAAGCTTGGGCAGCAGTCTGGTTGCTCAGGGACTTCTCTTGCTTGAGGCCCTATTCACAATAACAGCCTTACAGGTTACATGATAAATTGGTAGGAGCAGCACACTCAAATGTGGCATATATATATATATATATATATATACATATATATTCAAATCCAAAGCATTGTACTTTTTTCTTTGTTATATGAGGTATTAGGTACAACTTGTGTTTCATTTTGAATGAGATAAATTGTCATGCCTCAGGCCACTGGACCCATAAAAACTAAGAGAACAAGCCCATATAGGATTGGTGCTTGAGCTTCTAAGGAGGGCACTCCAGTTTCACACTCAAACCTTTGTACAGGAGCACCTGGCAACTGTTGTCCAGACTTTTGAATAGGATGAACTATGGATGGGGTTTGGACCTTTGGTGGCAGGTATCAGGGTTCTCTAGAGGGAAAGGACTAATAGCATAGATGTATATATGAAAGGGAGTTTATTAAGTAGTATTGACTCACAGCCACAATAGTCTGTCTGCAAGCTGAGGATTAAGGAAGCCAGTCTGAGTCCCAAAAGCTCCAAAGTAAGGAAGCTGACAGTGCAGCCTTCAGCCAGTGGTCAAAAGTTCAAGAGTTTAAAAGCCGAATAATGTGGAGTCCAATATTCTAGGGCAGGAAGCACCCAGTACAGGAGAAAGATGAAGGCTGGAAGACTCAGCCTGTCTACTCCTTCCATGTTCCTCTGTCTGCTTTTATCTTACCCATGTGGGAAGCTGATTAGATGGTGCCCACCCAGACTGAGGGTGAGTTTGTCTCTCCCAGCCCACTTACTCAAATGTTAATCTTCTTTGGCAACACCATCACAGACACACCCAGGAAAAATACTTTGCATACTTCAATCCAATCAAGTTGACATTCAGGAGTAACTATCACAAATCCCATAGCCAGTGGTCAGCTGGAACGGGAATCTGGGAAATGTAGATTGCAGAATCCATTCCCTACCTTCACAAAACACTGTATAAAGGAATAAATCTGGGACTGAATGACAATAATTAAATAACCATCATTAATGTAAATGTCTTATGTTAATAAGGGAGAAGCATAGACTCTTCTCCATATTTTTCAGAAAGGATTCATAATGCAGCATAGTGTACTTCTACTATTACTCAAGCATTGTGTCCCATCTACTGTTATTTTATTTTGAAAGTTCTGCTCTTATTCTTTCTCCTTAGCTCAGCTTAATTTCCCCTTAGTTATTTACCTCTAACTACCTGCCTAGGTTTTCAACCTAGTGAACAAATTTCAACTTTCCTTTATAAATAGACACCTTCTTCCTATGAAGTGAAGTTTATGCCTACCAAAATAATGTGATTAATCATAATACCTTAAACATACAAATGAGTGGTATTTCCAAGCAACTGAAGATTTTTTTTTGCTATACTTTTTTCCCCCTATGGCTCTTTATCAGTAGTGTTTATAGCCTCAGTAGAGGTATAGCTCCAGATTAAACTAAGTTTTGTAATTGGAATAGTCTAGATTATGCTACAGTAATAAAAAATACCTCAAATTTCAGTGGCTTAATCCAGAAAAAAGCTTGTTTCTTGTTGATACTAGGTGTTGAACATGAACTGATGGGGAGCCGTGCTTAGTCATCCAGTTTGATGGAGGCTCTGTCTCAACATGCTTCTATAATTAAGGCTGTTGAAATGGAGTACAGCAAAATGCACACCAGCTCTTAATTCCTGCCCAGAAGTGACATGTTACTTCCTTTTGCGTTTCATTGGCCAAAGTAGGCCACATGTTAGGCCTAATTTCAAAGTAAGTGGGAAAGTTCAGTTTTTAAAAGAAATGAAATTTGTGTATAGTTTTAATAAATACCTACATTTTCTTATTTAACTTATGACAATAATCTTGAAGGCCAAGGCAGATGTCTGGAATTTTTGTGGAACAGAGGGGGAGGGTTTGAGTGTCAAAAGTCTAAAAGACTGTGAACTCAGCATGAAGCTTAGTGTAAGAGTTGGCTACCACTGACAGAGAAGATGAAATTGATATTGAGATAGAATAAAGAGATGACAATGAGAGTTTGTTTTTGGTGTGCATTCCTATACACAGTGAGGATATGAGAATCTTGTATCCCACCCCCTCCAAGTTGAGAGGATTGATAAAAACACAGGTAAGTTTGATTGGGCCGAGAATACAGGGGATCTGGGTCATGATTTTCTGGCAACTATCCTAGAGATCGGTGTAGTGTGGTGCTGATAGGGAAGATAGTATTGGCTGATGGGTTTGGCAGAATAGGCAGCCTTACTGAGTCATACACATTCCTGCTTGGTGTGGGAAAGCTGCCCAGGATTTCTCTGCATGTTAGCATGGTTCTTGGGGGTGCTAAATTGCTGAAAGGAGTCTGATATCAGACTTGGACATAGAATACATGGATAGATCTAATGATCAGGGGTCATGGTGAGCTGGCAGACATCAAAGTTTCCAGCCTACCCTTGAAGAAGACCAAATGACATGAGGTATAGCTAAACAGAGGCTGATGAAGACAGAGGATGGTTTTTGGATCAGATGTCCCATATCTCCCTGATACTAAAATCGTATTTATATATGTCCCTTCCTTCAACTTCTCCAAGAACTTAGATTATGTCCTTTCATCACTAGCTTCTCTAATCACCCTGAACCAGATGTAAGAAGAAGGGGAATAGGGACAATGAAGAACTGAAGGTAAGAAAAATCTGAAAAAAAATTGAATTAGCAAGATTAAGTTTTATGCCATCAGTGAAACTGGAAAACTAGATATCTAGGTTCTGTTTAGTTTTAGAAAAGTAAATGAAATTCCATGTTCACATACTTGAGTTCTGTGAGTGTGTGAGTGTGTGCATTAATTAGCCACTTTATATATACTGTATGGATTATTATGACTATTACCACACATGATCTTATAAAATAAATAGGGTATGTGTTACTTCCCCCATTTTATACAATTTATATAGAGGTGATCTATGGCTCAGAGAGTGTAAAGGACTATGTCATGGACATAAAACTATAAGTGCTGGAGACTAGACCAGCTCTTAGACACTCAGATTCTTGGAATTTTACTCTACTCTTCTTAATTTGGTATTTTTTTGTAATATATAACTTAGAGTTGAGCATAATTTCAAAGTTTCAGTAAATCAACTTCATTGCTTCACCTTGAAAAAAATGTATTTAACTATGAATGAGAAATAAAGATGGAAAGAAAACACTCAATGATTAAATGAAAAATTATAATTACCTCTCATTTATAGAATATGTTATGTTTTTAAAGTGCTCATAATTTTCTACAGAAAATAATTTAAAGAATCATATATTGTTCTCAAGGATCTAGAAACAGAAAAACCATTCGACCCAGCAATCCCATTACTGGGTGTATACCCAAAGGATTATAAAATGTTCTGTTATAAAGACACTTGCACACATATGTTCATTGTGGCACTGTTTACAATAGCAAAGACTTGGAACCAACCCAAATGCCCATCAATGATAGACTGGATAAAGAAAATGTGGCACATATACACCATGGAATACTATGCAGCCATAAAAAGGATGAGTTCATGTCCTTTGCAGGGACATGGATGAAGCTGGGAACCATCATTCTCAGTAAACTGACACAAGAACAGAAAACATGTTCTCACTCATAAGTGGGAGTTGAACAATGAGAACACATGGGCACAGGGACGGGAACATCACACACCGGGGCCTGTTGAGGGATGGGAGTGCTAGGAGAGAGAGAGCACAGGGTGGGGGTTTGGGGAGGGATAACATTAGGAGAAATACCCAATGTAGATGATAGGGGGATGGATGCAGCAAACCACCATGGCATGTGTATACCTATGTAATGATCCTCCAAGATCTGCACATGTACCCTAGAACGTAAAGTATAATAATAATAAAAAAAATTAAAGAATCATATATTTTAAAAATATTTAAAAATAAATAATACATTCAGGTGGTCCAAAATTTGAATGGTATGAAATAATATATGGTGAGAAGCAAGTCTTTCTCCAACCCTTCACCAGCCACCAAATTCCTTTTTCAGAGATAACTATTATCACTTATTTGTGTTTGCTTCCAGAGAAATGCATGTATAGCATACAGGTATAAAGAATATGTCATGGAAGTTTAAACATAAGCCTCAGAAGTAATAAATGTTATGCTATAGCATCTTTTCCCATCTGTCTTCTATTATTCAGTTGTATATAGAACATTCCTTCCATTAGAGTACCACCAGCTTCTCAGAAGCAGACAGATTATTACTCAACTATCTTTAAAGTTGGTTAACATATATTTTTGCCATTATGGGAAACATTTATTCAATTAACTTTGGGAGAGTTTAGACAAAATAACTTATTGCCTGGAAATGTTTGAGGAAGTCATATCATGTAAGATAGTAACTAGATATTTGCCCAGTCCATGGTATATTTAATGACAATATAAGATTACATAAATAATTGGCATATTTCATTGTCTCTATTCCTGCTGCCACTGTCCTATTTAAGGCCTTATTACTTCTCATTTTAGGTAAGGTAAACTAACAGACCACCCTTTCTCTATCCTTATTTCATTCTTCCCTCTATCCTGTACCTCTTCCATAAATTCACTATACACTGCTGCCAATGTATCCCCCTAAAACTACAACTTTAATCATGTGACTTTATAACCCTGCTCCTAAATTCCAGTCATTCCCACAATCCACCTAAGTTTAAATTCCTTTGTATAGCAAGTCGTTTCCAATTTTACTTGAAATTACTAGTGTTATTCTAGTGTTATCTTCAGAACATATATGCCATTTACACCAATTGTACTACTTGCTTTTTCACCAAACAAAAGTTGCTAAGATCCAGTGTTATGTAAGATGATATAAAGATTTTTTTTCAAAAAATTTAATCTCTCTTATCAATAGTGTGTTTCTTTATATTTCGTTTAACTTTCTTCATATTTCACTCTATAGGTAGCAGAAAGAAAGGTTAAACACTTCAACTGAGATGTAGAAAAAATAATGCACGTACCTTTATTTGCATTTTTCTACATCTTAGTTGAAATGTTTGAAGTTGAAATCATATAACAGCATGATTCAGAGGCTTATAAATAACTCAATTTTTCTTTTTAAAAATAGTGTAAATTCCTCTGGCCTTAACACGTTTTTGTAAAGAAAAAGAACAATACTCTTAAATAAGTCAAATATTCTTTTTCTATGGAGATGTACTAGGTTTTCTGTTGACTTTTACTCTTTATCACATTTCTGTGTGTAATCGTCCCCAGATTTGAGAATTTCCTCATAAAGGTTTAAAAATTTGTCTAGAGAAGATTTACTTCCAAAACTTAATGAATATTAGACTTAGAAAAACATTTGTCAATTTAGTGGTGAAATGATGGCACTTGCAATGTTTTACAAATTTTCTTTCACCTTGTCTTAAATTTCTTTGAATTACTAGTAAGGTGATTTTGCTATGCTTGTGAGCTGAGTCACTCTTAACAACAGTAATAAATAAACAAAACTAAAAGTATACTGTAATTTATGTGAATTTTAGAAGAACTCAAAATTTGCTTTTATTTGCTCTAGACAATAATTACATTTAAGGCCTTTCTACCTGTCAGATGATCTCAGTGGTAGGTATCTTCAAAAGCACAGAAATATGTATTTCCATATGCTTTGCCCTTTAAGTATGAATAGGTTATATTTCTCTTAATGTCCATCAACAGTTGAAAAGATGAATAAATTCTGGTACATTTATAACGGAAATACTATATAGCAAGGAGAATGAATCACTCATTCTTCTACCCAACATCAGTTTATCTCACGAACTACTCAGCTTAAGAAATATTACAGGATTACCAGTACCTTATAGGCCTGACATATACCCTCCCTGAACATATATATATATATATATTTCCCTTCAAAGGAAACCCTTTGTATTAATACCCTTGAAATTAATCATTCATTGGACATAGGTGGGATATGTAAATAGGAGCATAATTCCTAAGTCATAAATTTAGGTATCTTATAAAGAAATCCTAATGCTGTGTGATATCATCTCTTCCCTTGATCCCTTCTGACCTAGAAGTGGTAGAAGCTTCCTGCTCTTACCTCCTCCCAAACCTGCCTGCTGTTTGGCTTGTCAGCTATTATAATACCTTTGTTGTTTGTCTTGATATTAAACTCCCACTTTAACTTTCTGACATGGACTCTGTTTCCTGCCTGATATACTTCATATTTCTATTTTTTATTATGTGAATTTGGATCTCTAATACCATCACATTTCATGAGTAAGTTTAAGACCTTATTGACTATAAGATTTATTCTTATTTTATGTGCCACTTCCAAGGGAAAATGCTGCACAATTAAACTGAGTTTTTATTTTACATTTTCATTGAAAGCATATTCATTTAGAGTTAATTAGACTTAGGCTTCTATTACATATCCCTCTTATGCATAATACCAAGAAAATCCTGGTGCACAAATGGTTAAAGTCTTCCAAAATTCTTTATATTAAGAGGATAGCTCTTCTTGATAACTTTTTATCTAACAGTGGTAAAATTGTATGCTTTCTCACACAATATTATAATTTGGTCATCAGGAATGTTAGTGAAGTCACATTTAAAAAAATCCATAAAGTAAGCAAAAGTCATTGTTACTGTGCTTGTTAGCTAGGTTTAGATCGATATTAGAAATAAGAAATCATTCATAAAAGCAACAAATACTATAAAGTAGTTGAGATTAAACTTAGCTAGAAGAAATTCATGAATAACTCATCTATTTATATCTACTTTGGGAATTTTGAGAAATCCTCTATTCCATACTTACCCCTGTAGAACCATTTGGTTTGGAAGGGTTAAAAGAGTGCATTATGGCAGGACTTTCTCTGTAGGACTTTCTTTCAAATCTCTGACTCTTTTTCTATAAAATTTGATGTTGGACTTTTCAGTAGTCATACATGTATAAGCAGTCACAGCTATATTACAACTACTGCCAGTTTGATACACATTATTAAGTACCTGAATTGGGAAATTCACTTCAATTTCAGAGATGTATAACCTGAAAATATGTGTGTTTTGGAATTGATGAGATTGATAGTTTTACATTGAGTTTTTTAAAAAAACTGTGAGAATTTTTTGCACCTGAGTTGATGTTGCTTTCTTATAGAGGGGATTTGCCAGTTGCCTAGTCACTTCCAGCCTTGAAGCACTTTAAATTATATTCTTTGTTCAAGATACTTTTTGGCCATGCAGGTAGTATGAATTTGAACTATAAATTCCTGGTAGGAACCATCTTGTGGTTATAAATGAGTATTCTTAGGGGAGAATTTTTTCCATTCTATCTAGTATCAAGGTTGAGATCAGCAAGTTAAAAAAAATTTTTTTTTGCTGATTCTTCTGTATGTTGTTTGTTTTGTTTTGCTTTGAATTGATTTGACGTTTCTTTCCTATTTACCCTTACACCTTTGGGTCTCATCTTTATGAGGAGTTTTCTCTTCCACACCTTGGGCAGCTAGGCTTTATCTGTTGATCTCCCTTCCATATTCACACAGTTATCATTGTAGCTTAAATCTCCAGGATTTTGCATAATTTCTTACAGTGAGGCTGACTTTGGTGTTGACTTATCTCCTAGGTTTCACTTTGACTTCTGCAGAATTCTTCCTTTTGAGTCAGCTCGGCAGTGTATTAAACAAGTGTTCTTTTTCAGTTGAGAGAATGATTAGGGTAACTAGTCTGCTATATAACTGCCCTGGGAATTCATTCATTCATTCATTCATTCATTCATTAAGGATGATAGCTTTAAGATGAAAATAAAGCATCTGTCATTATACAATTACAATAGTGATACCTTAACTATTCTGAGAAATAACTGTTTCGTGTATTTCATTAATTTAAAGGACTACCTTAGCCTTTTTCTTGCTTTCTTAAGTTCTAGCTTGGATATTAAAGTCACTGATGGAAATGGAAAATCTTGAGACAAGAAATTTCAATTATTTTTTTGAGTAGAAAAATTATGAAGGCAGTCCCAAGCCTTTGTTCTCAAATAATCTCTTGGGTTTTCATAACTGATTTTAACATTTGGGGTCAATTAACATTTTCTGAGACAGAAGAGATGGTCAGTACTATCACAATTTTTGTTTATATTAATTATCTCATATTTAAAAGCCTTTTGGTTTATTGTTTGTAGTAAGTCAGCCTACATACTGTCCATTATAAAATTGCCACATCCCTCAGAGCACCTTTCTTAAATGGAACAATTAGCAGAATCTGGCTTAATAAATAATTCTATCTAATGTCAGTCATACTAAGAAGGTTTATTCTATCACACATTAGTCAAACGAATAGAATATCAAACTATGCAACCACAAATTAAAATGATGAGGCAGCATAACTGTGAAATGTGAGGTATCAAGAGAGACAGATAAATTTGGGTTGTTGCAATTAGACATATGGAAAGGTTTTTGTGTGCTGGCTTGCTTGTTTGATTGACTAGGTATAGAATTCTAGATTTGATTATTTTAAATATGCATAAGAACAACAATGGGTCTTAGGCTGTATCTACATGGAGTGAAAAACACAGTAGCCCAGAAGTAAGTACAAATATTGTATTTCTGAAAGGTCAATATGTTTACTTTGAGACACACTGCATAAACTAGGCAGTAAAAGTAGATAAAATTTGTAGCACTCTTTGCTGACTCATAGCACGCTATTTCCATAAGTAGATATGTTAAAGAAACAGCTGTGAATAGCAATAGGTTCTGCATTTATGATTAGATTAGGTTGAATCATTTTGTTATTTGCTCTTCCTCTTTTAGTATATTAATCAAGCTTATAATAATGTATTACCACTTTTCCCATTGACTGTAAAATCTATGAGGGGAGAGCAATTGGCTATTCTCTCTGTAGCTCATTGCCTGTCAGATTGCTGTGTTTTGAGTATATATTTATATGTGTGTGTGTGTGTGTGTGTGTGTGTGTGTGTATTACATATACACACAAATAGGCATCCATATGTTTATTTACATTTTAAAATTCATTTGTTACAGCTGAAAATTGAAGAACAGTTTTTGTAGACTGTAGGCAGAGAAAGTACTCTTTATCAAGCACTGTTTTTTTTTGTTTTGTTTTGTTTTTTTTTTAACTGAATGCTACCTCCTCCCCAACACACACACTTAAAAACAATGAGAATGGTTGTCATTCAGTTCAGAAAACAAGACAAAACACTCAGTTCTGATTTTTCAGTGCTAGAAATGAGTTTACACTGGCATAGGAAGATCCTCAGCTTTGCCAGTAAGGGACTTGCAGTTTCAAATGAGCAAAGCAGAAGGTAACTCAAAGCACAAACTATTTTCCATTCCAAATCCTTAGTTCTCTCACCATAAGAATAAAACATTCAAAAAGCATACATCTGGCAGCAAAGTAAATGCCATTTGGTTGATGATAGAATTTCCTTATTAGAGAGAAATTCTAAAGACAATTGATCTAGTCTGAAGTAAACTTTTTTTTTTTTTTTTTTTTGAGACGGAGTTTCGCTCTTGTTACCCAGGCTGGAGTGCAATGGCGTGATCTCGGCTCACCGCAACCTCCACCTCCTGGGTTCAGGCAATTCTCCTGCCTCAGCCTCCTGAGTAGCTGGGATTACAGGCACGTGCCACCATGCCCAGCTAATTTTTTGTATCTTTAGTAGAGACAGGGTTTCACCATTTTGACCAGGATGGTCTCGATCTCTTGACCTCGTGATCCACCCGCCTCAGCCTCCCAAAGTGCTGGGATTACAGGCTTGAGCCACCGCACCCGGCTGAAGTAAACTTTTAAATAAATTAACAGACCTGTTAATCTTCACCATCATTCTGGGAATTTTCTTATTTTCTCTCCTATGTGGATTCATTTCTTGGACCTCATGTCTTTTTCCTGGTTTATTCCTCTGCTTTGGTGGTGCATACCCTCTGGTAGCTTTTTGAAAAAGGGCACATGAGAGGTTAATTTTTTGAGTTCTTACCTGTCTGAAAATAACTTTATACAACTGTCACATTTGATTTGCTATGTATAGAATTCAAGGTTGGAAATAATTTTTCTTCAGAATTTTGAAAGCAACGTCTTCTAGCTTCCAGTGTTGTTTTAAGAACTACAGTGCTATTCTGAATTCGAATTTTTTTGTAAGTAAGTGCACTTGATTCTCTCTTGGAAGCTTGAGAAATCACTTTTTTATCCCATGTTCTGAAGTTGTGCTATAACATGCTTTGATAAAGGTCTCATATATTGTGTTGAGCACTTGTTGGATACTTATCAGTCTAGAAATGTGTTCTTCAGTTGTGGGAAATTTTTGGGTATTATTTGTTTGATAATTATTTTCTCCTCTGTTTTCTTTTTTCTCTCCTTCTGAATCTCCTAATTTTTAGATAGTAGGCTTTTGCATAGAATGTCTTTCTTTTTATGGAGTAAAAATAATTTTTATCTGAGTATCCTATAATCCTATCACTTAGTGAGAAATCCTTTTAATATTTTGCTATGAAAATTATAGTGTGTGTGTGTCTATATAGTCATAGCATGCATACGATTTTGAAATTCAATAACAATGTATCTTGGACATTTTCAAAGTCTCTATTTTTTTTTTGAGTTTTGCAATTTATTTATTGAAACCTTATACATACATTGTTTGGCTGTAGAATTCTAAAGTCTTATTTTCCAAAATGTTTTTTATCCCAAATCACAGAATGATTATAGCAAAGGAATACATAAGTCATTCAATTTGCTTCTCAATTGTTAAACATATTTGCTCATTTGGTAAACATTACCTCATCCGCTTCTTCACCTTCTTCATCATAATCATCATCATCATCTTCAATAGCTTCTCCAGTAAAGTATAACACTGATCTTGGGATTATACGCTCACGTAAAAAGTGACCAATTTCGAAGTCTGCAGCAAGGATAGCTTCAGCATCATCATCCAGATCTCCACTCTCGGGAACTTCAGGAGGGGCAAAAAAATTAAAGAAAGAGTCATTGGAAACTGTTTTAGTCACAGTACGAACTGTCCCGCGTCCCTTGTGTTTCTGCTTCTTCTTGATGGTTTTCAAAGTGACATTCTTTCCTTTTTTCCAATCTATCTGGCACCCTGTACAACCCATAATTTCTGGTCCATCAAAAGAAAAGGGATCAGAATCATCTGGTTCTGACCTCATCCTATATGTCTTTGTCAGCACTTCATTTGTAAAATATTCATTGGGCTCAAAGTGAAATTCTAAGACAAAACTCATAGGCTGGCCAGCATCTGAGAACTTCACTTTAATATCTTTCAAGTGCTTCAGAATAGGTTCATCATGTTCCTGAACCATATCACTGAGCAAGTCAACATTCTTAAAAACAGTTAACCAAAATTCAGGAATTCCTTTGGGGTCTTCTTTTTCTTCATCCTTTTTCTCATCTTCAATCTTGGCCTTTTCTTTCAATTCCTCCGAAATCTCATCTTCATCTGGTTTCCATTCACATTCTTCTTCCGTAGGTTCATAAATTGCATTAATAATCTCAAATCGCTTATCAAATAGAGGCTGATAGAGAACAGCATACTTCCTTTCAAGATCGTGAACTTCCTCATAGAATTTGGCTTCTATCTGTGCACATTTAACTTGCAGGTTTTTGAGAGCATTCACTCGTCTTTTAACTACCCTAGGCAGGCTTTCAATGTATCCTGTTGGTGTTTCTACCAGACCATCAAGTCTTTCTTGAAGGGCTGCAAGAATCTGAGGATTTTGCATCATCTGAACAGTTAGCTGACGTGCTTTGATTTTTGTTTCTTCACCAGTTTCTTCTTCTTCTACTTCTTCAACATCATCCAAATCTTGATCAAGTTCAGACTGTTCTTTGTTGTCAATGTCTGCCATGTTGTAAGAACTCCAAATATCGGCGGCTAGTACGCGGAGCCAGGCGGCCGGAGCTGCGCAGGCAGTGACTCAGGACAGCAGCGGCGGCGGGAGGAGCAGGAGGCGGCGGGAGGAGCAGGAGGAGGCGCCGCGAGCAGATGGCGCTAAAAAAGCCAAAGTCTCTATTTTTAAGATGACTGTACAATATTTCCATTTTATGAATATACTATTATTTAATTCCTTTATTGAAAATTATTTAAAATTTTTATGTTTTATTTATATAAAAATCTGCAGTGAAAAGTTCTTGTGTATATATCTGTGTATACTTGTGTGATTGTAACTGTAGGATAATATTCTGGAATTGCCATAATGAGGTCAGTGAATAAAGTACTAGATTTTAAGTTTATAGCATACATTTTATAATGATTTAATAGTCACTTTGCTGCTTTAATTGCTATTTAGGATGTCATCAGAATTGCTTTTTTTCTGTAATTAGGATTGTACTTATTCCTGATTTCTTATTGCACAACAAGCAGTTGCAATAGTTATAATTTTAATTAGTTATGAATCAATTTAAGATCCAGGAGAATGTTTATAAATAAAGAGAAAGACCAAATAAGCCATGACATGACTAACTAATTGTCCTAATGGCATAAACTTTACTAACTAACATGTAAATGATACATATCCTATTTAGATACTTAATTGGACCAGAAATAAAACACACAGATTTTTCAAGTTAACAGGAATAATGATTGTCTGTTTCCCAGACTACTCCCAAGAAAAGGATGTGTCAGAAGTTGTGAATAATTGCTGTGCAGATATGTAGAAAGTTTGCTTTTCTTAGGGTGTTAAGACAGCATTCACAGAACCACGGTTGTTCCTGACTTCAGGAAATCCTAGTCTGTCTCAGGGACTTTTGGGTAGATGACATTTCTGTACTCATATGCCAGTAACTCTAGTCCCTGTTAGTCTATTTTATCATTTCTAAAATATGTGTAGATTACTAAAGTACTTTTATGTATTATTTGAGAAATAACTAATGAGCATCATTGTCCAACATGCTGAAATAATAAAGGGCTATATAGAAACAAATTTATGCTAAATTAAACCTTATTCTCTTTAGAATGTATGAAACAATCAACTATTTATATATATTTCATTTGGCACATAGTTTATTGTAGCTTTCAACAAATATTAAACACTAATTGTCATTGTTATACATGTATTGTGGTGTTCAGAAACGTTTGAGAATAATTAAGCTTAAGAAATTAAAGAAAACATTCAAAGTCCTATTTTATTTCACTTGAATTATAAAATATACCAAACTTTAGAAGTGAATAATAAGAGGTAGTGACTGAAAATGTACATAGATAGCACAAAACATATTAATTACAATCATAGTGGATTATTAGGGAAAATTAGGATCAACTGGGAGCATGTTTCTTATATTTTGAGGGTAATGACCTAAAAATACCCAAATGTTCCATCTTACCTGTCCCAGAGAGAAAGTGCACAGTTTTCTGGACCTTGATACTAAGTCCTTTGGCTATTTCTTTGCCTAATCATTTTCTTCCTTTGGAATAACTGACTCATATCATGTTTATTCCATGAGTATTCCATACTCTTGATGAAAAATACAAAGTCTTCCCTTTACTCGTTCCTGACATTTGGGTTTTTTTTCCTGCCTTTCTCTAGAGCTCAGAGACTGAAATTCAGGCTTCACTCTGCTATTGACTTGCTCTACTGGTTACTTTCACTCTCTAGGTTTTATTGTCTTTATCTATTTAATAAGATATTTAAAGAAATTATCACTATGGTCTCATCCAGTTTTATATTTTGAGATTATAAAAAGGTAAATTCCTCCATAATGCTTCAGTGGCTTTCTACTATGTTAACAATAAAATCAAACTTTTCTTCCATGTTGTATAAGGCTTTATATAATCAGCTCTGCCTGTATCTCCTACTTACATTTTATGCTGCAACACTACAAGCTAGCCACATGAGTTTCCTGTTCTTTTAGGAATCAGCTAAAATATTACCTTCTCAGAAAGGTTTTCCTTGACTCCTTTATTTACTTAAGCCACCCTTTAAATTTCTCTCAAACTATTCAACACAACTAGTTATTATCTTTGTGTGTTTCTTCTCATGCCAGATCAGGATGTTAGCTCCATAGAGATGGCACCTGGTTTATCTTATCACTGTATTTTCAGTGCCAGCACACTACTTGGCACATAAAACATATTATAAAATACTTGCTAAATGTTTGTTGTTATAAAGAGACTGATACATATAGAAATGATATATGAACTAAAAAGAAGGGGCAAAGGGCCCCTGTCATGTATTATAGTGTTTACAATTGTCAATAAAACCATGTAGTCTACTCATAACAACCATATAGCCAAACAGTCAATCTAAATTGACATCCTAGGCAACTCTGATATAAACCATAGAAGAAATTGGAACATTTGATGGCTTTTTCTCAGGATTATAGTCCTGTTGAGAGGCTTGAGATGCCTTGGTGTGTTTATAGGGCCCCATTGTTCTCTAACCAGGGCTTTCTTCTTTTATCTCTTCTCAGGTTAGACTCCAGAGAAATGATGTTAGGAAATCTAAACTGAAATGAACCCCAGAGCAATTGAAGAAAGAAAGAGTCAAGGTGAGGCTTGGATATCAAATAATTTATTACAGAGCTTTCTGTTTTTGTTGTTGTTGTTGTTGTTACAATAGTCCTAGTGTATAAGGACTAGAAAAAGGTTTTAGAAAAAAACCAGAATTTATGATTTAGTCAAGTGTCTAAATATTTTAGCCCAAACACTAGGAGTAAATATGTGAATAACGTTTTTCAAAAGTAATAAAACCAAACACACACACACACACACACACACACACACACACACACACACACAGTCAAACCTATTATTATAGACTATCTTTAGATAAATAGATTTTCTCCCAAAAGTGTACCCACAACATTTACAGTATACAGCTAAAATAAGTCCACAATACTTTGTCTATTGAAATAAGAACTAAATGAGCACTGGAGATGACTGGATTGATCTCAGAGAAAAGGTATTTTTCTTTTTCCGTAGATATCCAACAGGAAATATTTCATTTTAATATTGGCTTTGTCACTATCCATATTTATATGTATAAATGTGATTGATTGTTATGAAATTCATATCATAGTTGTTTCCTACTTTGAACAAAGTCACCCTTCTCATTCACATTCACCTGCTATCTTCCATGTGTCACAGAGAAATCTACTGCCATGTGAGAAATGAGCCATTTATCCAAAGAAAATGCAGCCTGCTAAGACCCATTCTTCTTTAACTTAAACTCATCTTAGCATAGAAGTTGTAAATGACTAAGAACTGTAATGACTAAGGTGAGATTGTTTACTCAGGCAACATATGCAGATGCATCTTATTTATACTTCTTTCTGTAAATAACAGTCATGTTAATCAAAGAATACCACAAAATTTGATTTGCTTTGTCTTATGCCTGAGGTGGACATCATACTTATCACATGCTTATCCATAGGGTGGGGAACCATGATATGATACCAGTTGGAAGACAGAGCTGCCGTCCTTGGAAACAAAACCTTAAATCGCAAGGAGGGAACAATTGCCTGAAAAGAAACGCTAGATGAGCCCTATAACTAAAGCAGTTTGAGGGTATAAGATATATACAAATATGAGCTGGGTGGCACACACCTGTCATCACAGCTACTCAGGAGGTTGAGGCAGGAGGATCATATGAGCTCAGGAGTTAGAGCTGCAGTGAGCTATGATTGTGCCACTGCACACTGGCCTGGGCCCCCTCAGCTCTAAAAAAACAAATACATAAATGAAAGAAAAAAAGGAAGAAAGAAAGAGAAAAAAGAAAGTTAGGAAAGGAAGGAAAGAAGG
The DNA here is from genome assembly GCF_048565385.1 of Saimiri boliviensis. NCBI lineage: Eukaryota > Metazoa > Chordata > Mammalia > Primates > Cebidae > Saimiri > Saimiri boliviensis. Next base: position 18,133,143 of record NC_133470.1, on the reverse strand, counting down.
AAGGGAAGGAAAGAAGGAAGATATATACAAATATGAAATCGTTGCACAATTATTTTAGGATTGTAAGTTTCTTTCATATTCATTCTCTCATTTCAATCTCATTAGCTGGGGAGTTAACAGGGCAGTCATATTATTTTTATTTTTGGTGATGTAACAAATGTATTGCTCTTAATAGACAATTAGTGGTTAGTAAAAGAAGGGCACACTTCACTTTGGCATTTACTGATATGTTTACATTATAACATAAAGACATCTCTGCTGATTTATTTTCTATATGTCTGAGTAGAGGGATGATGACCATGAGCAAATAAATTTTCACTCTGCTCTTTTGGTATTTTAACTGACTACACACAATATTAGAAATTTTGTGTTAGCTATATAAAATACTTTATTACAAGAATTCAAGATAGCTTCATGAAGGTTATCTAATATATTTAGTTATTTTTCAATTATCAATTTGACTCCACCTTGGTTTAAAAGTTTACATTTAATTTCATATTTGGCACATATCTAAGATTAAAGTGAATGTGAGCATGGTATAGGGCATAAGTTATTTAAAAGGAAGCCATTTGTCATTGCAGTGAAATTAGGTCATGGGATTTGTGGCAGCTGTCAGTTCAATGAAGTAATCTCACTTATTTTATCTTTGAATCATTTCATTTTTCTATGTTCACACCTCCATTATTCATGCTTATTCCCAGGTACTAGCTGCTATTTTGTTCTACAATAAGGGGCATAGTTTTCAACTTTATCTACTTATAGAAAGCACACTTTCAGGCTGGGCGTGGTGGCTCACTCTTCTAATCCCAGCACTATGGGAGGCTGAGACAGGCAGGTCACCTGAGGTCAGGAGTTCGAGACAAGCCTGGCCAACATAATGAAGCCCTGTCTCTACTGAAAGTACAAAAATTAGCCAGATGTGGTGGTGGATGCCTATAATACCAGCTACTCAGAAGGCCGAGACCAGAGAATTGCTTGAACCTGGGAGGTGGAGTTTGCAGTGAGCTGATTCTGTCTTAAAAAACAAACAAAAAACAAACCAGAAGGCACAGTTTTTTGTAAGTCAGTTTATGAACGAAAATGATCAATGCTTATCATTGTAGTGAAATCAATACTCTGATTTCTTTGCACAAAGTGAATTAGGACCAATTCTTTGTATCCTGATAATTAAAAACTCACTTTTTAAAATGCAGCAGAAACATTAACACATTTTATCATCTTTAAGCAGCTCTCAGCCGTAATATTTTAAATTGGATGAACATCTCATAAGGCAATGACACTTAAATTTGTTAGTATTTCTTATATTTTAATGAAATATGAACAATGACAACCCTCCACATTTCTTTTAACATTTATTAGGTCACTTAGGCCATATAGTGTGTGAAGAAATAATTATCATCAAAACATTGTCTCTTACTCAATATGAAAAACATTCTGATTCAAATGCAATCAAACAATTATTGAGGACAATGCTAAGGGAATGAGGTGTATCTCTTTATTTGTGAAGACACTAAAAATAGCCTCTTTGCTGTGGCTAGGAATGCTTTATCCAAGGAATGTCCAAGAAACTCGAGAAGAATCAAGAAAACATGTGGTTTTAGTAGTTTACTTGAGGAACTATAATTATAAAGACCCACAACTATCCTGCTAAATCAGGATGGGGAATTCTCAGCACCTCACAGTAATTATTTAGAGATCTGAAAGAACCAAGAACACCTGGAGACTCTGAGAAGGCACATGACCTGAGGCAGTGTGAGCTTCTTGAGGGAGTGTGAGCTGTGCAGTTGTACAGGGCCAAGGACTCAGAAGAGCCCTATGCATGGTTTAATGTTCTGCTTTTGCTTTTTTGAATGCTTACTAATTTTTGAACGACGGGCTTCACATTTTTATTTTGTTCTGGGCCCTGCAAATATGTAGTCAGTCCTGACTCAAGGCCATGTGAGAGTAGTACTTGGATGAAGTACTTGGATAGCGAGAAAGACTCAAGCTAGCAGTTTCACCAGCTGGGTATACTGAACAAACCAGAGTAGAGAGCAGTACAGACTGGGCACTTTTAGGAGGGTAATACTGATTTGGAGAATAGTAAATATTTTTGGAGGACTTGTAAGGAGAAAAGGAGGAAGAATGACAAAGGATGTTCCCTTTTGGTACCTTGTGTCCTACATTATTTTAAATATACTTTCCAACTGGCTTTCAATATCAGTGTTTCCCAAACATTTGTAATTGCCTACTCCTATCAAGTGTAAACATGCATTCCTCCAATACAGATTTCCTGTTTGTTAACTTAAAACTTACATAGTGTATTACTATAAAATAGTTATTTATTAACATTGTCCAATAGAAATATAGTGTGACCCACAAATAAGAACCATATATATAATTTAAAATACATATGTAGTAGCTAAATTTAAAAAAAGGAACAAGTGGTATTAACTTTAATAACTTTAATGATGCTCTTTAATCAAGCCAATATATAAAGATATAATTTCAACAGGACATAAATGTAAAAATCATAATGAAAGATTTCACTTTAAATATATTGTCTTTAAAATTTCTTGTGCATTTTAAACTCCTGGTATCTCAATTCAGACTTGCCATGTTTTAAGTATTCAATAGTCTTGTGTGGCTAATGGCTACTGTATTCCATACTGCAGTTTTGTATATTTTAAAATATATAAAACATAATTTAGAGATGTATGAGAAAAAATAAAAGTTCTAAATTTTAATATTTTCTGCCTGTATCTTAGCGGATGGTCTTTCAGATCCCCTGAGTGTGGAAATCTCACATTAAAAACTAGTGGTCCAGAATAATGACGATTTTTCAGGATTTTAGGTATGACAATTCTGAAAGATGAAGTAATATTTTTACACCATGATTAGCACTGACCTACGTATCAACACACACACACACACACATGCACACACACACACACACACACACACACACTTCCTTCAAGAGAAGGCAACCTCAGCCTTACTCCTCCATAGAGCTTATCAACTTTCACATTGAAGAAAAGTACGTAGCATGGGAAATATTCTGGCATGGGAAAATATCTTTGGAAAATACAGTCTGCCACAATTACTTACTACTGTGTAAAGCTGAAGCTCTAGGAAACTACACTATACTGACCCCTCTAGCACAGTGCACCATTACTTCTATGCACATCACATTTCTGTTTGGAAAGCTCAGAAATTGATGTGAGAAAGCTTAAATATTAGTTAGGACCCATCAGGTCATGGAAGACATTTTGTGTCATGCCATGAAGCTTGAACTTTATCTCATTTGGTGATTTTGTTCTGCCAGGGAATAGCATAGTCAAGAGTTATTTTTAAATAGGTTCCTTTGACTGCAGCAGGAGGATGGATTTAAGAGGCCAACACAGGGCCTAGGGCAAGTAGATAACAAACTAGTGAACTGTAACAATGATCTCAGCTTGTTCACCAAATCTCATCAGATACACAGGCTTGCTTATTAAGATGTTCTACTTGGAGCACTTGTCAAGTGAAGTTCCAAAAATAGTAAGTTTGGAAAGAAGCAATTGAAGAAGACTATAGGGGCCCAGTACAGTGGCCCATGTCTGTAATCTCAGCACTTTGGGAGGCCGAAGTGGTGGATTGCTTGAGGAGTTTGGGACCGGCTTAGGCAACATGGTGAAACCCCATCTCTACAAAAAAAATCCCAAAGTTCAGCGGATGGTGGTGCATGCCTGTGGTCCCAGCTACTTGGGAGGGTGAGGGAGGATCACTGGAGCCTGGAAGGCAGAGGCTGCAGTGATCTGAGATCGCACCACTGCACTACAGCCTGGGTAACAGAGCAAGACCCTGTCTCAAAAAAGAAAAAAAGAAAAAGCCTGTCATGAAATGTTAAGCGTTTGAATCTTAACGACTTCATTTGAGCCTATACTGATCGTGTCCACTCCTTTTTTCTTCTTCACATTGCGATTCTGCTTTCCTACAAATCCAAACAAGGGTAATTTATCTTAAAGGAAAGAGAGTCTAAGTGAAGACACCTTCAGCTATCTCTATGGTGCCCATGAGCACTAAAGAAATCGAAGGCCTAGAGAGTAGGGGTGGAGATGGTTGATGTCAAGAATATGCTGGGACAATTGAGGGATGTTCCACAAATATCCCTCAAAACAATTGATCTATACTTTTCAAAATGTCAATACCATAGAAAAAAAAGGAATTGTTTTATATTAAAGGATATTTAAAAATATGATAACTAAATGCAATTCTTAATTGGATCCTAGATTGAAAAAAATTGGTATAATGAACATTATACTGTAGAAACTTGAATGTGGAATATGTATTGGATAATTATTTTTACAATTTCTCTGAAGATTTGAATTTTTCAAAAATATCCATTTTAGAGATTCATAGTTAAATCATTACAAATATAATAATATGATGTCTGAGATTTGCTTCAGAATAATGGCAGGTGGGGTGTGAGAGTGGGTGGAAGTATAGATGAAATAATTATCAAGAGTTATAGATTGCTGGGTGATGGGTACATGGGAGTTCATTTTACTATTCTTTCTACTTTGGTATGTGTGTGAAATTTTCTATTCTAAAAGATTTAAAAAGAAGACAATGATTAGAATCCCTAAACAAGGAAAAATATGGTACCCTATTCCCAAGAATAAATAAAAAGAAAAAATGCTAATGTTAAAGGAAGAAATTCCATTAAATTATAACTTTGTCTGCCAATTCTGCTTTAATGTGTTGGGGGAGCAGATATCAAATATCACATTCTTTCATAAACAGTTTTTGGATGATGCTGGTGTATTGCTGCCTTAGCATATATTTAATTTGCCTATTAAGTAATGAAGCATTGATTAAAATCTGGAGAGAAATTAAAAAGAAAATTAGGGAATTGTATAAACAGATTTATTCTGGTTGAAAAAGTTACATGAAAAAATGAGAAACTTCCTGGAGGAGCTCTATTTTTTCTGACCCTAGATTGTACAAGCGTTTATCTGTGTAAAGCTGTGAAATGAGTTGTTGAAAGTCTCAATACTTCTATGTTTTATAAAAGCTTTAGAGACTAAGAGTTTTCTAGCACAGCTGTTTTCCTTTCATGACCCCTCCTAACCAATGCAGAAAAGTTTGCCTGCCAAACATTTGTTAGAAATAATTCATATAAAATCCCAAATTCTTGATGAGATGCAAGCTCTCATTTCACACTTGTGGTGCTTTTAAAAAAATCCTTAGGTGACACTTCCCAAAACACAGATCTACAGAAAAATAAAAAATAATTCTCCCAGAATTATGAGTTTTTTTATGAGTTCAGTTATCAGGCCCCTTGGACAGCACAAAAACACAGAATGCTTTGTGTTATATTATGGATTATGAAGGGATTAACACTGGTAGAGGGCTTTAATAGGGGTGAAATGTTGTGAAATACACCACAGTAAACACATAAGTCTCTTGTTCATTCTGTTGTCTAAGAGATTTATAACCATCTTCAAAAATGAAGTATCTACATGCTATTATACATTTTCAGTTAACATCAGAGAATTCAATATTATATTAACAAACTCTGAACGCTGCAGAGGCTGTTAGTATTAGAATAAAATAATTTTAATTCATGCTACACAGGCCTTACCTGTAATACAAAAAAATGTCCACCAATTTCAAGAGTGATGTAGAAAAGGTCATTATCAGCAATAAGTAGGGATTTATAGCATAAATATATACGTACACAGTATATAAAACCTGCTTGGCTAGTCTTACAGATATTATTTTGCTTATTTTTATTCAAGAATTAAAATAAAAGAGAAGCTAATATCATTAGGAATCTCCTCAGAAATACAGAATATGGGTTTTGAATCCTAACAGACAAAAACACATGTTCATAACCATCAGATAGTATGATAAATTCTGACCATACATATGATATTATGTATTGTGAAGCTTCTTTCGGCATTCAAGTATAAAAATAAAAAAAGTTTCTTAAATTTTCCTATTGTTAATATAAATATAGAGGTATCCTGGGAAACCCCCAGATGGCAGAGCATGTGACCCCACCCACCCTTGCCACTGGTAGCCAGACAAGCAATGCCTGCTACAGCTTCTGGCCCCGTGGTCTTGCTTGTGTGTGGACTCAGCCAGTGGATACAGCCTCCTATAACACTCAGACAGCAGGTTGAGCAACTCCACCCAACCCTTCCTCTCATAGCCAGACAGCCACACCTGCTAGAGGTCCCATTTCTCCCTGATCTCTGCAGGCAGATACAACCCTGTGTTCCCCTGGGAAGCACTCAGATGGAAGATTAGGACTGACCCAGCAAGGAAATGACCTGTATGCCAACTGCAGTCCCTGCCTCAGGGAGCCCTGTGGAGCAGAACACCCAACAAAAGAAATGCAGGCATAGAGACAGTAATCAGAGGGGACTCATCCAAGATCTAGGAGTGGACTAGAATCAAAGCCAGTCTACTAAACTCACTTTATACCATAATCAAACCCTCAAAAGCATCGAAGAAGAAAAAAGCAAAAAGTTCCATCCAAGGGACAGCAATTTCAAATTGAAGGAATATTAGCCTACACAAATGAGAGTGAACCAATGCAAAAACTGTGGCAATTCAAAAAGCCAGTGTCTTCCTACCTCTGTATGATCATAGTAGTTCCCAGCAATGGTTCTTAACTAGGCTGAAAAGGCTGAAATGCTAGAACTAGAGTTCAGAATACGGATAGAAACAAAGGTCATTGACATCCAGAAGAAAGTTGAAACCCAATCCAAGGAATCTAAGTAATATGATCCAGCAGAAAAATGAGTTACTAGAAAGCTCATGAAAAACAAAAAATAAAATGTATTCAACCATTTTTTTTTTACTAAATTGCTTATAAATGCTATTTTTGGAGAGATAAAAATAAACAGGATGTTTTTCTATTTGTGTTGTCTATGATTTCATTCAACACTGTTTGGTAGTTTTCCTTTTTAGAGATCCTTCACCTCCTTTGTTAAATATATTCCTAGGTATCTTACTGGCTTATAGCTATTGCAAATGGGATTGCATTCTTGATTTGGTTCTTATCTAGATTCTTACTGGCATATAGAAATGCTAATGACTGGCCGGGCACGGTGGCTCAAGCCTGTAATCGCAGCACTTTGGGAGGCCGAGGCGGGTGGATCACGAGGTCAAGAGATCGAGACCATCCTGGTCAACATAGTGAAACCCCGTCTCTACTAAAAATACAAAAAATTAGCTGGGCATGGTGGCATGTGCCTGTAATCCCAGCTACTCAGGAGGCTGAGGCAGGAGAATTGCCTGAACCCAGGAGGCGGAGGTTGCGGTGAGCCGAGATCACGCCATTGCACTCCAGCCTGGGTAACAAGAGCGAAACTCCGTCTCAAAAAAAAAAAAAAAGAAAGAAAGAAAGAAATGCTAATGATTATTGTACATTGATTTTATATTCTGCAACATTACTGAATTTGCTTATCAAATCTCAGAAGTTTTTGGTGGAGCTTTTAGGGTTTTCTATATATATAAAATCATCAGTGAACACGGACAATTTACTTCCTCTTTTCCAATTTGGATACCTTTTATTTCTTTCCCTTGTGTGATTGTTCTGGCTAGGACTTCCAGTACCATATTGAATAAGAATGGTAAAAGCAGGCATCCTGTCTTGTTCCAGTTCTTAGAGAGAATGCTTTCAACTTTTTCCCCTTTAGTATGATGTTGATTGTTGGTTTCTTGTATATGGCCTTTATCATTTTGCGGTATGTTTCTTCTATGCCTAGGTTTTTGAGGTTTTTATCGTGAAGTGATGTTAAATTTTGCGAACGCTTTTTATGCATCTATTGAGATAATCATATGGTTTTCATCCTCAACTCTCTTTATGTGATATATCACATCTATTGATTTGCATATGTCAAACCATCCTTGCATGTGTAATATAAAACCCACTTTATTGTGGTATATTGACTTTTCCATGGGCTGTTGGATTTGGTTTACTACAATTTTGTTGGTGATTTTCGCATCTATGTTCATGGGGGTATTGGTCTGTAGATTTCTTTTTTTGTTTTGTTATTATCTGGTTTTGGTATCAGGGTGATACTGGCTTTGTAGAATGAATTAGGGAGAATTACCACCTTTTAGCCTTCTAGAACAGTTTCAGGATGATTAGTATTCATTGTTCTGTTTAAATTTGGTAGAATAGGAAGAATTAATATTGTTTTGATGACCATACTTTCAAAAACAATCTACAGATTAAATGCAATCCCTATCAAATTACCAACATCATTTTTCACAAAATTAGAAAAAAATCCTAAAATTCAAATGAAACAAAAAAGATCCCAAATAGCCAGAGCCATCCAAAGTAAGAAGAATGAAACCAGAGGCATCACATTACCTGACATCAAATTATGCTACAAGGCTCTAGTAACCAAAACATCATGAGAATATTATAGAAATAAACACATAGATCAAAGTAACAGAAGAGAACTCAGAAATATAGCCACAAATTTACAGTTAACTGATCTTTGACAAAGTCAATGAGAATATACACTGAGAAAAGGACACACTTTTCAATAAATGGTGCTGGGAGAATTGGGCTGCCATATGCTGAAGAATGAAACTGGACCCCCTACCTCTCAACATATGCAAAAATCAACTAAAAATGCACCAAAGACTTAAGTATAAGACTTGAAACTCTAAAAATACTAGAAGAAAATCTAGAAAAAACTCTTCTGGACATTGGTCTAGGCAAAGAATTGATGACTAAGACCTCAAAAACACAGACAACAAAAACAAAAATAAGCAAATGGAACTTAGTTAAACTAGAAAGCATCTCTACAAGAAAAGAAAGCATCAACTGAGTGAACAGACAACCTGCAGACTAGGAAGGGTGGGCAAGTGGAAGTGGATGATGAGAAATTACTTCATGAGTACAATGCATATTATTCAGGTGATCAATGTCCTGAAAGCCCTGATTTCACCACCAGACAAACTATTCATGCAACAAAATTACTCTTGTACCTTATAAATTTATACAAATAAATAGATAAATAGAAAGATTTTTATAAACCTACATTATATTTAGGGGATTTTAATTTTACTTAGTTTATATCTTTAACTGTTGTCTTCCATTTCTCAGCACAAAGTTATTCTCTGGGCCAAATTTAAGGCCAATGAGACTCAATCCCCATCACATATTGTCAAGTATGACCTAAAAGTTGAAAGTCTGTGACATAATAAATGGTGAGATAAATAATCAAGCATTTAAGCAAATACATTTTGTATAGAATTGGCAGTCTTTGCCTTAGAACAACATAGCACTTGATTAGAATGAGTGATATTTTGGTGTAGAATAAGGAAATTTCTTGCAAAAATCCTGGATACATATAGCATACACAAAAATAACAAATCTGTGCTGAAGAAATATTCTCCAGTGGATGATGTTTATCTGATTTGGCCATCCAAGGGCTCCCTATTTATAATTAGAAGATTCACATAAGGTTGACTCAATCTAGATATTCATCTATAACTTTGGACAAGACTTTATGGATATAACAAACACGTTGTTAAATCCTCAGAATTGCATGAGATTATATATATATATATTCATATAATAAATTTTAACATAAACAATATAGTATAAATGATGTGTGGGCTATAAGGAGAGATTTTGGTATAATTTTTTTTTTTTTTTTTTTGGTCATTGGTGAGAATTGTTTCCCAGGGTTCCTAGGAATTTTCTGTTTTCTGACTTGGTCTGGATTCCTGGAACATAGCATACCTTTTCTTGCTTTTAAATCTTAACTCATGCTGCCAACTCTTTCTGGAATGCTCTTAACCCCCACATTCACCAACACACATATTTACCTGCATAATTATTTCTCATTCAACAAGATTTTGCCTTCAATCTGGTGTAAGTACTTGTGCATGCCTGTGCAAACTTAAAATTGTAGCTATCTGTTTAAATATCTTAATTCATCTTTGTAATTCCAGTGCCTAGACACAATGGTGTTCAATTGAATGCCTGTTGAATGAGTGAGTGAAGTACCCACTCTGTCTGTAGAAAATATCAAACGTAGTACTAGATTTCCTGCTTATTTAATTATTTCATTTTATGGTAGAATATTCTGTCCTAAGTAATTAATCATAAAGTTGTCAAATAAAACCTATTTCTTGCCATTTGCAAGCCACAAAAAAAGTGGCTTTTAAAATGGTGGTTAAAGCCACAAAAAAATGTGTCTTGTAAAGCCAGTGGAGTCATTGCCTAAGGGACCAGGATGAGATAGCCTATGTATGAGCACTTTCAATTCTGGAATCCTTTTCTTAAAGATTAGGCATTTTCATTAGTTTGATTTTGGAATTAATGTGCAGGAACGGGCATAAATAATCTAGTAGTTAGGTCTGAGCTCTCTAACTAGACGCTATTGTTGACTACAACAATATGACTCTTGAGTGGCTGAATCCAGGATTAGAGAAATTTCAAAGTAATTCAAAAAAACCTGTTTTCCTTATTGTTAAGGATCAAGCTTTTATGTATCATGCATTAAAATATACCTTCAAAAGAATTTTCAAAATATCACAAGGACTCATATCTTTCTACCACATGGTGACAGACAACAGACAACATAAAAATAGTTGGTAAGAATTGCAAATATTCTAATTACTACTCTGCTTTTTAGCTTCTTAGATTTCTTTTTGTCTCTTGTTTTTCAACAATGTTTGATTTTTTTTTTTTTTTTGCCATTGTGAAAATGCTTAGTGCTTCATCAGGATGTCTTTGATAAAAAAAAATGAATGTATCATCACTGATCATAAGTTGTAATAAATATGAATTTCATATTTATTACATCATAAGCTGTAATAAATATGAAATTGAGGATGGCATTAAAGAACACTGACTTTATTTATATTTTAGGCAAAAGAGTTTTCCATTTATGTTTTGGGAATTTTACATATCAAATTTAGGCTCTTTCGTTATACATTTACATAAAATTCCTGTACATCCTATGAAAGCAATGATGGAAATTTAAATCCAGTTAATCAATCACGGTCAACATTTATGTTACCACCTGCCAAAAATCCTTATAAAGCACTGATCTTCATCATTTTAGGAATAGAAGAAGGATAGATTGCAAACATTTTCTCTCATTCTGTAGGTTGCCTGTTCACTCTGATGATAGTTTCGTTTGCTGTGCAGAAGCTCTTTAGTTTAATTAGATCCCATTTGTCAATTTTGGCTTTTGTCGCAGTTGCTTTTGGTGTTTTAGTCATGAAGTCTTTGCACATGCCTATGTCCTGAATGATAATGCCTAAATTTCTTCTAGGATTTTTATGGTTTTGGGTCTTATGTTTAAATCTTTAATTCATCTTGAGTTAATTTTTGTGTAAGGTGTAAGGAAGGGGTCCAGTTTCAGTTTTCTGCATATGGCTAGCCAGTTTTCCCAATACCATTTATTAACTATGGAATCCTTTCCCCATTGCTTGTTTTTGTCAGGTGTGTTGAAGATCAGATGATTGTACATGTGTGGTGTTATTTCCAAGGCCTCTGTTCTGTTCCATTGGTCTATAAATCTGTTTTGGTAGCAGTACTATGTTGTTTTGGTTACTGTAGCCTTGTAGTATAGTTTGAAGTCAGATAACGTGATACCTCCAGTTTTGTCCTTTTTGTTTAGGATTGTCTTGGCTATACAGGCTCTTTTTTGGTTCCACATGAAATTTAAAGTACTTTTTTCTAATTCTGTGAAGAAAGTCAATGATAGCTTGATGGGAATACTGTTGAATCTATAAATTACTTTGGGGAGTATGGCAATTTTCACACTATTGATTCTTCCTATTTATGAGGATGGAATGTTTTCCCATTTGCTTGTGTCCTCTCTTATTTCCTTGATCAGTCATTTGTAGTACTCCTTGAAGAGGCCCTTCACATCTCTTGTAATTTGTATTCCTAGGTATTTTATTCTCTTTGTAGCAATTGCAAATGTGAGTTTGCTCATGATTTGGCTCTCTGTTTGTCTATTATTGGTGTGTAGATAGTAGTGCTTGTGATTTTTGCACATTGACTTTGTATCCTGAGACTTTGCTGGATTATGAATAAAGGATCATCATCACTGGTCATTAGAGAAATGCAAATCAAAACCACAATGACATATCATCTCATGCCAGTTAGAATGGTGATCACTAAAAAGTAAGGAAACAACAGATGCTGAAGAGGATGTGGAGAAATAGAAACGCTTTTATACTGTTGGTGAGAGTGTAAATTAGTTCAACCATTGTGGAAGACAGTGTGGTGATTCCCCAGGGATCTAGAACTAGAAATACCATTTGACCCAGCAAACCCATTACTGGTTATATACCCAAAGGATTATGAATCATTCTACATGCACAAAATACATGCACATGTATGTTTATTGCAGCACTATTCACAATAGAAAAGTCTTGAAACCAAGCCAAATGCCCATCAATGTTAGACTGGACTAAAAAAATGTGACATATATATCATGGAATACTATGCAGTCATTAAATAAGAATGAGACCATATCCTTTGCAGGGACGTGGATGAAACTGGAAACTATCATTCTCAGCAAACTAACAGAAGAACAGAAAACCAAACACCACATGGTTCTCACTCATAAGTGGAAGTTGAACAATGAGAATATATGGGCACAGGGAGGGGAACATCACATATTGGGACCTGTTGGGGGATGGGAGACAAGGAGAGGGATAGCATTAGGAGAAATACCTAATGTTAATGACGAGTTGATGGGTGCACCAAACCACCATGGCCCATGTTTATCTATGTAACAAACCTGCACATTCTGCACATGTATCCCAGAACCTTAAGTATATATATACTATAGATTTCTTAGTGTGTATATATATATATATATATATTACTTGGTCTATCTCTCTAACTGTTGTCTTCCATTTCTCAGCACAAAGTTATTCTCTGGGCCAAATTTAAGGCCAATGAGACTCAATCCTCATCACAATATTGTCAAGTATGACTTAAAAGTTGAAAGTCTGTGATATAATAAATGGTGAGAGAAATAATCAAGCATTTAAGCAAATATATTTTGTATAGAATTGGCAGTCTTTACCTTAGAACAACATAGCACTTGATTAGAATGGGTGATATTTTGGTGTAGAATAAGGCAATTTCTTGCAAATATATATATATATATATATATATATATATATATATATATACACACACACATATATAAAATAGAAGAGATTTTAGACAAGTTTACAGCAGAAAAAAAATCTCAAAGCCTTACATATTAGTTATTAATCACTACATAACAAATTACTCCAAAAATTAGTATCTTAAAACATTTATTATTTCACAGTTTCTGTGAATCAGAAATCTGGGCATAGCTTAGCTGGGTGATCTCTGGCTCAGGGCCTCTCACAAGGCTGCAGTCAAGATGTTGGCAGGGGCTGCAGTCATCTCAAGGCTCAACTGGGGAAATACCTGCTTCCAAGCTCACTCAAGCAGTTGTTAGAAGGATTTAGTTCCTCACAGGCCATTGGACTGAAGGCCTCAGTTCTTTATTGACTATTGGCCATAGTCTTCCCTCATTTCCTTGCCAAGTGAACCTCTCAATATAGTAGTTTACAACATGAAAGGAGTCTTCCCTCAAAGTGAACAAGCAAGAGAATGAAAAAGAAAGAGCAAGATGAAAGAAGAAATACTTATAAAATTTGACTTCAGAAGTGAAATATCATCACTTTTGCTGTATTCTATTCATTAGAAGTAAGTCATTAGATCTATTCCACTCTCAAGGAGAAGGATATAGATATGAAGAGGCAAGAATGATTTGGGACCATCTTAGAATTTGCCTACCACAGTTTGTTTTAATGGAAAGTAAATTCATCACTTTCAATTAAACTTTTGATCTTATAACTTGGTGTAAAAGAGATCTCAAAGCAAAATCCCATATCCTTATTTAGCTTTTATCTGATAGGGCTTATGGAGAGTAGTTCAAAGTTATATCATAATTTCAAGAATATACCTGAGGGATTGCAATTACAAATCCCTTCTATAGGAAAATGCCGTATTGTAATTAGGTCAGAAATTTTTCCAAGCAAGAGCTCAAATCATAGTCCTGGATATGAGGAAACAGTACTAGTCCAGAAGGATTCCTGTAATGTGGCTTTTCTTACTGCTCTAAACCCTTAGCCCCATCTAGCTGTCTGGCTTCAGAGTTAAAGGGATGTGGGTTTACCTAAATATTCTTCACTGAACCAATGCACCTGTTCCCCAACTTCTGTGAATGTCAGTTGCTAAAGGCTTACAGATGCACAATTCTACAGAAGGGATTGATCTTGGTGGATGGGGAACTGCCTTGCCTAGGGGAGCAGCACCCCACCCTAAGGGGTGGGGGCAGCATGCAGGCAATGACTGAAACTGTGGGTTACCAAATCCTGCCTATCTTATCTCAAGGTAAAATCCAAGCTTTCAACTCCCTATGGGATCAAGCTGAAGCCACTCTCCAGTTGACACCACAGCTTCACTTAGCTCTTCCCCTGACCTATTTTGATTTCTTTACTCATTTATAGTATCTTTTTGAGAACAAACCCACAGTAAGTCACTTACACAGGAGTTTATATCTTTCTATATAGGCTCTGCTTCTAGGGAACCTGATCTAAGACCTTGGTCAGCTAGAATTCAAATTGGAGACTGGGCAATGTTTTTCATTATCAATGTTGGAAAGTAAGAACTCACTTTTCTTCTAAATTAAAACATAAATAAAATGGCATATGGTAACAAGTGTTCATGAAATGCCCTTCTCACAAAGTTCTCTTGGCCAATATCCTTCATACTGGCAAATATTGTATTCTAAATCTATCTACAGAACAGATAAAGAAGCGGCTAAATTTCTAGTTCAAGACATTCTTAGTTCAAGATTATTGAAAAACAATTAACAGAAAAAAATAGATAATTATCAATTTCATGTGTTTCACAAATGCCCTACCCTTAGTCCATGTACACTAAATAAAACCCACATTTTGGGGAAAAAAGGGGGAAAGAGGAGGTAGTCATTGTGGAGCACCTGCTGTTCTAGAGGCCAGAAGTTGTGCACCACTGACTGCTGAGCCTGTGGGCCTTCATTTTTAGTAAGTGCCTTTTAAATTAACACTTTAACAATGTTGACTTGCTCCCAAATAGAGAAGATATTCTGCAAAGCTCATATCTTCATGACCTCTGGATTTTTTTAAGAAAACATAGTCATTTCTATTCTTGGTACATTTCTGATTGTTCCTTGCTTGACACCCTTCATATATTTCCTATCATATATACTTTTTCCCAGCAGAACTTCCTGTACTGTTTTGCCAGCATGCTTTAGTAGCAGCAACGATAGCTGAAACAGGTCACTTTATGTTTGATTCATAATAGAAAGCCACTCAAAAACACAAACATGCAAAATGAAGATATCTATAAGAATTAAACAAGAACTTTATTTTTTTGAGACCAGGAGGAGTAAGTCACTCCACAGTGGTGGGATCACAGCTCACTGCAGCCTCCAACTCTGGAGCTTAAGGAATCCTCCCACCTCAGCCTCTCAAGTAGCTGAGACCACAGGTGTGTGCCACCACACACTCTAGCTTTTTAATTTTTTAGTAGAGACATGATCTCCCTTTGTTGCCCAGGCTGGTCTTGAACTCCTGGGCTCATTTGATACTCCTGCCTCTGCTTCCAGAAGTGTTGGGATTACAGGAATGAGTCACTGTATTCAGCCTCAAACAAGATCCTTTAAGTGAGTTTTAAATTGCCCTAATTAACTGACAAATGTTCTATGAATATCCTTAATAACAAGTCATTTGTGGGAAGAACTTTTTAAGGCCAAGGACTAAGTCTGATGTTCCTTTCAGGGTTCTCATTGGTGCACCACTGAAAACTTCTTACAAAGAACCACAAGGGTTACTCACATTTGTGCCCTTGAATTACATGAGAAAATAAACTACTGCCAATGAGAATTCTCAGCTCTTCTTTCCAAACAACAGCTATGCTATTTCACATGCCATCTTTCTTCTAGAGCAGCAGCTCCTCTAATTAATTTCATAACCATATTGTTATAACAAGGATGGGCTATTTGTTCTGCATATTATTCTGAAAATTTTGAAAGGCCAGAATTTTTAAATGAAGAAGTTTAAATTTTGGAAAATATGAAAAGCAGAGTATAGTGATATGAAGGCATCCAAATAGAATCACCAGGGCTTCCCTGAGCAAAATTGAAATATAGCGACACTTTGTCTCTATCTTTCCTCTCTCCCCCTTTTCAAATCTCTCTCTTGCCATTGAGAAAATGGGTCCTTAACACTTTACCATGTCTGCCTGGAATCTCTCCATTTTATAACATTATTTGGGCTTGCAGCCACTGGACCAGACGTCATCCCTTCTCTGCTCTTTTTCTATCAAATTATACTTGTTTCATGTCCTATGTCTTACTGTAATGAAGTAACACATTCATTTATTTGAATTTATGGACTAATAATTATTGATGGTTTACTATTTCGACCTCTTAGAATTATTAGTATGTTCACAGGCACTCCAGGGAAGAGAATTTTTAAATCAAAGGGAGAACTGTGATTTCAAGCCATTGCTAGGTTAGTGCAGTCAATGTTTTGGAGAGGGAGTGCTAAGTCTGTAACAGAGAGGTTGCCCATTTGTTTATGTATTTAGCTGGCCCTGTAATATGACTATTATTTTGGTAAATAACAGAAAAAAAGAATGTTCAAGGTATGCAAGCAAGTGCATGCTATAGGATATTTTCTGTTGGAAGAAAACATATGCTTTTGCTGAGAGTTGCTTTTCTACATTATGGTCTCCTTTTCATGAATTATTTTTTACAAAGAGAAAGAAACATCTCCTCCATCTTCCTTCGGTTTCACAGAGTATCCATTTTTGTTATGCTCAATCAGCTCTAATCATTACTTTGAAAATTTGAAATGTGTTAACCCAGGTACATTGCTCATCCTGCTGACTCCATGAGTAGCAAATTTGTCAATTCTGCTATGTGCAATGTTCAATGCCATGTTGGTTGCTGCATGCAACTAATTTTTTTCTTTGTGGCAGAAACTGGCTGGCTGACTGCTATTTAATCAAGGGAATGTAGTGGCAGCTTCAAGTTTAAAATATTTTGAAATGATAAGAGCAATTCTCTTCACTTGACTCCAAGGTTGTCTGTTCCTTAGAAATAAATTTACTCAAGGCTGTAGTTTTGGTGGTTCAGCAGAATGGGCATTAAGTAAATTATTAATATTTTTAATATATTGTTGGCAAAATGTATCTCTTAAATGTATGAGCAATTTTACAGTTGAATCAGAAGAGAATTGCCAATGAAGGTAAAGCATTGCCAAATAGATGTATAATTTATCATCTTAATACAGCTAATACTTCTATCTTGATTTGGCACTAAATAGGACAGAATCTGTAGCACATTTTGAGACTGTAATACTTTCTACCTTCTATACCTTATTACCTTTTTCAAATTCCTTTGCTGAAGCAGTATCTATAAAATATTACAAAAAGCGTTTGATGTGTAAGCCATTAAAATGGGTTGATGAGCATTTCTCCCCAAGAGGCCTTAAATAATTGGTAATTATTGTTGATGTCATTATTATTATTATTATTACTGTTATGATTCATTCTGAGATGAAATTTCAGTCCCATTAGCACCATAGGATTAATAAGCAACCCAACTTCACAAATCTAGCTCTTTGCATACTTGGTAGCTAGAAACTAAGAACTAAGTCAAGAAAGGCTCCATCTATGTTGGTATTTTTCTAAATGTTTTGAGCACACATGGTCTGTATGGAAACATATGTAGGAAAACATCCCAAGTATTTAATAAATACAATTGTTAAAGCCATTTTTAAATAAATGAGTGAGGGGTTGTTAAATGAATGAATGAATAAATGAATGAGTCAATCAGTCAATGATTGAGCAATGAATGAGCAAAACATGTGTATACAATTGTGTTTTGTGTAACAGGCCACATAACACATTTCTTTTAGAAGTGGCAGAAGAGCTTAAAGATCTTGTAGTCTAACTCCTAATTTTGTAGATGAAGAAACAAAAGTAAAATAATTGTCTTGGGTTCACACTGTTAGTTGGTGATGGCCCCAAACTATTAATGACTTCCCCACCTTCCATGACAAAGCAGAAAGCTGTTGTCCAATATGCCATAGGACCTGGGAGCTATGTAAGGTGTTACAAAGAACATGGACTTGAGAGGCAGAGAAACTTGGGTTTGTAGCTTAGCTTTGCATTTTCTAGCTGTATGTTCATGGGCAATTCCTTTAACATTTCTGAATCTTAATTTTTCATTAATGATATAACATCGACCTTTCAGGGCCATTGTAAAGATTAAGTGATAAAACTTATGTAAACTATCCAGCAAAGAGTAAACATGAATTGACAATTCCTTCTCCTGCCCTAGATGTAGCATACTATAAAAGAATTATATGAATGCGGTTATGTTTACTGGGCTTTTGAATTCAAAACCAACACCAGAGCTGATCTTACCATATCATTAGCTATCTGAAGATGGGTGAGAATTTTCTTTACCTAATATAGAAAATCTCATTTTACTATTTTTCCATCTAAGATAACATTGATAGTAAATTGGTTATATTATAAATTGTTAAATATAATTTACTTATAATTGTCTTATCTGCTTGAATTCTTCCCTGTAAAAAACACATGGAAGGTGGAAAAATAATCTCTTACTAGAGTTAGACACTTTAAATTTTTCCAGGAAATTTTTTTATACTCTAATTATATCTGTCATATCATTAGATTTAAAAAATTTGTCCATTTGGACCCATTATCCTGTTTTCTAATATTCTGTAGGAGATTCTGTCATTGGATACTTAGAGTCAAACAGAACTATCTTCAGTCTGCATTCTATCATGACTATCAGTCTCCTAGAAAAGGAGATATTGTATCTGGAACAGGTATTCATAGATACGAATCAAGAAAATTAAAAGCAAGATAAAATATTCACTTCATCGATCATTTTTGCCAGTACTTTTTTCTGGAGAAGTGGATTAGAACATTTCTTGCTAAATGTTCTAATAAGGACTCTCGCTTATTTTACTTTCTTGATCTGAATGGAAACACATGTAAAAAATCATGATGTTAGAATGACAAGAATTATAATATAAATTAGTGATTAATATGTCCTAGTGACTTGCGTATTATTATCACAATAGCCATGTGGTCTAGGGAAACAGAGTCTTAGAGGGTTAAATAATTTCATCAAGACCATACTAGGAATAGGTTTAATACTCAAATCCAGGTCTGCTCTTAACCCCTACTTAACATTGCCTGAATATTTACCAGCCTAGTCAAGTGGTTTTAAAACTGCAGTGAAAATAAAAGTATAATAAGAATATGAATAGTTTTACCATGCTTGGTGGAACAAGATGACCAGTAAAAATCAATTTAACAAATGCCATTTTGCCTAAAGCTAACTTGTCAAATGGCTATTTTATCAAATGGACCAAATTTATAGGAATTTACTAAAAAATATAGTTTGTATTCCAAAACTAAGAATAAGGCCCAATGCAGTGGCTCATGCCTGTAGTCCCAGAATAGTTTTGTAAAAAGACTATGCTATGCTATAACCCTTAGCTTTGGACTGAATATTCCTTAAAATGCTGTTAAGAATATAGTTATTGAATGTATTAATTATACACATTCAAGACTGTTTCCTGAGATATGCTTTTGGTAATTTGATAAAATTAGAAAATTTGTCAAGGTGGTCATGCAAACTTTAATGTGAATACAAATTGCCCAGAGTAGTCATGTAAGCCTTAACATGCACCAGTTGGGGATTTTGTTAAAATGCAGAGTCTCAGTCTGCAGATCTAAGTGGAACCAGAGATTCTGTATTTCTAACAAGCTCCCAAGTGACGTTGATCCTGCTTGTTTTGGATCACATTATGAGTGGAATGGATTTACACAAAGTTAGCTTTCAGTGAGTTGAAATGGGGTTAACTGAACTAAAATTGTATACATTACATATATTTCACTTCCTCAACCACATTGACTTTTGTTTCAGATGTCCTGTATAAAGGGGATTTTGCTTGGCTGTTAATATACGTAAATCTTTAAACTGATACAGATGTAGGTAATGATACAAAAGCAAAAAAATGCTATATTATTGTGTCTGTAATCTAAACAGTTTGAGCAAAGCCATGATACCATCTGCTTTGTCTAACTCTGCCTGAGCTTTCAGCATAAAATATGTCCATAATTTTTGGCAGTTAGAAACATGCATACTTAGAGTTGTGGTATAATGATGGAGCTTTAGCAATCCACTGACAATTTGAAGTACCCCTTTTTATTGCATTTAATTAAATATATACATGTCATTTTTTAAAACTATGATAGACAGAAATATATATTATAATTACTTGACCTAAATTAGTTTCATAAAATGAATAATTATTGATATAAGGAAGAAAACACATATTATCATCTACAGCTGTGAAAATATTTTATTATACTAACAGAACCACTTTTGCTTGGAGAAAAGTCTCTTTCAAATATTTACTTTAAATATCCATTAAATATGTTTGGTAACAGAGTTGAGTTCCAGGTTTTGTTTAGTGCTATAAGTCTCAACCTAGGCTTTGTCTTGCAATAACATGGAGAGCTTTTAAAAATCGCAACATCCAGGCCACTTCTCAGATTAGCTATGTCCAAATCAATGGTATATATTTTCAAATCTTTCCAGGTGATACTAATGTACAGCTGGAATGATGATGCTTTTCTTCCTGACTTTACATAATTGTCTCTTATTTTTAACATCCTGAATTATATTCCATTATATAGAAACCCCACTGAAACACATACTTCCAATTCTTCCTGTTTTTTTTTTTTTTTTGGTTATTTGCATGTAGGACCATCTGCTAAGACGGATAATTCTTGCTTATAAATTGGACTAAAGCATAAATTCCAGACAAAGACATATAAATATATGGGCAATTTATTTTATGCCAAAAATGAGACCCCCTCAGGCAATTATTATTATTCGAACCTTATGTGTTTCACTTGGTGACGTGGTTTGGCTGTGTCCCTACCCAAATCTCATCTTGAATTGTAGCTCCCATAATTCCCACATGTCACGGGAGGGACCTAGTGGGAGGTAATTAAATCGTAGGGTGGGGCTTTCCCATGTTGCTCTCATGATAGTGAATAAGTCTCACGAGATCTGATGGTTTTATAAAGGGGATTGTCCCTGCACAAACTCTCTTCTCTTGTCTGCTATCATGTGAGACATGCTTTTCACCTTCTGCCATGATTGTGAGGCTTCCACAGCCACGTGGAACTGTGAGTCCATTAAACCTCTTTATTTTGTAAATTTCCCAGTCTTGGGTATGCCTTTATCAGCATAACAAAAGCTGGCTAATAAACCTGGGTTTATATATAATAACAGCACATAAGCAGACAAACAATGGCAATTTGAACTAGACATGCAAACAGTTCATTCAAGTTAACAGTATCTTCATGGCATGTAGTTTAATTTCAAAGTGTTGGGTTTGGACACCTGTAGACACTGCAGTTTTTTTCTTAAAGGTTATACTGAGTTTCTGAAAATAAATCATACCATGATACTAAGAACTGAAAAACTGCATGAGAAACTGATGTGTTTGTGTATGGGTGTTCAATGATAATCCTATGTGTACAGCTATCATTATCTTTTCCCTATTTCTAGGGTATGGATTTCTGTAACCAGGAGAATAAAATCATTGAAAGCACAAATTGGGATTATTGATTTTTATCCTCCTCCCAGTGTTTAATATTTGACATAGCATATTAATAAATTTGGCTGATGTACTGGAAGATAATTTGGGGGGAAACTCAGATAGGGTGAATCAGATAGAATAAGGATGCTTTTTTCCAATGGAATTATCTTAATTTAGAGGATTACAAAGCATAAACATCCAGTAAGAAAAAATAGGACTAGTTCAAAAATAGGGAAATCAAGTCAGAAAAACATTCGATAACAGATAAATGGAAGGAACAAAATTAAAAAAAAAAAACAGAAAGTCTGACTCTAAGCACTCATGTTATTACATAATCAAATAACTCATAGAATATATTCTCTATTGGACCAAATACAAATTAGCTCTTGTTTTTTCTGAAAGATCTTTTAACATGCAGAGTATGGCTAAGATATGACTATAATAATAGTAGCATAGAGAAGGGAAAGCATGAAGAAAAGGAAAGAAGCCAAAAAGCATTTTGTAAAAAGCATATTTAAGGGAAAAATTATTGACATTTGAATTAGTGAATTGAGGGTAAACTAGATATTTATCAAGAATACTTCATTAAATTTTATTTCATTAATTCACAATTTCTCAATCAAGGGTTGATACTTCTACATGTCATTTTTAGGTGGAAAATTGTTGGAAAAGAAACAGCAGGATGGCATAGAGAGGAGTTCTCAAACCTATCGAAATTAATATTGTTTTTATAAAAATCATTTTTGTAAATATTTGATGCTTTTAGGATATTTTACAAAAATATTTTACACCATTTTTGTAAAATATTTATTACCCTTTAAAATTTTGGTACCATTTTAGTACCTTGAAATACAATTCATATATAACTTATATAGATGTTTTTAAAAAGCAATAGAATATCCAAATTGTAATATAAAAGAGAAATAAAAAGAAAGTAATTTATAATAAATATATTTTAATAATATGTGTTTTACAATAGGCAATATGCTTCAATATGTGTTTATTACATATAATAAATTACACAGAAATTTGTAATTTATAATATGTTTCAGTATGTGTTCAGGCATGATAGTGCTTTAAGACATAATGTCCATTGCATGCATCTGTTATTCTAGTCAGTGTGGACACAAGAACTGCAACTGCAGAATGATACAGGTGAGTTGTATTGGTGACCCAAATACACATGTAGCATTGCCTTTGAGATACAATTTTTCTGAATGGTATACAACACTTGGTAAAGTTTAGAGCAAAACTCATGAAGCAAAATACAATCTTCCTTTGATTTATACAGTGGTTGTAGTTCTAAAAAATTCAGTGCAAATTAACACCTTGCAGAGAACACTTTGTGTGACATGGAATTAGATTAAATACCTATAAATGGGGTTTTCATGTACATGACTGTGTTAGGATATTAGAAATTCATTTGGAATATCAAATGTTTTTTGTATGTCACTCTCTTGCTAATTGTAGGATATGTGTCAACCCTGAACCACCAAATGCCAGTACCACCCCCAAATTGTGTCAAAATAATGTTTCCTCTTGAGTTTTCAAAATACTTCTTAGTGGCATTTTTGACCTCGGTGAGTGTGGGAGTCAACCACTGATGTAGGAAATCAACATTAGTCTTTAGTCAAAAATTGTATTACTTCCAACACTAACATTCTCTATCCTTGAGCAAGTAACTAAATCTTCTTCAGCTACGGGGTGGGGGCGAGGGAAGAGGCACAGAGGGAGAGAAGGAAGAGACAGAGAGAGGGAGAGAGAGAAAGTGAGAGACTATCAATGCAGGAGGAAGGCTACTTTGCATTTTAAGGTGGGGAGATACTGGAGATGGAATTAATCATATAGCAGCTTCAAGACTTCTTACTTAGCTACTAGTGCTTTTGGAGGATCTTTGCCCAGCACTCCTCTGGGGCTCAGGTCTCACTGTTCTCAATTTTGAGAGAGTTATCTTTGATAGAGTGTAACATTTTCTTTATTCATATGACTCTTGCTTTATTAAACCACCCTGCTCTTTGAGACAATCAAAGCTAGGAAAACTTTCTGTGGTACTTATTTCTTCATACTATTTGATCCCCATACACTACCCCAAACATTAAGTATTCTTACTGCATCTTCAATTCAGAGCCTCTTTCCCACCTTACAATTTGGAAGCTCTGGGTTGTCAGCACAGGCTATTTGATGAAGCTCTCCAGTTCTAGGCAGGGAGAGAGAATGAAGAGATCATTAAAACTGAGAGCATGTTTCCAAGATCCAGATTGTCACTCTCCAAAAGCAAGATGAGAACATAAAACTCCTTCAGCCTATACTGGGGTAGTTCTAGTTGCCTTTACTTTTTTCTCTTTATAGTAGTAAGCAGACATAGATGATATTACTTGTTTACAATTGTTCTTTCCCTCTCTGCCTTTGCCATGGATTCTCCGTGTATAGAATAGAGTTCCCCAATCCAAGTGATGTTTGGATTGATTATATTATTTACTTTGGCCAAGGGAATGTGGACAGAATTGAGGGTATGATAGTTTTGAGTTAAAAACCTCAAAGAAATACGGAAAGTTTCTGCCAATGCTCTTGCAAATCTATACTCTTTCATGAGAAGAATATTAACTGTTGAACAGCTGCTGGTTCCAGAATGAAGAGACATGCAAAATAGACATGCTGTCAATTGTAGTCAAGAGCTAAACCAGACAAGCCTAGTCAAGTCCATTTGACCAACATCTGACTTGTAGATCTGTGAGAGGGAAATAAATATTGTGATTGTAAGCCAATGAGAATTGGGGAAGAAGGGTTTTTGTAAGGTAGCAGTAATGTAGAAAACCTGAGTAATATAGCAGAATAGTTTCATAGTGATGGACAATACCCAGATGTGCTCCTTGGGAAAGAGGCTCTGATTTGGTAATCTGGTAAAGATACTTAGGGTTTTGAGCAGAGGGTGGGGATCAGTAGTATGAGAAGGTGAGTACCACAGAGAGTTTGTACTACGGGTAACTCTTGAGAACAATAATACCTGAGCCACAGAAGAATGTCGGGCAAGATCCCGCAAAACACTAGTGGTTAAGAAGTCTTGAAGCTGCTATATGATTGAAACTTTTTTCAGTCTCTCTGCATTTAAAAATTATTTCATTCAATGGAATGCCTGAAAACGAGGAACTCCAAAGAAACAGTTAAGAATAGCGGTAAAATGACACTCCATGTGTCTGAAAACAAATTAAGGAGAACAATCTGAGGCAGATAGAAGCAGTTTACTATGAATTGTAATGCAGCCCATATTGGAGAGCAGCTTCAAAGTTAATTAGCACTTACAGACTTGATAATGAAACCTGGACAGTCATACTGGAATAAGGAACGTCATTTACACAGCTGAAGGGAATGCTTGAATTGCCAATTGTAGTTGCCATGGAGAATTTTATTAAGTTAGGTCTAATGAAGGAATGGGATGAAACATTATCAACTATACTTCATCAACTTTTTAAATTTCATAGGATCATAGACTATTTTCAAACTGGAAGGAAACTTGGGGTTTGATATAATGCTTTTATTTTTACCGGAAAGTCAAGATACAAAAAGATGAGTAGTTCTGCCCAAACTCACACAGATACATAGTAGCGGATTTGAGACTATACTCCAGGATCCTGAGTCTACTGCCTCCTTTTGTCTTTTGTTCTTTGTCTTTTTTATTCTAAATTTCAATCACTGAATCTAATTATCTTAGAAAAAGAGTAAAATATAAAGAAATATATTTCTCTTGAAATTGCTACCTAATCTGTTCGTTGAAAGTTTGATATTTTGCCAAAAGAATATGGGCAGTTGATTTAAACCCTTAGCTTCTTTACTTTCTACTCTGACAAGGTATTTGAAGGTATTTTTCTTTCTGCTGTTATTATTTGGAAATTTTAATACTTCAAAGCCTTATGTACATTTTATTTCATATAGGAGATGCTGATAAAATACAAGTGGCACCAGGAGAGACTTTTAAAGTGGACATAAGGACATATACCAATAAAAATATAGGTTTAAGGGAGGATAAAGAAGGCCTAGATTACTTCCTGCTTGTTCTCAGTGAGTTTAGATTCACATGCAGGTGTAAGAATAGTACAGAGAGAGCCAGTGTATCCTTTACTGGGTTTCCCCAGATTGTAACATCTTGCAAACCTATCATACAATATCACAAAGGATATGGACATTGATGCAATCCCTCACCACCAATCTAGGAAATAATTTTACAGTTTTGTCTGTATTTTGTGTGTGTGTGTGTGTGTGTGTGTGTGTGTGTGCATTGAATTCTATATAATGTGTTCATGTATCCACTACTAAAGCTGAGAAATAGAACAGTTCTATCATTATAAAAATCCCTGTGTTGCACATCTCCCTCCCTCCCTATCCCTGTCCTGGTCCCTGACCACTGGTAACCACTAATCTGTTCTCCATTTCTATAATTTTGTCATTTCAGAATGTTATAATGGAATTATATAGTATTTAAATTTTGGAGATTGGCTTTTTTCACTCAGCATAATTCCCTAGGAATCTATCCAACTTGTCTTGTGTATCAATAGTTTGTTCTAGTTTATTGCTGAGTAGTGTTACATTGTATGGATACACCATAGATTGCTTAATCATTTACCTGTTGAAGGGCTTCTGAGATGTTTTCAGTTGTTGGCTATATGAATAAAGCTTGTATAAACAGTAATGCACAGGTATTAGTATGAAAAAAGTTTTATTTATCTGAAATAAATGCCCAAGAGTGAAATTGTGTTATATGGTAATCACATGCTTAGTTTTTGTTGTTGTTGTTTTGTTTTGTTTTGTTTTTTCTGTTTTTGTTTTTGTTTTTAATTTTTAATTTTATTTTATTTATTTATTTTTTTAAATTGCATTTTAGGTTTGGGGGTACATGTGAAGAACATGCAAGATTGTTGCATAGGTACACACATGGCAGTGTGGTTTGCTGTCTTCCTTCCCCTCACCTGTATCTGTCATTTCTCCCCATGCTATCCCTTCCCACCTCCCCACCCCCCCATTTCCCCCCAACGGACCCCAGTGTGTAGTGCTCCCCTCCCTGTGTCCATGTGTTCTCATTGTTCAACACCCGCCTGTGAGTGAGAACATGCGGTGTTTGATTTTCTGCTCTTGTGTCAGTTTGCTGAGAATGATGGTTTCCAGGTTCATCCATGTCCCTACAAAGGACGTGAACTCATCGTTTTTGATGGCTGCGTAATATTTCATGGTGTATATGTACCACATTTTTCCTATCCAGTCTGTCATCGATGGGCATTTGGGTTGATTCCAGGTCTTTGCTATTGTAAACAGTGCTGCAATGAACATTCGTGTGCATGTGTCCTTATAGTAGAATGATTTATAATCCTTTGGATATATACCCAGTAATGGGATTGCTGGGTCAAATGGGATTTCTATTTTTAGGTCATTGAGGAATCGCCACACTGTCTTCCACAATGGTTGAATTAATTTACAGTCCCACCAACAGTGTAAAAGTGTTCCTATTTGTCCACATCCTCTCCAGCATCTGTTGCCTCCAGATTTTTTAATGATCGCCATTCTAACTGGTGTGAGATGGTATCTCAATGTGGTTTTGATTTGCATTTCTCTAATGACCAGTGATGATGAACTTTACAAAAGAAGACATACAGGAGGCCAACAAACATATGAAAAAATGCTTATCATTGTATGCTTAGTTTTAAATTCCCCAACTGTTTTCCAAAGTGGCTCTACCATTTTACCAGCAATATGAGTAATCTACTTTCTCCACATCCTCACTAGCATTTGATTTTGTCACTGTATGTTTATTTTAGCTGTTCTGATAGGTACATAGTGATATCTCATTATGGTTTCAATTGGCATTCACCTGATAATTAATGATATTGAATTGCCTTTCATGTACTAGATGTGATGTGATCTACCAAGTCTCCTGATACATTTACCAAGTTTCTTCTTTTGTGCATAGCTATTTTGGTGTCAAGTGTAAGAACTCTTTGCCTAGCCTTAGATCCTGAAAATTTTCTCATATTTTTTTTCTGAAAGTTTCATAGTTTTATGTTTTACGTTTTTTTTTTTTTTTTTTTTTTTTGAGACGAAGTTTTGCTCTTGTTACCCAGGCTGGAGTGCAATGGCGCGATCTCGGCTCACCACAACCTCCGCCTCCTGGGTTCAGGCAATTCTCCTGCCTCAGCCTCCTGAGTAGCTGGGATTACAGGCATGCACCACCACGCCCAGCTAGTTTTTTGTATTTTTGGAAGAGACGGGGTTTCACCATGTTGACCAGGATGGTCTTGATCTCTCGACCTCGTGATCCACCCCCCTCGGCCTACCAAAGTGCTGGGATTACAGGCTTGAGCCACCGCGCCCGGCCTGTTTTACGTTTAAGCATAGTATCTATTTGAGATTTTTTTTTTTGTATAATTTGTGAGAATTAATTTAAAGGTTTTTTCCCATTTGTGTCCAATTGCTTCAGTACTATTCATTGAAAAGGCTGTTATTCCTCCTTTAAATTGCTTTGCATGTACACCTCTGTCAAAAATCAAACGTATTAATTTGGGTCTTTTTCTAAGTTCTCTGTTGTGTTCCACTGATATATGTGTCTGTTTGTCCATACCACATTTTCTTGATTATGTAGGTATATGTAAATCTTAATATTGAGTAGAGTGATTCTTCCCATTTTATTCTTTTTCAAGATTGTTTTAGATATTCTAGGGACCGTGCCTTTTCATACCAATTTTAGAATAATACTATTGTTTATATATAAAAACATTGGTTTTTTGATAGGAATTACATTAATCGATTTGGGTAAAATTGACGTCTTTGCAATGTTGACTCCTCTAATACATGAGCATGAGCCATCTCTTCATTTATGTAGGTCACTTTTATTTTTTTAATCAGCATTTTGAAATCTTCAGCATATATAACCTGTACATATTTTGGTAAACATATACCTAAGTATTCAATTTCCTTGAAAGTGATTGTAAATTGTATCATATTTTTAATTTTGGTTTTCTTATGTTCATTTTTAGTATATAAAAATGAGATTGATTTTTGTTTGTTAATATTGTGTCCTGTGAGTTTGCCAAACTCACTTATTAGTTCTAGCATTTCTTTTGAGATTCCTAATGACTTCTTTTATTCTTTTCATGATCTCTGACATAGATAATCATGTCATCTACAAATAGAAAAAGTTCTATTTTCTCATTTTAAAAAACTGAATGTCATTTTTTTCTTGACTTAATTACAGTGGCTCTAACTTCAAGCACTATTTTGAAAATAGTGATGAGAATGACTATCTTCCCATTGTTATCAATTTTATGAAAAAAAAAACCATTCAGCATTTCTTCGTGAAATATGATGTTAACTGTAGGGTTTTTTTTTTTTTTTTTTTTTTTTCAAATAAATACTCTTTATCAAGTTGGGGCAATTCCCTTCTGTTCTAAACTTGATAAGAGTTTTTCAAACATCATGAATGAGTATTGTATTTTGCTAAATACATTTTCCATGTTAATTGACATTATCATAGGACTTCTCTTCTTTAGCCCATTTATATAGTGGATTACTTTTACTGATTTTCAAGTGTTAAACCAGTCTTACATATCTGGAATAAATACCACCTGGTCAGGGTATGTACATTTCTAATACATTTTTATATTCGGTTTACTAATATTTATTTTCTGAGAATTTTATATCTGAATTCACAAGGGATGTTCTTCTGTAATTTTCAAGTAGTTTTTTATATTATCTGTTTTATTTTGGTGTAAGAGTAATATTGGCTTTATATAGTGAGCTAAGAAATATTTCTTCCTCTGCTTTCATCTGGAAGAGACTGTGTAAAATTGGTATTAATTATTCCCTAATATTTTGCAGAATTCTCCTGTGCAACTATCTAGGCTTAGAATTTTCTTTTTCAGGAGCTTTTAAATTATATATTCAATATTGTTAATAGTTATAGGATAATTCAGATGATCTATTTCATGTAGGTTGAGTTTTGGTAGAAATTGACCATTTTCCTTCATATTGTCATATTTATAAACATAAAGTTGTTAATATTTGTATTAATTTCCTAAGGCTTATATAATAAGTACTACAAACTGGATGACTTAGAACAGAAATTTCTGTGGGATTAGTTGTGATACCATCTTTGCTATTTCTGATTGCATTTATTTGGAGCCTCTCTCTCTTTTTCTTTGCTAATCCTGTTAGCAGTCTATCATTCTTGTTAATCCCTTCAAAGATTCCATTTTTAATTTCATTGTATGTTATATATATTTTTGGTTCAAATTTCATTTAGCTCTGTATTTATTTTAGTTATTTCTTTTCTTCTGATAATGTTGGGTTTAGTTTATTGTTGTTTTTCTAGTTGCTTTAGGTGCAAGATTAGGTTATTAATTTGAGATTTTTAAATGTTTTTGATCTAGGTGTTTAGTGCTAAAACATTCCTCTTAACATTACTTTTGCCATATCCTAGAGGTTTTGATATGTTGTGTCTTTATTTACATTTGCTTCAAAGAACCTTTTGATTTTTGCCTTAATTTCATTGTTTACCCAAAAGTAGTTTAGGAATAAGTTGTTCAGTTTCCATGTATTTGTGTGGTTTTCATAGTTACTCTTGGTTTGGTTTGCGTTTTTATTTCATTGTGGTCTAAGAGTATAGTTGGTATTATTATTATTTTTTTAAATTTATTGAGACTTGCTTTATGACTGAGCATGTGGTCAATCTTCAAGTATGTTCCATGTGTGGATATGAAGAACATACATTCTGTGGTTGTTGGGTGGAGTACTCTGTAGATGGCTTAGTTAGTATGTTCCATGTGTGGGTATGAAGAACATACATTCTGTGGTTGTTGGGTGGAGTACTCTGTAGATGGCTTAGTTGGTCAAGTGTCTAATTTATGTCCAAAAATTCTTTGTTAGTTTCTGCCTTGATGATCTGTCTAATGCTGTCAGTGGGGTGTGAAAATTTCCTACTATTATTGTGTGGCTGTTAAAATATTTTCTTAGGTCTAGAAGTAATGGTTTTATGAATCTGGGTGCTCCAATGTTGGGTGCATATATATTTAGAATAGTTAAATCTTCTTGTTGAATTGAGTCCTTTATCATTATGCAATGCCTTTCTTTGTCCTTTTTTACTGTTGTGAGTTTAAGATTCATTTTATCTGATACAAGAATAGCAGCACCTGCTCTTTTTTGTTATCCATTTTCATGGTAGATTGAACCTTCCTAGATTGAACAAGGAATCAATAGAAGCCCAATCCTCAGCGCCCTCTTGTAACAAACATGCACATGTACCCCCTGAATCTAAAATAAAAATTGAAATTAAAACAAAGAAAAACAGATATTTTTTGTCTCCTACTGGAGGCTAGAATTCCAGAACCAAGGTATCAGCAGGCCATGCTCCCTCTAAAACCTATAGGGAAAGAATCATTCCTTGCCTTTCAGTTTCTAGTAGCCCTAGATATTCCTTGGCTCGTGACAGCATAATTCCAGTATCTGCTTCCATCTTTGCATGACATTCTCCTGTGTCTCTTCATAATGTCTTCTATCTATAAATGTCTGTCCCTGTATCCAAATTTCTCCTTTTTATCAGGACACTAGTCCTATTGGATTAGAGCCAACTCTAAAGACTTCATTCTAACTTGACTACCAATGTAAATACTCTATTTCCAAATATGGTACCATCCTGAAGTACTAGGGGTTAGGACTTAGACATGTCTTTTGGCAGAGAGAAACAATTTAACTCATAATACTATTATTTCCTTTCTATCATTCTAATGGCTTCAAAATCTCTAGTGAGATCCTGTTTCATTCCTAATATTGGTGATTGTGTCCTCCATCTTTTAAAAATTACGTCTGTCTTGCTAGACATTCATTTTGTTGATGTTTCTCCCCAAAGAACAAGCTTTTTATTTTATTGATTTTCTCTATCGTTTAATATTTTCAATTTCATTAATTTATGCTCTTTATTATTTAATTCCTTCTGCTTCCTTTGGGTTTAATTTGCTCTTTTGTTCTAGTTTTTTTTTTTTTTTTTTTTTTTTTGCAGTAGGAACTTGGATTAATTGATTTGCTACATTTTCTTATTTCTAATATAGTCCTTTGTTGTTTAATGAAGGGATGCATTCTGTGAAATGTATTGTTAGGCAATTTTCTTGTTGTGCAAACATAATAGAGTGTATTTACACAAACCTAAATGGTGTAACCTACTACAAAACTAGGCTACAAACCTGCACAGCATATTGCTGTACTGAATAGTGTAGGCAATTGTAAAACAATGCTAAGTAAATGGTATAGTAAAAATATATTAGATTAATATATTCAAACTGTATTATCTAATGGTATACTAACAGTATAAAAGATACAAAATGGTATACCTGTATGGGACACTGGCCATAAATGGAGCTTGCAGGACTGGAAGTCACTCTGGGTGAGTCAATAAGTAGTGAGTGAATGTGAAGGCCTAGGATATTACTGTACACTACTGTAGACTTTATAAACACTATATAATTAGGCTACATTAAATCTATTTAAAAAATTTATTCCTTATAATAAATTAACCTTAGCTGACTATAACCTTATTAATTTATAAGCATTTAAATTCTTAACTTTTGACTCTTTTGTAATAATGCTTAACTTAAAACACAAAAACACTGTACAGCTGTACAAAAATATTTACTTTAAAAAAATTTCATTTTTAATTTTTGTTGTTATATAGTAGATATATGTATTTCTGGAGTATATGAAATATTTTGATATAGATATGCAATGTATAATAATCACATCAGCATAAATAGGACATCCATCACCTCAAGCATTGACTATGTTACAAAAAAATCTAATGATACTCTTTCAGTTAAAAATGTACAATTAAATTACCACTGACTATAGTCACCCTGTTGGGCTATCCAATACTAGGTCTTATTCATTTTTTTGAACAATTTTCATACCCATTAACTATCCCCTCTTATGCCCCATGTACCCACTATCCTTCCCAGCCTCTGGTAACCATTCTTCTACTCTCAATCTCCATGAGTTCAGTTATTTTGAATTTTAGCTCCCCAAATAACTGAGAACATGTGAAGTCTCTCTTTCTGTGCATGACTTATTTCACTTAACAAATGTCCTCTTGTTTCATCCATGCTGTTGGAAATGACTGGTTCTCATTCATTTTTAAGGTTGAGTAGTAGCCCATTGTTTATATTTGCCACAATTTCTTTATCCATTTTTCTGTTGATGGACACTTAGGTTGCTTCCAAATTATAGCTTGTTATTTTTTGTGTATCCTTTATATGCCTTTTTTTAAAAAATTGAGGTTACCACAAGGCTTGTAAATATTATTTTATAGCTCATTATTTTAAACTGATGACCACTTAACACTGATTACATTAACAAACAAGCCAAAAGTGAACTAACAAAAACTCTACACTAACTTCATTGCCCTGCTTTTTAACATTTTGCTGTTAATATTTATATCTTATTGTACTAACTATGTCTTGAAAGCTTTTTGCACTTATTATTTTTTATTGGCTCAGCTTTTAATGTTTCTACTTAAGAGTAGTTTGCACACCACAATCACAGTGTTATAATATTCCGTGTTTTTCTGTCTACTTACTGTTACCAGTGAGTTTTGTACCTTCAGGTGATTTCTTATTCCTTATTAATTTCCTTTTCTTTCTGATTAAAGAACTGCCTTTATCATTTCTTGAAGGATAGGTCTAATGTTGATGAAATACCTTAGTTTTTGTTTGTCTGGGAATGTATTTATTTCTCCTTCATATTTAAATGATATTTCCACTGGATATACTAACCTAAAAGTTTTTTTTTCCCCTCAGTACTTCAAATGTGTCATGCCACTGTCTCCTCACCTGTAAAGTTTCTGCTGCAAAGTCTGCTGCCAGGGATATTGTATGTTATTTGTTTCTTTTATTTTGCTGCTTTTAGGATCTTTCCTTTATCCTTGATCTTTTGGAGTTTGATTATCAAATGCCTTGAGGTGGTCTTCTTTGGGTTAAATCTGCTTGGTGTTCTGTAACCTTCTTGTACTTGAATATTGATCTTTCTCTTGGTTTGGAAAGTCTTTGTTATTACTCATTTGAATAATCTATCTACCCCATCTCTTTCTCTACTTCATCTTTAAGGCCAATAAGTCTTAGATTTGCTCTTTTAAGGTTATTTTCTAGATCTTGTAGGCATGCTTCATTCTTTTCTATTCATTTTTCTTTTCTCTCCTCTGTGTATTTTCAAGTAGCCTGTTTTCAAGGTCACCAATTGTTTCTTCTGCTTGATGAATTATTCTGTTAAAGAGACTCTAATGCATTCTTTGTTATGTTAATTGCATTTTTCAATTCCAGAATTTCTGCTTGATGCTTTTAAATTATTTCAATCTCTTTGTTAAATTGATCAGATAGGATTCTGAATTCCATCTCTGTATTATCTTGAATTTCTTTGTGTTTCCTCAAAACAGCTATTTTGAATTCTCTGTCTGAAAGGTAACATATCTGTTTCTCCAGAATTGGTCCCTGGTGCCTGATTTAGTTTGTCTGATAAGAACGTGTTTTCTTGCATGGTCTTAATGCTTGCAGATTTTTGTTGGTGTCTGGGCACTGAAGAGTTAGGCATTTATTTTATTTTATTTTAAATTTTATTTTTTTTATTTTAATGGTTTTTGGAGAATGGGTGGTTTTAGGTTATATGCATAAGTTCTTTAGTGGTGATTTCTGAGATTTTGGTGCACCTGTCACCTGAGCAGTGCATACTTAGGTATTTATTTTTGACTTCATAGTCTGGGTTCTTTTTTACCTGTTTGTCTTTGGAAGGCTTTCCAGGTATTGAAAGGGTCTTGAGTATTGTAATCTTAGTCATATCTGCATTATGGGGTATCCCAATCCCAGTAATGCTGTGGTTCTCGCAGACTTGTAGAGGTACCACCTTGGTGGTCTTGAATAAGATCTGGAAGAATTCTTTGGATTACCAGGCTCAGACTTGTTCTTTTTTTTTATTGCATTCTTCCAAATAGAGTATCTCTTCACTGAGCCACCTGGAGCTTGGGAAGGGGTGACACAAACACCTTTGTGGCCACCACCACTGGGACCATCCTTGGTTCACAACTGGTATAGCACTGGATCTTGGCCCAGGCCTGCTGTAACCACCAGCTGACTATTGCCTATGTTTGCTCAAAGCCCAAGAGCTCTACAATCAGCAGGTGTCAAAGCCAGTTAGGCATGTTTCCTGCCCTTTAGGGCAGTGAGTTCCCCCTGACATGGGTTTGTCCAGAGATGCCTTCAGGGAGCCAGGACCTGGAGTAAGCAACCATATAAATCTGTTCTACTATGGCTATACTTGTACTCAAACCACAAAATAATGTCTTTCCCACTCCTCCTTCCCCTTTCTCTAGGCAGAGGAGCCTCTCCTCATGGCCACCACCACCACAGACTCATGGGGAGTACTGCCAGACTACCTCCATATGAAAAATGCTCAACATCACTAATGATCAGGGAAATGCAAATCAAAACCACAATGTGATACCACCTTACTCCTGCAAGAATGGCCATAATAAAAAAATCAAAAAACACTAGAGGTTGGGGTGGATGTGGTGATCAGGGAACTCTTCTACACTGCTGGTGGGAATGTAAACTAGTACAGCCACCATGGAAAACAGCATGGAGATTCCTTAAAGTACTAAAAGTAGAACTACTTTTTGATCCAGCAAAGAAAAAGTAGTCATTATTTGAAAAAGATATTTGCACACTCATGTTTATAGCAGCGCAATTCACAATTGTAAGATTGTGGAACCAACCCAAATGCCCATTAATCAATGAGTGAATTAAGAAACTGCGGATAGGCCAGGCGCAGTGGCTCATGCCTGTAACCCCAGCACTTTGGGAGGCCGAGGCAGGCAGATCACAAAGTCAGGAGTTCGAGACCAGCCTGATGAATATGGTGAAACCCTGTCTCTACTAAAAATACAAAAATTAGCTGGGCATGGTAGTGCATGCCTATAATCCTAGCTACTCAGGAGGCTGAAGCCAGAGAATCACCTAAATCCAGGAGATGGAGATTGCAGTGAGCCGAGATCACCTCATGGCACTCCAGCCTGGGTGATAGAGGGAGACTCCATCTCAAAAACAAAAACAACAACAACAACAAAAAGAAACTGTGGTATATATATATATATATATATAATGGAATACTACTCAGCCATAAAAAGGAATGAATGAACAGCATTTGCAGTGACCTGGATGAGAATGGAGACTATTATTCTAAGTGAAGCAACTCAGGAATGGAAAACCAAACATCGTTTGTTCACACTGATATGTGGGAGCTAAGGTATGAGGATGCAAAAGCATAAGAATAATGCAATGGACTTTGGGGACTTGGGGGGAAGAGTAGAAGGGGGCAAGGGATAAAAGAATACAAACATGGTGCAGTGTATACTGCTTGGGTGATAGGTGCACCGAAACCTCACAAATCACCACTAAAGAACTTACTCATGTAACCAAATACCACCTGTACCCCAATAACTTATGAAAAAAATTTTAAAAAGAAAAAAGAAGAGTTTATATTTAACTAAAGTTAAGGAAAAAATGTCTTACTTTACTTTTCAGAGGTTTAGCTAAGTGAGAAATGTAACAAGAGAACAACTGACTCAAGGCTTCCATTCAATTATGTGTCTTGGATTTATTATTTTATACTGTCAATCTAACTATTGATTTGCCTTTTAGTGCATATTATTATAGAAAAATCTTACTAATCTTTAAAGACTGTATTTTGCCTTTTCTGATTCCCTCTAGGTTAGATCTGCTGTCTTACTGTGCATTTGGTACTATGCAAACATGTCTCCAAACTTTTGTCTCTCCTTGCATTCACAGCTTTTGCACCATTACTTTGCTGCTCCTTCCATTAAGAGATGGAGCCTGTATCCTTTCCCATTAAATCTTGGTTGGCCTTGTGACTTGCTTTAGCCAATAGGATGCAGTAGGAGTGACAGTGGATCAGTTTCAAGCTTAGAAGCCTTATGTATTTGTTCTCTTGCTTCTCTAGGCTGCTGGAGGATGAACAAGCACAGGAAACACAAATAAGTGGTTTCTGCTAGGCTCTCATAGACTATGCGTCCCCCAGCTGACCTGCCAGTTTACTGCATGCCTGTCTTATTTTCTAGACATAAGCTTTTGAAGGGTTAGGATCATTGTTTGTATATTCTTTAAGTTTAGGAAAATGTCGACTGCATGATAAGCAGTCAGCAAATACTAATAGAAATGATAAATAAGCAAATGATCAACATAGATGAGATCAACACCAAAGAAAGCAGAAACAAATGTGTTATTGTACAGTGACAATTTATTGCCAATATAAGATTAATTTTGTACTGGACAAAAGTAATGCCAAAATATGTTATTAAACTGTGAGACTATTTAAAATAAAGAAAGAATTTTCAGATAGATTGGATTGGCATCCATCTCCTTTAGAAAGACTTAATTAGAATTAAGTAAAGACTATCTCTTATTTCTCTAAAGAATATATTACTTTCCTTAAATACTATCAGGAAGAGAGAGAGAGAGAGAGAGAGATTATTATTTAGTCTTGATGTAATAAAAGTCTTTGGAAAATTTGTTTTACCCTTGATATATGCATTCTGATTTGTTTATTTTTAAAATGGACAATAATTAGCTAATCTTGGCAATATCCTTGAGAATGGCAAGATCTATAACCTATATTGCACAGCTAGGCAAGGTATTTATTCACAAATAAGAACCCTTAGTAATACAAACAGTACTTAGAAAGAAAGACTTCGATGATCTGCCATAAAATGAGAAAAGACTGAGGGTGGTGTCAGTTTTCTTAGAAATGTATCAGCAGATGCTTTCATTCCATTGTATTTTTGTTATGGCAGGACTTAATTTCCTACTGACTTTTTTTAAAGAACAGTTCTCGGTCATTTCAGGAGCAGATGTTTATAATTTGGTGGGTGGCTGCAGAGACCTTTTTGTTGAAGTGAATGAAAAGGGGTAATAGGGAATCAGAACATACTAAGAAAGGGGTTAGGAATAATCAAAAGATAGAAAAGCTGGAGAGAAAATCTTTTTCATCATATTTCTTTTCCATGCACTCATGACCTCCATATTTATTGTGTTCTCTGAAATGCAGTGCTACACGTGTAATTATGAATGGGTTCTATGTGTGCTCTCTACTTGCAAACATGTGGTTGCTACTATGGCAACAGCAAAGAAACCAACAGAAGAGGCACTCTTTAATTAATGTAATTACACAGCCAGCTGTATAATATTCCTTTTTTTTTCTTTTGAGATGGAGTCTTGCTCTGTCACCCAGGGTGGAGTGTGGTGGCACAATCTCAGCTCACTGCAGACTCCACCCCCTGGGCTCAAGCAATTCTCCTGCCTCAGCTTCCCGAGTACCTGGAATTACAGGTACCTGCCACCACGACCTGCTAATTTTTGTATTTTTAGTAGAGATAGGGCTTCATCATGTTCACCAGGCTGGTCTCGAACTCCTGACCTCAAGTGATCTGCCCACTTCAGCCTCCCAAAGTGCTGGATTACAGGTGTGAGCCACCGTGCCCAGACAGTACTTTTAACAACTATTTATTTCTACATGAAGAAGACATTAAAATGGGTATTATGTTCAGTCAGTTAACATCAATAAATTCTTTAGGATCACATGATTTTTTATGTCGTGATTAAAAATAATGTTTATATTATCCATTCAAGATCATAGCCTGGGAATAGCTATGTTTTGTTTTAGGTCAATCCAATTCCTCAGAATAATTGTTGATTGCCAACTGTGGGCAGGAGCTATTTAGGCCTGCAGGTGTTACAACTGTGTGTATAGTGTGATCTCTGCTGTTGAAGACTTTGCAGTCTAATAGACCTAGATTATTACCAAGGAAATATACTTTTCTAAAGCCTGGAATGTTGCAGTAAGACTGGAGAAGCCCTATTAATCCTTGTGAGTTGCTGGGGCATAATGTATCCATCAGGGTTCCTGCTGGAAGCAGATGGCACTTTCAAATTGGATAACCTGAGAAGAGTTTAATAAAGGTATAATTTACAGATATGGGCAGGGTACAGAGAAACCACAGAGTTAGTGAAGTAATCAAAGCAAGGTGTGGTTGTTACTGAAGGGAAGAGGAGAGAGCACCAACTGGAACCTGCAGAGAAAGACAGATTGCTTGATAGAAACTGTGATTTTTAGTTGAAGATATGATGAGTCATAGTGACTTTGCAAGGAGACTCAGAGAAATACATACTCTGATCTTTCTCATTTGCTGCCTTCTGATTTTCTTCTGGCTTTCCGCTCATTGTCTGAACCTAACAGGAAGCCAAAGGATGAGAAAACCCATTGATGTAATTCATATAGTTCAGTCATTTAGGGCACAAAGCAGTTGGAGAAGAGTGGAGAGTGGATTTGGGGAGGGTCATGGAGAGGAGATATGGAGAATGTCAGCACGGATATGCACATACTCACTATAGGCACACATACGCATATATACCCATACATGCATACTACAGACAGATGTCTATATGGGCAAACTTCCATATCTACATGTAGTGTCTATATCTTCTTTCTTTTTAACTGAGCATGTCTCTAGGCATTTTTATATTGTAGAAGATCCATGAATTTTGATACCATTTCTGTCTTCAGCACTATACAGTAGTGGCTCAATTAATTTTTGAATGATGATTAAATTACAATAAATGTAGCCCTATGCATCTTTTTTTCTCTCCAAGTGACATATGGATTCCATTATTTATAGGTTTGATAGTCATTAACAAGATTTGCTAGACTATATCCCTTTGAAAGTATTATATTATGGAAAAGAATCTGAAATGGAAGTTAGGAGATAGTCATTGGACAAACTATTCCAAACTAAATTTCTGAGTTTACATTGTTGACTCAGCTAAAGGGAGTCACCAGCATGAGACTGTAGGACATAAAAAGAGAAAGGTAGAGATATCTTTTCTCTGTTTCACCCTGGCTGAGTTGGTTCTGGTTTTGGCTGTAGTTGAGTCTCTCCATTGCTACAGCTTTTACTGAGTATCCCTTCCTCCATAGTTCTAGCTCTCACTGGTTCCTAAAACACTATTTCCTCAATGTTCCCTTTCAAACCTAGAATTGGTAATGGCTTCCAGCTATGACTCATCTTTGGGTCATAATGGCCTTATGCTTCCTTGTTTAACCTTAACCCTAGCCACACATCTGTAAGTAGTCCTTTATTTAAAAAATCTCCTAATTGAATCACCTGAGTGGAATCACCTGTTTCCTGCAGGGACCTTGACTGATACATTTCCCCATCAGAAATTGCTAAAAATTGCTGTACAGTTGAAAAGTGGATAGCAGTGACTATATTCCTAACAGGGATAGAAACAGTGTGAAACGAAATGAGGCATCTTTCCATTGCCATGGAATATAAAAAAAGAGATTTCTCTCCTCTGTAAAATGTATAATAAACACAGCTGACTTTCTTGGTTCAGGGGATATCAAGGACTCTATAAGCTATTCCTGCATACCTTTACACAGACTCAGAATGTGAACAATATTTGGCCAACTGATTTTGTTCGTTATATATTATTCAGTAACATAATAAACTAATAAAAAAGAAAATGTTGTGGTGCTTATTTCCAGGTGATATACAAATATTTCATAGAAGCCAAGGGTAAAGCTACTCTTGAAGGAATAATTTCTCTCAAAGGAAAATTGGTTTTCTTCACCATCAAGCCTAGTTCCTCTGGAATCTTTCCCTATGATTAAACTTGTATTTTTATTTATTATACTTTAAGTTCTGGGGTACATGTGCAGATTGTGCAGCTTTGTGACAGAGGTATACACATGCCATGGCAGTGATTTGCTGCATCCATTGCCCTGTTGTCTGCATTATGTATTTCTCCTAATGCTATCTCTCCCCAATCCCCCACCCTCTGCTATTCCTTCCCTAGTCCCCCACCCCCCTGGCCCCAGTGTGTGATGTTCCCCTCCCTGTGTCCATGTGTTCTCATTGTTCAACACCCACTTATGAGTGAGAAGATGCGATGTTTGGTTTTCTGTTTTTGTGTCGGTTTGCTGAGAATATTGGTTTCTAGTTTCATCCATTTCCCTGCAAAGGACATGAAATCATCCCTTTTTTGTGGCTGCATAATATTCCATCGTGTATATTTGCCACATTTTCTTTATTCAGTCTATCATTATACCATTTGACCTAGCAATCCCATTACTGGGTACATACCCAAAGGATTATAAATCATTTTATTATAAAGATGCATGCACATGTATGTTTATTGTAGCACTGTTCACAAT
Organism: Saimiri boliviensis; assembly: GCF_048565385.1. Taxonomy (NCBI): domain Eukaryota; kingdom Metazoa; phylum Chordata; class Mammalia; order Primates; family Cebidae; genus Saimiri; species Saimiri boliviensis. Next base: position 18,092,124 of record NC_133470.1, on the reverse strand, counting down.
AAACCATTTTTTTTAACTCCATGGTGGTGATGTGTACATTATACTTCCACTGACATTTCCTTAGAGAATAAATGCTCCAAACCTGGTTGGTCTACATCAGATTCCTAGTGTTAGTAAATCAGGTTGTCTCCAGTGAAACAGATTTGCTGTCATAAGGTTGACATCAGTGTGAAATTAATCTGATATGGAGCTGTTATTTCTATCAAGGCAGTGACAACACTATCTATCAATTTATCCTAATACTTGTATTAGAAAAGTCTCAAAATGGTGGTCATCTATCTAGTTAGTGGATGAACAAGGGCAATAACCCAGGCCTCTTGACTGCTAGCTCAGCATCCTCTTCCATGCCTAGAACCCAGACTCTCAGAACCCTAATAATTCAATCATTTTATTCTCTGACCTCATCCTACTGTTTGCCTAAAATCTTTTAGAATGATTCTTGAAATATGCAGTTCACTTTTCTGTGCGACTGGTTATTGTATTTCTGGGTGTCTCTTCCTTAAATTGATCAAATTTGTCTTTCTGAAGCTTTGACCCATTGATTCAAGTCCTATCCCTTGGGATCATAAAGAACAAGTCAAATCCAGCTTCCATGTGACAACTCTTTAGATATTTTAAGTTAGTTATCAAATGTGTCTTCCTTATTCCCACCACAGAGGAAGAGCTTAATAGCCATATTCTTTAAAGTGTTGTACATGTGATATGATTTTGGGTCTCTTAACCTCAAGACTCAGTTTTTCTTTATCCCCAAGCTCAAAGCATGACTCCACATGCTTATTAATGGCTGTATGTCTTGGTCATCATAAAACCTGGATTAGCTGTGGCTGTGGGAGGGCTGCTATTTCTACACTTTGTTGTGGGTAGATACTGTTTTGACAGTGAATTGCAGATATTTGACACTGTAACCTGATAATGCTAGAAGAAAAGGCAGTAATACTAAATGGAGAAGATGAATGCATAATTAAAGATCATAGGAACCAATTGCTAATAAAAAACTGTATGTGCTATTTCTACTACTGAGATTGATTGTATATTCAGAATAGAAGGCAAAGATATCAACAGAATAGTTTGTAGCACTTCTAGTTGTCACCAGAGTCATAAATTATGACACCCATTAGAATGACTGTAAATATAAAACTACTACTAATAATAATAACAATAAAAATCTTGGCTGAGCTAACACCAGTGATGATGACACCATAATATCTAAAACTTTCAGAGCACAGTCCTATAATAGAACATGGATGGTAAAGGACAAAATATTCAATTCAAATGAAGTTACCAATTTTTTTCAGATGACAGATTATTGTATTACATTGATGATCCCTTTACTCTCAATTTTTTGGAGTGTTGATTGATAATTTTGTTTAGTTTTGACTATTTCTGAACTTTAAATAAATGGAATCATACTATATAATGCCTTTTACAACTTGCTTCATTCTCTCATTATTATATTTTGGAGATTTATTCATGTTGTGACATGTAACTCTAGGTTTTAAGCCTCACATCCATTAGTTATTTGTCCTAATGCTCTTCCTCTCCTTGCCCCCACCCCTGACAAGCCCTGTTGTGTGTTGTTCCTCTCTCTGTGTCCATGTGTTCTCACTATGCAACTCCCATTTATGAGTGAGAGCATACAGTGTTTGGTTTTCTGTTCCTGTGTTAGTTTGCTGAGAATGATGGCTTCCAGCTTCATCCATGTCCTGGGAAAGGACATGATCTCATTCCTTTTTATTGCTTCATAGTATGCAGTGGTATATATGTACCACATTTTCTTTATCCAGTCTATCATTGATGGCCATTTGGGTTAGTTCCATTTCTTCACTATTGTAAAGTAAACTGCAGTAAACACACAGGTGCATGTGTCTTTATAGTAGAATGATTTATATTCCTTTGGTTATATACCCAGTAATGGGATTGCTGGGTCAAATGGTATTTCTGGTTCTAGATCCTTGAGGAATCACCACATTGTCTTACCCAATGGTTGAACTAATTTACATTCTCACCAACAGTGTAAAAGTGTTCCTATTTCTTCACAGCCTCATCAGCATCTATTGTTTCTTGATATTTTAGCAATCACCATTCTGACTGGTGTAAGCTGATACCTAATTTTGGTTTTGATTTGCATTTCTCTAATGATCAATGATGTTGAGCTTTTTTTCATATGTTTGTTGGCCACATAAATGTCTTCTTTTGAGAAGTGTCTGTACATATCTTTTGCCTACTTTTTGATGGGGTTGATTTTTTTTCTTGTAAATTTGTTTAAGTTTATTGTAGATTCTGGATATTAGACCTTTGTCAGATGGATAGATTGCAAAATTTTTCTCTCATTCTGTAAGTTGCCTATTCACTCTGATTATAGTTTCTTTTATTGTGCAGAATCTCTTTAGTTTAATTAGATCCCATTTGTAAATTTTGGCTTTTGCTGCAATTGGTTTTGGTGTTTTTGTTGTGCGGTCTTGGCCAATGACTAAATCCTGAATGGTATTGCCTGGGTTTTCTTCTATGGTTTTTATGGTTTTGGGTTTTACATTTAAGTCTTTAATCCATCTTGAGTTAATTTTTGTATAAGGTGTAAGGAAGAGATCCTGTTTGTTTTCTGCATATGACTAGCCAGTTTTCCTAGCACCATTTATTGAGTAAAGAATCCTTTTTCTATTACTTGTTTTTGTCAGATTTGTCAAAGATAACATGGTTGTAAATGTATGCTCTTATTTTTGAGGTGTCTGTTCTGTTCCATTGGTCTATATGTCTGTTTTGCTACCAGTACCATGCTGTTTTGGTTACTGTAGCCTTGTTGTATAATTTGAAATCAGATAACATGATGCCTCCAGCTTTGTTCTTTTTACTTAGGATTGTCTTGGCTATATGGGCTCTTTTTTGGTTTCATACGAAATTTAAACTATGAAAGAATTTTTTCTAATTCTCTGAAGAATGTCAATGGTAGTTTGATGGGAATAGCATTGAATCTATAAATTACTTTGGGCAGTCTGGCCATTTTCATGACACTCATTCTTTTTATTTATGGGGATGGAATGTTTTTCCATTTGTTTTTGTCCTCTCTTATTTCCTTGAGCAGTGGTTTGTACTTCTCCTTGAAGAGGTCTTCACATTCCTTGTAATTTGTATTCCTCAATATTTTATTCTGTTTGTATCAGTTGTGAATGTGAGTTTAGTCATGGCTTGGCTCTCTGCTTGCCTGTTGTTGATGTGTAGGAATGCTAGTGATTTTTGCACTTTGATTTTTTATCCTGAGACTTCACTGAATTTGCTCATCAGGTTGAAGAGTTTTGGGGCTGAACTAATGAGGTTTTCTAGATATAGGATCATGTCATCTGCAAACAAAGGTGATTTGACTTCCTATTTGAATACACTTTATTTCTTTTCCTTGCCTGATTGCTCTGGTCAGAACTTCCAATACTGTGTTGAATAGGAGTGTTGAGAGAAGGCGTACTTGTCTTGTGCTGGTTTTCAAGGGGAAGGCTTCCAGCTTTGCCCATTCATTATGATATTGGCTAAGGGTTTGTCATAAAAAGCCTTTATTATTTTGAGATATGTTCCATTAATACCTAGTTTATTGAGAGTTTTTAACATGAAGGGATGTTAAATTTTATCAAAGGCCTCTTCTGTACCTATTGGGATAATCATGTGGTTTTTGTCATTGGTTCTGTTTATGTGTTGGATTACATTTATTTATTTGCATTTGTTGAGCCAGCCTTGAATTCAAGGATGAAGCCAACTTGATCATGGTGGGTAAGCTTTTTGATTTGCTGCTGAATTCAGTTTGCAGTATTTGATTGAGGATTTTTACATCAATGTTCATCAGGGATATTGGCCCCAAATTTTATTTTATTGTTATATCTCTGCCAGATTTTGATATCAGGATGAAGCTGGCCTCATAAAATGAGTTAGGGAGGATTCCCTCTTTTTCAATTGTTTGGAATAGTTTTAGAAAGAATGGTACCAGCTCCTCTTTTTACCTCTGATATAATTTGGCTGTAAATTCATCTGTTCATGGGCTTTTTCTTGGTGGGCAGGCTATTAATTACTGCCTTAATTTCAGAACTTGTTTTTGGTCTATTCATGGATTCAACTTTTTTCTGGTTTAGTCTTGGGAGGGTGTATGTGTGCATGAATTTATCCATCTCTTCTAGATTTTCTAGTTTATTTGCATAGAGGTGTTTAAAAATATGGAATGCTTTATGAATTTGAGTGTCATCCTTGTGCAGGGGCCATGGTAATCTTCTGTGTATCCTTCCAATTTTAGAATATATGCTGCTGAAGCAATAACTATTTATTCTTATCATTTTAAATTGTTTGTGTTAAAAATTTCAAATATACAGAAAACTTATAAGACTAAATTAATCTAGATTCATAATTATTATTTTTCCTGAGTCATTTGCAAAGACATTATAGACATTATGTGTCCTCACACCTAAATATTAGAGCATGTGTCTCCCAAGAATAGACATTTTTTTTACATAAACACAATATAATTATCCAATTTGGGGTGTTTATTATAGATACAATAGTATTATTTTATATTCCATACTCATTCAGGTTTCTCAAATTATCTTATTGATGTCCTTTTGATATATGAATACATTGTATAATATCAGTTCTGGGTATCTATCATGTTCATCACTTTGTACCTTTTCATTTCTTTGTGGTGAGAAGAATTTAAGATTCTCCTTTGTAGCTATTTTGAAATACACAATAAAATATTGGTAACCATAGTCACTGTACTATGCAACACAACATTGGAACTTACTCCTCCTAACTGTAACTTTGTACCTGTTGACCAATATCTTCCTATCTCGCCCATCACTTCCTCCTGACACACATTCCCCAGCCTATGGTAACCACTATTCTACTCTCTGCTTCTATTAGATAAACTTCTTTCAATTCTGCATATGAGTGATATCATGTGGTATTTGTCCTTCTGTGTCTGGCTTATTTCACATAACATTATGTCCTCCAGTTCATCCATGTGTTTGCAAATGACAAGGTTTCATCTTTTTTTGCAGAAGAATATTTCATTGCACATATACAATACATTTTCTTTCCAATTATTCATTGATGGACACTTAGGTTGGTTGCATACCTTGGGTATTATGAATAGTGCTGCAACAACCATGGGAGTTCAAATATACTGACACTGATTTTATTTCCATTTCATATATACTCAATAGTAGGATTGCTGGATCATATGTTATTTCTAGTTTTAATTTTTTTCAGGAACCTCCATTCTGTTTTCCATAACAGCTATATTAATTTATAAACCCATCAACAATGTATAAATGTTTCTCTTTGTCTATATCTCTTCCAGAATTTGTGGTTTTTGTCTTTGAAAATAGCCATTCTAATTGGGGTGAAGTAATATCTCACTTTGTGGCTTCGATTTGCATTTCCATGATGATTAGTGATGCTGAGCAATTTACCTACTTTTTCGCCATATGTACTTCTTTTGAGAAATGCCTGTTCAGATATTTTGCCCATTTTTAAATCAAATTATTTGTTTTCTTTTTCTGTTTTGGGTTATTTGAGCTTCTTATATATTGTGCATATACAGGACCTGTTGTCAGATGCACAGTTTACAAATATTTTCTCCCATTCTATAGTTGGTCTCTTTTTCTATTGATTGTTTCCGTTGCCAAGCAGAAGCTTTTTAATTTGATGTAATCCTATTTGTCTATTTATGCTTTTATTGTCTGTGGCTTTGAGCCCTTGTCCAAAAAGTACTTGCCCAGACCACTATCATTAAGTGTGTTCTTTATGCTTTCTTTTGGTAGTTTTATTGTTTCAAGTCTTACATTTACATCTTTCATTCATTTTGAGGAAAAGAGGTTTAATGACTCACAGTTCCACAGGCTTAACAGGAATCATGACAGGGAGGACTCAGGAAACTTACAGTCATGGTGGAAGGTGAAGGGGAAGCAAGCACCTTCTTCTATTGCTCTATTGCAGGAGAGAGAGAGAGTGAGGAGGGAAGTGCCACACACTTTGTAAACCATCAGAACTAGTGAGAACTCACTCGCTGTCACAAGAGCAGCATGGGGAAATGTGTACCTATGATCTAATCAATTCCCACCAGGTTCCGCCCCCCCAGATTGGGAATTACAAAATGAGATTTGAATGGGAACAGAGGGCCAAACCATATCATTCTGCCCCTGGCTTCTCCCAAATCTCATGTCCTTCTCACATTACAAAACACAATTTTGCCCTCCCAATAGTCTCTCAAAGTCTTAACTCACTCCATCATTAACCCAAAAATCCAAGTCCAAAGTATCATCTGAGACAAGGCAAGTCCCTTCTGCCTATGAGCCTGTGAAATAAAAAACAAGTTAGTTACTTCCAAGATATAATGGGGGTACAGGCATTGGGTAAATGCTCCCATTCCAAATGAGAGAAATTGGACAAAACAAAGGGGGTAAAGGCCACATGTAAGTCTGAAACCCAGCAGGGCAGTCATTAAATCTTAAAGCTCCAAAATTATCTCCTTTGACTCTTTATGTGTCACATCCAGGGCTTGCTGATGCAAGGGGTGGTCTCCCAAGGGTTTGAGCAGCTCTGCTTCTGTGGCTCTGAAGGGTACAATCACTTTGGCTGCTTTCCCAGGCTGGCATTTAGTATCTGTGGCATTTCCAGGAGCACTGTGCAAACTGTCATTATATCTACCATTCTGGGGTCTGGAAGACAGTGGTCCTTTTCTCACAGATCCCCTAGGCAGTGCCTTAGTGGGCACTCTGTGTTGGGGCTTCAACTCCACATTTTCCTTCTGAAATGCCCTAGTGGAGGTTCTCTCTGAGGGCCCTGCCCCTACATCAGACTTCTGGCTGGGCATTCAGGTATTTACATACATCCTTTGAAATCTAGGTGGAGGATCTGAAACCTCAACTGTTGCCATCTGTGTACCTGAAGGCCCAACATCAGATGAAGGTTGCCAATGCTTGGGGTTTGCATCCTCTGAAGCCATGGAATGAGCAGGAGCAGTACCTTGGCCCCTTTTAGCTATGGCTGGAGTTGGAGCAGCTGAGACATGGGGTACCATGTTCTGAGGTTGCACAGAGCAACTGGACCCTGGGACTGGCCCAGAAAACCATTTTTCCCTCCTAGGTCTCTGAGCCTGTGATGGGAGGAACTGTGGTGAAGTTCTCTGAAATGCCTTGGAGACATTTTCCCCATTATTTGGCTGTGAACATTTGGCTCCTTTGATGCAAATTTCCAGAGCCAGCTTGAATGTCTTTCCAGAAAAATGGGTTTTTGTTTTCCACTACATGGTCAGGTTGCAAATTTTCCAACTTTAATACTGTGCTTCCCTTTTAAATATAAGTTCCAATTTCAGGCCATCTCTTTCTTTTTGCAAATGAGCATAGGCTTTTAGGAGTAGCCAGGCCATATCTTTAGTGCTTTGCTGCTTAGAAATTTCTTCTGCCAGAGACCCTAAATCATTTCTTAAGTTCAAAGTTCCACAGATCCCTAGAGCAGGGGCACAATGTTCCCAGTTTTTTTGCTAAAGCATAGCAAGAGTGACCTTTATTTTAGTCCCCAATAAGTTCCTCATCTCCATCTGAGACCACCTCAGCCTGGACTTCATTGCTCATATCACTATCAGCATTTTTGTCATAACCATTTGACAAGTCTCTATGAAGTCGCAAACATTCTCACATCTTCCTCTCTTCTTCTGAGCCCTCCAAACTGTTCCAACATCTGCCCATTACTCAGGTCCAAAGTTGCTTTCACATTTTCAGCTGTCTTTTTAACAATGCTCCACTTCCCGGTACCAATTTTCTGTATTAAATCCATTCTGACAATCCTATAAAAAAAACTACCTGAGACTAGGTAATTTATGAAGAAAAGAGGTTTAATTGACTCACAGTCCTGCAGGCTTAACAGGAAGCATGATTGAGAAGACTCAGGAAGCTTAAAATCATCGAGGATGATGAAGGGGAAGAAAGCGCCTTCTTCTAGTGGTAGCAGGAGAAAGAGAGAATGAGGGGGGAAGTGCTACACACTCTTTAAACCATCAGATTTCATGAGAACTAACTCATTATCATGAGAACAGCATGAGGAAAGTCTATCCCCATGATCCAATCCCCTCCCACCAGATCCTCTCCTAACATTGGGAATTACAATTCAACATGAGATTTGGGTGGGTACACAGAACCAAACCATATCAGAGAAAAATGTGTATTTTAGAGTTTTGGATGAAATGTTCTGTAAATGACTGTTAGGTCCCTTTGGCATAGAGAGCAATTTAAATTCAATATTTTTGTGTTGATTTTCTCTCTGAATGATCTGTCCCTTGCTGGAAGTGGGTTTTGAAGTTTCCTACTATAACTATATTATGATCTATCTCTCCATGTAGATCTATTAATATTTGCTTTATATATTTTGGTATTTCAATGTTAAGTGTATATATATTTAAAATCATTATATCCTTTAACCCCAAATCTTTTGGTTTTCATTTGCATGGAATACCTTCCTCTCTCACTTTATTTTCAGTCTATGTATACTCTTAGGTGTGAAGTGAGTCTTTTGTAGGTGACACATAGTTAAGTTTTTTTAAAAAAATCCATTCAGCCACTTTATGTCTTTTAATTGGAGAATTTAATCTATTTACCTACAAGGTAATATTGCTAGGTAAGGACATTCTAGTACCATTATTGTTCCTTGTTTTCTAGCTCCTTTGTTCTTCATACATTATAAATTATGTCTTTAAATAATAATTTAATTATAAATTATGTCTAAAATTATACCCTTCCTCTTGCATGTAAATATAAGCAGCCAAAAGCAGACATGCAGTGGCTTTAATGCTTTGCTAGTTAGATATGTCTTAAACTCAATATACTATTTCATTACTCTCACATTCTGGCTTCCATAAATCCCTAGGGCATGGACACAATACAGCCAAATTCTTTGTAACTGTATAACAAAGATGGCTTTTCATCCAGTTTTCAATACCTTGTTTCTCATTTACATCTAAGATCTCATCAGAATGGCCTTTACTGTCCATATTTCTACCAGCATTCTGGTCACAATCACTTAAATAATCTGTAGGAGGATTTAGATTTAGCCTCTTTCTGGAATCTTCTTCTGAGCCCTCATCAGAATTGCCCTTAATGTTTCTTTTATGGCATACAGGCTTTTTGTAGCCTGCTCCTCCAAATTCTTCCAGCATTTATCTATTACCCAGTTTCAAAGCATCTTCTACATTTTCAAGTATTTATCATAACAATACACTTACTCCTTAGTACCAATTATCTGTTTTAGTCCATTTTGTGTTGCTATAACAGGATACCACAAACTGGATAGTTTGTTAAAAATAAGTTTATTTCTTACAGTTCTGGATGCTGGGAAGTACAAGAGCATGTATCAGTATCTAGGGAGGGAATTTGGGCTTTATTATTTCATTGCAAAGGTAGAAGGACAAGTGAATACATGTGAAAGATAAAGCACAAGGGACTGGGCTCATTTTTAAAATAACCCACTTTAACAATAACTGACCTATTACTGTTATAACTACATTAATCCATTAGTGACAGTAGAACCCTCATGCTTCAGTCATCTCTCATTAGGCCCCACGTCCTAAAACTGCTTTTCTGGGGGTTGTTTTTAAATGTGTGAATTTTGAGAGGCATTCCAATCATAGCAGGGTATTTCTAACAGATGCTATTAGAATGGAATTTGCTAGTGTGCTTTGGAATTTGTGCCACAATTCCCACTCCCCTTCTTTTCTTCTCCACCCTCCCCTCGGGCAGCTGTTAACCAATTACTGATGAAATGAGAGGATAAGTATTCAAACTTCCTTGACCATTCATCGAAAAAACTCTGAAGAGTGACCTCCATTGTGTACAGGGTTATATCCCAGGAGAGAGCCAAAGTTATCTTCTGCAGGACTTAGTTTGATATTACATCTTTCTTTGACTTTCTTTCCTTCCCTATTCTATTTCCTTACTTCTCTATTATATGTTTTGGTGGGAAACGTGTCCTAATAAATCACTTTCATACAAACCCTTATCTCATGGTCTGTTTCTGGAAACCCAAAATGAGAGAATATTCTATACTTATTGCTCTCAGGGGACAGTTGTTTAAAAAGAAATACAAAAAAGTAAACAGAGGACTCAAGGCTCAGTTTTTCAGGCTCCAAACAGCCCAAACTCTTGGAAAACTTTAGAGAAAAAAAAATTGAGTTGTAAGAATAGTGTCAAGAGTCAGATACCTAAAGAATTCAGGACACAAATTTTATGGCATAAATAAAAGACATAGAAACACATGATATCAGTCAGGTCAGGTTTTCCCACCTTCTTAAATTAGGTAGTGTTTTCACAGGCTATCGTGAAGGAGAGGAGGGTGAGGAGGTGCAAATATTGGTGTTAGAATTTGAAGTGTGTCTCTTGGAATGGGTCCACAAGCCCTCACTTTTAAGGATGGGTCCTCTAGCTTCCAGTTAGAGCCTCCCTGTGAAAGGAGTGCAGGAGGAGCTGAGATGAGAGAAAGGAGATGACTTGTGGGGTCCTGTGATCATGGGAAGGAGGGCACAGATTACCCTGCATGTACCTTATAATTGGGGGCCAGAGGAAAATGTGGATAATTTAGGATTGACTAACAGAGCTCAGAGATAAAAATGGTAGATACGTGGAGCCTTAAATATCTCAATAGATGCCAGTGTAGATAGATTATGACACCTAAATACCAGATACTACTTTCCTGTCCATATAGTATATTCTCCTGGAGTGTAGTAGAAAATTCTGGTGTCTATACCACATCCTTTTAACCACTCTCAAATATTAGCTGCAGCTATGGTGGACAGTTCTTGTGCATCCTATCAACAAACTATCCCAAGCAAGTGCTCAAATTTTATACTTTACTATCTTAGGACTTTTCTGAAGGTACGAGACCTTGCTCAGCTTCCCTACAGGATAGTCCAGAAATACAGGGCAGTTAATGCCTCCAGGAGAAATTCTCAACTGATAAGAAGTAGAATTTCAAGGACAACTGCTCCAACATCCTGTTTTTTAGAGATAATTATGAATTGCACTCTGTCCAGTTCTCAAGAGGCCCTAGTTGGGTAGAGCCCCACTTGACTACCACTCAGTAGTAACAAACTCCTTACTGTCTTTTTCTTCTTCCGTGTCTGTTTTTTTTTTTTCTCTCAATCCTGTTTCCAAAGATTATATTGCAAATAAACTACCAAAACCCACTCCTCATCTTAGGTGCTGCTTTTAGAATAACCCAATTTAAGATGTGTGGAAAATAAGAAAAGGAAGAACTCTCATTTGACTGCGAAAATTCTGAACTGAGTGACTTGCCTTAAATAAAGGAAACCTAACTTTTGCTATTAGTAGGATAGGGGTTCCATATAGCAATTCCGTTCAGTTATAAAGAAATAAAAATTATATTTTTTCCTACCTCTAGTTATGGTTCCTGACCATCCCATTATCTCTTTTTGTGGGTAATCACTCTATTTAAACCTCCATGCTGAGGGAAGGCATCTTGGCAAAGAGTAGCCACTTAATGGACTGGAAATTGGTATTTGGCACAGGGGCCATCAGTTATGATGGATTGGCTGGTAATATATGAGATTTGTGGCCAAAAACTATGCCTAAAAGAGCAGTGAAAATTAACTATGTCAATCATAGGCTCTACCTTTGGCATCTGAGCAGAAATAATGGGCAGGTATCTTGGAAAGTATCTGACAATTGATAGTGAACAGATAAATACAAGGTATGGAAAGAGAATCAGGGAGTAAAAGGATAGTGGTGGAATACTCCTGCAAAGCCCATAGAATCTTATCAAAGAGTTTGATGGCTTAGGTACTGAATGGCAGCTATTTCTGGTTTTGTGTGAGATTCTTTTTTTTCTAAATTATTTTATACAGTTTTTACAACTTCTGACTACCTTAGATGATTAGACTACGTATCCGTTTCCTGTTATCTTAAGAGTCAACAAAGCCTGTGTTCAAGTAACTGCAAGTAGTTCATTAACGGGTTGAAGTAAGTAAGAAACAAGAGAAGACTGGATACCTAGGCAGTATTAGAATACCTATTTTGCAGGTGATAGGGAGTCACTGAAGAATTTTTAAAGAAGAAATAATCTTTCCCTCCAAAAGGTGAATTAAATGCTTGAAAGTTGGCAAGACTGGAAGTGGAAAGAGTTTAGATGATTTTTCCCCTATAATCAGGTCAGGAAACAAAGGAAGGCCTGAGGCCAAAGTTACCACAAGTTTGTCTGGGAAATGGTGACACAGTTTTAGATGAGTCTCAGTGAGATGTCTAGAGGCTGGATTGATTTATGGGTCTGAAACACAGAAGAAATATTTGGGCTTGTGAAACAGACAAGGGAGCCAATAGTATTGATGGAAGTCATGGGTGAAGGTAAGACCACCCCTGAAGATTATTCCTAGTGAAAGGAGCAGATGATTAAGTGTGAATTCCTGGGAACTGGAAAACCTAAAGAAGAGGGAAAAGAAGGAAGCACTTGTAAAAGAGATTGAAAAGTTGCCAGATAAGTAGAAAAAATTCAAGAGGTTCTTTCTTTGTGAATTCTATTAATCTGTTGACTGAATGTCAAAAAGTAATAATACTAACAGTCATACTGACTGGTATAAGATGATATCTCATTATGGTTTTAATTTGCATTTCTTTGATAGTGATCATTTTTTATATTCTTTTTGACCATTTATTTGTATGTTTTCTTTTGAAAAATATTCATATTATTTGCCCATTTTTAATGGGGTTATTTGTTTTATTTTTGTTGTTGCTGAGTTGTTTGAGTTCCTTGTAAATTCTGCATATTCGTCCCCTGTCAGATATCTAGTGCTATTTTCTCCAATTCTGTAGGTCGTCTTTTCACTCTGTTGATTTTTTTCCTTTACAGATGCTTTTTAGTTTAATTAAGTCCCATTTGTCTCTTTTTTGTTTTTGTTGTCTGTGTTCTTGAGATCTTAGTTATGAATTCTTTGCCTAGACCAATGTTTAGAAAAGTTTTTCCTAGGTTTTCTTTTAGTATTTTTATAGTTTTAAGTTTTATATTTAAGTATTTAGCCCATCTTGAGTTGATTTTTGCATATGGTGAGAGGCAGGGGTCTACTTTCATTCTTTTGCATATGGCAACCCAATTTTTCCAGCACCATGTCCTTTCTTCAGTGTATGCTCTTGTTGACTTTGCCAAAGGTCAACTGCCTGTAAATATGTGCTTTTATTTCAGGGTTCTCTATTTTGTTCCATTGATCTATGTATCTATTTTTCTAAAAGCATCATGATGTTTTGGTTACTAATTAGGACTGTAGTATACATTGGAGTCAGCTATTATAATGTCTCCAGCTTTTTTCTTTCAGCTTAGAATTACTTTAGCTATTTGAGCTTTTTGTGCTTCATATGAATTTTAGAATTATTTTTTCTAATTCTAATTATATGAAAGATAACATTGGTATTTTGATAGGAATTGCATTGAGTCTGCATACTGCTTTGTCGATTGCAGTATGATCATTTAAATGATGTTAATACTTCTGATCTGAGAGCATGAGATGCTCTTTTCCATTTGCTGATGTCATCCATAATTTCTCTTATCAGTGTTTTGTAGTTGTCCTTGTGGAGTAGAGATCTTCCCCTCCTTGATTAAATATATTCTCCCTAGGTATTTTTGGGGGTAGCTATTGTAAATGGGATTGGCTTCTTTATTTAATTCTCAGCTAGATGGCTATTTCTATATAGACATGCTAGTGATTTTGGGGATTTTTTGAACATTGCAGTTTTTTAATTTCAATAATTTTAGGAGTATGAGTCATTTTTGGTTACATGGATGAATTGCATAGTGGTAAAGCCTGTGCTTTTAGTGTGCTTGTCATCCAAATAGTGTGCAGTGCACCCAATAAGTAGTTTCTTTATCCCTCGCTCCCCTCCCAATCTTTCACCTTCTCAGTCTCCAACATCCATTATACTACACTATATACACTTGCATACCCAAAGTTTAGCTCCCACTTATAAGAGAGACCATGCAGTATTTGGTTTTCCATTCCTGAGTTCCTTTACTTAAGACAGTGGCCTCCAGTTCCATCCATGTTGCTATGAAATACATTATTTTGTTCATTTTTATGGCTGAGTAGTATTCCATGGTGTGTGTGTGTGTGTGTGTGTGTGTGTGTGTGTACACCACATTTTCTTTAACCACTCATCAATTGATGGGCATTTAGGTTGATTCCAGAATTTTGCAATTATGAATTATGCTTTGATAAACATAAAAATGCAGTTGTCTTTTTTATATAATGATTTATTTTCCTTTGGGTAGATATCTGGTAGTGGGATTGCTGGATTTAATGGTAGATCTACTTTTAGTTTTTTGAGAAATCTCCATATTGTTTTCCATAGAGGTTGTACTAATTTGTATTCCCACCAATAGTGTATAAGTTTTCTCTTTTCATCACATCTGCACCAACATCTGTTGTTTTTTGACTTCTTAAGGAAAGGCCATTCTGACTGAGGTAAGGTGTTATGTCATTGTGGTTCTAATTGGCATGAAATGCTGCTGACTTTTTAAATTTTATGTTGTATCCTGAAAGTTTACTGAATATATTTATCAAATCTAAGAGTTTTTTGGTGACATCTTGAAGATTTTCTAGATATAAGGTCACTTAATCAGTAAACAGGGATAATTTGACTTCATCTTTTCCAATTTGGATGCCTTTTCTTTCTTTCTCTTGACTGATTGCTCTGGCTAGGATTTCCAGTGCTATGTTGAATAAGAGTGATGAAAGTGGGCATAGTGTCTTTTTCCAGTTCTTAGAGAGAATGCTTTCAAATTTTCCCTATTCAGTATGATGTTGGCTGTGAGTTTCTTGTATATGGCCTTTATTATGTTGAGTTATATTTCTTCTAGGAGGGTCTTTATCATGAAAGGATGCTGAATTTTATCAAATGCTTTTAATGCATATATTGAGATGACCATAAGATATTTGTTTTTAATTCTATTTATCTCATGTATCACATTTATTGATTTGGGTATGTTGAACCATCCTTGCATTCCTGGTATGATACCCAGTTCATCTTGACATACTATCTTTTTGATGTGCTGATGGATTTGGTTTGTTAGTATTTTGTTGAGGATTTTTTTCAGTGTATAATTATTTGTGTCTATTTGATTAAAAAATATATTTTTTCCTATGTAATATACGGATGGACATATTAAATAAGTCCTATTTAAGACAAGAGTGAAATACAAGGGCTGTTTTTTTACCTAGACATGGCAGGAGATGTGCTACACTTTGAATCACATTCCAAATAGCTGATTCATCACTATAATTTATGTACACATCCCACACTCTGCTGTCTCAATCAACCATGTATTCACAACATCTAACCATCCTTCCAACATTTATTTTTATGTAAATTCTAATTGTAAGCTTTAGTATATTGATAAAGTCCAAAATGTTGCTTTCATCTTCTCCATTCTTATATTTGATCCATTTTTCTATTCATATTGGCATGTGACATTGCTGCTCTCACCAAGTGAGTCATATGAAATAGAAATATTAATTTAACAGTTTAAGACTTCTCAAAAAGAAATGCAGTCTACTCTTTTACATTTACAAATATATAGCAATTGCAGAATGAAGTTTACCTTTAAAACTTAGTGGTTTGGAACGGTAATGCATTTCTACCATTATGATTTAGCAAGTAGATATTTGTGTAGGATATAAAAGTATAAAAACAATTACTTGGGAGTAGAAGTGAGGATTTTTGAGACTTACGTTCTTTCAGGTTTCCAAAGTCCTCTAAATAAATTGAAGAGATTCTATGTATATTCTCCAAAAGTCCCATAACTTTTGGAATATCAATGAGGCTTTAAATAACATCATGTAACATGATCCTTGCTGCTTGCCCTATAGGGCAAAATATAAAATTTCCTCCTTTCCCCAGCACAAATGAAGATTAACCTAAGAAAAGCAGCATATCAGAACTCATAATTAGACTAATTCGTTGGAAATTATTACACAATATTGCTGAAATGGTGGAGTAGAACCAGCCAGACTTGAGTTTGAAACTTGTCTCTGATTCTGACTAACTAGACATGATTCGTAAGTTGTAAAATAAGCAATGACCATTGGATCTATCAGAGAAGATGGATCCACTAGAGGAGATGGATTCAATCTCAACCTAATCTTCATTTCACCTGGCATAAACAAGGACTTGATCATACCCCTGCCTTACACAGTGATTTCTATATAGTAATACTTTAATGTACAATCAAGCAAGTATTTCTGAGTCCTACCACATATCTGACAATTGTTAGAAAACAACAAGGCAACTAGAATATGCTGCCAATGATGTCTCTGATTAACTGGAAAACTCTATGAACTCAAAAGTGTGTGAGCATCATTATATCTCAATGATGTCCATCTAAGTGGTATAAGCATGTCAATTGAAATTATCCCTAATAAGGTGTGAAATGGATGATCTGATCTTTTGTTCTTTGTGATTGGTTAAATGGTTGGATGTACATCAAGTATAAAGAAAATTAAGAAAATTAAGAATGTATACAAGCCTCATCATGGGATACTATACACAGTTGAGAGTTTCTCTATTTTCTTCTGAACTTGGCTTTAAAATGTATAAACTTTTATTTTTGAGTTAAAATTCTAAGATACATTCACAGTGAAAAATGGGGAAAATACAGGATAGTATAAAGGAGCAAATGAAATCACCTATAACCTTACTCTTGCCATTTTTTCTATACATGTTTGTAATTGAAACAAAAGGCATTACATTGTATTAACATATACATACAGATTGGTATATTTTCTTTAATTAATATATTAGATGCCTTTTCTCTTATAATATATATTCTTAGATACCATTTTAATGGCCTTGTAGTTTGCCATGACATTGATTTGCCATATTCTATTCTCTCAGGCTGTGCTGTGCAAATGCATATTTTAAAAGACAACATAGAGTTGTTATTTAATTGTTCTATTTGGCATTACAAATGATTGATAGGATTGCAGAGGATCAAACAGGGGTAATACACGTGGAACACTTTGAAAAGGTACAAAAGCAACTCCGAAAACGTTCTTATAAGTGAACCAGGAAAGAAAATATATCAACGGTAAGAAAGGCAAAGTGGAATAAAGCTCTAAATTAAGCGAAGTTTTAGAAAGGAATAGTCCTCTACAGCATCCTGGAAGTAGGATAAGAACAAAGTGAATTTTTGGAGACAGTTCTGGCTTTATACATTTTGTCTTGTTGACCTTCCATTAACTTTCAAAATGTACAAATTTCTTAACATGTCAAACTATTTCTCAAATTCTGTTTTTGTATCTGGAAGCATCATAAACGCCAGTGAATCTTAACACTGAGTTTAGAAAATTTGGTTTCCATATGGGTATGAAGCAGCGAAAGCTAATTGTGCTTCTGCCTTTCTTAGCAGGTTGAAATCTCTGTTTAAATTTGAAAAGTAACTATTACCTATATGTACTTTAAAATTTTCTACAATGAATATATATTATTTGTGTAATTTTAAAAAGTTATATATTGTGGCAAACTGCATTTTCCAATGATGGCCATAACAATATTTCTCATTTGTACATTATCTTCTTACAATGCACCTTGACACACCCTTATCAAGAAATGGAATCTGTCTCCTTCCTTTGAAGCTAGGTGGTCTTCTATGACTGTATGGATCAACAAAATACAACAGAAATGGGCCGGGCACGGTGGCTCAAGCCTGTAATCCCAGCACTTTGGGAGGCCGAGGCGGGTGGATCACGAGGTCAAGAGATCGAAACCATCCCGGTCAACATAGTGAAACCCCGTCTCTACTAAAAAATACAAAAAATTAGCTGGGCATGGCGGTGCATGTCTGTAATCCCAGCTACTCAGGAGGTTGAGGCAGGAGAATTGCCTGAACCCAGGAGGCGGAGGTTGCGGTGAGCCAAGATCGCACCATTGCACTCCAGCCTGGGTAATAAGAGCAAAACTCTGTCTCAAAAAAAAAAAAAATACAACAGAAATGATGCCATGTTACTTCTAAGGCTAGATCATAAAAGATGATAGAGCTTTCATCTGGTTTTCTCTCTCTCTGGGATTCTTGCTTTTGGAACCTAACTGCCATGCAATGAGGGATCCTAGGTTACATGGAGAGGCCACATACACAAGTTAGAGTTAACCACAGTTCCAACTGGGGTTCCAGGCAACTATGTTAATCACCAGACACATGAGTGAGGGAACCTTTGAGATTAATCAAGCCCCCAGAAACCACCTCCATGCAGGTGATTGAGAAACTTTGAGCAAGACTGCCTATCTGAGCCCAGCCAACCCCAGAACTGTGAGAGACAGGAATGAGCAACAATAATACTAATAATATTACATGATTGTTGCTGATTTACACCACTAAGTGTGGAGTGGTTTGTTTTGCAGCAATAGACAACCTGAACTTATGTAATTGAATTAAAATGAAGGCCTTGAAATATAGTCAATCTGCCTGCATTGGTGAAATGCTCATGTTAACCCAGTCCTACTTAATAGACGTAGGCAACACTCAAACCCCTACTTAATGGAGAACTGAAGTAACCATAAACTGAGAAGGCAAAGGGAGATTTTAAAAAAACACCCTGTATCACAGCTGCAAGCAAGGCCTACATTGCTAGGCATGGCTGGAAAATACTAGCAGCTGTTGGACAGGGCTGGCAAAATTTTAAGGGTGTAAAAGAGCCCAGTTTGAACAATGGCTTGAAGATAACAGTGTCTCTGGGAGGAAGTGTAAAGAACCAAGTGTCTCTGCAAACAGGTCACAGTTGCAAATTAAAGAACCATTTTCACATTTGTATTTTTTCATATATTGCTCATTTTTTCCAACACACATGCAAATGAGTCTGAGGAGAGATAGTTGTCATTGCTTAAATCAATACTTTGATGTTAACTTTCATCACACATAACTCATTAGTAAAGTGGGGCTCTGCATAAACTTAGCCACATTTTTGGTTTCCCCTTTTTAACTGAATAAACAACAGCACACCTTAAAACAAGTCAGAACTTTTCTTGAGGGATCATACAAACATAAGAAAGATTCTGGGACCTGGGTCAATAAGCTTCTGTTACAGAAATACCAGTCTTCAGTGACATTAAGTTATAAGAAGGAACCTCATGGTCTGAGAAATCAAGTGCAGCAACTGAGACCTAGGAAAGTAGATTTCTCTAGGGTGAATAAGACTGGATCATATACCATGCAAAGAGAAAACAAACAGGGGCTATTTGGAAGCTACTTGAACACTTGGCTATCTCTTCATCTTTCTTTAATTTTGGTACTGAGTCTTTTGTAAGCCTAGGGATTAATTGTTAAAGGGCAAGCCTTGGTCCCCTGGCTGTTAGAGCTAGGCTAGGATTTCTTTCAGTTCATCTAGTGGTAGGTTTCACAAATTTCAAAGTGTTTGAAGAAGAATGATGAATCAGGTCAATTCCTCTGTGCACACTTTTCTATCTCATGCGTTGTCAGTAAGAGGAACTCTCTCAGGAAATTCACTATGTGCTTATCCTACTTATAGAAGTTGTAGAGGACTATTACTTCCTAAAACTTCACTTAATTCAGAGCTTTATGCTACTTTGTTTTTCTGCTTTTCATAAAGTTGTTGTTTTTTAAAAAAATTATGGATATATAATGGTTGTACATATTTATAGGGCTCATGTGATATAATTGGGGTATCCATTGCCTCAAGCATTTATCATTTCTTTGTTTTAGAAACATTCCAATTTCACTCTTTTATTTATTTTGAAATATAAAATATTGTTATCTGTAGTCACCCTATCATGCTATCAAACACTAGATCTTGTTCCTTCTATCTAACTGTATTTTTGTACCCATTAACTATATTCTCTTTGTTTCCCACTCCCCACTACCTTTCCAGCCTCTGATAACCATCATTCTACTTCTTATATCCATGAGTTTATTTTTTTTTAGCTCTTGCATATTAGTGAAAGTGTGGTATTTGTCTTTCTATGCCTGGCTTATTTCATTTAACACAATGTCTTCCAGTTCCATCCATGTTGTTACAAATGACAGCATTTAATTCTTTTTCATGGCTGAATAATAGACAACCAAAGGAAAAGTGGACGAACTGTATTACGTCAAGCTAAAAAGCTTCTGCACAGAAAA
The DNA here is from genome assembly GCF_048565385.1 of Saimiri boliviensis. Classification (NCBI taxonomy): domain Eukaryota; kingdom Metazoa; phylum Chordata; class Mammalia; order Primates; family Cebidae; genus Saimiri; species Saimiri boliviensis. The sequence continues at coordinate 18,071,979 of NC_133470.1, read as the reverse complement.
GGAAACAATCAACCAAGTGAAGAGACAATCCACAAAATGGGAGAAAATATTTGAGAACTATCTGACAAAGGATTAATAACCAGAATATATAAGGAGCTCAAACAACTCAATAGAAAAAATTAAATGATTTGATTTTTAAATGGGCAAAAGATCTGAATAGACATTTTTTTTTTTTGAGACAGAGTCTCATTCTGTCACCAGGTTGGAGTGCAGTGGCACATTCTTGGCTCACTGCGACCTCTGCCTCCTGGGTTCAAGTGATTCTCCTGCCTCAGCCTCCTGAGTAGATGGGACTATAGGCATGCACCACCACGCCCAGATGATTTTTGTAGTTTTAGTAGAGATGGGGTTTCACCATGTTGGCCAGGATGGTCTCAATCTCTTGACCTCGTGATCTACCCACCTCAGCCTCCCAAAGCGCTGGGATTACCACCCCGTCCGGCCTGAATAGACATTTTTTAAAAGAAGATACACAAATGGCCAACAGGTATATGCAAAAATGTTTGACATCACTAATTATCAGAGAAATGCAAATAATAACTACAATGAGGTTTCATCTCACTCCAGTTAAAATTACTTTAATTCAAAAGACAGGCACTATTGAATGCTGGTGAGAATGTGGAGAAAGGGGAACCCTGGTATGCTATTGGTGGGAATATAAATTAGTACAGCCACTGTGGAGAATAGTATGAAGGTCCCTCAAAAAGCTAAAAATAGAACTACCAAATGATCTAGCAATCTCACTGCTGGGTATACATCCAAACAATAAAATAGGAAATAAGTATGTGGAAGAGATAAATGCACTCCTCTATTTATTGCAGCATTAGTTATGTAGCCAAGATATGAAATCAAGGTATGGAATCTTACCTTTGATCTTTGCTTTACCAAATCACTTATGAGAGCATTTTCAAGTTGCTTTTAGGTCTTTTCAAAGTGTTCCACATATATTACCCCTGCAGTCAATATTATGAGCCATCTTTTTAATTGTTGGAAAGCAAATGAGAGGTGAGCTTTTACAAGGCCTGGCAACACAGCGGATGATGAAATATGAAGTGTATGTATACACATGATGGTGATAAGCTGAACATAGTGAACAGTCAGGTTGACTCCCTAGGTAAATCAGAGGTGCAGGTTAGAATCCCTGGAAAACACTCTGAGAGAGAGATTCATATGTAGGAGGTTTGTTGGGGAGTTATCTGCAGATCAATACCTGGAGAGTAAGAGAAGGAAATAAGACTAGGCAGAGGGAGAAGTTGAGTGTTAACATAGTTCCCAAAGAAGCTTCAACCAACCCCACAGGGAGTCCTGAAACTGGGAAAACTCTTCAAGGTTGTTCTACTTTATAGCAAAGGGGCTATGTCTTTGTATTTCTCCATTATGCTCACTGGATGCAAGTTGCCTCTGGGAAAGAGACATAATCTTAAAGCAGCTCTTTCCAACTAAGAGCAATTTTGAGGAAGGGTTTACAACTGAGGGCTCTCTGTTGGCTGTGTACCAGCAGCTGAGGGAATGAGTCCTTTGGTCATGAAGAGGGCTCTGGTTGCCACAACATAGTATTTACTACATTCCGAATGGATGCAAGGGCACATCTTCAAGCTTGTGTCAGATCTGGTTGAGGGATTTGACCTGAGGAGAACAAGTGCTCAGAAGGAAGCGGAAAAAAATAAGGGAAGCAGTTGCTGCCCCTTACCAATTCTCTTAAAGTAGAAATTTAAATGCTTGCCAAGATAATACATAAAAGTTAAAGAAAATGGTAAGGGAAACAGTTTTAAGTATCTTAACAGTGTTCAGACCATGAGATGAGTAGGTATTCAAAGGGTGGTACCTTATATATGAATGGTCTGTAAAGGTGATCCATAGGAATAGAGATGTAAGTGGAGAGCAAAGAATGATACCATGAAAGCCAAAGTAAGAGATAGTTTTAAGAAGGAAAATGTGATAAGAAGTATCAAATTTCAAGTAAGAACGGATCAAAAAATAATCAACTGGCTCAGAAAGTAGGCAGGTAGTGGTCACTTTGGACAGAATCATTTAAGATAAATTATTGGGGCCGAAGTCAGATTGCAATAAAGAGTGAATGTAAAATTGAGAAGGGGTACCATGATAGAAAACCACTTTTTTTTTTCCATAACTCATGGAAGAAGAAAATATGAGCTCATCAATACATTGAGATTTTGGACTGAAGAAAATTTTCTTTTGAAAATGAGAATAAATTTTTGATTTTGGGTATAGGCATAGAGAAAGGAGCTAGGGGAAAAGGAAAAGTTTAAGGTGAGGGCAGTTAAAGACAATTTATGAATTCAGATCCTGAAGCTGATGAGAGGATGGAGTCCATGGCATATGTGTAAGAGTTAGGTTCAGATGGTGAAAAAAATCCCCTTCTTCAGAGGCAAAAAGAAAAGGAATTAAATGCCATGATTTTAATGTCTTCACGAATAATACCATAATAACTTCTTATTTATTAAGGTCTCTACCTGGGAATAGGATTAAAGTTAGACTGACACACAGCAAGGATGGCCTTTAGCTAATGAGAAACCAACGTGATTACGTCTTGGTTTCTTTAGCTCCTTTAAGTATGATGTATTTAAGATTCTAACACTGAATTAGATGTGTCCACTTGTTATCATTCGTGTGCTTGAGTGGGATATTATTTATTAATGAAATTGTACAATTTTAGAGAAAGAAGGGACCATTTTAGACAATGCCTCAGATTGGCTACTATGACCATAAATATAAGGTGTACTGAAGAAAATGGCTGTAGGTGGTTCCAGATATAGAAATGACCTTGTTCTGTACCATGTAATCCTATACCCCTGGCATCAGCTGATTGAACTAAGAGGAACATTAACTCCAAAGCAGCCACACTACAGGATGCCTAGTGGTCTAGTAGGTGGCGTGTGAGAGCACTGTCTATCAGGAATGATAGTGATGGATTGAACCAATTTAATCTCTTTCAAGTATATAAAAAACAAAAGGAAGGAGCAAAAAAATTGTACGTAAAGCAGAAGCTGAAAGATATACAAGAAGAAGATTGATAATAGAGACCCTTAGGCAACTTGCAATGCGAGGAGTTCATAGATGAGCAGAATCTAGAAATAAGGATGGTGAGGCCAGTGGAATCTCAATTGGTTGGCCCAAGTTCACACACTTAGTGACTAGCAAAATCTAAACTAGAGCACCATTCAGATTTTTTGTTTCTTTTTGCAACAAATACCTTCAAGTATTCCACAGTGCCTTCCAAACCTGGTTGTGAATCAGAATCAACTAAAAAGCTTTTGAAAAATATACTGCTGATCCCTAGGCTAACTTCTGGAAATTCTTGTCCAGTAAGTTTGGCTGGAGAGTTTGGGTCTGTACTTTTAACAAGCTACACAGGTGACTCTGATGTGGGAGGCCAACTGATCTGTGTTTGGAAATCACCTTCCCAGGACATAGCTCTGTGTGCCTAAGTGCTGTTAGTTACTAATTTTAAATTCAGGTTCAGGAAGAATTCATTGTTACTATGGTAACAGAACAGGCATTAATAGGAATATTTATGTTACTAAGATTGGAAATGAAGGGAATTGCATTACCAGTGCAACAATTACTCTTTCCTGGGTTGGCACCAAACCTAGAAGTCCTCGTTTAGAAAGCAGATCCTGCATTCCTTCCCCTGACTCTAGTAAAATGACTAAGCTTAAGTTTCCACTTTAGTTTTGTGATTTTTAACATCTTTGTAAACATATCTGTACATAGAAAAGTATTTTTCATAAGTGCCTTCAAGAGGATGAAGTTAATGTCTGTTTGAAACTTATGGCAAATATATGGGGAAAATCAGAAGATGGCTTGTGCATATAGAATGGATATTTAAGGAGTGAACTCTTTTTAATTTTACACACTATACCCTGTATATTTTATATGTGCACACCTACACAGGATGGTTAGAACTCAACATGTTTCTTATTAATTTATTGACTATGACCTCAGGTCAGTCATAGTAGTTTTATCTTCATCTCCTTTCCATTATCCTTCACTCTTCTTTCTTCCTCTGCAGATAGAGTAGAAATTCATTAAACCATTTCTTATAGTTTTGAAGACTCCAACTGACGTTTTAAGGCATGCCTTTTCAAGGAGGCAGTATCCCCTCCAAAGGGGCAAAAATCAGTTTTTGGCAGAGCCAAAAAACTTAGATATTTCAATGATTTGTGTAGCCCTCCAAAGGGCCACACAGTACATAAACAGATATACAGTGAAAATGTGGTATTAAAATTTCATGTAGTGGGACAGTTATTTAGAAAAACATGTCAAAAATCCTTAGGGGGCAAGTGATACTCAAAAGAAAGGCTGAGAAACACTTTTAAGGGCTCTACAAAAATCTTGGTTGCCTAGCATCTAGGTTTTGCCTCAGTGCACAGACAGATAGCTGTGAGGAGTTTTGTTGGTAGATTGGCAGTTGGTCAGTCAGAAGACCTGGCTTTCTGGCTGCCCATTAAAGACTCCCTGGGTAGCACCCTATTAACAGCCAAATATTCTGTCTGAGGAATACTTGAAGAGTTAACACTCTTCAGAGAAGCCTGAAAGATATAATACAATGAACAGGATTTCAAGGGATGGCTGGGGTTTTTGTGGATGGAAGCCCCTTATTCAGTCTTTCAAGAGGAAATTGGAATCAACTGATACTAATGGAGGCATTACAATAATAGAAGAGCTAATAGGTGAATGAGTTATTTAAAATATTATTCAACCAGAGATGCCTCAAGAAATGATGCCTTAAGAGAGAGAACAGAGGCCTAGAAGAAAATGAACCCAAACATTATGACTTAGTTGAATATGTTGGGCCCAAATGTCATTAGTGCAGAGGAAGTAATGAAAAAGATTCCAGTAGAAACTTTATTTGATTATTCAGGTAACTACATAATCTAGAGTTAAGTGAATATTTTGTCAAATTACTGGCTTTTCTTCATATTCAGGACTACAACAGTTTTGTAGATATGAGCAATGCATTAAGTAAAGTTATTACTATGTATACAGTGAAACTTTGAGAAAATTAAAAAAACAAAGATTGCATTACAAATATATTACTTATGTTTATGTTTCTGAAAGTGTTAATATCAATTCGGAACTGCACATTGATTTCCTATAGCAGATAATTTTACTTCATGCATCTCCTGTATGTTATTAGGAAATATCTGCTGAAACAGTATAACTCTAAAATGCTAAATTTGCAATTCACAATTTATCAGTGCATCGTAACTATAGACTACTCCGTTCATAACACAGTATACTGTTTATTATATAATTCACTCAAATTATTATATCCATGGTACAGTGTATGCTGTATTAATCTTGTCCTCTGCATTGTGACATGAAGTGGTCTTGGCATTATCATTAGAGCAATGTCCAAAAACATCAAACAATGAGGCAAGGCTTCTAGGCTGAATGTCTTACATATCACCCTTTTACATAGCCTTACATCATTCTGCCTGCTGCTCTGTGCTGGGGGAAGCTGACTTCTACAGACTGCCTTAGCAGACTCCCTTGCCCTCTGGCTTCCAGTTTTTCCAATGGAAGGCACATGCAGAAATAGGAATGTGGGAGGCATAAGAAGAAATAGGAAGGTGAGAATAATAAAAGGTTTATCCCTTTCTGCATCACAAACTAATAACAGAAGAAAAAGTTTATCCCCTGGCTTTTTCTCTGCTTAGTTACCCGGGCTTCACTACTTCCCCTTAGATGAAGGCCACAGTTCCTATCAGGTGTCTCCATATAAATATTCTCCGAGGTTCTGGTAATGGCTCGCTCCTCTTGTTTCTTAAGACCTCAGTCTTTCTGATGTTGCTAGACCTGTGGTGCTGCTACATCCCTTGCTACTTTTCCTACACTCTGCCCATGCCTTTGTAAATGGTCCAATTCTCAAATTCTTTTCGATTACTCAGAGTGAGTATGCTGTCTTTTTATGAAGGAACCTATAATGACACCACACTGTAGTGGACTATAAGATTATTCACACATTATTGACCTTTTACTGTATTATGCTATGTACAAACTAAATTCTCAGAAAGGGACATTTGACTTTCTAAGCACCAGATATCAGTTAATGAATTAATTATAGATCAGCTATGAAAGCTGAAATACTATGCAAAGGTGGGCACTACTCCAGTGTGGAA